>NC_060215.1:87343928-88582500 GCF_021130785.1 Homalodisca vitripennis | reverse complement strand
CATGCCCTTTATACGAGCCTTGACTTCTCGAGAAGAAACTGGATCAATCCAATGGGCCTTATTGCCCGGAGGCGGATCAAATCGACATAAACCAGGAGAGTCCCACAGGGCAGAATAAATCCCCCTGATTTCCTCAGCAGGCGGACTGGGCGAGTCAGCCAGGGAACAGACCGGAAGCCCGGCCCTAGCGCACTCGGCCAGCCTAGCTGGACATTTCCGATATAACTCTTGAGTGCAAGCATAGATCCGCCTTCTGATAACATCCCTAGTGCGTCCACGCCTAGACGGGCGGCGCCGAACAGGCGCCAGATCAGCCTCAGTAAGAGACCTGCTGATTCTGTCCACGAAGGAGTCAATCCATTCCAAGTCCGGAGAATCCACAGATGACCAATGCTCCCTGAGTTCTAGAGCCAACTCATGAGTCGGCTCCTCCCTCAGCCAGAACTCCCTAATACCAGTACTCCACCCCCCATTGACATCCTCACCCCGAATCCCAGGGACAACCCCGTCGCCAGGGAGGCCCACAGGAGCAGGGGGAGGCACCTGGGCATCAGCCACCCCCCCAACACGGCCAGGACCAATATCCGGCTGGAGACCAGCCCTCAACCGACCAGACCGCACCAGAGAGGCAACCTTGTCTCTAATCTGCTTGCCAGTTTTACCAGGAAAGATTGGGATGAGTGCGGAAGCGTAACGACCGAGAGGTGGAGCACCCCCTAATTCTTGAATTAAACGCAAGGTATCATCCTCAGACCATTCATACGGTCCGAAAGGCCGATCTGGGCGTTGTGGAGGCGCCATCCTTTCAACATTCCTGATCGCCGGATGCCGATGCCGCTTGTGCTGCGACAGGCCAATTTGAGAAGAGAAACTCTTACCGCACTCAGTACAAAAGAAATCTCCATCGGCGACCTCCACAGGACCTCTACACCGACCCAGATGGCAAAGAGAAGCGTGAACGCCACCAAACATGCGCGAGCAGTTCCCACACCGGAAGAAGACGGGAACCCCAGGATGCTGC
This sequence comes from Homalodisca vitripennis, assembly GCF_021130785.1. Taxonomy (NCBI): domain Eukaryota; kingdom Metazoa; phylum Arthropoda; class Insecta; order Hemiptera; family Cicadellidae; genus Homalodisca; species Homalodisca vitripennis. Next base: position 88,581,479 of record NC_060215.1, on the reverse strand, counting down.
TCAGCGTAATGCTTCGCAATCAACCCGGGCCGCTCAAACCAGTGAAGACAATTACCGCACGCAGAAGGTCTCCAAGGGACAACGAAGACATCACCACCATCAACCAACTCAGCAAGAGCCCCTGGTCCGCCGTCAACCAAATCCCTAACGGGTTCAACCATAATTGATTCTCTTCATCATTGCGTCCACCCCCCGAAGAAAATTATCGCAGTCACCAGATCCTGGAGCATGATCATGGCGAAGCCGCCTAACCTTGCACGGAACGCAAATTACTGGCTTAGCCCTATCAGGGCAAGCATCATGTGAATGATCTCCCACCCCACAGTGCCTGCACACCTCCTTGCCCCTACAGAACTTAGAAACATGCCCAAACTCTTGGCATTTGAAGCATCTCGATAACCCCACAAAATCTTCCACCTTGCAGGAATACCATGAAACAAAAAGCCTGCCCCCATCGACCAGAGTTTTACGGACAGAGGGAGAGACCTCAACAACGAAATGGTGCTTCGACCCACCCCTCTTGCCCTTCTTAAAGACCGGCCTGAACTCCCTTTTGAACTGCTCCAGGGAAGAAACTCCAGCTATCTCATTCTGGTCAAAGACCGCAGATACGAAATCATCGTCAGACAGTGCGCTATCAACATCGTACACAATAAGACGTGGCGCAACCTTAGCGCTATCCGAGACGTTCAGACCTTTGTCGGCAAGCTCCCTACTCTTCTTGATCTTGGTGACAGTCTCCCAATCGCCGGCCTCCAGCGCCATCCTCCCATCTCCAACAGCCCTCAGATTCCGTATTTTGAGACCCTCGGCTACCGGGTTGAGGGACGCAAGGACATCCTTGCGGATGTCCTCAACTGCCCTCTTCCCCTCAGCCGGCTTAATAAAAATGGTGGGGTTAACGGCCCTAGGGAGGTCCTTAGGCCGACCCCTCACAGTGACAACAGCAGAAGGTGAAGACTTTACGACCTCAGACCATTTGGTAGCCTTTTCAGCAATGGCCTCCCCCACAGAAGACTTTAACACCTCACTGAACCCCCCATCCCTCTCAGATAAGAATCGCTGGATTGAAGATCGCTCGTCAACCCTGCCACGGAAGTAAGCCACATCCTGCTTCTGCCCTCGCAACCTCCCTCTCCAGCTCCAGGATGGTATCCCTAATCGCAGAAACGTTAGCCTTGCTCATCTTGGCAGTATTGAGCTCCAAGACCCCCAACGCCTCTCTCACCATCACCTCCAACCTCTCACCCCCCCGACTACGCTTCTCCTGCCCTCCAGCAACAATCTCCTCATCCCCCCTTTGATGCTTTGACACCCCAGAAGCAACACTGTCGGTAGATCCGGCCCTAGACAGCGGAGCAGGAAAAGACGGAAAAGCCGGAGGCTGCTCGCTAACCGGCGTCGTAGGCGCTGACCCAGGCGGCGTCCTTCTCAATCCCGACGACCTGAAGACATCTCCATCCCTCTTACCCCCCCCCCCCCCCCCCAGGCGCCGACATGACCCCCTGAGGTTAGAAAAAGGAAAAATTAAAAAAGAGCTCCAGCAACCCAAGAGAAAAGGTGGAAACAATAAGAACCCCCCACAGGGACAAAAGACCACCCCCCAGATGAGGACCAAAGGTCAAAACGGACCAAGAACCCCCCAGATGAGCACAGGACCCAAAACAAAAGATGGAAATGAAAAAACAAAGAAAACCGGCGCAAACCTGCAAGAAAAGCGACCAGGCCACAAGATGCTGAAATAACACCCAAGACCCCCCCCCGGGACCGATCGGCACCGGAATGAGCAAAATCGGACCCCCCGCGATGAAGCTGTGCCAAAAACAGACAAAATTCGACAAAGTACGACAAAGTGTCGCCAAAAATCAAATTACAACCCAAATGGCTGACAAACTTGGTGGAAGGTGACGGACAATGTCCCCCACCAGCACAAAAACGAAAGACCCCTCAGACCCCCGGAAACAGAGCAGAGAGCGTTTGTTTACAAAAACACAAAATGCTTAATAACTAGAGAACCCCTAGAAACAAAAACACACTACTTGGTAAAAAGGAACAAAAAAGAGGTGTCAAGCACCCCCCACTATAAAAAGACGCCCCAAAAATCTAAAACTAGAGAAAACTTAAAAAAACTAAATTTTTCTACAAAGACCAACAAGTACACGAAAAATGCTTCAAATTAGCCCAAATTGAAATTGAATTTTCTAGAGGTAGGTAACAACCCCCCTACAAGTTTGTAGGGTGCTAGCCTCAAAAACAAAAAAGTTGTTGTGGACAAAAGTCAAAACTTTCAAAGTGCCCCCAAAAAAAACTACTTGAGCTGAGACCCCCCAAATTTAATAGAAGACAAAGAAAAATCCACAAAACAGTTTCCCAAAAGGGGAAACCCCCAAGTTATCCCCAGAAGGAGGAATAACCTGTCAAAAAGTGAGAAAAACTAAACTTTAATTCGAAAACAAAGAAAAGCTCACCAAAATTCGCCCAGGCAACCGAGCACCACGGGACAAACACCAGGGCCACCCACACACACTGCACTTGGAAACTGCAATTGCAGAAACCTCGCGAAAATTCACACAAATACACAAACGCGAATTGAGTGAGAGAAGTACGGAGCGACACTGAAACACGTCTAACCGCCTCGGCATCCACGGAGCAACTTAAGAGAGTCATAGTTACTCCCGCCGTTTACCCGCGCTTGCTTGAATTTCTTCACATTGACATTCAGAGCACTGGGCAGAAATCACATTGCGTCAACACCCGTGGGGGCCATCGCAATGCTTTGTTTTAATTAGACAGTCGGATTCCCCTGGTCCGTGCCAGTTCTGAGTTGATCGTTGAACGGCGACCGCGGAGACAGGAGGCCCGTTCACGCCGGCCGCACCGGCGCCCCCCGGAGGGGACTGACCCGATACGGACCCGCACGCGACCAGACAGCCAACGCCTCACAGCAAGGAAGATCCGCGTGAGGCCAAGGCGCGGGACCGAGCAGAGAATCACGACGGCGCGAACGCGCGGGGACGCGACGGCCCGAAGACCGCCACGCCACACCTCGCGCCGCAACCGCCGATCGACTCTCCCAGGCCCGGCTCCCGGCACGTCTACGCTTCCCGACCAAGCCCGATACACCCCGATCCTCAGAGCCAATCCTTGTTCCGAAGTTACGGATCAAGTTTGCCGACTTCCCTTACCTACATTATTCTATCAACTAGAGGCTCTTAACCTTGGAGACCTGCTGCGGATATGGGTACGATCCGGTGCGAACTTTCCACGTAGCCCTCTCCCGGATTTTCAAGGTCCGAGGGGAAGATCCGGACACCGCCGCAACTGCGGTGCTCTTCGCGTTCCAAACCCTATCTCCCTGCTAAAGGATTCCAGGGAACTCGAACGCTTATAGAGAAAAGAAAACTCTCTCCGGATCTCCCGACGGCGTCTCCGGGTCTCTTTGGGTTACCCCGACGAGCACTCGATGAGGGCCCGCATTGGAACGGTTCCGCTACCGGGTTCCGGAATAGGAACCGGATTCCCTTTCGCCCAGTGGGTGCCTTCTGAGCCAACGTCTGAACGCAGTCCAGTCTCGTTTTTGTCTCGGCTACCCATCGACATGGGATTTCTCCTAGGGCTTAGGGTCGACTGACTCTTGTGCAACAGCTGTTCACAAGAAACCCTTCTCCACGTCAGTCCTCAAGGTCCTCGCTTGAGTATTTGCTACTACCACCAAGATCTGCGCCGACGGCGGCTCCAGGCCGGCTCACGCCGTGACCCTTCAGTGCACACCGCCGCGACCCTCCTACTCATCAAGGCGTAACGGCCCGGACCCCGCGAGGGGACCGCCCACTTTGCCGTTGACGGCAGAGTATAGGCACGACGCTACAGCGCCATCCATTTTCAGGGCTAGTTGCTTCGGCAGGTGAGTTGTTACACACTCCTTAGCGGATTCCGACTTCCATGGCCACCGTCCTGCTGTCTTAAGCAACCAACGCCTTTCATGGTTTCCCATGAGCGTCGTTCGGGCGCCTTAACTCTGCGTTTGGTTCATCCCACAGCGCCAGTTCTGCTTACCAAAATTGGCCCACTTGGTACTCTGGATCCGAACGCTCCGGCATCAAGAAATTGGGATTCAAGCATGCCGGAGGTCTCACCCATTTAAAGTTTGAGAATAGGTTGAGGTCGTTTCGGCCCCAAGGCCTCTAATCATTCGCTTTACCGCATGAGATTCGTCCACCAGCTATCCTGAGGGAAACTTCGGAGGGAACCAGCTACTAGATGGTTCGATTAGTCTTTCGCCCCTATACCCAGCTCTGACGATCGATTTGCACGTCAGAATCGCTACGGACCTCCATCAGGGTTTCCCTTGACTACGTCCTGGCCAGGCATAGTTCACCATCTTTCGGGTCCCAACGTGTACGCTCTGGGTGCGCCTCTCCTCGCAATGAGAACGAGACGCCCCGGGAGTGCGGGACGCCGCCACTCGGGCCGCGCGTCCATCCTCCCTCGGTCTGACAAGTCAGGCCTTCAATTTCATTGCGCCTTTAGGTGTTTCAAGCACCCAAATGACTCGCGCACATGTTAGACTCCTTGGTCCGTGTTTCAAGACGGGTCGGATAAGTACCTTAAACGGACATCGCTGACCGGTGTTACAAGACCCGTCCGAGGACACGGCCGCCAAAAGTTTGGCGCACCGAAGAGCCGGGAACAAGTACCGTCATCCTGGTGCGCACAAGCTTGCGGCCGGCCCGGACGCCCGATAAACGGTGGCGGTCCGACACCTGCGTTTCATACCGTCCGACGATCGGTCAGGCGACCCGGGGTCCGGGAGCACGGTACGGCAGAAGCTTTCCCGCGTCCCGGGCTACCGCCGGGGCCGTCGACCGCCGTCCAACGGGTCGCGACGTCCTACTGAGGGAGAAGTGCGGCCCACCGCGGCCGGCATAACCCCCGCGAGCGCCGAGCGATCACCGAAACGACCCCGCAACGACTTGCGCCGTGCGGGCGTACGGTGCCATCTGACCCCGCGGGAGCCGACTCATGCGAGAGAGCGTGAATCTCCCCTTTCGGTGTTTAAAGTCTTTTCCGTTTACCCCTGAACGGTTTCACGTACTCTTGAACTCTCTCTTTAAAGTTCTTTTCAACTTTCCCTCACGGTACTTGTTTTCTATCGGTCTCGTGGTCATATTTAGCCTTAGATGGAGTTTACCACCTGCTTAGGGCTGCACTCTGGAATATACATATATATATATTTCACTTCAAATTTAGAAGTGAAGTTACATAAAGTTATTATACAATAAATGCAAAATATGATATGATGAAATATGATTTTTTTTTAAATATTCGATTAAACATTGTGTGTGATTTTTGTTCGTTCTATTTATTTATCATCTTGTCATCAATACTAAAGGGAATTCTTGCTACGTTAATCCCAATATTTGTTATTTATTGTTATTATTTCATATATAATGTTATGCAAAAATCCTATTTTATATATATATATATATATATATATATATATATATATATATATATATATATGTACTTTGTATAAGTATATACATATGTATGAATATGTGCGCCAATAAACTATTTTTGTGATTATTAGTACCATACTGTTATCATTAATGGTTTAATTACATATTACATTTTTTCTTAAGTAGAATAAATATTTATTTAACGTATATTGTTTTACGGTCGAAAAAAATAAATTACTTTTCTACTGCATCTATGATGCCAAAACGATAATTTTACTATTATTTAAATAGTTTAATTAATGTAAAAGTAATCTTATTATTATGCTACATTTAATACTAAAAAAATTGTTTACTTCACAAGTAAGTCCCTGACGTTATCTTATGATGAGGATTGCAAGATAGATTAACTTAGCTTCCATGATTCTGACAGCCTTTGTGTCAGTTTGACTTGATCTGATAAATCTGATAAGGCTGAGTGAGTCACCCCAGTCGATGTAATGGACCTCGGATAATCGAAAACTCTCCCTTATTGGTGATAAGCTAATCTCATTCTACGTTACTACCTTTCGAGATCTGCAACCTCATCTCTTCTTCAGGTAAATAACTAACCTAACACATAATTACAAACTAGATTCAAATAAACAAATCATACCAGAGCGTTGAGACACGTGTAAGTTAGGAATCACAACTATCATGTTGTGTGTGAACTTCACTAACTCTAAAACATGCAGTTTTACAGGTTATTAAAACATTATTCTCCATTGTGGTGGCCTTGAAGTTCTCCTTGACTTCAACAAAACACAAATAGGCAACTAACCCAACAGAAAACAAATTCTTAATAACTAAAGAGAGTTCTACCGCTAGAACGAGCACATCTTCTAGTTGATGGGGAGAGGGAACAATTTCACCAAAGAACCATTGGAAGTTTCAAGGTCCACCAAACTATTTCATCAGCTCCAGGATGGACAGTGGTGACACGTGCCAGAGGCCACGAGAGAGGTGGGCATGGTGAGTGAATTAACACTAAGTCGCCGAACTTAAGGTTGGGAGCTGGCGACGTCCACTTGGCGCGCTCCTGCAACTGATGCAGGTACTCCATCTGCCACCGTTTCCAGATGCGCTGATGAAAAGCTTGGACTGTCTAAGTCGGTTGTCGGATACAGCTAGCACATGACTCTCCGGGACAACTGCGAGTGGCCGGCCGATCAAAAAATGGCCTGGGGTGAGAGCAATGATATTACTGGGGTCGTTGTAGAGTGGTGTCAGTGGTCTCGAATTTAGCATACCTTCCGCCTGTGTAATAAGATTTATAAAGTTCCACGAGGGTCAGTACAGTCCATCTTGGTGAGGAACGACTGGGAGTTGAAATGAAAATTAACACCTTTAGAGGTGGTAAACTTCAGAATCTTTTCCTGCGTCTCGGACGAGCACAGATAGAACTTAGTGAGCTTATGAATTACGGCATAAGCACCTACGAAGTTTGTTCCACAATCAGAGTAGATGTCCGGACAATGACCGCGCTGAGATACAAATCGAGTGAGTGCTGCTAGAAAGGCTTCAGTGACAAGGTCCGTAGCAGCTTGTGAATGAACTGCCTTTGTTGACATACAACCAAGACACACAGATAAACTTTAATGTGTTTCACTGCGCGCAGATTATACACATTCACAGTAAAAGGTCCAACATAGTCAATGCCTGTGCTCAGGAACGGAGAGGCAGGGGTTACCCGAGAGCGTGGGAGATCATCCATGAGAGGAGGTTTGTTTCAAGGCTTGTTCCTGACGCAAGTGAGACATTTAAATATTCTTAAGCGAATGGCACTTCTGGCAGACAGGATCCAAACGTGCCGGGAGAGTAGACTTTGAGCTAGTTAAGGACCGCCATGAAGGTGAATGAAATAGTAGTAATCAATTATTATAGCCACAACTGGATGCGTCTTGGGAAGAAAGTATGGATACCTTGCTTTCTGTGAAATGTTCCCGAAGCTTAGATGTTTACCTACTCGAATTAGGCCATCTTGGTCAAGGTAGGGGTTGAGTCGCTGAAGATTGAAAGAGCACGTACACTCCTTCTGCAGAAGTTGTGGATTTAAGATTTAAGATGTATTAAGATTAACATACATCATGCATTGTAATGCAGAGGTTTGAACCAGCTTAAAGATTCTAATTTTTTCCATTTTCAATTTTGAAACAGAGATCAGTCCAGAGCATCTACTAATTTTAGCACGAGTATTTTTTATGAACCATAAAACGTATGCCATAACACCTTGTAGTTTGGTCCACGAAGAGTATTTTGAGAGTAAGTCGCAGATGTAGAAACAAAAACCGTGGTTATGTTGGATATCAATTCTCCCCTCTCCGTTGACTCAGGCGGAATCCAGCGATTCAGAGGCCAAGAATCTTGAGACTGTCACAACCAAAGGGGTCCCTGCCATCAAATTTCATGGTCTGGGAGGTGAGATGGTAGAATACCACTGGACACACATTTAGAGGGGTTTTGAGTACCACTGACATGGCGCCAGCAGAGAGAGAGTACTAATTCATGAGCTTGCGGTACTCTGTTTGCAAAATAAGTCTTGAGACGGTAGGGGACATCTGAAACCACTTAAGGGTTAAAGTTGAATCACTCCATATGTGTCCGGCTGAAAATGAGGACTTTTTTCGAACAAAAAGACACAATGAGACACTAGTTGCGCTAACAAATGTGCAGCACAGAGTTCTAAACGCCGTAAAGTTACACGTTTCAGCGGTGATGCACGTTTTAGAGATGATTTGACGTACGTTATCGCCATGGGAATGCTGGATCCGAAAACACACTACAGCAGCGTAACCATTTTCAGAGGCATCAGCAAAGCCATTCGACGCTGGCGGTCTAGCAGAGTTCCAGTGGTCTAGCCATCTCACTTTCCTTAATATATCTTGAGGCTGTTACGAAGGTTCGCCATTGATCGGCAAGTTTTTGAGGGAGGGGATTATCCCAGTCCAACCCTGTGGCCCATAATACTTTCATAATATATTTAGCCCATATAGTGATGGAAACAAGAAAACCATAGGGATCATAAATCTGAGCGATAACACTAAGAATTTGCCTTTTTGTTGAGGAGTGTTGAGGTAGAGGTTTCAAGGTTCGTGTCTAGTTTCAAGGTTATTTATTTCCCTGGTGAACCAAATGTCACAATTACAAACGAGGAGAACTCTTAGAAGACAAAGACCAATCTGAAATTTTTTTTGTAGCTGTTCGAGATAACGAAATCAAAAATCACCCGACTTAAAACGGCCGGCTATAAGGTAGTGAAATATGGGAATATGTATTTTCCAAATTAAAGAAACAACACAAATTTAAAAATCTAAATTCTCTCACTATTCTAAAACACTCCCACTCATGCGAAACCTTTCTTAATAAGATCAATCTCATTAGCAAAATTCCTATAGACAACTATAGGATTGTATTGTATACAATCTAAAAATAAAATAGTAAACTTTCTGGATTCTTTAAATTAACACAAATATTGTGTTAGAATAGTAATTTAAAGACCAGCAAAAGTAAGGAATAAATTTTAAGAACAAAATATTCTTTACAAAAAATATAATCCTTACTTCTCAGGTACTGCAAGAGACCCCCTTATCTACTCTGGACTGTTTTAGACACAGTTTAAAGTCTGTCACAAATTATTTACAGAATACAAATATTTAGATTTGCATATTAGCTAATACGGTTTTGACTAATTGGTTTTGAGCAATTTGTATCAGGTAAATAGTAGACTCTTACGTCCCTTTTAATAATATTCACAACTACGATACAAGGTATCGTGAAAATATCAGACCTGCTCAGCATAGATCCTTCTCAAGCCGGCATAAAGTCTCTAAGTGGGCTCCCTGAAGAAATAAAATAAATTGTGTAAATCGGTTCAAGAGTACATTGCGGCACTTTAGTGTCTCATTCATTATATACTTGGTGAATTCATAGACCATCTTACGAGCTTTAACGTGCGATAGTACAGGGGCGTTGACATCCAAAGGTATGTTTTTATTATTTATAAATTTTTTTGCTTGAAAACCTTTATTGTTAACTAAAAACGGTATTGTTTACGATATTTTAAAATTTAGTTCATAGCACAAGTTATTATATTATTTTAATAAATATAAAATTATTGTTATGTGACGCATGCTATGCAATGTTAAAATTGTTTCTGGCAATAAAGGTATATTGTATTGTAATCGTTAATTTAAATCAAATGTGTAACCATATTATATACAATTTATTAATAAATAGTAAAAGTTCAGAATTTTTTAAATTAATACAAATATCTTTTTAGAATTATAATGTATAGGCCAACAAAATTAAGGATAAAATGTTAAGAACATAATATTCTTTACAAAAAATACTATCTACGCGTTCCCAGGTAGAAGACCTGAGAACCTTTCTTAACTGCGAGAGACCGCTTTATCTACCATTGAGGGAGTATTACTTAGTGACAAGTAATTTCACTAACGCAAAAACTTTAAATTAATATAGAAAGTTTTTAAGATCTACGTCTAAAACCTGCTACTAAATTTGAATTCTAATGTGAATTATTATACTGCGCTTGCTTTTAGACTTTATTTTGTCGAGCTTTAGGTTTTGTATGTAGACCTGTTTTTAAAAGTTAGTTCTTTCATGGCTCTATTGAACAGGTACCAACGGTTGAAGAGTATATACGGCAATTTGAAATTTCATTCGGAGAGACAATCGAAATTTTACACAAAACAAAAGGTACTAGGCGTTCAAAGTAACAGTTATTTGAAAAAGCGTTCGCAACGCGTATAGTATAGTTTAAAGTTATACAAGAAAATTTGACAACGCTATAGCCAAGATATTGCCGTACTACCACAATGTAAACATTATCAGCTAATGAAACATGTCAGGAGATATTCTACCATCCAACGTTCAATGCTTACAACTGGCTATCGTTTCTCCACCATTTAAGTTTTTGAAAACTACTGAATTATAAACAAAATATCTGTCAAAGTTCAATGTTCCAAGGGTTTTAAGATAGGTTCAACCTTACACCGATAAAAAGATATTCAGCATACCGTTTTACTGTATAAAACTTATTTCAAAGTATAGTAATCTAAATATAAAAGGAATCGTCTTCTTTTACACATCTAGCAATTCTGATTTCTCACTGTAAAAAGGAATTTAAATAAAGAAACATAATATCTATTCGGGTTTAGTAATACACTAGGTGAACTATTTGTTTCTGCCAGATTGTCTCTACTTTTTTAGAGCCGGCAGAAGGGACAGTTTTAAACTTCTAACACTTTACGTCCTTACTTTCGCTCGTAGAACTATGGGAGGTATATAACTTCTAATGTAAGATTGTAACGTATGTCTCACAAAGATTCTTCAAAGAAACTTCAATTTTTTGTGCATAACTAATAAAAATATTCAGAAACTAAAACAATGCCGTTCGTATTAGTCATGCCTTTAACATGACCATACTCCATAATTGTATAAGTATGATAAAATTAAGGTATTAAGAGTGCTTGAGTTTAAAAATCTCTCTTATGAGATCAAAATAAAAATGGCCGCAAGAACTAACGGCTCTTAATATACGGAACGTGATGTTTTGTAGAGGAATTATAAACAGTATGTTATATACTTATGACAAAACAAAATGACAAAATGAAGAAAGAATTGCAAATTCGAAATGGAGTTTACGTTTACTAATTTAAAACCATATTAATCTTTTTATTGCGTCAGATCAATTTAAAAAGTTTTTAATTCAATTAACAAATAATGACCATGGTATTTACACAATGTTTCAAAGTGTTACATTACGAATTATCAAACTAATTATCAAAATTATCAAACTATACTTTCAACCATTAAATAACTATTAAACAAACGGAACAACCACGCATCACATTAGATCAGGACGTTTTATTTTGTTTTAAATGTCTAATTTCCCAATGGCTCATCGGGAATACATCAACAGTGTAGAACGCATTTAGCACCAGATGGCGCTTCACACGAGCCTTGTATTGCTTTGAATCGTTCAGTTGTTTGGCTGCCTCGGGAATCCTATTGATTAGTCTGATGCCAACTTGTCCTGGCAAGAGTTGGGAAACTGTCAGCCGGTAGCTTTGAATTTATAGTTGTCTCTCTCTCTCTTGCGTCTGCTTGCTATATCCTCCTGAGTCTAGAGTGCCTAAATATAGGCACTAGGTCTCAACCTACCTTGAGTCCCAAATATTTATGGAGCAAATTGGACCAAACGCCTAAGTGCCTTTTTTTAGGCAATTCATTCCGACCCCACTTGAGTCCCAGGGTAAAAAAGTGTTAATTCTTTTACAATTAAGGTTAAATTATGTTCTCATATCATTGTTGTTTGAGAAAAATCACATTATGTATTTTTTACGTTATTACAAATGGTGTTATAGATGTCCTAAAAATAGGCACTTAGGTCTTCAGAGGAAAAAAATATTAACGCAGGACCTTAATTGAAAATGTTTTATTATTACATGTATAAGTATAAAAAGAGTTGTTTAGAAGGCATTTTACATTTATTTGTAAAAGTTCATCTTGGAGTCACTGTGAAAAGTTCACTTCGAATGGAACTTTCGGAAACAATTCCGCCCACCTACCAAACAAAGATACACATTACACTTTACACAATATACAGTAGATTTTTTCTTGCAATTCTGCATAGCATAGCACACCTTTTTTGAATTCCTTTTGTAACCTCAGGTAGATGAGCTGCTTCTTCAATTCTTTTTTCTGGAGTAGGGTCAGCCCGTACTCGTCTGTCTCCAAATGGGTTATCCACCTTATCTTCTAGATCTTTGTCATTCGAAGCAACAGCTTCATTGGCTGAGTTCATCTCAATTAGCAACTCCCCAAATTTAAGTTTAAAAGTCCTGAATTGCGGAATTCTTTTGGCTGGAATTTGTATTTTTTTTGTTTGGTTTCCCGCATCTGAAGCCAACTGTTACTAAGGCTCAAATCAAAGAAATGAAGGATACATCTCAATGTCCATTTCTTTGTCCGGGCTCGTGAGGAGCAATACGATAGCATTCTATCAGCTAAGTCTACGCCTCCCATTTTTGCATTATATGCATTGATAACTTTCTAGGTTGAGAAACATTGATAAACTGTTTGCTGGCCTTAGACCCACCTTTTTACTTCACACAAAGGCTCGATTGACTCAGCAGTAGATATCATACATACACAGTTGTTGTCTAACCACTTTGTTATAGCTACTTTTCCCTCTGTCTTTGTTCCATTTTTTTATCTTTTTCTTCTCTTACAGTGCAAAAACTGGTGCCCCTTTCATTTGCTTTCTTAAACTCTTTGTCACTTGGAAGGTCAGTAGTTTCGGGAATTCTTGTCTTTCCTGATTGTTCCAGTTAATCTAAAACCTTTTTTCAGGAGTTCGTCAGCAAGCCTAACTGAAGTGAAAAATCTATCGGCATACAATGTGTGGCCGGGAACTAAAGACCTAGTAAGCTGAAGGACAGCTGATTCACACTGCCAGAATTGCTCAAGTTCTGGGTTTTCTACGTATGTGGCTGGTCCTTGATAAACAGTAAAATCACAAACAATTCCGTTTGGATTAGCAAGAACATAAACTTTCAAACCCGTTGGGTTGGGTTTGTTGGGTATGTGTTGCTTGACTAGACACGTTCCAGAAAAAGGCACTATCATCTCGTCGATACTCAATTCCTGTGGTTTGTTCTGTTTCAAACAGCCCTCTAAGATTCGGTCAAGTAAAGGTCTTAACCTTCCACAGGCCTATCAGCTTTTCTTTCGTCTGCTGTAATTTCGTTATCAAAAAACAAGTTTTATCCAGTTCCTAATAAGGAAAAAAAGCGATCTCTCGCCATGTTGTTTGCTACAAGTGGAATCCTCCACTTTTTTTTCCCAACACATTCTAATCAATGGTACTTGTAGAGCTGAAATCACAAAGTTTATGCCTAGCCAAATTTTTAACTCAGGTAGTCTTAGTTTTAGGTCCTTTCCTGTTTTCAACAAGTAGTTCTGATTTGATTTCTCAACTATTTTTTTAAGAATATCATCGTCGAAATTACTGCTGTACATACTGTTCAGCTGTCCAGTCATCACTGTCGATAGGTAGGTATGCTGGTTGAGCAATCGTCAAAGGTGTCGGATTGAATGGTCCTGTCCTCCATGGGGGTGAAAAATCCTTGTCCTGATTTTTCGTTTTTCTCGATTTCTTAGCCCCATCTCCCTTTTTCTTAGTGAGCGCGCCTTCTTCCTCTTTCCCTGGAACAAAACAATTCCATAATATTTTTGCTACTTTCAAACAATTAAATAAAAAGATTGTTAAATAAAATAATCTTGAAATTACTAAACTTTTCTCTCAATGGTTCCAGAATTAAACAACCTGACATACATATTTTTTTACTTCCTTTAAATGTACTAAGCTTTGTTATAGCAAACCTTATTATAAAATTACAAGGACTATAATACATATTTTAGTAATAATTTCAAATACATGAGATAATAAGTAATTTTGGAAATTCAGGTAGTTATCTTACTTCTTTTCGCTGGATTGCTTCTGGTTGTGGATCCTCTTCTGACGTGTCTTCCTTACGATCCGGCTCATTGGGAGGCTCGTATGTGGGGTCTTCATCGGTGTCATCACTCCAATTTCCAATAACTTCATTCACATCAAAAAAGCGGTCTCTGTGTCTCAACAAGTCCCCTTCTTCATCATCATCATTTAACGCGCCCTCAATCTCAGAATCATCTAGATTGACTGGTTCGTAGTGAGGGTTTTGATTGCCTTGACCTAAAAAAACACATAAATAATCAACTACATTATATATTTGTCAGCTGTTATTATTTTTTTAAAGAAAAACATTTTAGCTAACGACCTAAGTGACTAAAAAAAGGAAACTATAAAAATATGGGTTTATAGTCTATAGGCGCCTAAGTGCCTATTTTTAGGAACTACAAAAATAAACCTGTTATAGCTACTTTAAACAAAAGCGATTGTCACAATTTATCGTTTAAAATGCAGACATAGTTCTTATCTAATGATATCAGTACGAGCTAAGGCTAAAATATATTAATAAAGTACTTACATGAACGTTTTGGCCGGTCACGTTTTTCTGGAGGGTCAGTCATTTTTTAGGTTAAGAAGACTGGAGCATACCTAGAGCATTCTGGTGGCAAAACTTTGCACTACTATGGCCAAAAAACTGTTTCTTTCTATCAAGTGCTGCGACCTGAATGGGAATAACACAACTAGGAGGGACTCTGTGAATTTTTTTTTGCGAGTGGCTAAAAATAGCCACTTAGGTCTTTGACCCACTTTAGAGGGATGGTTGTCCAGGACTCAAGCACAGTCAGGCACTTGTTACTAAATATAGCCACTTAGGATTTTTGACACTTTAAAACACAGATTTACTCTGGGACTCAGGAGGATATATCATATCACATTTTGAACGATATTACGTAATATGTCGGTAGAAAACACATTATACGAAATCAGAAATCGAGCTTCCTTAAGGGGGTTCGGTAGGTTAAAAAATTAAAAAATTATACATTTTTTTTTATTTCAATTTTATTTTTCTGTGTTGTTTTCTGAACATTTTGACATAAAAATTATTTAATTCTGACAATGGGAAGTATTAAAAAAAATATACAACATATTGTCTGCACAGCTGCAATTTTTACCAGAATTGTATCTATGGTAACGACAATACTATTATTTATTTGTTATAATAACTAGCATCCAGAAACAGTTTGTTTTTCTTTCAATGGTTGGCTAACCTGAAGTATTGTTGCCAATAAACAGCAGACAAGAGAAGTAAGAAAAACATTGTTTGTTTTACATTCATGAGTTTATTCTTTATTGTGAAAACTCAAAAGTAAATACACATTACAATTATTTTTCTAAAGTGTTGTGTTCTAGTGTTTTAGAAGAATATATTATTCAAAATGCTAGGAGTACTAGTGTTTTCAAGAAAAGGAAAACGAGTATTTTGTAAGAAGACAGTAGAAACTGAAATTAGGCATAGTCCTAATGCTGATGTTTTGGAAGATATGACTAGTCTAGATGAACCAGTTAGTGCTTCAAAAGCCAAAACTAGGAAATATTTCCAATAACTACCAATCTATTGTTGATGGTGAGCCTAGTCTAGCCTATGAAATAGTTGATTTGAATAGTTTGTTGAAAATAATTTCTAATATAGCAGTTTGTAAACATTGCCATGAAGCAATTGATTTCAAAGTCGGTAGGCGTGTTGGACTTTTCTTTTTCAGGTGATTTTACATGTTCAGGTTGTAGTACAAAGACATTAGCTTCATATGAAAATTGCTGTACTTTACCTGATAACCCATCACACAATAAAATGTATGACCTAAATGTTAGGTTAGTGTACGGTATGCGTACTATTGGAAGGGGCCAGGTCGCTTGTGAGAAACTCTTTGCGGCGTGCTAAACTTGCCTAAAACCTCCTACAAAGTTTAGTGAATACATTAGAGTTCTAGGGTCTACAGCTGAGGATATATGTTTTTCATTTATGAAAGAGGCTGTAGAAGAAGCAGTGAAAATAAATGATGGAAATAGGGATTTGTGTGTTGCCATCGACGGCACTTGGCAAAAGCGTGGACATACATCTCAAAATGGCGTTGTAACTGCTACAAGTGTTGATACTGGTAAAGTTGTAGATGCCGTCATACTGTCTAAGTACTGTCGTTGTAGAGGCAAGTTTACTGGCCATCATGATGATAATTGCAGTGCTAATTACCAAGGAGTAAGTGGGGGTATGGAAGTGGTAGGAGCCTGTAAAATATTTAAACGGTCCGTTCCAACTTATGATGTTCGCTATATTGAATATCTTGGAGACGGCGACTCTAAAGGGTTTGCTAGTGTATTAGAAAGCATGCCATATGGTAATGACTGTCCAGTTACAAAATTAGAGTGCATTGGACATGTCCAAAAGCGTATGGGCACACGCCTAAGGACATTAAAACTAAAAAGAAGGTAAGGCAAAACAAATTGATGGAAAAACCTTAGGCGGTCGCAACCGACTAACAGATGCTGCTATATATTATCAATTCAGAAATACTACGGATTTAGCCATACGCAGAAATATAGGTAATTTGAATGACATGAAGCAAGCTATATGGGGCAGAATACTACCATTTACTATCAAGTAACTCTAATCCTCAACATGGACTTTGCCCGAAAGGAAGTGATAGTTGGTGTAAATATCAAAAATCATTGGGTCCAAAATGAAAAATATGATCATGAAAAACATTTTCACCTACCACTTGCCATAATGGAGAGGCTAAAACCTATTTTCAAAGATCTTAGTGCTCCTGACCTTCTAAAAAAGTGCTTACATGGTAAATCACAGAATCCCAATGAGTCTGTGAACCAAATAATTTGGACTCGCCTACCGAAAACCGTGTTTGTAAGCATTCACACACTTCACTTAGGTGTATATGATGCCATCAATACTTTAAAGGAAACATAGCAAGGTGTATGGTATTTTAAGAAACTGGGATTGATTGTTGGGCAGAATGTTTGTGATGCTATGAAAAATAAAGATATATCCCGGCTAAAAAAGGCTCAGCGCATGATCCTCGGAAGTTGCAAAAAGAAGCAGACAATCCCGTGAAAGTGCTAAAAGGGAAGTTGGAAGATGAATGGGGAAGATTTGGAGGATCCTGATGATCCCAGTTATGGAGCAGGATGCCATTAACTTCAGTTACATATTACCAAGTAAGAACCAAATGTATATTTTAACTTTAACGTTGATTTCCCGGAATTTAATTTTTTTCTTACTTATGTACCTTTATCTCAGGAAGTATTAGATGGATCATTATGAAAAAAAAAACCACTTGTACATGCCACCAATATACATATTTTAAGCGCGTAAACATTGTAAAAAAAATCTTTAATAATTACGCAAAAAAATAAATAACATAAAATTTATTAAAAAAAAACATGTATTTTAAAAAAAAATTCTTTTTTAATAAAAATTATCTTAAAAACCAAAATGTTTTGCGCTCTATTTCATGATAAGGACCTAAAAAATAACACATAAAAATTTTACTGTAATCGAACCAGTTGTTCCTGAGAAGAAGGTACATAAAATATAGGAATATAGCATTGTAAGGATAGGGCCTACCGAACCCCTTAAAGCATATAAAATCTTAAATCTGAATCTGAAATTAAAATTAGCAACATATATGAGTACCTTCTAATTTTGGTAAGCGTATACAGTCTTATCTCTAACATACAGGTAGATATAACTTTAATAGGGAAGGCTTCAAGAGTATATACATTCAATAAACTACGTAAGGCATACATACTAGAGATATCTCTACAGCAAACACTTAGACATATAAACTTTATAAAATTAGTTGTTAGAAACTAACAGTAATAAAATGTTATTCGTTTCATTTGTTTACGATATTTTTTCTGTATTTTTATAATAATAATGAATTAATATTAGTATACTATCTATATTAATTTAGCTAATAAATTATTTTCTTTCCAACTCCTTAGTCAAAGATAGTCGTTGTATCAGCAAATTGTATCCAAAACCTCTAGAAATTGTCTACCCGTCCATTGACTGCATCCGTTGTGGATTAAATGTAAATATGCCCGAATTGGTTTAAATTCAAAAGTTATAATCTTTGTTGGAAACAAAGATTATAACTTTCCAAATTAAAGAAAATCGTTTTTCCAAATTAAAGAAAAAAAACGTCTTTCATGGAAAATCGTTTTAAAGATTTTAATGACAACAGGAAGAATTGAACATGGAATAGTAATTTTTGGCCTATTCAGATCGCCCTAATTAAAATTAGGATTAATTTAATATTTCTAAAACAGGTGGGAATCCACATGTAATGAAAGATTGATCAGTTTATTGATTCTTGTCAATTTGTGCCAGCAACAACGTATCAGCACCTTGCTTATATTTCACTGATACACAAGTTAATTCTTATTATCTAGAAGTATCTGTATTACACGAGCTATCTTTAATGGGCCTCCGTTTAAATATCCTTCAATTAAGCGATTTATTTAGTTGGAATTGAAACGACTTTTAATATGCTTTGTTGTTTTATAAATAGTAATACATTTAAAGTTGGGCTTAATAAATTTAACGTTATAGGTTAACGTTCCGTGTGCTTAAATATTGATATATTTATTAAATAATAAAGTAGCATTTAATAATATTAGTATTAAATCGAGCATGGCATTTGTTGGTGTAACACTGGATAAAACCCTTTCCATTCGATTATTGAAGCCATACTGCCACGTAATAAATCTGTTTGATGTTTTAGGCCATACTGTGAGAGCCTCATACGAGGCGAAATATATGCCTGGGGAATTTTCTCTGAGCTTAAATAGGTTACTAATAAAAAAAAAATAAAAGGCGTAATTGTTTACGCTCCAATTAATATTAATGTAATGTTTTTTAGAGATGTAATCGTGTTCGTTCGGCTTCTACAGATAATTTATTGTTAAAAAATATACAGACAAATCTGTAAGTTTTATCATGTATTCATACAAGTCTATATAAATAGCAGAGAGTATATAAACCCCATTTTCTGGAACACGTATTACATATTGTCAACCAAATAAGTTAAATAAATATGGACCATATAATGTCGTTATAACAGTAAAATAACGGTTAAATCAGTGAAAAAATCGGAAAATAGCTCATCTCTTGATACAAAAATATCCTTCAGCTGCCCAAGGCTTGCTGAGTAGCGTCAGTGACAGGATCAGAGATTGTGAGATTACTGTTCACAACACGTTCTCGTGGGGTCCTATTGATTCTCTTGTTTTCAAAGACAAGTCCTGCACTCTGTATATTATACTTCTTATTCAGTTTATACGACCACCAAGTAGGTATTTTGGTCATAAAACGGAACATACTTAATTACTGTCTTAAACCAGGTTTCCAATTTAAAACAATAATGCAACAAATCTTAACTATCAATAAAATCTGTTAGTCCAAAATAATTTTGCGTCTCAATTATTTATTAAAATCGGAAATACTTAAAAATTTCTGAATCTACAAAACAATTTTTACTTTTTTGCCAATGCCAATAGGCCTAATTTATTGAAAGATTGTTCGATTATACCTTTATTTGAATATAATATATATTTTAAAATGTTGCTTTAGTGTAATTTCAACTGTAGTGCATATTATTTATTTGACTATGGATTTTGGAATTACAAATAATGTATAAAGTCAAAACTTATATATATATAATAAAACATATATATATATAATTATATATATATATATATATATATTTATTTATTTATTTATATACAGTAAATAAATAATTTAACCAACGTAAAGGGTAGCTGTTGTTGTCATCCTCTATAACGAAATTAAAGATTTAATAAGGTTTATGTGGAAATATCAATAATTTTACACTTTGCTATTAGGAAATACTGTATACTAAATATAAGCTGTTAAATTCTTTAAACATACTGTATATAACTAGAGAGTTTGAGATCTGGTGCAAGAAATGTAATTTCATTGCGATCAAACCGGGTGTCAGCGATAACTGAGAGCGGACGGGTACAGGACTGGGGATGAGAGCACTCTGTATATCATTAAAGGGTTTGAGATATGTTGCGAGAATTGTAATTTCATTGCGATCAAGCCGGGTGTCAGCGATAACTGAGAGCGGACGGGTACAGGACTGGGGATGACAACACTCTGTATATCGCTAAAGGGTTTGAGATATGTTGCGAGAAATGTAATTTCATTGCGATCAAGCCGGGTGTCAGCGATAACCTGAGAGCGGACGGGTACAGGGCTGGGGATGAGAACACTCGCGATCGTTTTTCAATTTCATTACTTTTCTGAATGACCTGTTTATACTAACTATCGTGGTTACAAAGCTTTTGACCATTAACGTTTTTCATGTTATAACTGCTTATGCTTATGCTATATTGTTAAAAAGCTAAGTAGAATCGAGAATTATTACTGGTATGATCACACAAGAAGAAAATGTACGATAACAAGTTGAAGAATTATATTTCTAATTCATTACAATTACTTTTACAAGGTGATTCAACGTTTAATGAGTTGCCTACTGCAACAGTTATTTCATTACTGACAATGAGTGATTTGAATTGAAAGCACGAAAACCCGGAGATGTGTGTTTCATACGTGTATATTAAAAGCGATGTTTCGAGGACCAGTGTCTGCCCTCAACATCACGTAAAACATAATCTCATCTTCTCAATTTTCATGTAAAATATACGTTAGAGCATATAAGAATTAAGCTATTCAAACCTTGGTAATAGATACACAAAATGGTAAGTTAATTAAAAACTGAACGACTGAACTTAAAATATCTTATTATTATTATGTTATTTAACAACAGAAAATGGATTTGACGTTATTATGTCTGTACTATCTAACATTATAAAGCCTATATGGGTCAATGTATTTCTTTCGATCAGTGCATTTATTATGGGATTTTTTCCATTTTAGAGGTGATTAAAATGAAAACTAAAAATCGAAGAGGACATTCGTGCCCTGTTGTGCGTCTAGAGTCCAAAATAAACTTATTTACCAAATTGAAAGTCTGTATCTTTTATAACCTGCAAAGAAGTTTTTCCTCCTTTATTGCTGCTTCTTATACTCTTAGTAACAATTTATTCTGTTAACCTACAGCACAACCAACAACACAAGCTCTGATACTTCGCTTTCTCACCTTGATTTGTCTTTCAAAATAACAAAGGACTAACTTGATAAGGGGTGTGTACTCAGTTGGACAATTCCTTATACAAATAAACTGTTATAAAAAATAAGACGTAATTCTTAATTTACGTTTTTATTTATAACTAAATGTTATCCGCGATTTCGCTCACAAATCCCTTCTGAAAAACAAGAACATCATAAGCATACACTTCCTAGTTAAGGCACTCCTGAGTTAAGTTGCGACGATATTCGTACACTGACTTTGGAAAGACTGGGTCCTAAATAATAAACGAGGTCGTGAAACGTTGATTGGAAGGTAGGCATACGATATTAACACCAAAACACCGTGCCGGTTCGTAGAGGGAGCGGGCAGCCAGCTTTGATTTTGTAACTCCGACCACAGAAAACTCCAAGATGTCCTTGCCCTATCGAAGTCAGAAGACAAGAGAACAAGAAACCTAATTCCCGAGATCTAGAAAACCTGAAAAATACTAGAACCAATCAAAAAGCCAGAAAGCCACAGAAACATCTAGAAAGAGAACAACCATCTGGTAAAACAGATGGCTCGACCAGCTGTAAGGAAACAGCTCCCGGTCCGTCCAAAGACCAACAAAATAAAGTGGCAAACGCCACAAAGTGATGGATACTAGAAGATATCTCATCTCCTGATATAATTTTAAATAACTATACTTAAAGTTTAAATGAAAACTTTGTGCGGACTTTAAACATGTTTGCGATAGGTTAAATAGTTATTATCCGCACAAGCGGAATATTTCAATCATATAGAATAGATGTTGAATGGATAGGTTGGACAAACTATTTTATACCTTGGGTAGGAAATTCTATAGTTGAGGTGGAGCACCTAAGCACTATATACATACATAATATACATAATACTTATAATACATGTATAGTAAGAGTATAATGGAACTCAATTATAATTTCGAAATAGAATTAGGATTATTTGACGTTCATATTATTCAAACACAAGATATTGCGAAACTAAACTTTCGAAACCTATTACATCTATAATATTTACAATTTACTTACTTCGCTAAAGAGAAGATCTTCCTGCTTCAGGCCATCTGGCTCCTTGACTTTGTGTTTTTACTCACGATATACATATTTGGTAAGTTTGAATATCTCTAACCTGATACAATTCAGTATAAGTCATTGCTCTCTGATCTCTGTTCGCTAATTGACCTAATTCCTTGGTTCAGTCTATAAACGATATCGTATCTCCCACCAGAGCACCATGGAATTTCCCCTTGTTGATTTTCTTAGTTCGTGTCTAGTGCATTTATTTGTAATTCCATTTGGAATGGAAACTAGCTCGCTGCACTCGACTGTTCCTCAAGTTTTCGTCTTGGAGGGAATGGCTTGTTAATCAAGTTAGTACAAAGTCCTTCTATTTTATTCATTAGGCTGTGGTAAATAGTCCGAGTTACAATGTCAGAAGGATCCGATTTGATGTATCTTATATGGATATATTCAAAATTCACTTCATTAAATTTAATTTTATAGTGATGGGCCTTATGTACGCCATTTAGTAATTATTCATGACATTGACTATACAGCATGGACGATTTTCTCCAGTTGTTATGCTAGAAAATGTTCTCTAGAATAATCAAATTTAAGACATGACATTATTGTTTTTACTTTGCTTAATCGGCTAACCATTTCAGATGAGGACTAATAATCCACACCCATGTATGAGTACTAATAACGTCCTAAGATTGTGTTGGAAATTTATAACGATCACATCCCTAGTAGATGCGTGATCTGCAGGGTATGCGTGTTTTCAAGTAAATTCCACTCAGCCACCTTCCTGGTATTGCAGTTATACCTCGTGATTATATTCCATGTCATACACTGTTCGACGAACTACTGTTAGTTTACTGAACGCAGCAACGTTCTGAGAATGATACAGGAAGATGCCGTACATTTTACAGTAATCCTTGTTTATTTATTCCCTAGGATTTCCATGACAAATCCATACCGTGGGCAAGTTTTTTATGAACTTCAGTTTCGAATGTGCTACCTTAAACATTCATGGAAATACTGGGAATTGTTTTATAAGAAATGAACATTGTGGTTAGCGTTGCTATTTTATAGATCGAACTGAATGAATAAAACTTAAATAAAGCTTTTCAATTCTTATCCAAAGCTCTGATTCAAACACAAAGATAAATTATTCACTTTTCCAATTAGCAGTATTGTTCATCGTCGTGATATTATTTCTTGAACAAATTAATTATATTCTACATAAATGCATGATCCTGCCATTTTGGGCTAAATTGAAATGGTGCTTTCTTACCTCCGAGCCAAGCAAGACTCTATAGCTAAATTATATGAATAAAGGTAACTGAAACGCATACAGTTTTAAGAAGTGGTGAGCCTTTTTACAAAACAATTTATATTTTCTGGGAATAGTAGACTTCACCGTCTTAAACCCTGTCAGGCGCAATTAAAATCACATGTCAGGCGCAACATTAATGGGTTTAATTGGCGTTAGGATCTGTAAACTATTACAAAGTGAAATAGAGCTCTTGTTTGCAATACAAAGTGCACCAACTTTAATATAGCGTATGTTTTCAGGATAGCTGATTAAAAACATAAACTTATTTTTTGCTGTTTCTAAATCGAAATAAGGTAATTGCCTCCTCAGGGTTTGAAACAGTGTTATGCATATTTTTTAGTTATTAATTGTTTTCAACCTACTTATAATGGCGTATTTAGTAATCTTTTACAGTACAAATATTTTTAAATTCAAACCTAGTATTCCACTTCAGAAGGACATTTGAGAATTATAGTGCTAGTGAATTCTTAGTGCATCTTGCATTATTCATTGTTTTACTATAAAAACTTCCCAAGTTTGGATATAGTAGTAAACAATACACTATTATTGTATGTCAAGATCACTTAACTGCTAATAATAAATAGTCAATTTTTCAGCCGTAGAGCAAATATTTGATATAAATTGTAAATTTATAATTTTACTCACATTAATTATATAGAGCAGTATGGACTAACAGCTTGTTTAGTTGTAGTTTGTTGCTAAATATTCAGGATGTATCAGACCTCCCAGCTACCTGTATTGGTAAAACGAATCAGAATATAATTGTTATTTTAACTGAAATCACAGTTTTTCTACCACAAAAAAGTCAGAATCTATTTTTAAGTATTTAACATACGCAAAAATTACACTATGGGGGTTGGTTTTGAAAATTGTTGAATGTATAATTAACTTAAGTTACACCTCATTTTCTAGGGTGATAATATTTTAACTTGTGGTTTTGGCTAATCATAAACAAATGAAAATATATTTATTTAATTTTGCAATTAGGTACAAAGTGGAAGTTTTGGGAAGCTGTCTTTTTAAAGTAACCTGTACGTAAATCACGTAATTTAGTCACATTGTTATCTTTCTGTAGCAGGAACATAATCTGCTAATTTTAAATTACTCTCATTAGTATTCAACAAAATCGAAATAAAGTTTATAATTTCCTATAAACTTTATAGCTATAATTTTAATGCGAGCTATAAGATTTTTTTAATGCGTGGAACTATTTTAATTTTGGTCTGATCTATTAGAGGAGATGTATTTTACAGTTGGTTTAATATAGCTAATAAAATCCATAAATGTATAGATGCCTTCTTAGCAGATATTTTCTACCGTGCGTCCCTTAGCAACCTTCGTACAGACATATAATTAGATTATGTTTCACCTGCATTTAAAAATATTGTAGGTGATGATACCGTGCAAACTCACGAAGTCCTCACTCTGTTCTTCTTACGCTCAGGAAACAATTCTTATTAAACAATTTCCATAAATCTTGCCATTGGTTTTAACACTTTTCCTGAGCTGATCTTCAAGTCCTTGACTCAAGCTTTGGCAACTATTTCAGGAATTCCAGTAACCATTTGAGAGCGGTGACAGAAGATGAGAGTATCTACACCACTGATCTAAGTAAGTGTCACCCCCAGATCCTTTATCCACAACTCCCTCGGGACACAGCTAGAAACACCCTACATTCCGGAACGAATGGTGTAGTGTCCGTGATTAACTACTCCAGGTGTAACACTAATTCGATCCACGGTAAAGGTGTTTCCGTTCCACAATCTAATTGTGCTCATTCCACTGGTAGTTAGGTTTTATCTTTTTTGTTATTTTTCTCTTGTTTGTACTGCAATGTTCATTGGAGTAATGGAGAACTTCAATACGTTCATCATATAAAAATAAACAAGAAGTTTCAGATCTCTCGTCTCAAATGTCAAGCAGTCAAACAGCTAAGCGAAAAAATTTAGTTTAAACGGATTCTCTTTATAAATTGGACATAATTCTTTTTATAATTAAAAAATCGTTAAATATAAAAGGTGTTTAACAACTTGTACACAAGAGCAAGAGGGTGCCATGTACAAATCTCAAAACTTCCATATGCAACCACGTCATGTTGTACATCGTTTTAACTGTGTTTACATCCTAAACATTTTAGCTGTGAAAGAACTTAATTATCTTTATTTGATTCAAAATAATGGTTTCAAGGGTATATACACAGTTTTTCATTGCTAAACCTTCAATAGGAACACACACATAAAGAAAATCTTTTATTTTTCATGACACAAGTTGTAAAAAATACCATTCATGGCTATATTTTTCAAAATAGCAGTACCACTGTGAATTGTACTTTGTTTAATATAAAAACTCACAAAACCTAAAATGTCAAGTAGTAAGTGGGGACCTTACACAGTATAAAATAAAAGGCTGTACAAAACTGAATAACTGTCACATTTGTACAGTACTTTTAAATCTCTAACCATCACAAAACTTCCGCAAATGTTGTGTTCTCCCCGACAGAAACACCA
This sequence comes from Homalodisca vitripennis, assembly GCF_021130785.1. Classification (NCBI taxonomy): domain Eukaryota; kingdom Metazoa; phylum Arthropoda; class Insecta; order Hemiptera; family Cicadellidae; genus Homalodisca; species Homalodisca vitripennis. The sequence continues at coordinate 88,555,453 of NC_060215.1, read as the reverse complement.
ATAATGAGAGACTTCTTTCACGGGATCCCACTTTTTTCAGCCTATGTTATAATAAAACATATGTTTACACAAAAATCTCAATATGATATTTCTGGGTATAGGAATGTATTTTCTAATTCTATATGTATCGGGAAGAGAAAACTACTAAAATACACTGTCTAAATCTATAAATTTATTATAGAGTAAACTCCATTTCGCATTAAGTGTTATTAGCAGTATCAGATTTTTATGATCTATTACTTATGATGGATCGTTGGGATGATATCAGGAGTTGGAAGGATAAGCAACTTATTAAATTTATTTTTAATTTTAGAATAAAACAATTTTTGTGCCTTAAGTTTTTTTTAACACTCTGAGGAAGTTGTTGACGAGTAGTTCTAATTCTCTTAACTGTCCATTTTTGTAACATATAAGTATGGAAAATGACAAAAATAATGTAATCCTGTTTTTTGGTTGGATAGAAATATTTTAAAAGTGAATTACATTCAGTTTATGGTAACTCATATTTTTGTAAATTCCTATAACCTTTTTAAACAAGTATAAGCAAATGTATTTTTACGAAATTTACAATTACCATTTTAACGTAAGCTTTAGTAGATGGATAAAAATAAAGAAAACTCTCATTATAGTAGGAATTTATTCACTGTAGTTGAATGCTCGTCCTGGAATAGAAACACGAAGCGTAGAAGTTTCCTTTGTATTTAAATTGCCAAACTTTTCACAATGCGCTCAATATTACAACTCAGTTTGTTCAGTAATGTTCTACTTTAGTAATGAGAACACCTGACTTGCTTAGTATTTGTTTAACTTCTGTGGCAAACTTTTACATTGTTCAAAGTCTTAATTAAAGTATAAAATGATGATACCGGCTTAGACAGTTGCTGCTTGACTTATACCTTAGTGTGAGCATAAGTGTTGAAGAGATACATAATCAAGAAGACACAGGTTCTTTTCTAGGAGAGATGTAACGAGTTCCAGACGATCGCCCTTTAACACCTTGACTGTCACGCTCGTGCTACGCTCCCAGTTTGTGTTTAACTGCCACACCCAAGTTATCAGGTCCAAAGAGCTGCTTCCCTTCACGACACTGTAATTGCCTCTAGTAATGTTTATTTTAACTACTACAAATCTACAGTAATGATGTTTAAATGCTACACATTATGATGGTTAGGTAAGGAACTATCACGAAAGCACATAGTGTAGTTTTACCATAACGTTTGGATACATAACTTTATTCTTTTCTATTTTTAAAGTTACGTTTTGAATTTCTTACTAGAAGCGTTTTTATTTTCTATTTTGATCGTGCTTTGGTTGGTAAGTTAGGAATTAGTTGTAATAACGATGAGGACGTTTTTTAAATTTCAGATTTGTCGGGATACGTTATTGCAAGTTAGGTATTCACAAAGTAACTTTACTGAGAATGATGACAATCGCGATGCAGACTCAATTTATTAACCAAAACCCTACGTAACGAGTCAGAAGATTATGATGGCAGTTTTCCAAATATTAATAATGGTGGGCACGAAACACGCTAAATTTGTGCTGACCGTGGATCAGCTCTTTGCGCTTAGGCCTAACTCTCCTGAGAGTCATTTGAAACCTGTAGAATCTGCACCAAAACTAAGTACTTCTGGAAAGAAAATTGGCGACTTGGAAGATGTATATGGTAAATTTAGTTCAGAAGAAAATGTAAAATAGTTGTTGATCTATCTTTGCTGAATTGTGCATTACTTCAATCAGTTGTTTGTTCGAACTGTGGCGATTCCGGAATCCAAGTAAGGTTAGTAAGTAGTATTGGTTTGGCCTCATACATTGAACTATTTTGTAAGAACTGTTCTTTTAGGTTTGATTTTATGACATCTACTAAGTTAAAGGGAAAGCCAAAGTTATTTGAAAATAATGTTCTGCTTGTGTACGGTCTTAAGACCTACAAATACACAGTTGTAAACTCGGCACTTAAGTGGAGTACGAGGGCAAAAATTAAAAAAACAATTTATTTTTAAAATTTATTTTAAATTTCACAACTTATAACGAGTAATTTGATGTATAAAACATTATATAAAACGTTTTAAATTGTACATTATTAATTTTTAAAATCATTTGTGCAGTGCTTAAATACGAAAAATTTGCTATGTGTGATTTGATGCAGTGTGCAGTTTATTTCAAAGTTGCTTCGGTTTTAGTTTTTGTAGTTGGCTAACCTTGTTTATTGGACAGTACAGCAGTTGTCATATTAGTTTCAGTTCTGAGTTTGTCTGTTTACAAACAATAATTTTGTAATTTAATTTATTTTGGTGTTACAGTTCTGTTTATTGTGAGTGAGTAATCAGTTCTGTTTGTAGTGAGTGAGTGATATTTTGTTTTCTATCATCATGGTAAGACCAAGAAAACCTAGGACTGAGTTTGAGAAGAGACGCAATGTAGGTGTTCCTAAAGTAAACTCTGTTTCTAGTGATGTAGACCTAATTACAAACACTACAGATTTGCTTAGGCCTAACTCTCCTGAGAGTCATTTGAAACCTGTAGAATCTGCACCAAAACTAAGTACTTCTGGAAAGAAAATTGGCGACTTGGAAGATGTATATGGTAAATTTAGTTCAGAAGAAAATGTAAAATAGTTGTTGATCTATCTTTGCTGAATTGTGCATTACTTCAATCAGTTGTTTGTTCGAACTGTGGCGATTCCGGAATCCAAGTAAGGTTAGTAAGTAGTATTGGTTTGGCCTCAAACATTGAACTATTTTGTAAGAACTGTTCTTTTAGGTTTGATTTTATGACATCTAATAAGTTAAAGGGAAAGCCAAAGTTATTTGAAAATAATGTTCGGCTTGTGTACGGTCTTCGCTTGGTAGGAACAGGCCAAAAAGCGGCGCAAACAATTTGCGGTATAATGAATTTACCTGCACCACCAACTCATTTTGAAACCTAGACAGATGTTTTAGGTTCAGCAGCTTAAGATGTATGTTGTAAATGTATGAATGATGCTGTAGATGAGGCAGTTGATGTAAATAGTGGATAACGGGACATAGCGGTGGCTATCGATGGTACATGGCAGAAGCGAGGGCATACGTTCCTCAATGGCGTCATAACGGCAACCAGCTTCGGCACTGGAAAAGTTATTGATGTGTCTATACTATCAAAATATTGTAAGTGCCCTAACAAAGAATGTCATAGTCCTTCCTGTACAGTTAATTACAAAGGCTCTAGTGGTGCAATGGAGGTACAAGGCGCAGGCGATATTTTTCGTAGGTCGTTGACTGCGTATAACGTTAGATATAATCAGTACTTGGGAAATGGTGATTCCGAAGGTTTCATCACTGTCCAAGAATTGGAACCATATGGTCCTGATCATAAAATATCTAAACTGGAATGTCTGGGACATGTCCAGAAAAGAATGGGCACAAGATTGAGAAGACTAAAATAAAAAAAACAAACGCATTATTTTGTCTGGCGTTAAAGGCTTAGGTGGCAAGAATAGGCTATCAAGCTGTCATTGATTACTCCATACCTACTATGGTTTAGCAATAAGAAGGAACACAGACAGTCTCGAAAATATGGTGAAAGACGTTTGGGCTTTGTAGCTCCACAAGATTTCAAGTGACAATGACCCACACCACGGTTTGTGTCCGAAAGGCGAGACAAGTTGGTACGGATACCAAAAGGCAAATGCTAAAGGTGAGACTTACAGCCACAAAAATAGTATTCCTGTGGCTGTAATGGAATTTATAAAACCAGTTTTAAAAGTCTATCTGACAAAGAACTGTTGCGGAAATGTTTACACGGCAAGACACAAAATCCAAACAAAAGTGTGAACACGGTTATTTGTTCTAGGCTACCCAAAACCGGCTTTGTTGGACTGAAAACACTACATTTCGGAGTGTATGATGTTGTGTCAGTGTTCAGTGGTGGTAATGTAACTAAATGCAAGTTGTTCCAAAAATTAGAGATGAACATTGGAAAGTTTACTGTTCTTAGCATGAAACAAATGGACCAACACCGCATCAAAGCATCGGAGCGTAACTATTCAGATTTCAAAAAAAAATTAATACAAAAATATTAATACATATTCTTTTAAATCCATGTGTACCTTAAAATGTCTAGAATACCTGGTAAAAATTTTGTTAAATTATCTTTAATGGTGTCTGAGAAAGCTGTGCTCAAAATATGCAAAATTAACATAGGAAAGATACAACACTCGTGCTCCCCCATACAAAAACACAGTTGTAAACTCGGCACTTAAAGGGTAAGGCCCGACTAACACTGTGCCAATGTTGTATATAGATTCCCACAGAAATATCCATATTGACTTAGTGAAAATCCACTTTATAAATATAATTTTCAATTACATTGTATTGTAAAGCAAACCTTTTAGCGACAGTGGGCCCATGAATAGTTTTGTTGGAATCAGGCATCAATTTGTGTGTTGTGTGTTAGCAGGATGTTGACTGGGTTGGAACCGCGGCCGATCCTATCGAACGAACCTGCTTGTTTCTTTTATTAAATCCTTTTATTTATGAGTGGGGCCTGACCACCCCACCATCCCTCCCTCCTACTAACACCCTCCTTGATCCTGGCTCAAACTGATAACCTCAGTGTGCGACTTATTCGGCCACAACTCTAATTGTCATCTATTGTAATTAACCGTCTAACTCCATTAAATAATTTTGTTTTAATATTTAAAATTGTTATATAAAATTAAAATTCCCTTGTAATTTTAAATTCAGTGATATTTTATATGTTAAAGTAAAAAGTTTCATGTTTAATGTTGATCAAAATGTGACGCAACTGTTTGTTTTCAGGACACTTACGGATTATTTATGTACCTTTATGCCTTTGATACTTTTGAGATATTTGTATATGTTTTGCAATGTTTCCATGTATTAATTTTTATTTTTAACGAATTTCATTATATATTTTACAATCATAGTTATTACCAAGACTGAGAAGAAATATTTTTTAGAATTGTTAGTTAAATTTTTTTAAGACTCTTTGAAATATAGCCATACTCTTTTTGTTTTGCGAGTTTTTTAATGAATTTCATTTTATAAACCTATGAAGTGTAAAAGCTATGTGAACTATCAAAGATTTTCTAAAAGGTCTGGACATGAAATTATCCACGTATTTTTCAAGTGATTTGTTTTTAATTCAATTTAACCTTTCAATAACACCTAACTAAATTCAAATTACTGCTTATCGTAATTAATAAGAAAATCTGTAAAGAATCTTTAAAGGTTATTATTTCATATCAAGGATGCCTTGTAGATAAATAGCTCAATCATAAACCTTAAAATTATTTAGCTCGTTATGAGAACAAGAGTGAATGCTGGTTATATTGTTCTCAGTTTTAAACTATCGGTTTTAATTCCAGACTAAGAAACGCGTACTGGATTATTAGAATCGTATGATTATTAAGGGTTATTATCAAGTTATACAGATTTATATTTTTGCTTCTTTAAAAAATTCAATGGCATTTTGTAATTTAACCATGACAAATGTTCGAAATCTATCGTCCTTAATAATCATCCTTCGTCAATTACTAACTTTCAACACAAGATTAAGATACGTGATTTCTTATGACTGAATACCTCCACACCATCTTTTAAATCTATACTAATATAACTGATAACATGTAGTTATTCTTGTTCATCTTCATTCTTGTATTCTTGTTCATAATAAGAAAACAAAGACATTCAAAATAGGAAGTTTTTTCCAAATATAATCTTATGATATTGATAAAATTTTCCCCACTAAAAGGTCTTACAGATATAAAAATATCTCCAAACTAATTCCTAAGAAGACTTTACTTAACAAAAATAAACATTATTCTAATTGAGTGAGGTCGAAATCAGACTTGCATATTTAAAATATTGCTCCGATACTTTTGATAAATGTACTACTATATATGAATATTTCAAAAATTAACAAATATATTATAATGTGAGTTTGATCAGATTTTGAATATACAGTTTTGGATAAAATCTGTGATGAAAGGCTGCTGGTGAGGACATTGTTCAAAACCATATCATGACTTACATGACAAACGCTGTTATACAGGCAAGATTCCTAATCCCAACATGAAACCGGCGAGATAGGGATGGCGATATATCCTGAATGAATCCAATATATCGTTTCCCGAGGTGAAGCTGTTGGTAAGGATTTCTAGAGATGCTATTGTGACATCAACACCATCTTGATGTTTACAAGAGGAATTTACATCTAACTCGGTATAAGGCACAACCTGTCACAAGGTTGGAGATTTCTGATAAATGGCGTAACCACTATACTCCCATATGCTCCTTCTGGCAATAGAATTGTCAGTGAGCCCCTTACAATATTATTGGTGTGATGGAAGGTTTATTTTGAATTCATAAATCAGATATATAAGGATTGATTCCCTAAACTATAGTAAAATCATAAGTTTATGAATATAGTATTAAAAGTAAAAGTATGCTTATCCTGTAATCTAGATAACAATTTTCTAAAGGCATAGATACAATTTAATACATAAATAAAAGGAAAGAAAGGAAATGTTTAGACAAAATACGATATGCATACTTTTTAAAATATACAAACTATAAAGCAATTTAATATAGACAAAACTCATATGTTATTATATTCAAATATACATATTTATTTTTATGTCATCAATGTAGAATGAAAATAATTAATTTAATTTTAGCATTAATTAACTTGTATAGAGAGGATTGAAATCTTTTGCATAGTATGAAATACTTATATTAATTTGTACATTTACACTAAAATAATAAATATTTTATGATTGGCTGTACAAATGATTTCAATTATGCCTTCTATTTGCCCAAAATCACATATAACCCAGGGCATTAGTCTTTAAAAACGTAATCTCGTCACTTAAAGGCCTGACTAACAACGTGCCAATGACGTATATAGATTCGAATAGAAACATCCACATTCGTTAATTAACTAAATGCCACTTTTTATATATCATTTCTACTTAAATTGTACTGTAGAGGAAGAGCTTTAGTAGCACAATAATTGGCCACTTTGTTGCTAGGACTTGTGTCTTGTGCCTGTCTGCAGAGTGTTTACTGAATAGCAGCCGTCACCGATCCTAGCGGAAGAACCGTTTGTGTCATTTGCTAAACCCTGATTATCAGTGTGTCCTAACCATCTCACCTCCACCTACCTAGGTGGAGTTTGTGCCACGATCCTTGTTCGCGGCACAAACTAAGAAACTGTCACAGTGTACGATAGACCAGTGGAAGTATCTGTAAATCTTTTAAAAATTGCCCGACTCATTCGGTCACAACTACATTTGTAAGTCACCGTCTGATTCCATTAAATAATTTATTTCAATATTTTCTGGTAAGTTCAATGTAAAAGTATCCTCTGGTAAATTGAGAGGCTGGAAAATCTTAGACGTTAAAGTGAGAAGTTTCCTGAATTATGATCGTCAATGTATAACGAAACTGTTTGGTTGCTTGGCTCTTCTGAGTAATCTTTTACCTTTTAGTATTTTTACTTATTCAAAATGTTGAGTTTTTTTGTATATTTTGATATTTGTTGCAATTTAAAAAAGGATTTGATTTTAATTTTGAAACCACTTTAATTAAATAGAAAGTAATGAGAATTAAATGTTACAGTTTTTGTATAAATATTAAAAAAATGAGAAGAATATTTTGAAAATTTATTAGGTAAATTTATTTATAAGAAGAAATTTTAATTTTTTGTGGCACCTATACTCTTTCTTTACGTTTTAGTTTATGTGAGTGATTTTATTCTTAAAACGAGAAGAATTGTAAAATCTTTGTGAACTATCTTAGTGTATTTAAAAAGATGGACAAAGAATATATCCATGTGTTTTCGAGTAATATGTTTTCAGTTCAATGTTACTTGTGAAATTACAGTGTAATTAAATTCAAATTTCAGGCCATCGTAAGTATTTAAAAATACCGTACATAATGATTATAGATTATAATTATGTTTGAAGAGGTCTGTAGATAAAGAGGTCAAACTCAAACAGCTTTAAATTAATAGAAGAATCGAAATAGAAGAAGAGTGACTGCTGTTTACATTGTTCTCAGTTTGGTTAGTTAAACTACTGGTTGTAATTTCATACTAAGAGGCAAAACATCTAAATTCTTAGTATCATATTATTATCAAGGATCGTAGGATTAGTATTATGAATATTATCGGATTTATTTTTATGAGTATGTAACGGATTCAAGGGTTTTTTTACATTTAACGACGGCATATGTCCGATATCTATTATTCTTTCAAACCAACAACTGCCAATAACAAACTTTAAACAAAGAATTAACGTGTGTGTTTATCCTATGAATGAATACCTCCTCAACATCTTTTAATTTTATATTTTAATAACAATTTCAAGATTAAAAATCGAAATAAATTCCTTTTTCAAAGGATGATGATGTGATCACAGAGTGCTCTTGCGGTATCGATAAAATGTTTACTAATTCCATTCTTTCAAATATACTTAATGCGAATTTTAAGGTGCAAGTTGGAGCTGTTAAAATAATAAATATGATACACCGAAACATGATTAGCTCTAAAAATACTTTAAATTATGCTTTCTACTTGCAATAAATCACGTATAAACACTTCTTTTCCTACATCAGTACAGATCTGATCGACAGAACCCAGGTAACCAGGGTGAATGATCGTCTTTCAGGGATTGCTCTCAAGGAGACAGGGGTTCCTCAGGGTAGCTGCTTAGGTCCTATTATGTTTCTATTGTATACTGAGGATTTTAATCTTGAGTTATCATTCTGTTCCCTTTACTCCTACGCTGATGACACTCTTCTTGTGTTGTCATATCCTCCATTACAGTCTTCCTTGGCAATGCAGCAGATTAATGCTGATTTGTTGAGGGTCAGGCTCTGGGCTGACGATCACGGGCTTCAGTTGAATCCAAGAAAGTGTTCACTTGTTAATTTTTACCCCTCTTCAAATGCAGTCTTTCTTAGTAATGGACCCTTGGGAGTTTCCTTGGGAGGTGTTCCTTTGCAGGTTTCGGACACAGTAAAAATCCTTGGCGTTACTTTTGACAAGCAGTTAACCTTCTTGAACCATGTTCAAAATATCAACCGTGGTGTATGAATAGGTTAAGAGTATTGTTTAGGTTTAAGGGGTTACTCCAGGAGGAAGTGAAACTTAAGATTGTCAAAGCTGTGGTTTTCCCAGTTATTGTTTATGCTCTTCCTGTATTTGGGGGAAGATTGACCCTTGAGGGTACGGTCCTGATTGATAGGTTACAGAACTCCGCTGTAAGGTTTGTGTACGGCCTGAGAAAATTTGATCACGTTAGCCAGTATCGCCGTACAGCAAGGATCCTTCCGATAAAGTGCATTTTCAAACTTCAGGTGACTTACCTTGTTCACAAGGTGTTGCTGATGGGAAAGCCCTCTTACCTCAGGGGGATGCTACAGACCCGGGCTGAGATTAGGGACTGTCACAAACGGCAGGACGCCGTGCTGGAGGTGCCCAGGGTCAGGCTAGAGATGGGGAGGAATGAATTTAGATACTTTTAGCCTCAAAGTCTAAAGGCTTATGGATATTCCTCGTTTAAAAACAATCTCACACTGGCTCTGGAGGAGGAGTGTTTCACCCCTAAATAGCTGTTTAATGTAATGTATTATCGATTTGATTAGTTTAATTTTGTATTTCTCGGGTGATGATAGATAGATTTGTATGTGCCTTGATTGAAAATGTATGACTTGAGTTATTTTGAAAAACAACAATGTAATGTTGAAAATCGCTTCAAATAAAGACGTTATTATTATTATCAAACGTAACCAACGTGAACATGCTGTGCAGCGGATCCAGTCTTCTGTAAAATCAAACCAGTGCAAGCAGTATAAAGCACTCCAAACCCTCAAATAAGGCTTACTGCTTTCCAGCAGTCTTAAACTTTTCATTATTTTAGACCATCTTGACATTTCTTTCTAAAGTTTTCTGCGGAAACTAAATTTTAAAATGTTTAATGTTGTTTTACTGATTTTTTTCTTATTATATATACAGCTTCTTTTTAAATCCCGTTTCTCACAAGAAGTCGTCCAAAAATTAAATCTGCCCCAATTCAGTTTTTGTGTACACCTAATGAGTTTCAGGTTCGCTAGATTACGATAATCATAACTTACAAGATAAAAACAAATTACATTGCGTTATTGTAACTTTTAAAAATCACTGCTTGAAAGTTAATAAAACTATTACTGAAAAAAAATCTCTAACCATTCTCTACAATACGTTGTATTTAAAAAATCAAAAGGTGTAATTTCTGTTATCTAGATGCGCTTCCTGCATTATTAAATAAAATTATGGAAGTAGCACTTTTCTCTACTCTATAGACTTGTTGCTGTAATACCAATATCCACTGTGACAGACAATCGTACTGACTTATCCCATAGGTTTCAGCACATTCTTCGCCAAGAAATCTCACATCCCCAAACCAAGTAACGTCCCTTAATATGGCAACTAATACTATTGTTTTGACCTTGGTGAGAGAAGCTATCAGACAAAGCTAATGTATTCCCAATATTGCTTCATGATGTACAGTTGCCACAGAAACCACTTTTCCAAAATAACTATAACAATGGCCAAAATACCTCAAACCCAACTCTTACGAAAATTGAGGTTTAAGAATATTATATTTATTTAGTACCATAACATTTATAACTGCTACATTATTTACTATATTGATTCATTACATTATTTGATAAATTTAAAACAGATGAACATATCGAGTTGGCATTGGTGAGTATAATTAATGTCAAATCCTATATTCCACCTGTTGTTGTTCAAACCACCACCGGCACGGTTAGATGCGTAGACCAATGCGTTGACGGCCGGCCGTGTGTCACTACGCGGCAGTCTGTTCAGTTTTACACATGTACACATCATTATTTCCACTTCCGCTTGTTTCAAAGGTAGATCGATGGTTTTAATGCCGCGTTATTTGTTATGAAATGGGTAACATTTTAAACTGAGTCTAACAGTTGTTCTTGAATATTTCATGTATATACTATATGTAGGCTATATATGCATATATATACTTTTTGAAAAAAGCCAATTCGCACCGTTCATTCACCGGTTTGACAAGGTTTTAACTGAAATTGTATCAATAAATTAGCTATTTCGTCTACTCAATCGGTTTTTAAAAGCTCTGTACAAAAAAGTGACATCGCAATCTAGTGGAAAATAACAGAACTATTGAGACTGACAAGGTTCTAACAGCAGTACCAATGGTTATGGTTTTACTTTAACAAAGTTATAACCTCAGAAAATCAGCATTCCTCAATGGAGAGTGGTTGTTTTATGGTTACTCACAGGCTATACATTTTAAGTGTTTGTATTTTGCATTAAGGATATTGCTTTAGACAAACCTTTATCATAGATATTAATTAGCCTCTTCTAATATTTTAGAAACTTTTAAAGGTGTTTAGATGGGATAACATTTATTTGAAAACTCTGAAGAAGACTGTATCCCACCATCCGAAATCAGCAAATGTTCATCCTCTTCATTGCAAAATAAAATGTATGATCATTATTTCAGGAACAGATTTAATTAACTCTGATGAAAAGTGTAATCACCTAGACCATACTGTGAACTAAGTTTATAAAACCTATAAAAAGCCAGTGTAAGGTACAAAAATGTTTAATTTGGTTAATTCAAGCATAAACATATTCATTTAGGCCTATAGACGTTTAGCATAAAATCAGATGCTTTTGATGTTTTAGTTTTGTTTTAGTGAAACTTCCTATGGATACTCCTATTTCTACATCTGGCTTACGGTTTTGCCCAACCCAGCAAGCGTAATATAAGTTTCCTGTGCTAGGCTCTTTATTAATAGTCTACGCTTTCAAAAGTACAAATAATTTGATTACTTGACCCAACAAAATGTTAAAACATTACGTCAATTTATTGATTACTCAGGCTACTTTTAGGTTAACTTACTTTATTAGTGTAAGTGATATTTGTATTTTCTATACTAACTGGTACTTTTACTATCGATTCGAGGTAAGAAACTTGATTTACGTTTGTAAAAAGAAAGTTAATACGATAATGTGTTGATTACAGGAAGAATGGACGTCGGTTTTGTGAAACGGAACTACAGTTTGACAAGCCACTCCACTGCTAATAGCTCAAGTTTTGGCTCCATTAGTATGGAAGTTGACATGCATGCACCAGAGAATGACCATATTGTAAATGAAGATAAAGATCTTATACCCTCTTCAGATAACACCAACCAAAACATGTAGGCTATTTATATAATAAGTACCGCAATATAAGTTATACAAAAATTACATGAGCAATCCAAATTATTACAAGTTTTTCTGAACAGGTAATGGCATGTTAATACTAATATTGGGGTTTACTCTCATAAATTAGCAACAGATGCTGGAGACTCTTTCTAAAAAAACCAATTATTAGTTATGTAATTTAACATTTTTATGTAGAAATAATAGTTTATGATGTTATATTTTAAACTGGTATACTCTTAGATTACTCACCACTTTTCATTCATTTTATGAAGCGTATGCGCAGCTATTTTATATAGGAATCAGCCGATCAGTGACCAAAAATGTTTTAGAAAATCGTTAATGATAAAATAACATTGTTTCCTTCAGCTTGTTCAAACGTTTATTTATGGGGAGTCTAAAGATATGGTAATTCTAACTCCAAAGTAAAATGTAATCCTTCTAGATGGAAATCTAATACACATAGAAAACCTATAGGCCTGATAAGGAGTACATCAACCGAACAAGAGAATCTGTTGAAGCTAAACCAGTAAAACAGTACAAAACTGTGCTATGTACTATTTCGTTTTATGGAATCCCAACAGCGACAAAAAAGGCATTTCATTTTTAATTCGACAGATAGATCATTAACGGCAAGGCCAGAAAGAAAGAGAGAGAAATTAGCTGTCGATTGCAGTGGCAGTGATTGGGCTCATGATAGTGATGAGCATGGGCAATCCTCGAGAAGAAAACACACATTTAAGTATTTTTTTTTTAATGTAACAAGCGAAAAGATTGAGGTATGTTTTTGAAATTCTGCATATGCAATTTTTATGTATCCCAAAAGCCAATTTATACGGCATATAATACCAATAATTAAAAAAAAACACTCCTGCTTGAAGGAGAGAAATATGTGTCCAGCCGAAGGAATCCAGTACGCGTCTCAGAGTTTTTGTATTCAACAAATAAAGTCCTTTCTGTGTGTTAAATCTCATTATAGTCGTGCACACACACCAAGAGGCCTTACTTATGTGCTCATTTGAGTGTGTCATAAATGCCTGAGCTTTATCTTGAAACATGTCTGCAGACATAAGTAAAATCAGTGAAATAATCTATGTCATATTACCGGATATTTGTGACAGACTCAACTTGGGTTTCCACATACCTAAATGTGACCGCTGCGCTGTGACTTATGAGAAAGCTAAAAAATAGCAATGAAAGAAGATATATTAACCGACAGAGAAAATATAATTTATGAATACCACCAGATACTAAAAATTACATAAAGAAGCCCAAAAAACTGAAAAAGAACAAAAAGATAATCCCGTTTTATCGGCCAAACTTCAAAATTTCATATTTTAACTCCATTTCGAATTAAGTATTTAATTTCCAAGAAAAATAAACATATAAATTTTAGAAGCCTATTTCACAACCACTACAAAGGTGTACTGCGCTTTTTGGGTACTAATAGGGTATAAACTGAAGGAAGTGCTGCCAAAGACATTGCCAGTGCCTTAAGAGGGATCCTAGATATTGTGATTGATATTATATATTGATTGTTATATATCATTCCAAATCATTCTAATACTATGAATAATAGTACGATAGAATTTTTTAAAATTTTCTTACCAACCGAGATCTAAAACAATAACACAAAAAATAAATTAAAAAAACACACACAATGAGAGAAAAACAGTAGATTAATAAAATAATAGATTTTCAAGCTGCAGAAAAAAATCAATTTAGCCCAGATTTATTTGAATATAGAATAATAATTAAAAATATATAAACTCAGAAAAATATTCTCTTTTATTCCGAATTTTTCTTACTATTCCCCTAATTTCAGTCACCCTCTCCCAAACGTGGGTTATACTCTCGTCTATAATGTAGAATGCTTTCGAAATCAACGCGTTTCTTAGACCAGTTTTAACTTCCTTGGGTATCGCAGTACGTTTTTATTAAATTGGGCAGTAGGTTGGTATATTTAAATCCTGCCTGAGAAGGCAAACGCTCATATGACAACGTTATGTGTCTCCGAGTTTGTTAGTTATTATCATCTCCCTGATTCTAGTTTTATTACAGTGTATGTTGTTACCTCTTATAGGATTGCACTTTGTCTAAAGATTATAGAAAATGTAATTTTGCACAGCCTCCCCACAAAGCTACACTATAACAGATAGGTAAGTAGATTAGTCCATACAAAGCCGTCATCAGCACCTGATTTGGCCAGTATTTGGATACTTGTCTCAGTACATAAATGCTTTGCACAAACTCTGTCTATGGGACAATCCCATGTCTAGTCTCGATCAAGTTGTATTCCAAGGAATTTGTGGGGTAGGCTTCTTCGATCTCGGTTACGTTCAAGGAAAAATTAGCCAAATGTGATTTTTGTATTGTTTATAATTGAACTCATTGCAATGATGAATCGTATTGTGGAGCTCAGTTAAAGTCACCATCTCAAATTCTATGTTTGTTTTTGCGTTGAAACAGAGATTCATGTCATCTGCATATTGGATCATTTGCCCATGATGCAGTGATAAGCTAGTGTTGTTGACGTACAATAAAAAGAGTAGTGGGGCTTAGGATAGCTTGTCTTGGTCAGCGCCAATAGAGAAAAAAATATGTTGACCACATCGGCGGCCCTGGTGGCATCGTAGACTTTTTCTCTATCAATTTGTAGCTGTATGTTATTTAATTTTTTATTTATTTCCCACCCATTTTGATATTTTTTATCGTCACCTTTGTCATAATAGAAAAAATATTGCTGCCCCTCCACTTCTTTCAAGGATGCCGCAGAAAATATTCACCAATTGGTAATTTTGAAATAATCATGTTATGTTCAGAGATTTAACATAACATATTTATGTAATTCAGAAATATTCAACAAAATACTGTTGTTAAACCCGTGTTCGGTTATAAATAATACGTCAGGATAAAGTTTCTCGAAAATGACAGAAATATAACGCCAATATTTGTAGCCATTTGAGCACTCTGATGCACATATGGTATATGTTGATCTATCACAGAACGGCGGCCGGCAGGTACTGGGGGTGAGCTGGATCATCACATTAGGAAAGCGTAGAAACCGCCTATTTATGAAATCTCTTTCAGCTTTTTGGAGATATTCAAGCACAAGCTCAGCCAACACTCGCTTGCCCTGTAGTAATAGGTGCATCATATAGAGCGAGAGGAAGTGCCTGTGGATATGCCGTAATATGTTTTGTTGTTCTTCCGTTTACCCTGTCATTGGTCCTGGCTATAATGGCCGATTAGTACCAGGAGATGGGGGTTTATCTGCAATAACAGCCAGCACGAGGTTTTCAGATACAACCAATACTTGTTTTGGGAGTCACTAGCTCTGCACTAGTCCCGTTAAATCTCGACCGTTTCTTTTACTCTCAATGCTAATTGAGGGGAACCGGAGAGAGTGTCTAATTGAAAACTCACCGAGAACTCGAGAAAAATTTAGTTTCTTTCCTGAAGTAGTTTTTCGTCTTCAATTCGATTACTGTTTTATTTACAGGCTAAGATTTTAGAAGTTTGGAGTACCCGCAGCCAGCTAAGTTCTCGTTTTGAGATACCGGTTTTGAAGATATTTTGTCATGATTTGTATTTCAGGAGTCCAGGCAGTATTGTTTCGTTGGTGCTGTTTACAATTTTTTATTTGCTTTTCATTTTTAGGCACTTAAATCTACCAAAAGAAGTTCCATCGTCATTCTTTAAATTCCCACAAGGTCTCTGAGAGCAGCGCACCGCTCTTTTTGCAAGTCAGAATCCAATTCGCACTTTACGTCACAATTTATAGTATTAGTTTGTATTTTCGCGGCTGATCAACGTTTGCTAGCCACAAGCACCTCGTCAGTAAATTCCAGCAGGTGACTAACAGATTCTATGCAGTACACAAAACACGTGTGTAGTTCTTTAATCTGTCGCAATTCTAATTCTTTGATTTGGTTTTCTTCTCTAAAGCAGACAAACTGGACTGAGTAAACATCGTTGAAGTAGAGATGCGAGATCTCATCAGGAATACAATGCCTACTGAGACAATGATAAACGAGATTACCTCTTCACATAGATTACAGTATATTTTGTAATCTAGATGTCTCTCATCTCAATATGATGTAAGAATTCATTTTGAGTAACTTCAAAGCCGACTTTTTTTAATCTCTTCAGAAAAACATGACTCCAGATTCCAAGAGTTAAGACAGTGACATCGTGAGATTTCGCTATTAATTTAGACGCTGTACTAAGAATATGTAACTAAGTGGAACTAAGCTCAATATTCATATTGAATGAACGCTTCACAACACATCTACGCTTTGATTAGGTTTCTCCTTTCGAGAGACTTTTAAAATGCTGTCCACTGAAGTGGCATGCAGAAGTGTGACATGTTGCATAATTCACGACGCTCTAATCGTTAAAAAGCCACAGTACTTGAACGAAAGGCTCTTATTCCGGGAAGAGCTCTCCTAAAATATCAGCTGACAAAACCAAAAGCTCTATTTTCTTAAAATGAGATTTGAGATCAGGAGGAAGGATATTTCGAACTTCGACCCCAAATTGCTCAATGACCTCCTCTTGCAAGTCAAAAGAGTAGTTTCGTGTGAATATTTGAAACGAGAAAAGGTATAATTTGAAAAAAAAATCACTTCTTAAGGGTAATGTAATTTATAGTTAGTTTTTCACATTG
Organism: Homalodisca vitripennis; assembly: GCF_021130785.1. Taxonomy (NCBI): domain Eukaryota; kingdom Metazoa; phylum Arthropoda; class Insecta; order Hemiptera; family Cicadellidae; genus Homalodisca; species Homalodisca vitripennis. The sequence goes on along the minus strand of NC_060215.1, from coordinate 88,538,526 downwards.
CAATAAAAATATCTTCATCTTTTAGGTTAAGCTTGATTGTGTGTGTGTGTGTGTGTGTGTGTGTGTGTATTTTTTATCTTTAATTTACTGGACAACTCTTGGTTTGAGAAGAAAATTGTAAAGCAAAAATACGCTGTCTAAATAAAGGTAATGTATTTATTTATTTGTTCCAAATACGGTGTCATGGGTGGTGTTATTAGGATGTTGGTGAAGTCTTCACGCTTCCAAACCTCACATCAGAGCTGAAGTATAGGATTGCCTACGAACTCGCTCGCTGCTGTCCGTCTTGAGGGACTGGTTAGTGGTTACCGCCTTGGGCCTGGGGAAATAGAGTAGGTAGTGAACTCCTTTACGGTTAGCTTGGGGCTCAGTCCGGCAATATTTGTTAAAAAAGGTCTTCATCGTGAGCAATTTAACTAAATTTGATGTAGGGGCTAGATTAGTTTTCAATAGAATTATTTTCAATGACATTCAAATTAGTTGTATAATTATTTGTGGCTGGCATAATAATCTTTAGAAGAAATCCATAATATTAGATAAATTATGTTAAATGGCGTTCTAAAGATCTTTATTAATTTGAAATGATATGTTTGTATCTTATCAGTTTGGTAGAAAATTATGGCCCACAAAATCTCTTTAAAATCTCCATAAAACTTAATGAACAATGATTTAAAGTTTTCTTTTCAAATAAAATCAACTAGCCCCTGCCGCTAGTTTTTTAGTTTAAATGAAATTTGAAAATTGAGCCAAATTTAATTAATACGTAAGTATAAGTAATCAGATTTTAACGTGTATTTTGGCTAAAAATCATTACTATTAAAATGTGTTTTGGTAGATAAAGCAAATGTATATCAAAAGTTTGTTTTGATATCTCTTACACTATCATTTACATTTACACATTTCTTTCACACATCATTACATTTTTAAATGATTTAAAATTAAAGGATTTTAATTATTTAATTTGTAATTATTTTGTTGCAAACACTATTAAAATCTTTCATGTAAACTGAGTAATTAGATACCAGGACTACCTATTATAGTGAACAAATACAATGTTTAATATTAATTATACACTACACAGTTGCAAGTACTTTAGTTATTATAACTCAAACTTTCATTAAAAAAATATGAATAACTACACCACGGATATGTTTAGTTATAAATGCTGTAATTACAAGAAGTAATACTTCATCATGAGCGAAATATGTGTGGAGTTCTTTTTATTACTTTTCTGATATGTGAACATTACGATTATTTTCTCGCGAAATTTTAAAATGCGTTGGTCTCGGTAATTACAAGAATGGCAGTGGCACAATTGGCATTCAGTTGGATTAACTGGCTTATATTTAAACTAATATTTAATCAGAAAATGGAGATACATTACCTGAATAGAAGGAAAGCAGAAATGCTGTATGATTCCTCTATAACCTGTAGGCTTTTCATGTATAATTTAGAAGCATCTCATAATAGAGATCCATATATACCTATTAAAGATAAGGATATAATTTGTTATTTGGTGTAAATAAAATATGACTAAGCGGGAAAACATATTAATATTTAAATAGCAATAATGTTCATACGTACTATTTGATGAAACACACAGTTTTTTTCCGACATTTATACCTTTAAAAATGTGGACCTAAATGATAAATCATTAAAACACAACTAAATCGCGGATGGCATATCTCATATGCTATAATTTTGTCCTAGTTGCAAAATTGCTATAATTTCTTGTTTTAAATGCTTATATTAATTGCTCGTGGATTAATAAATGTTTTACATTTTTAGGTTTTTAGGAAAGTTATCTTCATAGGTGGACTTATGGTAACCATAACTCAACCATAAACTGAGAGCACCTCATAAAGACAAAGGAAATAAACATTAGTAACGTGAGTCAATGTAGCAATTTTCTTCTTCTTAGATGTGGTAAGCAAAGGCCTGCCATTTTATTTACTCGTATTTGTTAATTTTCATTACAAGCAATTTCTGAACTGTAGAATCTGCTACATTTGACGTACCGTAGTTCTAAATTAACTGTAGAGACCTCTTAAGAGATAAACAAGGAAAAAGGAAACAAACATTAGATGAACTAATATTTTGAAATTGAACTATAATATATATAAGTGATTATTTTATATGTAAGGGTTGGGCTTAGAAATAGATTACAAGTACAAGTTTTTCCTTTTATACTCAATAGTATAATCACCCTTAAAGTTCAGAACACGTTTTAAGCTTATAAATATAATTTAAAGGTCAGGCTATGAACTTTTATTGTACATTAAAACTCATATCCGTTACAAGATCAAATTCTCCAAGCAATGTATTGTAGAACTGGTTAGGATTTGTGAACAACAAAGCAAACAAACCTGGTGGTCGAGCCAAAACAATAACGCATCTGTTTGATCAAGGCTTGGATATGATTCCGACGTCAAACATGTCTATTTGGGCCATTGTGTGTGCCCATTGTACACGTAATCGATTCAATATATCATATTGTTCATGTGATTGTCAGGCACTGGCGTCATAGCCATGGAAGCGTAAGTGATACTATTGTGACTAAATGGTAAGGAGGAATATGGTGGCAGTGGTTAATAATATTAATCTTTTTAGGCTACTAAACATTTTGGCTTATGATTTATGCTGAATATATAACTTTAAAGTATTGCTTGAGTTGTAATAAATTGTTGATATTGCTCATTTTGGACTTTTAAAACTTTGCTTTATCTTTCCTATCCTTATGCCTCAATTCTACCAAGAGCTTAATAATATAGTGCTGCTAGTTCTTATTTTATTTAAGAAAACAGATCTAAAGACATTGGTGAGATGGCAAAATGTGCTGTAATGTCTTAGTTACCACAATGACACCTCCTACATACATCGACTTCCAGCCTGTGGCTATCTCCAGAGGTCTGCAGTAACCTTAAGTAATACGAGCCCTCACCGGGCCCAAATACTCTCACAGGCCTAGTGGTCGAGCTAACTCTCAATCATACACCGTGTTCCCAGTGAGCGTGACCATGAGCTTATGAGTTTTTTTTTTATTTAAAGAATGTAGTTACATGTACAAGTAAGCCCAATGATGTGTTTGTGAAAAACACAAAATAAACATTTTATATACAAGGCAATATAAAAATGATAATTTCATTCCTTTAACATGTAACGCTGATATCTTGTGTAGACACATTTCTTTTTTCATAGATGGGGTGACAACAATGGTGAGTACTTAAGGGATTTGAGCATCATATATTATTCTTTTACAATGTAATAACGATAAGAAATTAATTTCAATATAATAATCAATGTAATTATGAAATATGTGGTAAAAAATTTATAATACAAAATCACATCTAGCAAGCATTCCGTATCATACATTATAGTAATAGTAAAGACACATATTACATTTGTTTAGCATTTCCTTTTATATCCTTTAACTAATTACAAGAATTAAAAATCGACCAATAAAAAACATTTAACACAATATTGTAATTATAATGTCCTAAAGTAGCGTATACGAGGTAGGACATTTACTGTAAATATTTTAACGAAATGCACATCACAGCATATTACATTTAATGGCCGAAACGCTCAAACCAATTCCAATAAAATGTAAAGGTTTCATACTCAGTCAATAACGCACCACCAATATTAAAGTAGTATTTGCTGTCAGTTTTATAAAACTCAGTTTTTATAATATTAGTAATACAGCTGGAACAGAATTGTATTGAATTACGCGAAGGAGTTCTAAAATATATTAAACTTTTATTTTGAGATCAATGAATTTATAAAACATGTAGTTTGTATCAGATTGCTGATGAATCATACTTTTCTAGAGTTACTGCTACTATTGAAATCTATGGAGCTCAATATGAGTTAAATTTATATTCGGTTTTAAAAATGGTTATTGCATAATTAAATCATCATTCCCCTGCTTACACTTAGGTTGTGACAGTTATTTTATAAAGAGTTGGTAGTATGAAAAATATACATTAATACTCTTTGTTTGAATTTTTTTAACGATGGAATGATTGTGAAGGAAACAGGACTTTTTCCGGACGTTTGTCATCATTCAGTGATACAAACAAAAAGTAACACTGCGTTTCGAATCTTTAATTTGATTTCTTCTTCAGGTAAATAACTAACCTAACACATAATTACCAACTAGGTTAAAAATAAACAAACTGAGTTACAAATAAAGTTAATATCAAAATAACATAAAAAATAAACTTCTTCGTGTTACAACGCTCTGGCAGGAACCACAACCACCATGTTGTGTGTCAACTTCACTACCTCTAAAACCTGCACTAAAAACTAAACAGAGCACTAATCCTAGGTAGGTAGTTATTACCTGAAGAAGAGATCAGATTGCAGATCTCGAGACGTAGTGTGAATTTTTGTATCACTAAACAATGGCAAATGTCCGAAAAAAACCTTTTTCCTTCAAAAACAAACTACACAAATAGCAGTAATGTGTATTGTTCATAGTGTTTTATAATACCCAAAACTCTAAAGACCAATATATAAAATTATACATTCATATCTCATTTATTATTTTATATCCCGTGAAGTATAAGACCTAAGAATTATCCGGGGCATTGTAGGCTGAGCCGTCCACGGCGATTTAGGCAATGTTTTTGTGTGAATTTGTTACAAGTGAAAAATCCTTGCAAGCACTGAACATTAAGTGAACTATACGATATTTTGGCTTGCCAAAATCGTGTTCACTATTATTCTTTCTCTGATAATATTTAACAAATTTATTCTTTTCTATTAAAAGTAAAAATAATTTATAAAGTCATAAAATATGTGTGGAATATTTCTACACGTGTTCAATTTTACTAGTATTTTTAGGAAATCTTTATTAAATATATTTGTTTAATTTTGGATACCTACATAAACGTATTATATAGCGGATACAAGTAGTTGTTTAATAATGAACACGTATGGAATTTTAGAGAGTCAAAATGAGGATATTACAAGACATTTACTAATAAGTACGTTTACCAAACCTTCGTCTTTCCTGGAATCCAAGAGAAAGTGTAAACACCCACGTTTTACGTATATGTTAAAAGATCTCTTCATTCGCCAAACTACTTTATTTATCATTGGTGCTTTAAAATGTAAATTCCAAGAACTTGGAAATAGGAATCAGGGTAGTGATAATGGTTTATAATGTAGGTACGTACTGACAACCACAAGAGTTGACAGAGTGAAGTTATGACACTGACAACTTCTAAAATTATAATATTCTTGTAAGAGCACACTTTGCTACTAATAATGCTCACAGCAGAAAGCCTCTTGTAAACTTTCTTTTTAACTTTGACGTTTCACAAAATCTGAGACATCCATTAGTAGGTTTGTAGAGAATTTTATCATACGACTATAGCTCTTAATTTGGATGCGAATTGAGCACATCTATCAATCTTTTTATCTCCAAAAATTTCACATTTATAAACGTAGGGTATGGACAACAGTAAACCAAAATAAAATATTTCTATTACGAATGTAGTTTAAAGATAGATTTCTCCATAGTTGTCTCTAGTCACTCATATCCTTGCTTAACGCTTGTATAGGGCAGTACATTAGGTGTTGTAGAAGTTTCGTTAAGGCCTCTAAGGGATGGGATGACTCAGTTCGTGTGATCCCCAATGGACCATAAAGGTACCTCCTAATATCTCAAGACCAATGTGGGGTTCTATTCCGACTTGTAAAGTATACTTTATGAGGTGGTCCTTCTTTAGTAAAAAGAAAGCCAAGATCAAATGTAGAGCCCAGAAAGTGCATTCTGAGATGACGCTTGACTCAGCATATCGCAGTAGTGGTGGCACTTAAAGGCTGGCTATCTTGACTGGTCTGTTTGGAATCGTACCACACTCATACGTTTGTATGTACTGAGCATCTTCGGAGCAACCTGTCCTCTCACTTTTCGTAACTAATATATGTATATGTTACATTTCAAAGTCACATTATTGGTTTCCTCTATAAGTAATATATCTCATATGTTTTGAAGTAACATATCCGAAAGAAACAAACATGTATCTACCATATACATGTATTTATCAAACTTAGTCTCTTACCTAAAACCTATATTATACTGGGTGGCGCAAAAAGGATGGTCGGATTTTAAATAACTATAACTCCATCAGTTTTATAAACTAATTTTATTCAATTACGTAACTAAATGCTTCCAGGCACCCAATTACAAGAAATAAACTCCAAAATTCATGTACGGAAAATAACTTCCGGAAGATGGTGTCCTTCCTCGGTGATGCATTCCACAAGTCTTTCCTTGAAATTTTCCATCACTTTCACTACAGTTTCTTCTTGAATAGCCATAATTTCCGCACTGATTGCCTCCTTCAGATCAATTAAGTTTCGGGGCTTGTTTACGTAGACTTTTGACTTTAGGTATCCCCAAAGAAAAAAATCACAGGCTGAGAGGTCAGGTGATCTAGCGGGCCAGTGGACATCTCCAAAACGCGAGATGATGTGGTGGGGGAACATCCGCCTTAAGACACACATGGAGTCATTGGCTGTGTGGGCCGTGGCCCCGTCCTGTTGAAACCAAATTCGATCTCGATTTACACGTAACTCTCGCAGTTTCGGCCCCAAAAATCTACGTAGCATGTTAACGTAACGTTTCGAGTTCACGGTGACTGTAGCGTTGTTCTCCTCAAAAAAATAAGGATCAACAATCCCCAATTTTGACATTCCACACCAGACTGTTACTTTAGCACTATGAAGAGGCTTTTGGTGGAATTCTCTGGGATTAGTTGCTGCCCAATACCTACAGTTTTGTTTGTTGACATAGCCGTCTAAATGGAAATGGGCTTCATCTGACATTAAAAGCACAACATCATTATTAGAGTACAAAATGTCCAACATTGTTTCACAAAATCGTCTTCAGTGCTCAAAATCACGATCATAGAGCTTTTGCGTGATCATAATTTTGTATGGGTGAAACTGTAACTCACGGCTTAAAATGCGCTGCAACGAACGACGGCTGAGGCCTAAAGTTTGAGCACCGCGCCTGGTGGAACGACGCGGACTGTGAAGCACTGACGCTCTAACATTCTCAATGTTCTGTGGAGTAACTGCCGTACGTGGACGCCCAGTAGATTTACCACTCATGACAGACCCTGTTGTCCGGAATGCAGTCACCCAACGTGATATGGATCTGCGATCTGGAATGGGTTCATCACGCGCTACACCAAAACGTTGTCGAAACAATCGTTGCACAGTAATAAAAGATTCATTATTTCTGAAAAACTGTTCCACAGCAAAAACACGATGCTCGACGGTCCACTGCGCCATCTCGTGGCAAACTGGGTGTAATGGCCGACTTGCAGACGGCCGGCAGTGGTCCCCCCTCCTCACCTTCCACTGGTACTACGCAGTTCAAATCCGACCATCCATTGTGCGCCACCCAGTATTACCACAATTTATGTGGTAGGGCTATTTTTAATCTCAACTATGACAATTTAATCAATAAAATTGTAAATTTGATACTTACCGGTAATGACATACCTGAGTCTTTCGGCCTTTAGACTTTCAAATGTTGTTTTATTTGTGTATCGTTTGAAACACGTCTGGTGTTTCTTAGTAATTATATTTAAAACTAGACCATACTGCTTTACTAATAAATAGTAGCAGCCTAATGACACTGTCTGATATATTTAATAGAATATAACAGTCATTGTAAAACTATGTGAGACTGAATTAATAACTATTACTGCTAAAAAAGCACAACTAATATTATAAAGCCAAAAGCATGTATCATTTATGATTATATTTATTAATTCAAAATGCAATATATACAAATAATATAACCGCATTAACCGTTCATTATTAACCGTTAAGATAATATTACACATTCGGATTGGTTTACGTTTAATTACCACTATTGCATTGCTTTTTTGGAAATGAATAACTCATTCAAATTTTATTTAGTATAAAATATTATCCATAAATTAGCTTGGAATAAGATTAAACAACATTAATTTTAGAGAAAACAATTTCAATAATAAAATTACACAAGAAAAATAATATATGGAAATATTCTTATATTAATTTAATTCATGTTAATTAATTCTTTTATTAATGTTTATATGTCACACGGCAACTGAAATATCCGCGTTCGAGTCCCGGTGGAGCAAGTACAGTTCAAGTTGAATGTTTGTCGAAATTAAATTAGACTATTGCCATTTATACAAATGTAACGAATTTAAATAAAAAACCGTCTAACAGTTATTTAGTGTTATATTTTGCTTTGATTATTTAAACACATATGTTACAGAAACGACCAATAAGGTCCCTATGGAGAATCGAGTGGACATCGCATATGTAGCAAGGAATTTCGATAGTGTTTACATCATTACTCAAACATAATTGAAGATAAGGTAATCTGGTATACAATTAAAACAAGGGAAATAGTAAGGCTAGTAAAATTGTGTAATATTTAATAAAACAAACTTTAGTTGTGTATGGAAAAATCAGTATACGATTAAAATATAGCATATGTTGTTAACGAAAACAATCAAATAAACAAATTACATGGTATCAATAAAAATTGATCGAAATGGTACCATTTCATCCATATTGATTGAATTGGAAATAGGGAAATTCAGTTTTGTTGTATCATGTATGATAGTTTATATGTATAATAGTTAGCCTACTTAAAGAGCTATCATACTAGCGACCAAGACATAACATAGAGTGACAGTCCCTATACATAATACATTAAGAGAGTTGAAACCGATCCACACATAAGTCCCATGGGTGCAACATATGTCCGCTGTCGGCAAAGATTTTAATTTGCCACGTTTATATGCCGTTATAACAAACAGTTAGATTAAGACAAAATTCTGATATTTTTCAATATTAAACATCCCATTATTACCACGGCGATAATACAAAACAAAAAGGTTTCTTAATTGTTTGGTAGGAAAATATGAAAACAAGCAAAATATACTAATGCTGACATAGAAAATAATCACATAATTATTTTTTGTACAGAAAATATTTTTTCTCCCAACTATAGATAATACAAATAAATAATCACTATTATAAATAAATAATGTCCATACAATAAAATGTAGTCCATAACAAGGTTTAATGTATATTTAAAATAGCATTATTGGTATATAGGCATGTTTCATACTTACTAAACATGTTCACTATAAAATGGACGGTTCTATGTATCATTCCATACAGACTGACTTATCGTTCAATCAAATTACTTAGCCCTATAAAATTTTGCGTAATAAGCCTCTAATGTACTTCTGAGGTTGAAAATGCGTTCACTCTCCTGTTACAGGAAGAATGAGTTACTCTTTATTTTACGTTTCCAAGTTCATTTCATGTGTGATATAGGTTTACTGAGTTCATACAAGTATAATACATGTATGCATTTAAAATCGTGATATTTATGGAAAAGGTATTAATATTACGTTTGAGGAGAATTAAATTAAGTGAATCATACTCTAAACAATATGTTAACTTTTAAGGCTTGCCTTTGGTCATTGAAAATTTCTAAATAAAACTCACTTTCAGTTGACTTGTTACCAAGTGGTCTTTACTAAAGTGCTTTCATTCAGGAGTGTAGAGACTCGAGTTTCTTTATATCCGTTTTACTTGAGCTTTTCACGAGATTAATCAGGTTGATCTTTTGAATTCGAATGAGACGTCGTTCACCTCAATTAGTCACGAACCCGATACAATTTTTACATGCCATACGTATGTGATGTATGCGTATATTATACATTATATACAAGTTTTAAACATTCATGTGTTGATGTTTAAGAAATAAAGATATGTGTGCTGTTATAAAAGTTAATTGTTATTATTTTAAGTTGTGGCAATTGTCACGTTATGATGTTCTCTATGAAAGTGTAATCACGGTATTGAAATACCTTGAAAGATAGATGTTATATTATATTATACAGCTAATATTTTCAAGAATTTTACAGATATAGCTCCTGTCTAGTAACTATAGCTAAAAAAAGACGAACATGTGGACTACTCTATGTGATTGTAGTGTATATTACAAGAACTACAACTCAATATACAGAATAAAACAATACTGCCTCCGTAACATCAATATTTTAAAGAACTCTGAAAATTAAATATTAAACATGAAATCAGACAAACGCCCGATTATAAACACGCCTACTCTTTTGCTAAACTTGTGTTACATAACACAGCCGTAAATTAAACATTTAAAATTAATGACAAACAAATGAATGTATTGTATTGTAACACTTTCTTTGCAGGGAAATGTAATTATGAATACTGTATGTTCAGACAAGTAAATCGGTGCAATTTATGTCATGGCAATACATAGATTACTAATATAACACTAATTCGCTATAAATGACCCTTAGTGTTGTTCTTAGACACACAGTGTATTCCTAATCCATTTAATTAAAGAGAACAATATGAAATTTTAAAAATTTTTACTTTATTATATAATGTTAATTTTACTGTTAAGAGAATACACGTTACTTGAGTTCAGTTAATGAACTTAACTTAATCCACATATTAAATTCATAATAAAAACGCCCCTCAATTTTGATTACTAATTAACATACTATATCAACTCTCCAGAAACAATATAATAATTGGAAAACTTTTTAGAGTTCTCAAAACACACAATAATTCGTTTATTTCGTTACTGTAACGTAACATTTTCAATACTATTCAGGCCTAATACTTATCCAATTTTATGTGATTTACTGAACTTTGTGGCGTGTCCATATTATGTCCAAATATACAGGGTGAGTTTTTTTAAAGTGCAAGTTTTTATTATCAGTCCGAAAAAATCCGAAAACTTGCAGTCCACGTAGCTCCTGAACCATTAGAGATATAGAAAAACTCTAAAATGCAAAAATGTCTTATTTTGTAGTGTAGAATATAAAAACAACATAAAATACAGGGTGTTCCATAAAATATTTTAAACTTGGCCGCCATATTGGCAAACATTATGAAAACTTCCAGTCCACGTAGCTCCTGAACCATTAGAGATATTGAAAAACTCTCAAAAGCAAAAATGTATTATTTTGTTGAGTAGAATCTAAAAACAATATAAAATACAGGGTGTTCAATAAGAGATTTTAAAGTTAACCGCCATATTGGAAAATGGCGGCCATCTTCAAAAAATTTGAAAGTGTATCCCTGAGTGAAACTTAAAATTGAGCAAGTTCCAAATTTAAAGTGTGGTGCTAAGTCGTGTAATTAAAAAGTTAGCTATTGGATCACTTTAAAAAACTCACCCTGTATGTGTATGTATATACAGGGTGTCCAGCAACCATTCGAACAAACTTTGCCACATTGTTCAGCAGGCCAAAACTAACAAATAATGCAATGTAACAGGTGCTCTATTTCACTTCGTTTAGCGTCTGTCTGTCTGTATGTGTTTTTCGGGAAAAAAAAATTACTACTCAAAAACCACTTAAGATACAGAATTCAAACTTAACAGTTATGTTAACCTAGTGTTGGTCCTTTTCAGTGAAAAAAATAAAACAAATATCTCATTGCATTTCAAAATGGCGGCCGTTCAAAATTTTCAAATTGTATTAGCTTTGAAACGGCTACTTTGACAACAAATTCACCAGGATAACTTTTTTTAGCATATTTTATTACAAATTCAACAATTTTGTTTCCAAAAGACTGAATAACAAATAACTGAGTTACAGCACCAAACGTGAAAACAGGGTAAATCCATGCATTGCAAGTACATACAATAATGTAGTGGATTTTTACGAATAAACTTTTTAAGGTTCTTTATTAAAATAGTGAAGTTTTTTCAAAACATTACATGGAACGATGTGACATAGCCTCTGGAATAACTTACCCATACGTAGAGGCATATTGGCTCACTTGACCAATGTCTGGCATTTTTTTTAAAGTTTTGAACTCATATTTCTAAGTTAAAATAATGAAACAAGGTTCAGTAAGACTGCTCTAAACATTTGCAATATGTAATTTCAAAATATCAATTTGTAAATAGTTACATTTTTCAATAGCCTACGTACTATAACGACTTGGATTATAATAGGTATTAATATTCCAGAATATTATGAATACAATTATCAAACAGACATCCAAGACGATTTAAATATTTTTTTATTAGTAAGCTCCGAGTGAATATCCAGCAAAATGTATTACGAAATTTTTAACTATTAAATATTATCTGGTTTGTCTAAAATAAAAATCACAGTTCTAAATAAAAATAATGGACTTATTTAAAATGGCTAATTAAATAGTTCAATGCTTTATAATTTCATCACTCTCTATTTTCCACAAAAGAATTGACAATACGTTTAGAAATATTAAAAAGGTCCTTTGGCAAGAAATAAAAATTTCAGTCAAACATATCAAACTAAAAATCAGAGCTCGGTTCTGAAATAAAATAATAAAGTTTTCAAATAAAAATCAAATACCACTTAGAAATAACTAAATTAAAAATGTTCACTTCTAACTAAGTTCATTCAAAATTCAAAAGTAAAAAATCAAACTTCTCTTTCAACTAGTTGCACCTTAACTATCAAGTCTTTGCAATTAAGATACAACTCTCTCAAACAATTATTAAAGTTCAATTAATTTGTAAAAAAAATCAAAATAAAACAGTTCAAAGTAAAGATAAATAAATTACTAAATCTCCAAAATTCAATCTAAGTTATTAACAAGGTTCTATTTTAATTGATTTTCTTGCAAGTTTGAACCAAAATGTAACTTGTTTGATTCTATTGTGCTTTATCATTCATCAAGAATCAGTTATGCAGATTACTCTGAAGTTTCAATAAATTTAATTTTTCCTATAAAAAAAATTAATTTAATATCAGATCTGGGAGACTATTTCAATATAACGTACAATAAATTTGGTGCTTGCCTTAAAATCCCTCACGGAAAAAAAATTAGAAACGCGGCGCGCACTGTCATCAACTAATTCACGATATTTACCAAAAAAGGGCTAAAAATTATGAGCTGGCAGTTTTTATAGTTCCCCTTCCACCCCCTTCCGATGAACATCCACGGCATTCTCTCATTGGCCCAGCCGTATCCATTTTGAGAAACAATAGTCCTCTCAGATCTGACGTCACTGCAGTACCCAAGACAAATGTTCATCAATACAAGGCAGTGAAGCGCCTTCCTAATAATTTCAAGTTACCAGCACTAACTTACCAAAGGATTACATTTTCTTATTTATCCTAACTTTTGACAATCTAATTAAAATTAAGTCCCAATATTTCTTTCCAAAAATTGCATTTAATTTAAGTTTTAATAAAACAAATCAACCAATGTAGCTTTAAAAACGCTACACGTACCCAGTCTCCCTACAGCTAATAGGTACAACAGTGTCCGGCAACTCAGCACCCTGTTTGTTCATGAGAAAAAGGGTTATCTAAACATGAACTGCTGCAGATATGCTGTAGCTAGCGGTGCTGTAGGCATGTTTTCTGATTACGCTTAGCACATTGCCAGACGGCCAAAGGGAAAATTTCGAACACTTACTTTTAGATTTCTCTCAAATAAGTATTTCTTTCAAATTGTAAAAAATACATCACAATTTCCTATGTACAAAGTATTAAGCATTTTACAAATTTTAACAACAATTTCTTCCGACTGGATCAACCTTGTGAAGTGCGGTTTTGCGGCATTGCTTTCAGTTTAAATAGAAATGTTAAAAGAGCATGTACAAATCAACATAGGCTCTAATAGAATGTGTTCTTATTACCGCCAAAGGTGACATTCGATCACCATGTAAACAGAAAAGTAGATTACTATTACCAGTTACGGTATGCTAAATTTTACTGTAATACATACTGTCGTTTAAAAGTTATAAAGTCGTCCTAAGACATAATTTTCATTTTTGTATTAATGTACCTAAATCAAACATACATTTAATCATTAAGACTGGTCTTTCTTGATTGTTACAGAAAGAGTCACCTACAGTATATTACCATAATAATATAACAAATGTTTATAAATCTTGAAAGAAACTGTTCTTCTAACAAGGCAACTACCCCAACTCTCTTATTTTGTGTTACATTTGATATAATGTGTTAATATATCTTTCATAATCTTAAAGGCATGAACTATGGTTTTAGTTGACTATGCTTAGGTATCCATTGAGTGGTTATTTTTAATAAACTTAATTGAATTAGTAATATGATTTCAATGTTATTCCACAATGTAATTACAAATATGACTTTCACTAAGTAAATTCAAAACGATAAGTATAGGTTTAGTACTATATTACTGTTTCATATTTTTACAGGTACACTTTACTTGTTATATCCTGAATGTTTCTAAATGAGTACTTACGCAATACGAGTACTTTGTACGGATACAAATGGGTAACACTATAATTTATAATAATCCCCTATTATAATATTAATGATAGATATTGTGTTTCCAGAGATCCAACGCCATTAACAATTGTTATATGACTATGGAACTAAGGTAGCTCTAAGAGATTTAGAAACACATTAGTACTGATATCACACATACTTAGACAACTTGATAATTTGTAACATGGTATGCTTTTGTAAGCACTATATTAACTTTTATTTTTAAACTTATACGACTAAAGTATAGGATTAATATAACAAAAACAAAACATTCACTGTGCTTGCATTTTTCTGTTCTCTCGTGCTCATAGTAAAACTAATTTAACGCCAAGAGATGCAGACGTGATATAAAGATTTCACTTCATATCGACTGAATAATCTATGGACCCACTAATAAGTAAATCGTAATAACAGTGGTATTACTTACATATAAGAAAATCACTGAGCCAAAAGTTCCTTAATACCTTTAAAAGTATCTATGGACTCAGAAGTCTGGAACTACTTTAATCTACTTGTTCCCTTGATACTATTTTGTGAATTATTATTCAGGTTTTGTCAGACCACCCCGAGTATTGTGTCAATTTGGAATTATGTTGAATCCAGCCCTTCTTACAGTAGTATCTTCATTATGAATCTCTTATTAAAATATTAAATAAAATTAAGATTAATTTTTCTCTCTTGTTTCCAGAAAAAATAGTCTTATGGATCATATTCACATGAGAAATATACTTGTAAGATTTTATATGGGTTTAGGCATATTTTGAAGCACAAATATAATAGAAAAAAGCAATTTATAAACCATTTAAAAATTATAAAGACGATAAACTTTTATTGTAATAAGCATATCATCACGCAAAAATACATTTTTGTTAATCTAAAATGTGACTTAGTAAGGTATACGTAATACATTTGCACATTTATTGTCTAGTAGCCCATTAGTGCCTACATATCACATTTTGAGACGTTGTAGGAAATGTAACACGTAAATATGGAAACTTAGGATGGGATTTTATGTTCCATTTCATTTAGAAGGGTGTATCTATAACTCCACAGCCAAATAATTCCATATGAAACAACGCTCTCTCACAGTGTGGGCTATAACTCGAATTGTAACAACAGTCCCTACATTCTTCAATAGATTTCAGTAATTGTAATGATTATCAAGCAGGCAGATTTAAATGAGTGTTTAAGAAGTGAAGTTCTTATGAATAAAAACTAGAGCCATTTTCACGCAACTTTAAAATTATTCGTGTTCAAATTATTGGTTGCATCTTTTATTTCTATGATTTCACTTCAATATATGTAATTTTAAATACCTACCACCAACTCATCAATTCTAAATAATACTCAAATTCAGTGCAATAATTCGTCAAAAGATAGTAAAAATATAGATGTAAAACCAGATAATCCATCATATTAGAAAAGCGGTTATTTATTTTGTCTAGTACGTAAATTTTTTTAGTACATATTTATGTTTGAATGAAAATAATATAAAAAATACGTGTTACACTTTTGTTTCTAAATGAAACTAATTACGTTACCAGCTTTAGGAGTTATGAATAGCCTAGCAGTTAATAAATAAACCTTCACATGTTACCATTAAATTAAATAAACCATCATAACTACCCAACAAGAATTAGAGAACAATAAGCTATCACAAACAAATAACCACTTCTACATCTCTGAATGATTTCAACGATGGTTTTCAAGTTATACATGAAATAATTAAATCATTTTGGGCCATAATAGATCATTAAATTGCCGAGTGTATTAAGTTGAAACTCTTTATTTTGATGAAAATAATTTCTGGAAAAGATTTTTATCTTTTAAAGAATTTAAGCTGTTAAACAGTGAAGCCAATCAAATGTAAGAGTAATTGCTACTCATCCGAAAGGCTCCCTTGAACTTTTACGCCTTTTCAAGTCTCCACAACCCTAAAACAACCTGTTTTGAAGAATATAAAACAATATGCTCGACAAAGTAGTACCATATTAATGACAACATATTATTCTTAATTTCATATGTTTGTGATATTCTTATAAAATTCCTTCATGTAGGCATAACTGGAAAGGATTTCCCATCAAAAAATTATGTTTAACAGAATATCATTTCAAGTCAAAATTTAAGTGTATTAAAATAAGTGTTTGCAGATAAGTTGTTATTTGGTAATGTATTTTGATAAAAGATAATGCATATTTATAAACATAGTAATTCAAATAGCAAGCATATCATTTAATAAAATATAGAGGTGATATGAGGCACATAACATTTTAAGCTCTTTTAATAGTTTAACTACTAAATTTAGGTTATAGAGGCCTACCAATAAACATTATAGTATTGGTCGTTAAGTTCCCATAACACACCCATAGTCTGAAGACTTAAGTCAATAAGCACACATTAAATATGCATGAATCTAAACAACAAGGATAAAAAAGTACATAGGAAATGTCTCTTCAAATAAAAAAACTCTCTTCTAGGTGACTTACTGAACCTAGCAAATGAAGCAAGCTTATCTACAATAATGTAGATGCTGTCACTCATAGTTTCGATTTGCTTTAAAATTGGCCTTCACCACTATCACAATGTCTCATGATAAATGACTAGGTTTTAATTCTGCTCTTTTATTCTAAAGTTAATTTTCTGGAATACTTACGCGTACAAGGAGAAGGTAAAGTCAGTTCAAACTATATTGTGCATCGCGAACAAGAGTATCAAGTAGACTCTATGTCATTGTGGCCAGATAGAAAAGCGAAGGTAAGTACTATGCTGTAAGTTCTAAATGTTTAGAGGAGTATAGACTAATAGAACCAATTACATGTTGTTAAAAACCCAACCAGTTTTGTAACAATTTTAAAATTAATCTAAAAGTCGAGTAATTCTTGAACTTACGACAGTGTAAGTTTATTAATGCAGTTTGTACATCCATATTGAGACATCACTCACGAATATATACAAACCTAAACTCATACTGGCTATAACCGCTAAACACATATAGGCTATTAAACAGTGTCTATAAACCTAACTCCAATGTATAACGGGTGATTATGTGTCTCAAGAAACAAAATGAAAAGATGCATCCATTCAAATCTGGCTAATTAGAAAACGATACTGACTCGTTTGTCTGAAAATATCGATACAAAACTTCTGGATCACTTTGGTATCGTGTGGATTAGAATTTTAAGAAAAGTAATTTACTAACAGTATAAATTGTTTCAGTTATTAATCAGAGTTATTAATTGTGTTTCCATTGTAACTCCTCTAAATAATGGTATATTTATGAATTCCATAATTAACAGAGTATCGATGCCGAAACATATAGCTCCTATTAATCGTCTTCCCTCTTCTAATTAATGTTGTAGGCATGTGAAGGCGTCTTAATCGTTTGATCTTGGTTCAGGTATATGATACGGTACTAATAAACATATATTAAAGAAGAAAAGACGAACTCAGGAATTACATGGAATTTTCCGATTCATTTTGAATAAATTTCTTACTAACTCTAGAGTACAATGTAAAGAGTTACAATGTGTTCGACTATGATCCCACTAGTTAAAGTTTACCCAAAACCTCACATTACCTATCGAAGACAAAAATCCTAAATGTTGTTTAAATAATGAACATATGTGGCATTGTTTAAGTTCACATATTTTCTCCTTTTGTGGGGGAAGAGTCCAAGATTATATTACTAATATATGGACCAACTGCGGCTCAAACATCTTACTTGCCACAATGCAGTTAATTAATAAATTTCCCAATATACTATTATTATCTAAACGACTACTTGTTTGTGGGACTTAGAAGTGTTTAAACGATATATTACACAAAGTTAGACTTAATAGGCATTGATTGAATTAAATCATTAATCATCGATTTATAAATACACACTAGTGAATCCTCTCTCTCACGCTCGACTCTCAATCTCATTTCCACCCAGCTCCCTTTAACTCACTCTTCTGTAAATGTGAATGTTTAAGAATACTCCTGACACACCTCACGTGTGACGCAAGAGGCGACCTGGAATTTTGTTTTGTCTCTCTTACCTTACTTGAGTCAAGAGCTACAGTGCTCTTCTTTGATACATATTTCCTTACATGATTTTTGTGCAGTTTCTAAAAACATATTTAAAGTAGTAAAAATAAAATAAAGTAATACCACTTTTGATTGCTTTTCATATTTACAAGGCAATTTATATAGTCTAGGTGTTATGTATCAATTACAATAAGCTGTTTTTAAAACACAGATATAAAACAGGTCAAAGAATAAACGTTATTAAGTTTAATTAATATTTACTTGCACAATTTGCTGTGAAGCCTTAATTATTAATAGAGGAAAGGAAGTAATAATATTTACATCCTATATTGAAAATACCTAAACTTTGGTATTAGTTATAAACTTAAATCTTAAATTGCTAGTCATGGAAATGTCAGAGAAACTGATGCAGCTAATTTTATTTTCTGTATGTACATAACTATTGTAGACCCATAAAATGTTTAATCAACTTGTATCAACTTGTAAATAACATTTATTAAATTATATATATATGTATATAATTCTAGAGAATTTTGTCAAAAATGTTCACTTAATATATTGTACAATAAATGTTTCTTCTGGATTCTCCTCAATTTATAAAACATATAGTATAAATGCCTATAGCATTAAGAAAATGAAAAAGGTTAATTTAAAAAAGGCTTTTTAACCACGATCGTCAGTATAAATAGGTCAATCATAACAGCAGCTAGATTTAAATCTGATAGCGAGGCTTCTCATCCCCATTCCTGCACCCGTCTGGTCTTAGTTATAGCTGGCCCCGGCTTGATTGAAATTAAATTACATTTCTTGCATACATTACATTTAACGCATACAGTAGCGTATATGAAGTATTTCATAGTGGCAAAGTGTACACTCGTACATGTACCTTATTAAATCTTCAATTTCATATAATAGGATGAAACAAAGAACCATTCATGTAGTAGTTTCGAGTATTACTGAACGATTAGAAATTTTTTTATTACTTAGCTAAAGTTTGTATACTGTGGAAATGTATATTAATCCCAACTCCATATTCAATTGAATCACATCCACTACAATAACATTTTCTTTAGCGCTAAAATCTTAACATACAATGTAAAATACAAATAAAAGCATTAACGACGAATTTGAAAATAAATCAGGTCTCTAGTCAATGGCAGATAAATAAAAATGTTTAGTGTAAGTTAAGCAAATAATTGTTGAAGATTTCTAATTTGGAAGAAGAACTGAAGGCGTAAAAATTTTATTGCTGTTATTCTTTGGGCTAAAATGTTGTCTCACTAGTTTTTAATTGTTGTATTAGGTGTTTTAAATTGGAAACATATTTTTATTATCAGACAGTTCTCATTTTAATTATGTACCGAATGAACGAAACACATGGGGTTGCATATCATTGAGGTCGTAATAAGAAATACTTGATTTGCAAAGTTTACTTACATTTTTAATTATGGCCATTAAAACCTTCTAGCTTGCACCAATATAGATGTAAACATAAAATAATGTCTTGCCATGTTACTGCCAAAATAGAGTGATAATGAACTTAAATGATATCTTGGGAAGGAGCCTAATGCTTTCAATGTTCTTTGAAATTTTGCCTTAGTACTTCATAATTTATAAACAATTTTCAGTTGACTTCACTTTACGTCGATGTCAACTCACACGCGCGGTGTCAGCATCTTGGCTCCACATTGCAGCTGTAGTCGGAAAAAGGAAGATTAGAAAACTAGAAGTCTAGAAAATGAAAACTTAACGTACTCGAAAATTCTAACTCAAACTCAAAAACTCTAAGTCTAACTTGCCTAAATCAAAATAACGACGGTATTAGCCATTTATCGAGGCAACTTATAATCACGACTACGTGGTTTCGTCAGAAGGACATCACCTCAACTTAATCTGAATTAATCTGCAAATAAAACGCTATTTAATGTAAGCAACTTTAATATTTACAACCATATTTTACTTTATACTACATTCAAAATAGAAGTCTTGCATGAAAAGGCTAATTTTTAATACGAAAATGTAAATTTACTTACGGACAAGGCGCGCGAGAAATTGCTCAGCAGGAAGATCTTCAGCTACAAAGTTCGAGAGAGAAAAATTGCTATTCATTATCCCGCCAATATATATGTATATAAAATGAAATTAAATAACGGTACAAGTATTTTCATTTTTTATGACCTAAATACCCATTTGGTGATCAGAGAAGCTGAGAAACGGAGGACTGCAATTGTCTTTCAAAACAAGAGAATCAATAGGACCCCAAGAGAACGTGTTGTGAACAGTAATCTCACAATCTCTGATCCTGTCACTGACGCTACTCAGCATGCATTGGCCAACTGAAGGATATTTCTGTATCAAGCGATGAGCTATTTTCCGATTTTTTCACTGGTTTAATCGTTATTTTACTGTCATAACGACATTATATGGAACATTTTTATTTAACTTTTTGGTTAACAATATCTAATATGTGTTGCAGGATAATTATAAAATCGATTTTATTACGAATATTCTTACCGTAATTTATAGAGACTGATATCTATACATGTACCTACATACAGATCTGACAGTGTATTTGTTTATGCTGTTTAAAATGACCCGTTAAATCCGAAAGAGTACAGTTAAATCTCTTAAACCAATTCCAATACGCATGTTTAACCCTATATAGCGAGAGGAATACATTTTCCACTGTATTAAACTCTCAAAAACCCTTTTGGCGGGATAACTTTATATTGGAACTGAGTAACGAATAATGTTTATTGTTGTTGATATTTCAAATAATAATTAAAACTGTATCACATAAAAAACTAAAAGTTATTCCATTTCTTTAAAATTGTATATATTTCTATATGTTATATATATTTTTTTTCATTTTACATTTCTTCAAATAACCAAATGATAATCCTTATCAATTTACTACGGGGGAAAGCGTTATACTGAAACCCTTCTATTCTGGGAATATATAGTTCTATTAGCAGTTTCTGCTGACTTACTTCATTATAGGTTGCAATAAGTAGTTACTGCAAATTTAAGTATATACTTTTATTTCATATTTAATACATTTTTGGGACTGGATATTTGGAGTGGTGATGAGTTTTTAAAATACATAAAATTGCCTTTATTTAAAAGCATATCTCGTTTACAATTTTTTTTCAGAATACATCTTATAATAAATTACTATAATTACAAGTGACATTAAAATTAAAATAGCTTAAACTAATAGGTAAATTAAAACTAATAAACTATAGGAACAGTTTAAAAATGAGGCAACAATTTCTAGTGAAATGGAAAAAAGTAATGGAAATGACCAGATACAGTTTCTGGAGTCATTTCGATAAACAAAGCTAGTAGGTTTCCTCGATTGCAGGAAACGTTCTGTACTATGTAACCTTGATTATGAATCATTATGGAAAGATCAATCATACCTAAGGGACGGGTGTGAACACCTGGCGTCCGTGATATTACGCGGTTCGCGTACCTGCCACCAGAGTCGCAACCACCGCTTCACCTATCAACCCCTCCATCTTCTACACCTCACCTATACGTAATTGTTAGGGGCTTGTCGATGGTAGTCGAAACTGCTTGGCTCTGTCTACCTGCTCTTTCGCTACGAGCCGTTGCCTGTTCCAGCATTGAAACAAAATGAATATTCTAAAATATGCACGCAGCACTAGTTCCGCTTGGCGCTGCTCGCCTGTCACTAGTTGCGTGTGTTGCTGCATTTTGCATTAGCTGTGCAAATAGCTGTGCATTAGTTGCTATTTGGCACATGCGTCGAGGGATTTCAAAGGGAAACTATTTATAGAATTGAAAAGTTTATTTTCTCTGAAGGATTCACTATCAAGGGCTGTAATGTGAAGCAGATATTTACTCAACAACAATACAGCTTGTTTAGTTTGCGTATACAAGCATACTCTAATGTATAATTATTTTGATTGAAATATATATTTTCACTTATCATAGCATGATTAAAATTAACTTTTTCGTAGCCTACATCGTACACAATGTCCCTATTTGGTTTATTAAATGAAGATGTAACATTTTTAGTTCATTGTAATGGGCGCGGCGTCATTACTTAAATTAGCTTTGAGCTGAACTACATGGTGAGTATGGTATGGTAGACGTAGAGATTTACAGTGCTAAATTGTCGTTTTATAACACATTTTTATTTATCTCGTAGGTAAAACTTAAAACGTTTGATTTATTTGACACTAAATTTATTGATGCGTTCTGAGAGTTTATGTTATAAATAATATCACTGTACCCTGTTTATCGGTAGACATCGTGATAAAATACAATTAACATATGAACATAATAAAATAAAATGAAAAATAAGGCTTTAAAACAATTGACAGCATAAAATATATTTTTTTATTTAGTATAACACTATTGAGCATTATTTTGAAACGCTTAATAAATCATGCAAGATGCAATTGAAAGTAAACAATGTAAATGGAGATATTAATCAGCAACCGACTAGCATAAACTCTGGTTAATTTAAATAAAATAGAGATAGTAAATTAATCACATTCAAAGTTAGTCCAAAATATCTCTGCTGAACCTGCGTCGGAGCTTGTTTCCACGAGTAAGAGTGATCTGAGTCTGTCTATACTCTGGTATAGTAATGCCGTTATGTCAGGCAACTCAATCTTGGACGGCTATGATTCACCACTTAAAAACAAAATTGAATAAATCATATCCAATTCTAATTTAAACTATACCGCAATGTACAACACACTAAAATCCATCATTACTTTATACAGCCAACCGCCGATTCATACTGTACTCGCTTTAAACATTTAAAATACGAAAATGCTGATTATAGTTCATAGAAACTACTGCAATTAACATATTTTATAATAGTTATCTTTGGTCTTCATCCATAATACATCACGAATCTCTGGCAGGTGAACTGAAATATAATGATTATGCAAATTAACTCTCATGGATGAAGGGGAAGTTACCTTCTAGTTTCGTTGATTATACAGTTCTGAATATATTCAAGTTAACTTAGATTTAGAAACACTGTTGTTTTAACACAAACAGTGGAATCCTTGTCTAATGCACGTTTTGCAGGTAATTGTGACTCTATTTCATGTAATGAACAGTGACCTCAATAACATGTGAAATGTGTGGCCAATCTCGTCCATCCAACTACAGGGACTGGACTGTCTATGAATATCTTCAAAAAAATCAGTTCCACACAACTTTATTATCAAAATCTTTACTTTATTACCAAAAAACTGCGAACACGGTTCATGACAAACTAATTTCCCAAACTCCTCTTCAATCTCACAAATAAAGTGCCAGTTTGCTGTCAGAAGAACTCATTCCACAATTCATCTACTTCACAGAACGGTCGATGTGGCTTTTGGACTTTGGATGTCATCAGGGGTATTTCTCGATGTTAGTGCTGTATTTGGTAAGGTATAGCACAGCGAATTCCTGTATAAATTAAAGAACATCTTAGTCTTTGTAATAACTATTACTCAATTCTAGGATGTTTTTGTAATGACAGATTGTTAAAGTGGCACATGGGTCCTTAAGGTGCAATTTGTACTCCTGTTCTTTCTAATACCTCTATCTGACACCGAGATCTTCAGATACCATAATCGCCACCTAAGCAGACACTGTAGTTCCATCTTTATCAGACTCACCTTTATCAATATATCGTCTGAAATTATTCAAAACAAGTTAACGTTATTTGCATATAGAGCTTAACAATTGCAACTTCAGAAAGTCAACAAGAAATTCAGCCAATTTATCTCGAGTTACCTTAAATCTTAGGCGAGAAACATGTCCTCCAGCCGATTTAACAACACACAAATAGCTCAAGGCTACAAAGCTTGATGCTTAGGACTTCACTTGGACCGCAGACAGCCATATAACATGCAAAAGACTGCAACGTATTGCCCGATAATATTTATTATTGTATTGTCTCTTGTCTCCAAAATCTGAGACTTTAAAAGATAATTTTACCATTTACAGAATCCAACACAAACCATTATAGTTATGTGATATTCAGCATTTTGCATAGCAAATAGAAACAACTTAACTACTTAATTAGCCTTTCATTCAAACCGACGCAGAGTTACACCTGGTGCTCTGGCATTGGTTAACACTGTATTATAGCCTGCAAATACACTTCATTAAAGAATTAATAAGTAATTTTTCTTATACTACCAGCTTGATTCCAGGAGTGATCTGAGTCTATACCAGAGTATAGACTGCTATTGACAATAACAGCTGCAAGAAATGCTGTTGAGACTTGAAAACATAACCTGAAAATACACTATCTGTTTTAGGTTATAAAGTGTTTTAATGCACATAATTCGAAAAGGATTTTGCATTACTAAATAAAGAGCGCAAAATAATAATTTGTGATATCACTATTATAAGAGAGTCTAAAAACTGTTTAAACATAAATTATATTAAGTTTAGAAGCTTTATTTAAGATAGCTTTTCATTGTAATTATAATCTTAGTAAGTGATGGGTAATACAAGTAAACATATATGGTATTGTACTAATAATATCATTTAAGTACCTGGAATTTTAAATATTATTGATGGTATTACATACATCCGTTGTATTGTATTTTTTCAGTATAAAAGCATCAAAATTCAATAACATGATGTAAACTTTCAACTTTAGATCGTTTCTGAAGTAAATTTCGAATATTTTAATTTATTTTGATTACATAAAATATTGAATTTACACTGAGTCATTACTTTACGTGAATAATGTACTACTAAAAACCTTTGTTTAATACTCTTGTTTTTATTATAACTCGCAAAGTTTTAAAAAATGTTCTTTGAAATGAGAGTATGTACTGTCTGTACTATCCTTATATTCTGCGCCATAGCTAAATAGTTTGAGCTATACAGTATATGGGTATGAAATAACAATTTGTATGCAGGACCTAATACATGATAATTATATGTAACACGTTAAACATTGTGCGATATATGTATATAGTTGACGAAAACAACAAACAGTACCAATCAAAACTAATATTTGTAACAAATTAGTATGATAAAACTTATCTATCAAAAACAAAAACGATATAGAGCAAAACTGAAACAGTTAAGCGACTAAATTGATTTGGCAGTTACCGGTACACATATGTGCCATTCACAGTAAAATGTGACGAAACAGTTTCCGGGTGATAAGCAAAATGTACAGAGAGGACAAAGCTATGATATCGTGACTTCCAACCCGCCGTGACAAACCGGGGTTTTGCACATACAGTGTGTAAACAAGCGCTTGCTCTACCCCTTACCATTTCCGCCCACACTACTGACTACTACTGTCCACCCCCCACAATGCTGACGATACCTATGTGCTGCGGTTACTTACCCTAATTGTCTTTAATTTCCATCCCACTGATCTGGGGTTTGGCTCACCCTCAATGTACAAATATTCCAGTGAACCATGTTGTTGACTGCAGTGGACATCAGAGGTGTATGGTTAACTGAAACAGTCAGAATATAGTATTAAAGACATAAAACTTTCATGACTCATTAAAGTCACATTTTAAAATACCACTAAATATTAATTGCCTGAAGGAAATTATAAAGTATTTGAAAATCATCTAAATGCATGCCAGTGTTTTCTATCTACAAATTAGATATAAAAAATAAAATATTAAACAAATTCGGTTATTTCATACTGAGAATAGTTAAAACTCGCATTAGGAAAGTAAATTGTATTTAAAAATTCTGTATCTTTACATATTTGCTATTGATAACATTTTCATTATTCCAGTCAGTAAGTTTTACCATTTCTTTTTAATTTCCAAAACTCAAGGTAAGAAAAACTATAATAAAACTACCTTGCAATTTAATATACAAGGTGTCTAGTCCCGGGCCGGTTAAATATTTTTCAAAATATTTAAAATAGGGCTACAAAACCTTACACAAAGTTACAGGACATAAAAATCTATTTTATCACATATTCAGTGATCCGCTACTTCCTCAGGGGGGCGGCCCACTAGGAGTCAGAAGGAAATGTTAAATGTAAGCGTAGGTTGATATGCATATAAAATAAAAAGTCTTTATTAGTAGAGTACAGAGCCGCAAACCCGATCTCAAACGGATCACCGAGTCAAAAATGACAGCCGTTCAAAGATGGATTGAGTTTGCAACAGGTTAATGTAAAAAATACACTGATGAGCTTTTTGATTTTAACTTTACTAACCCAACACTGTTTACAATTAATTGTTGTTGTAGAATAATAAATTTCATTATTTCTGAGAGGGATCGGAAATAAAACAAACAAGGAAAATTAATGAGCCATGATAAACCTTGATACAATATCATTGTAGAGTGTGATACGTATGGCAAGTAATAGAGCTAAAACGACCAGTACTATGAGTACTAAGTACAGAGAGTGAAGATTATATCACTGATTTAAACCATTAGATTAATGACAGACAGGGTTACACAACTGACAAAAGAAGCAACGTCTAATGAAAGAGCTAATACAGCGAACTTTGAAATGCACTGCTGTTTTTTTTCAATTGGAGGAACATGTCAATTTACCTACTTATTATTGGCTTTAAGAATAGAATTTATTGTAGAGCTTAATTTCCATAGATGAGGGAAACAACAAATACTTTGAGCTAGTATTTATGAAATTATATTGCTTTGTTCATTGGGTGTAAGAATGTATATTAATTTGTGTAACAAAGATTCTCAGACGCGATACAATTGTGGAGGGTTTAACTGTAGGCGAAACTACTGTCTTGCACTTAAAATTGAAATGCAATTAGAGTTATTTATTGGGGGTACATGTTAATTGAGTTCCTTGCAATTTATATCCATATGCGAAACTATGTATGAGTTTATATGTTTATACACATTTGGAATTGACATCAGGTTGCGACACAAGAATAAGGTTTTACATGCAATTTACATTAGAAACAACTACAAACTAAGAGAACCAATATACCCGAATTTGACTTTCACTGATGATTCCGCAATTATGTAAAACACATATTAATATACAACAGACATCTAGGTACGATATAAATAATAAAAGTTACGACTACAATCAACATAAGTTTAACCTTCTGAGGGTTTTACACCTGAAATAAAATTAAAACACTCCTCTTTTGTTTACAAAACATTTAAATTATTATAGGTTCATCTGACTCAAAGGTGCAACCCAAAAAACATTGCTTAAAAAAAACATATTTGGAATTAAAATTAGAGTAATGTCAGACGGTTAATTTACCCGAAACTCAATTACATGTCAGCTTCTTTCGCTGAGTAGAACAAGTTAATCGATTAAAATAACAGAACTACTCAGAACTTATATATATATATACTTGATTTCATTGCAGCTTCTTTCATTAGGCGGAAAACTCACAAAACTTCAACTTTGAGACGAAAGTTAACTTATTTGTAATAAACTGCTGCTTCATTTCATAGGCGCAACGTTTAAATTATAGTAATTATTACTTACATAATTTAGTCACTTGTAACTGTCATCGTCACGGACAGCTAAGCCTACAGTTTCCCATAGTTTCCGGTCACATAGTCACTTACCCTACTCCCACTATCTCAGCTTCCCGTAGCACTACTTTCTAGGCATACGGCCCTTCTGAAAAAAGTGTCACTCACAAAATAAATTATACTACTGAATTTAATGTTCAGCTTCATTGCCAAATGTAAAATCTACTGCAAAAATGTTATTTTTATCGCAGAGCTCATAAACCTCATATTATTGTTATGTGAGATCTACAGACAAAGATCTACTATGTGATAAATTCAATTACATTGTTGTTTCTAACCTAGAGTGGAGTTTTAACTGTCTAACATACCACAGACTTTAATGTTTAATACGGAAATAAGGGACTCAGTGTTAAATGAATTAAGTTCAAGGTACAAGAAAGATATAGAATCACAAATATAACGCAATACAGTTAGTGGTATTAAGAGTTCGTTCTAGGATTTGTTTCAAACACCTACAAAGTAATAGTTTATCTCTCTAAGCTCTTGCCCTAACTCTTCACGTTGACTCATTCATTCCAACTGACTTCATTACTAGATTAAATTCACCTTTCCCCCACAGTTTTCATGGTAGAAATCTTTAATATCTATTAATTAATTTTGAATGTGGTTAAAATTATCTTTAATATGGTCCACATTAACTTCTAATGTGATATTCTAGTTCCTTACATGTTAGAAACAAGGTATTTACTCTTTAAGAGTATTTTCTTTTACTTTCTCTTTTCCTTTAGTAGCTTACTTTAAGTTTTTATTCGGCTCATTTCTTTCATCGGTAGATTCTTTCACAATCTGTACATCATTGTGGTTTCATTTTAAAACATCTCTAGCGGCAGATAGCTATTTTTATAGCTTTCTCTTTCTCTGGTGCCATTCTAAAATCTTTTATTTAACTGCAGTATTTATGTCATATTATTTTCATTTTTTAAAGTTTCTCCACATTTTTATTTAACTAGTTTTGTAGTTCTAAATAAGAACAAGTTAAGTGTACAAGTAACTTTTGTAACCTTTGGAGTATGCCGTTAAATCTCCTGCCTTGGCAAAGGGCAATTTCACATACTGAACTTATTCTTGACAGATCTCTAATTATATATCTGTCCAAAGTATCTTTGACAAAGGGAGGGATATAAATTCATGAGAAATATATTCCATGAAATATTCAGTATCATACATGAAAGATAAATCGTTATTCGGGTATAGAAAAGGATTCTACCACCTACAAAACAATATAAGTTGTAATGTGATTGTTTCCTCGTTTTTAATACTCCATTTTATTTAAAAAGGATAATAGATCTGGCTGAAGAAAATTAGAATGTATACGAAAGAATAATAAATCAGAGTAGAGGAAAATACCAATCAGACGTCACAATTTACCCAGTCCCTTATGTATTTCCAATACTGAAGCAGCATCTAAAATTATGGTTTTACCTAAATTAGTACCTGAATATTTTTTGTATAGTTATTCTGAATAGAGTTATGGTAGAAGATTAAATTGTATAAAATAAAATAAGTACGTCATACATGAATATTGGTGAAGGAACGGTTGCTGTTAGTATGTAATACTATGGACTTTTTCCTTTGGTAATATTTGCAATATATCCAGGAAAGTAGGTTTTAGTTTTTTATATTCAGTGAAAGAATCCTTGTCATCTTTAAAATAGTTTAGGGCATTCCTTTGCCAAAATCAAAGCTGTTGAGCTTATCCAAGTGACCATTGTACCTATCGTCCGATTTAACCGCCGTATCTCATTGATGGAAACATCGCGTGATTATGTCTGTCTGTCTGCTGTCCAGGAGCGTCCCTTAGAACGCTCTAACATTCAGTTGAGTGGTTCGGCCGCGGTCACTCAAAAACTCTCGCACTTCATTTTCTCTCAGGTCTCAGGTAGTCTGCCCTATTTTCTTATATTCGTTGTATAGTTATACCGTAGGAGCCGTTCTGGAGACACGGCCCGGTTGCGGTCGCTCATCTCTTTGTTCTCACCATAGTGGAAGTGTCACCCCGGGTCATATTTATTGTAAAATGTCCCGTCGCTCCCGTCGGAGGTGACATGGTCCGATTGCAGTAGCTGGTACCTCGTGATGGTTCCTCTCTACACTTGTTCCTACCCCGATGCTAGTGAAGATTCTAAGTGAAAGTGACTTGTTCTTCGGTGGATCCCACTGCATCCCTAGAGGCCCTGAAGCGAGACAAGAACCAAAATCAACATGTGCGTTGAGTTGGCATCTATCCTAAAATGCACCACTTATACCTCATGTCTGATCTGTCCTTCCATCTACGGATGTCTCCGTATTTTAATTTGATGGATAGCTTCCTCTCCACGTAAAATTTTTGTCCTCCGAGTAAGGATTTTTAATTTCTTAATTTTATTCGTATCTTTTTATGAACTTAAACTTCATATGCAAGAAGTTCGTACAAAAGGAAATCAGACGGAACGACTGAATGTAGGTCTTTTCTCAACAGAAAGCCTGATATTCTCCCAGGTGTTTTTTTATCTCTAGGCATTATGCAAATTCCTTTCATTTTTACTGAAATTGGATTACTCTTGTTCATGATAGTATAGATCATTCTAG
This sequence comes from Homalodisca vitripennis, assembly GCF_021130785.1. Lineage (NCBI taxonomy): Eukaryota > Metazoa > Arthropoda > Insecta > Hemiptera > Cicadellidae > Homalodisca > Homalodisca vitripennis. The sequence goes on along the minus strand of NC_060215.1, from coordinate 88,508,068 downwards.
GTAAAATTCCTGCACTGTATTAGAAGAAATTTAATAGTTATATAGTGTATTACATATTGTAAGATTTAATATTCATTGTTTCGTTGTTTATAAGTGCATTTAAAGTTTTCAGAGGATTAAATTACATTACATAAACAATTAATTGCGCGTATAAATGCGATTATCATTGTACATTGTGATTCTGAGATCCCAGTAATTTATTGTATAAATTTGAATGACTTGGACCCTATTGGAACAGAGAAAATGTTTCTTGGTGTGAATGAACATACAATTTTCTGTTTTTAAAATGGGTAATTATGCATAACAGGCAGTATTATGTTATATAAATAGTTTGCAAGTATGTTAAATATATTCTTTTACATAACAAATGTAAAGTAATGTCTAGTCACATAAATGCTCATTCAATAAGTATTTGAGAGCAATGGGTATGTTACTCACGTGCCATTACTTTACTGTGGGCTTTGAAAAAATTTGTTGTCAAATTCCGTTGAGATAAATACTTACGGTGTCATAAGAACACGAAATTTATGCTTTTGTAATCGGCATAGATATTTCTGTCACGCGTGTAATCGAAATTCTTCGCCGAGGTGCATAATATTACCATAAACCGAGTGAAATGTGTTAGATTGAGAACAGGAAGGGTAGTGGCGTGATAATATTATGTAATGTTTACCACCAATCAGAGCGTGTCATTAGAGACAAAGAGATATCTGTGATTGACAGAGAGATATCACAACATATTAAGTTAAGTGAACATAAAAAGTAATTACATTAGGTAACTTAAATAACTTTATAATTACATATTTCATTCATTGTATGTTCATAGCATTTTGTATTTTGTGTTAGTTATTAGAAGTTAGTTACCATTAAAATTTAAGTAGAATAGAGCTTTATTGTCTAAGATAAGATAATTTTAACTACGACTTAGTGATATTTTTATAAAATATTGAAACGTAATGCTTGATTACTAAATTGTATATATTAAAGTTATCTGTTAACCTAATATGGTATTTAAATAAAATATGGTGTTTTTGGCATAGATTTCATATGACTAAGTACCTAATAAGGTATTAAAATAAGACATTAAATATCAGCTGAGAATACAATTTATTATAATTTGCCAAGTAAAATACTCTACTACTAGGCTGATATTAAAGAGCTCAAGGTACAGCTTGCTAGGTTCCAGTTACAGCAGAACACTTGCTGCTGCGGTATGAGACGCCTTAAAATCGATAAACTTTTGCAATAATAAAGAAAACTTTGTGTAACTTAATAAATTGTCATAGTTACATGAAAGTATATCAGCACTGAATACCATAAATATCTTCCCATATTTATACTGAACCTAAAGGTACTGCAACCAATATTTTCTGTAGCGTACTAAACGACACAAAATAGGAACAAGACTGCTGCTAGGTCATAACTGAACATAATTTCACACCAGACACTATTACTATGTTTAAAAGTGGCAATTATCAATTGGCTTCTCTTTTCATCAAAGGCAGTATAAAGTAGATATTTTAGTTTATTTTTAGGAAATTCTGAAATCCCAACCCTTCATTATGGGTTATTTACCATTGTAAATTATATTTTAAAAAGGGAGAAATGAAAGTAAATCTAAATTTCCCTAGAAAAACTATTGTTAATAAACTATAAAGATCTTCAAATGGATGCAGTGAAACCTGTCTTTAAAAATTTGAATTACTTCTAATGTTTTACAATTCCGAATCATTGAAGTTTATAGCATTGGTTTGTGACTTTAATATCGATGTCTTAGACCACGCCAATATCTTGACTGGTCATACAGTAGGTTACATGATGATTTGAGGTCGTTCGGTTTAGTCTTGTTCGTAAACACTCAAACACTAGTGATTGCCATATTGAGTACAACAATCGACAACTTCATAAAAGGAACACAAATGTTCCAGTTTCTCTATTTTATATCCGACCACTTCACATAAGAAAGTCAGTCCTAATATTAAACATCCAATATAAAATATTGATAAATGTCCCGTCCAAAGAAGCAGGGAAAATCTTATTAAAATAAAGGAGACAATAATAACCATAATTTACATAAACTAAATAGTCCTAAATATAATTGTTAAAAAGGAAAAGTTTCCTTTTCGCTAAATAGGATATTGTTATTGTTATGTTGGATAGGTTATAGTTCATTGTCTAAGTTACACGAAATTGGTAGGAGCCCGTAATATAAATGTAAAGTTATGAATGGATATTATACGGCACTCTAAGCTAGTATATTATTGGTTGAGACTAGTTGTAGTACAAATTACCTAAACAGGAAAACCTTTTACGTATATTTAAAAATATATTAGTTAGACAATTTAATGATAAGGAACGTCTTTTAAGCTGGAGTTCATAAATAAAAAGGTCAATTTTTTAGGTATTATTGTAAGTACTATATACTTTTTAGTCGGTGTATATATTTTGTAGTGGCAACAAACTTTCAATGGAATATTATATCAACAATTTTATTTTAGTAATTAGAATTTGGATATTAATTGATGATACTAAAAGTACACTAGACCGTGGAATACACTCTGCGGTCCAGATATGAAGTCAATAATTTGAAGTTTCTTCGAAACAGTAGAAGTATCTATTTATCTGATTGCTGATACGAATAACATTTTTTTATATTCTTATTTTCATATATATATATATATATAATATATATATATATATATATATATATATATATATATATATATATATATATATATGCATATAAAATAATTGCAAAGAAATTGAGCACGTTTCTTATTAACTTATCTTATTTACATTTGTTGGAATTTGGGTTTTATACTGCGTCATATTGTGAATTCTTCCAAATTATAATACATGCAAAACACATTGTTGTGAAAATATTGATGTCTACGCATACGTTTGCTGTTACACAACTAATATAGAACAGAACACAAATATTAAACTTTCCTTTTAATTAAATACACAACATATGTTTTGAACATCTTTTAAAAGAATATAAGCAGTTGAATTTATCTTTCTTCATTTCATTCAACATGGATTCATTTAAATATAATCTTATGTCAACCAAGATGGTAGTGAGTGACCGTTGAGAGAAAACACACTGTTTACGTAGATAATGCATGCTGGCCATTTACAAAGCCTTCAGAACATTTCCCAAAGCAATATAACACGTTGTCACATTCTACAAAGGAGGTAAGTCTACAGGTCAATAAATGAGCCAAACAAATTATTACTCTTAATGCTTTATTCTATTATTTAATAAAAACTGAGTACAGTAAATATACTTAAATAAGAGAAGTATATAATAAACATTAAAGTATTATTGGAACTGAACCTGATGCATGAAGTAAAAATTATTCATTACAACCATATACCTACTATCTTTTAAGTTATGATTAATTGGAAATATTAATCATCGTATAGGTTTATTTATGTACTAACAAAACTCATTTAAAAACTTTATAGTGCATTCGCATGTGAAATACTTCCCACAAATAGAATATTTACCGTAGCCCACTTTCATAGTGGATTGTACATCCAGCAGAATGCATATTAATAAATTCCTGAAATTCTTTTAAAGATTGTATTTTGGGTTAGCCTGATTTTATAACTATTATTTCGATTCTGTATTGAGGGTGAGTCACTTTAGTGAATTGTGTAAATTGAAAATTAACTAACAAAAATAACAATAATAAAATTAAACCTTCCAACAGAGATTAACGTTATAAATTAATATTTTCAAACTGTATTACTGTATTTACATAACTGTATTTCAAACTGTATCTGTTTGCGATACAAATTGAAATCGTTAAAGCTTGTAATGAGTTTCAAGAGAATAAATATTCATTACATAATGTAAAAGGAAGCAGCTCTATTGTGCAGCTGCTCTAGCTAAGATAGTGCACTATAATACACGCCTGTAATGGATTATGACCTCTTGGAGAATATACGAGTATCTAAAAATATTTAATGACATGTTTATAAAGTAAGTCTTAGAATTAAATTTTTAAATCTGAAATATTTTCAATACTTAAAAATTGCATTTCTGTTCATTTTTAATTCAGTGATAGTAAATAGAATGTTTTATTATGTAGAGACATTGTTATTCCATCTCAACCGTTATATTGAATCATTGAAGTTTTATCCTGCTTATATATTAATGAACTTAATAAAAATGTAATTCATAGATACAGGTTAACATTTATAAGGTTTACAGGCCATTGGTAAACACCTATTAAGGAAAAACGTTTTGAACTAATCAACAACACTATTAACATTTCAAACTTTTTCGTTTTCAATTTTAGCTTAATATTTCCAACTGTAAATGTTACTGCCGATAATAGCTAATGATAATTTTTAAACTTGTTCAGACGAGAAAAGTGTTTTTGGGATATCACAAGCTTTTGCAGCTCTGATCCCCTTTCTGTAAGTTTTGATGTATTCCTTTTTAAAGTATACCTCATTTGTTGATCGCCTGTAAGGTAGTCTTAATCATTCACAAGGAACTAAAATAATCCTCGAGACCAAGCCTTAGTAGTTCCTTTTTATTTCTCTATTGGTAAAGGACGACTAACACTCAAGAAAAAATAGAAAGGTCTTCGCATCACTGGTACTATGGACGAATTTAAAATATTTTTGAATTTAATTAGTTGGTTCTATTAAATTGAGTATTTATATTTTTGTCTTCGCTTTGAGTATGATGACTCTTATTCTTTGTTTAAAACATAAATTGCAATTTGGATAAAATTAGGAGTAATATTGCGGAAGGGGAAAAAAGGAAAAATTCAGGCTTATGTTTAAAAATTGCTGTTTCGAAAGTTATACTCATCTTAAATTTGATATCAAGTTGGTCAGCGGATTTAGCTGTTAGATAAAATGTATTGGCCAGGAAATAAGGGTCGACTACAATAAAAATATCAAAACTAAATATGCACTAAAACTAGTAAATAGTTTCTGATAGGTTGCCCAATACAACCAAGACTCAATATCAACATTAATATAAGTGAATTATCATTCTTTACACTCTTAGTTAGCAAAGTAATTAATTATAGTCTTGCTTTTTTACCTTCAACCATTTTTGCCCTGCATCATATTCAGCTTCAGAAATAATATTAATGAATACATTGTAATTATAACATGTTGGTTGCGTCCCGATTGCCCAACATGGATAATGCAGCTTAGGACGATGTCTGAAACTGTACCCGAATAACTGTATAAGTAATTATAGCTCCAGCCATCTGCACAGTGAGACATAATAAATAAAAAAAAGTAATTAAAACACAGTATATTTATCATTAGAAGATAGTGTTAATTATTGTCAAAGTATAGTAGGGCCACTGAAAGGCATAGTGGCCTAAGTCATAATATACTACTTCTGAGATAATAGCAATATTCTCTTTTTTTAATAACTTTTAAATAAAAGTTGTATATTTAAAAAACTTTGGTTATCTTTTTTGTTTGACAAAACTTAATTTCTTTGACATTAGTTACTCCTCTAACACTTTTCTTGTTAACGTTAGAGCCAAAAAATGACTTATAGCATTTTACCTTCCACAGCTTTTCTACCTCCCTCTAATTAATGTAATGACGAAAAATTGGTCTAATTCTGACTTTCCCCACTCTGCCCCGAATGCAGACTTAGATCATTTTTCCTTAAAGGAGAAGTTGATTTTGGCACTCAGGTAAAATGATTTAAAATAGCACAAATTATTACAAAAAACTTTTGTTGTTCATCAATATCATATACAAATGCAATGTTAATGCAATAACATCTATGAAATTCTAAACTTTTAGTCATCTTCTTGAGGTTCTGGAATTGCCACGTCTTCTAAAGGTTCGATGTCTTCCACAGCTTCGTTTGTTATCAGGTTTTGATAGAAGTTATGGTTAATTGGGGGAATGTCACCGGACGGGGAGCATTGTACAAGTAACGTTGCTCGATTTGTCCTACCGGTATTTGATCTGAGTTTTTATTTTTATTTGTCTTTGCCTTTAACCAGCTGAGGTCCACTGACTAAAAATCAACCTCATTCTGTAAAGTCTCCTTGTAAAAAAGTGTAAATGGTTTTTCTCTGACAAACCGTATCCACTGGGTTCTTAGCCGGTTAAATTTGCCTCCGTTTTTATTGACTGATCTTTTCGTCACAGCATCTACAAGCTCTTTAGCACAGTAGAATTTCTGTAGCTCCATTATTTAGGTGGAACGCGTTTTTTTATTCTGCATTTTAAAATGGCCTCGTTCCATTCGTTAGGTGAAAATATAACCTGCAGCTTGTGCTTGGCGTATGATTCTGTAGCTGCAAAATCTGTATCATTAGGTAATAAGGAGTGACTATTCACAATATATTTCAAGACAATTATGTCAATAGAAGAATCAATCTGTGCCAGTCTTTGCATGGACAGCGCAAAATTCCAATTTATATTTTGGCCATTTATATACGTGTCGTGTGTGTGTGTGTGTTGGTGTGCACGATATGCTTGTGATTTCTTGCTCTTGTGAGTAAGTGCTTAGTTACGCAAGAACTTATTTCTTGCGAACCACGTGATGCTGTGGTTTCATCCCACGTGTATATAAAATCTAACTCATTTTGCGACTCATGTCAACCTAAATTGTAAAGGTACATATTCCTTTTATAATAAGCCAAGCTTGTTGTCAATCTGTAAAAAGGCAAAGCTTTTTCCAAGTCAATCGTAAAGGCATAAAAGTTGGGGTCAACTTTCGATCTAGATGAAGGCTATCTTCTTTTATTTGCAGACCTAGCAGCTTCAGCCTTCCTTAGATGCACTTCGTGCATTGATTTTAACTGCCGTTTCTCATCTTCATTTTGAAGGACGTTCAATTTGTTTTTGAAAGCATCACATTTTGAGCATGTATCCTTCAAAGGCGAATGGAAATGTAGGTTAAACTCATAGTTAAATGTACGGCGATATACTGCTTCACATACAGGAGCACTTTTACCATTGCAGTATTCTAAATACGCCTTGTACATTGCATTAATAGTCAACTATGACGGTAAGTACTTTCTGTTAGGGTTGTGTGATCTAGTGTATTGGGATTGGTATGCTGGGAAAGAAGATATATGTTCACGAACAACGTTCATTCTATCATCAGGAATTTTGTTCACGGGAACATGACAGCCACGCTCATCGATTCCTGGAGGTTTTCCCTCTTTCATCTTTTTCAAAGCAAGAAGCGTCCCTGGCTTATCTGAAAGGTATCAAAAAAATACTGTCTACAGACGTTCATCCTATTTCCACTCACATTATGTATGAAAGAAAAATGTTATGAACTTATTTCTTGGCGGGAATTATCTTTTGACCGATGAAACCGAGGAAGTTCTTGCTTTACCAATCCACAGAGATAGGCATTTTAAAGTATGAAGGAACCCAATTTCCAAAATACAAAAAAGCATGTTTCCTGGACTCTGCATCTATTTTTGTGCTACATCCTTTTTTGCATGAGCAAGGGTTATTTGCGAATGTTTTTTGCAACACAGTTTTACTGTTTTTAGTTTTGTAAGAAAAACCAGAGTTCCTTTTCTTTTTTCAATCATCCCTCTTGCTCTCTCGTTTTTGACGTTTTCTGGCTCTTTTGGGTGGCTCAGCTGCTAGTAACACACTGTCAGTTCCTTCTCCTCCAATAACAGCAGTGTTGTTTTGAAGTTAAGGCTCACGGGAGTCATCTGTAAGACACGAACCTCAAGTTCGGTCATTGTAATTTTAAAAACCTTTAGTAACTGTTACATTTATGAAGTAATATTGCTCAGTTGAAATTAGTCATTTAGTTAATAGAAATAAAATGAATAGAACATCACCATAAAATAGCTACCTTTAAAGAGTCAAAAATAGGACTACTCCCGCTGTTGACAGTTTAAATAAATTTTCTGGCGTTTTTCATAAAGACACACCTTTTTAATACTTTCAAAACTGTTTACAAATTTAAAAAGGAATTTACACCGCAGTTACAGTAAATTCTAGGCGTACATTAAGACTTGGCTGTAAACTGGTTTGAGGTTATGTTCAATTTTGTTGCTGTGTTCGTGTTAAAATAGCCCAAAAGGTAAAGATTATAGTTTACATTGCAAACAACATTGTGATATAACTAGTTTAAACTATTCGAATTATTAGTTTTACAAGTAGCAAGTTTGGTATTGAAAAATATGTACAGGTTAGGAACAAACAAGACTTTTTTATCATTCTTACCTGAATTAAAATCATCCGAAGCTTCGTAGTCATCCGATCCAGAATATTGCAGAATACTTGGTTCACTACTAGTATCAGATTCTTCCATTGTACCGTATACAAAATTTACCGTATACAATGATGGCAGCATAAAAACACAGCACCCACTTGGTTGTTGTTAAGATGCAAGATAGCCTGACAGGCTTCTAAACAAACCAGTTTCAGGCAGAGTGGTCAAAGTCAGACTTAGACCACTCTGCCGGCCGAATTAACAGCTGACTTCAGTAAGCAACTGCGATCTAGCGGATTTTGTAGGAACTACGACTTAGCTGTCTTTACCATAAAATGGAACCAGCTATTAACAATCTGAATATGGACTTAACTCAATTCCGGAAAAAAATTAATTAATTAAGTTTTGCCTTTCAGCGGCCCAGTTCATAAATAAACAATAGGCCTCAATTATGGATTCATAAGCGTATATAACGCTAACCAAATGTTTCAGTCCTGTATATGTGGTCTTTGCCTAAAACACTATTTGAGACTTCACAAGAAACCTTCACATCTTGCTGTTCAAATACGTTTAAATATTGGAAGTTCAGAATTTTAAGTTGTTTTATAAGCTGTCATAAATTAATTATCTAATGCAATGTAACGTTACTGAATTTATTAGGTATCAAAACAAGACCTAAGTAATGTGGATAAAATTTCAGATGTACAAGGTTAAATAGTGAACAAAATAGTTTGTATTCAGCATTGAAAAAATTAACCAAGCAAGTTATCACAATGTAAATTATTCACCTGCATTTAATTTTATAGCCTCGTCACAAAGATTACATCGTTACATTATTTATAGTTTAATTTATAAAACAAAGTGCACTAAAATATATTACGTAGCTGCTGATTTAATAAAAATGTATAGCAGATTTATCGTGAAATTAATATATGCAAATCATGTAAGGGCCTAAAAAACATTTTTTTACATACTCGGCAACTCTTGGTCTATTTATAAGGATGCTCCTAATTTGTTCCTGCAAAATCCTAATACTAATATAAGGTGATTATTGTAATAAATGTCGCACGATAAATAAATGACATATATGAAATAAACAATGGTACGCTATATATGTTTATATATATATATATATATATATATATATATATATATATATATATATAAAATCTCTGCATTAACAGTGAAGATATATTTTTGTTCCTTGCATTTAATTCCAAGGTCATAAATGTGTAAATTTGTTTGCTTATTTTAAATTTTTATCAAAAATAAAAAAGTAAATAAAGTTGTATTGATAAAAATATTGAATTCTCAATAACGACATTAAGAAATGTGGGCGTTACAATCAAGTATGAAATACATGCTTAATAAAATAATCCACTAACAAGTTATTTAATCTTCAGGCAAGTAGTGGTCTGTAATGATGTCCGCTTGCTAGAGGGCACTAAAACAAAAGCCACAACTGGGTCATTGCCACGGGGCTTTACATTTCTAATTAATGTATTACTAATTTGTACTGTATATTAATTTAATACAGGATGCAGAAATACGTCTCTATATGATCTTTTTGATTGCACGAGTCACTTCAAACCCCTAGGCAGCAAAAAATACAGACAAAATTACTTCCGTTGGAAAATAACGTTACATGTCAAGTTGTAGAAATACCTTCTTCTTATTTATTTATGTTTAATAGTTTAAGAAAGACGAATTTTGAAATTATTTAATCTATTTAATCATGTAAACCTCCAAACAGTTCTAAATAAGTATTTTTAGCTGTAGGTTTTTATGAGCTGTCTTATTTTAAATATGTAATAAATTATAAATCATTAACGTTTTTAAATATTTATATTGGTTGGTTCTATGTGATATATTGTTTTACGTGGTGCCTTTGTTTATATATTTAAAAAGCAAACACTTCACAAGTAATCTGTAAAAGAGTGTTTATGTCTAGAATAATTTTTAGTGTTGTTCTTCAGTGAGTAATAGCGTTTAAAATGATCTATTTATTAAATTTTACCAACGCCTAATCACATTCTAAAAATATAAAATATAGATAGACTCGGTGAGGTAAAAGTAGCTAGTCATAAGCATATTTATATAAGAATTTCTGAACAACTAGCTAAGATAAAAGATTTTATCCAATATGAAAGATAATCATCTTTAACTTTTTTGTATTAAGACTAGTTAAAATCTTAGTCATGAGTTCGTCGTACTTACATGCCAAGTTTAGTTAGATTTATTTGAAGTCACTGTTCTTATTGTTGATATTAAAGATATTTACTGTTTTTTTTGGAATTGTTTTGTATATTTGTAAAATTACCGCCACCAATTCTCAAATATTACAGAACGTAAAACCTTTTAGGAAAGAATCATGTTGTAAATGTCTCAAACAAGACATTGAAACAAACAAAATATACCAAAAGTAAAATGCTGTTAAGGAATTGTTTCACATAACCTGAAATATTTATGTTAATGTAATTTAAGGAGTTAGTTTGGTTCTGTTAAAACATTAGATTATAATCAAAAAGTTGGAAAATTGGAAAAATATGTGCTAGAAACCCATTTGAAACGCTTTTTAGCGTCACAAGCATTTTATAATATTACTATGATTACCGAGTTTTGGCATTTTGGTGGGAAATCTTCCAATCAGGAGATTGACTTCAGCGTTATAGCTAGAATGTTTGAAAATGGATAAAAGGTTAATGAGTTCAGGACTATATGTTTAAGTGTGATTCCGTTGTAGGGAGAATATACAAAAGTTTAGCTCTGAACTTTACGTATTGACATTTGCTACTCGTGTAACTCGTGTCTCTGCAATAAGGATAGATTTATTGATTGACTGATCATGTGGTCAAGCTTACATTAACAATACAAATATATTTGAAGATAAAATTAATATTATATAATACCTACAACAGATATTTTTTATTTTTTTAGTTAGATTAAAATTATTTGTTTATAGTATGTAATTTAACGATGTTACAAACGCATAATTTCTGTATTAATTATTTCATAATTTACAGTTTCATGGCAATCTTTAACTGGCTGAAATTGGAATACCAGAGTTTTATTTTATTATATACATTTTAAAGTAAAATTGAATTTACATGTACTGGATAGAACCTACTTCACTGCGCAGTTTATTTATCACTCCTTTATTCCTACTGCCCATATGTTTTGATTGCCAAATTATCTGACGTATATAAAACCTCATTAATTACACCTAGAGAAGTGTGTAAAATCTCAATTACAGAAATACCTCGAAGACAATAATATTCTGTCAGAGTCCCAATACGGCTTTCGCAAAAACAAAAAAATACTTCAGACTCCTATTCGCAATTAATAAATGTATAACAGATGCCTTAAATTACAATAATAAAGTGTTACTTCTTTACATTGATCTGGCAAAAGCTTTTTGATAGTATAAACAGAAACCTGCTTTTTCGCAAATTAGAATGTGTTGGAGTGCGCGGATTAGAGCTGAACTGTTTCAGAAGCTATTTGAGCGGACGTACCCAAACAGTCTCTATAACCAATCATTTAAGTGACACAATGAGTGTGTTGATTACGGTGTAGTCCAAGGTAGTACTCTTGGTCCACTTCTATTCTTAATTTACATAAATAATATTGTTAAACTGGAGATTACTGGTAGGATATTTCTGTTTGCAGATGATACTGCAATATTGTTTGAGCGGAGATCGTGGGAGGAGGAGGTTCTACCGTGTTGCTGCGGGAGAATTGGCGTTAGTAAAACGGTGGTTTGATGAAAATATTCTAACCATGAATGTTTCAAAAACTAAATGTATGCCGATCTCATTGCGCAGCGCGAGCGAGCCGCCTGTGGACATGGGATTGGTACTCCACTCTTGCGGTGACACGAACAGTGGCTCCTGTAATTGTCGGGTGTTACAGAGGGTGAACCAGTACAAGTACCTGGGAGTCATCATGGATTCAAAATTAAAATGGGAAACTGATATAACTAAGGAAAATGATTTACGTTTTCCATCAATTAACTGAAATATTAAATCCCAATGAAATTAAAAACTATTTATTACGCCTATGCACAATCAAATTTTACAATATGGTATTATAGTATGGGGAGGGGCTTACAGGTCTATTTTATATCCGTTAATGACTGTTCAAAATTTAGTTATTAAGGCAGCGTTCAAAAAACACAACAGATACCCGACTATCTTGCTTTATACAGAGACACAATTGTTATCAATTCGGCAGCTATATATTAAAAGCTTACTGGTCTTCGCGAGGAGCCACAGGCAGGAGATCGTCACCCCTGTCACACATAGATATATTACAAGGAATGCTGTTAGCGTGGGCTTGCAGGTTTCCCGAGTAGTAAAAATCGTATAATTACACCAATCCTTATTACATTGCAAATTTCCTACTCAGAAATATTCCGCAATACATAAGGGACCTGCAGGTCCCGCTGTCCGCATACAGAAATCTTGTCTCTAACTGGCTGTTGGAGGTCGGCGCTGAACACGCTGAGTCGCTGCTCTCATCTATATACTAGACTAAAATATATGATCACGTTTATTTACTGGACTAACTTACTTTACTACACGCAACAAACTGTTTTTCACTATTGTTACGATGGCCGTCTTGCGCCGTTTCGCCTCTCCGATGGATTTTGAACACCTCTAATAAACCAAAATTTAACCTAAGTATCGTTAGTAATTAATTGTGTTCCATTTTAATTATTTGCACTATAGCAAATAACATACCTTATTTTTTATATGATCTTTTATATCAAATAATTAGACTATTGGGTATTGTGGCATAATTAATGTTGTCTGTGGCCTACAAATTACACAGATTATTTCAGATTTCATACTTAATAATTGTTTTGAAAATAGATGTAAAATAATTTATTGTTATTAAGGATAACGATTATGATACCGCTGTGCACAGCAACTAGAAACAGACTCGTCACCACGCACAAGCCTCTATGGCCCATGTGGGACTAATTTCATTTATATTATGTGTACTGTGCTTGTTTGCAAATTTTGAAATAAAATTGATTTTGATTTGATTTGATTTGAATTAAATACCTCGCTATTCCATTCAGGCTATTCAACTGCTGTCATCTCTAGTCGCCTGTAAAAATCTAATTGGTCTGTTTCAAAATATATCACGCCAGATCGCGTCGCGTCGCTGTGTGTATTTTATTGTATATCTTCTAGATGTATCTTATAGTTTCGCCACGCGCTGTTTATTTTGTTCTGTATGTTCCAGATGTGTTTTAAAGTTTCACGTCGAGGTGCTGAGGTTTCTGAAATCCCTTCTCTCGATTTTAAGCCTTACTTTAGGAACTTGAAGCTCTTCATCTTGACGATTCCTACCCTGAGAATACTCACCACGAAAGAAGAACCTGTCACTTAGGTACTGTGGCTCTTTCACAATAAGAGCTTTAAAGACTATGCATCACATGCAAATTCAACACACCACTTCCGTTGGGAGCATGTTGACAGTATCCCGGGACGGGGACACGTGGTCAGAGAAACGGAGATTAAAAAACTTATTGTAAGTGAAATTTTGCTTTTTTTTATCTTCTCATTGTTTTCCACCGAGGTGCTGTTACCATAGGCTGGATAGCAGTAACATAATGCCGACAGAAAACGTTACAGATGAGCTAAAGCTTGGCAGGAAGCGGCAGTAGTACTCTAAACTAGGGGTTCTCAACCTGGGGGTCACGGAATATAATGCTACGTTTTTATATATAAGAATCAGGACCAAATTTTGTAATATTATCTGAATCTAAGTGTGTCGGTTTGTCAGTTAAAGTTATTTTGTATTGATTACACTAAATATTTCAATAAAGTATTCGATGAGCCTTTCAATGGGAGACAGAAGCTCTGGGCAAGCAGCAAGTGATAGTTTCTACTCGTGTAAGTACAGGAGGGTGCCACGGCCGTGTGCACATGACTCAAGATCGGGCTTGTTGTGTTGACGTCATCTCGTCGCCGCTTTGCTCCTCTTCCGACAGGACTGCTGCATTGAAACACCCACCGACACTCCCCACGCTTTTCAAACCTTGAACTTGATTCAAGACCAACTGCATGATTTTGTTTTAATAACACAAGATCGAACTACATAACAAATTAAAAGGGTAAACACAATTAAATAAGCTGACAATGTCTGCAAAACAGTTGGACAATTTATTTTTCTGATTATAAAGTAAACTACAATATTCCTGGAAGAATATAACTGTATGTAATGGATGTTAAAAAACACCTTACTCATGATTGATTAAGTACAATAAAATCAAGGATTTATTCTTAGTCCTAAACTTGAACATAGTTAAAAGCATAAATAAACTCACATAAAAATATTGTAAACAATGGGCTATATGGATTTTATAATAAACAAAATAAACTAAAATGTTCCTACCGTACTTATCAATAAAAACCCATTTGTCAGTCTATCAGGATGTAAGAACTATTAGGACCTACACCAAACTCGACCAAAGGCTATTTTCGCTCTGAGCTGTTCATCCTTATTATTTAATACAATAAACAAATACATTAAACACACACATAAATGTTGTAAAAATGCATATCTTTGAATTTACAACAATAAAGCAAACGAAAATTCTTGTTTAAGATTAAAATTTCAACACTAAGCATTAGTTTTCACAAAAAGTTATATAGACGTACTTTTAATGTGAACCCTGTGGTTGTTTAGCTTAGAATATATTTAAAAGGTCTGGTTGAATATTTGTTATGGACATAATTAAATCTTTTTCCAATGATAACCTGTTTCTTGTTATCCATTTAATCGTTACCATTTTTGAAAACCCAGATTCTCATAAACATTATGTTGGAAATGGAAACAGTAATTTAAAGCATGAGTCACCAGATCCGGATACTCGTTTCCTATACCTAGCCAAAATATGTTTACATAATCGCTCTCGTACAACAGGGTTTTTTTATTTATCCGTTGACAAGTCTATCATTTTGTCATAAATCACAGCACTGAATTCTGCTTTTTCCACCATCTGCTCATTGAATATATATAGAACCCATTAGGAACCAGAAGTATCCTCATCTGGAATGTAGTCCAGCAACTGGGTTTGCAAAGCTTTCAGGTGATTACACATGAGCAGCGAAAACATTTCAAGTCAAGTGAATCACCTTGTACATTAGTAACAAATTCTATAAATTCAAACCTCAAAGGAAAGCTTTAAAAATTCATTTTCTTTACTCCTTTGATCCAAAGTGATATTTTTTTGCAAACCCATTTACTTTGCCGCGTGCAAATAAAAATTATTTAATTGGGCTTTGCAATTCCATGTTAAAAATGTTTATATGGAAACACATATCCGCCAAATACACAAATTAGATTTACCGTTCTTCATCAGCAAAATGTTCTACAAGATGGGTATTAGCATCCCGAAGGAAGACGTTAGTGTACATGATGAAACACATTTTCCATAATCGATTTTAAAGGGCTCATTAGCATTACTGAACATCGTACAGTATTTGTCCTGTTGAGTGATAAGGGAGTTATTTCCAAAATAGAATGTTGTCTTCGATTGTTCAACCCGTTTCATATCGGACGAAACACAACACTCGAGAACAGCTGCCTACGTCACTCGATTTCTCAATATGTAATGAGAAAAACCCTTTTTGTTAAGTTTGTGTCTTAATTGATCCTTACCGTTTTCAGCCATATCGGAAGTTCTTCTTGCTATCGAGTTGTTTGACAATGGGATTATTTTAACTTTAAAACTTCTTGTGGTCTTATGATGGTTATGGTATGGTAAAGCCATACCAATATCAGCAGAAAGAAATCAATTTTATGAGGGTTGGCGCTTTGGATAATTTGTAATGCTACGTCATACGAAGCATGATGATAATTATCCTTGGTTTTACTTAATTTAGAAATATTTCCTATTTGATTCGTCAGTGCCTGGCATTTTTGTTCTAAAACGTTTACCGATTCGTCCATGAGACCAAGATGTTTATTTGTAGATGACCATTTTCTATGGTTTCATTGATTCAGCGGACAGTACTTCATCACACATCACACACTGCGGTGTATTTCCAAGGGACGTGACCCAAACTTTAAATAAGACTCGTTGTATTTCCTGGATTTTTGTGTTATAGTTTGATCGGTCTCGTTACTCACGGAAGCAATTCTTTTTAAAAATGTATCCAATACAAAATTGAACTAACTTAAAACAGCAAAATAAACACGATAAAAGTACGAAACTTACAGGTTAGATCGGGTAACCATAGGCCATTATCAGCTCGTCGTTAGTTCATAAAATCTCCCTTTGGTAGCAGCACAGGCTGATCGTGCTCGTCGCAAGCTTTATACCTTAATCAAAAATATTATATTTCGATTTTGTTTTCACGTTACCTACTATCCGTTTTACTGTCTTACTTATATGAGTGGAAGAATACATTTTTATCAATATTTATTTAGGGAACACTATAAAATAGAACTACACACGTTTCAGGATACGAGGCCTATTTATTTAGTAGTATTGAGTGTCTTGCCTCCAAAATTGTAATTTACGGTCGAGGGTCATCAAAATTTCAAACACAAATGATGGTGGTAGGTTCAAAAAGGTGGAGAACCCATGCTCTAAACCTGTAAAGGCCTCTTAGTCTTCTAAGTAAATTATACGAAGAGTTAGTACCACGATTAAAAAAATTTAAGTTTTCCTTCAAGCACAACTTCAAGAACTCCAAGAAAACTTAATCTATTTCAATTAGTTTTTCAAATGTTACTGATATGATTTTAGAAGGTGAAAGAAAGAAATTTTTATACAATTTTTATGAATTTTGTATTGTGTTTTATTAATAACATTATTTTAATTAAGACTTTGAGAATAATTTAAGGAATGGATCCGCAAATGTATTCCTCCAGGGTACGAAAAAGGACTATTGCAAAGTTTATGTAATGGTTTTCATAATTCTATTGTATTATATACAACACAACAATTCGAGTAAACGTAGTGACTTTCGGGTAAAATACCTCCTACCACCATTGGATGCCTACCGTTTTAAAATAAAGACTACAGGATTTGTAAGCAACGACTAAAATCAAGTACATTTTAATTACACGCAGCTTTCGATTTCATCAAGACAGAAGTTTACAAAGTATCTGTAGGCCTACAGTATAATCACATATATTAAAAACCACACGTTTTTCTTTATTTATTTTTAAATTGCAATATTCAATAAACACTACAATCCTTTCCCGAATCACTAATCCTATTGTAATCTGTTATTAAAGGGTGGAAATAATTAAACAAGCATTTCATCAGAGCTTATCCTCTCTAAATCAAATGCTATGTGTGTAATTATTGTTTATTTTCAATTACCTGTTGTGTTTATTTTTATGTTTGTGCATAATTTAATCGTAGGTCCTAAGTACAAAAGAAAAACACGTATTCGTTTAATACATGCAGTGGTCTCCGTATTTTCATACCCTTTAGTATACTTCTGATTATTAGTGAAATAATATGCATAATGAAAATAAATTCAATCCATATACTATCACATTCCATATCCATATATTATTCTTACCAAAATAGCACAAGAAGCATGCAATAGGCAATGATAGTTTGTTTTTATCAATGGATAGTAAACATTACGAAAAGTACTTAACCGAAATGTGCGAGCAACTTTTCCAAAATTAGAATAGTTGGCATTTGTTAGTTACTACAATGCACTATATTCACATTTATTCGTGTTAGACGGTAGCGACAGTAATTATAATATAATAACCTACGTAAAATAATGTAGTTGTCTTTTTCTTCATACATTTGTTGATATCACACTTGAGTAGGATGTTAACTCAGAATATTCTAACTATGGGTCTAATAACATGTAATATTGTAGAAAGTTAAAAGTCAAATAAAAGAAAGTTAAATAGATTAAAAAATTGTAATTAATTCATAAAAATTAATTTTGAGAAAACCCCACATAATTACAAAAGATTACTTATAATTTAATGGTATATAGTATCCTTATACAAGAAATTAAATAGAACTCTATTAAATTTTCTAAAACATCTAACAATAATAAAAACATTCATTTAGAATATAAAATATCTTTTTTATTTCATTTATTTATTTATTTCCAACGGCAGAACCACATTACATAGAGAAGAGTGAAATATAACAGTAACATAACAGTATTAATTCTAACAATAAGTTAACAATGAAAGAGTGTAATAACAAAAATAGCAATAATACTTAAAGATAACTTGGCGATAACAGTAATAAATATATGATAACAGTGACAGTACATACAATAACAGATAAATAATGCAGATTACAATACAAATAATAGAATATTAACGATAACAATTGATAAATAATTTAGGCTATAGATTTTCAAATGTGTGTGTATGTGTGCGTGTGCGTGCGTGCGTGCATGCTTTCGTGTGGTTGTGTGTGTGTGTGTTTGTTGTGATTAAGAGGTTTCAGTGTGTTGCAGGTTGATAAATGTCTTGAGATTCCGTTTGAAGGTTAGGAATGAGGAAGCGAAGAAATCCATGTGGTTAGGAAGAAGGTTTCCATGAAGCTGAATTCTCCGCATCGTAGAGTTGGCCAAGTATGATGAGGAAACAGAGGATCTAGCAAATATATATTGGGATCTAGTACCAGCAGGAACCCGGAAGCAAATCCTCTCCAGCAGCTCAGGACAGTCCACAGTAGAGTTAACGAGGCGGAACAAGAATATTGCATCATGGTAGAAGCGCCTTGTTTCAAGAGCGGGTAGTTGGAGAAGGGATGCCACTTCGCGTGTAGAGACCTCTAGGTATCCATAGCCCAACCTTAGCCCTACCAGCCTGAGAAATCGCCTCTGGACCCTCTCCAGATCCTCAATCAAATATTTCTGATGTGGCGACCAAATCACACAGCAGTACTCCAGATTTGGGCGCACCAAGATACAGTAGAGAGTCTTGAAAGAGAGTATATCAGTGAAATGCTGTGAAAATCTGTGTATCAGGCCGAGTTTGCGCACTGCCTGGCTGCAAGCCGACCGAACATGTGCATCCCAGTTGAGTGTAGATGTAATGGTCACTCCAAGATCTTTTACTGTAGTAACTCTTGATAGTGTTATGCCGCTCAGAGAATAGTCAAATTTTATTGGAGAGACGGTTCGGTGGAAAGTGATACAGACACACTTATCGAGGTTGAGAGCCATGCTATTTTCCAGGCACCACTTCTCTACCCGATTCAGATCTTCCTGGTGATTAATAGCATCTTGATGTGTAGTAACTTTCGCATACAGTTTCAAATCATCGGCGAAGAATATGTGGTCACAGCTCAGTCTTCGAGTTATGTCGTTAATGTAGATATTGAACAAAGTGGGGCCCAGGTGTGAACCCAGAGGTACGCCAGAAGTAGCAATGAACTCCTTGGATAGAGTGGAATGGAAGCGAACCTGAAGTTTTCTTTCATGTAGATAGCTCGCAAACCATTTGAGCAGTGGTCCACAGATCCCATACTCACACAACTTGCGGATGAGTAGGACATGGTCAACTCGATCGAAAGCCTTGGCAAAATCCAATTCAACGGCATCGATCTGAGTTCTCTCTCCGAGTGAGTCCATAATATGAGTCTGAAAGACGGCTAGATTAGAAACGGGACAACGGTCAGACATAAAGCCGTGCTGTTTGTTAGTAATAAGATGGTGAACTCTAAACTGCAACCTGTCAAGCACAAGTCTCTCAAAAATCCATGCAAAAATCGGTAGGATAGCAATTGGTCTGTAATTTGCGATGTCATTCACTGAACCTTTTTTATGAATTGGCGCAACGTGACTAAACTTCAAACATTCGGGAAATGTGCCATTAGATAGAGATAGATTGAATAGTTTAGTCAGAGACAATACTAAGAGTTCAGCGCAATACTTTACAACTGCAGGCGATATGGAATCGGGGCCAGGCCCCTTGGACACATCAAGATTTGTAAGGGCACTTTGGACATCATCATAATCAAGGAGACATGTAGAAATAGCATCAATACCAGAAGAATCTTCAGTATGAGTAGAGCTTCGGCTGGTGCCGAAAACCGATGAGAAGAAGTCAGCAAACATATCTGCAATGCAAACATCATCAGATGATGTGGTGTCTTCAAAGGACATCACTGATGGGGCTGTATCAGATCTGTCGCAGGCCTTAAGATAGGTCCAAAATATTTTGGGATTGGATGGTAGCACTTCTTGAACGTGGTTGACATAGCGCAGGAAACAAATTTTTGTCAATGACTTGCACTCAGATCTAACGGCTGCGAATCGACGGTAAATCGTTACATCGAAAGTCAACTTGAATTGTTTGTGAAGAATCTTTTTCAAGATTGTAAGGTGGACAAGTTTCTTGGAAAACCATATGGGAAAGGAAGACTGGCTGTGTTTCTTCAGAGGAGAATTCCTTACTACGCAGTCGCCGATAGTCTTGCAGAAGCCGGCAAAGGAAGCGTCAACATCGTCAACCATAGTCCATGACATTATGTTCCTTCTTTG
This sequence comes from Homalodisca vitripennis, assembly GCF_021130785.1. NCBI lineage: Eukaryota > Metazoa > Arthropoda > Insecta > Hemiptera > Cicadellidae > Homalodisca > Homalodisca vitripennis. Next base: position 88,487,368 of record NC_060215.1, on the reverse strand, counting down.
AAGTTCGCTGAAAACTGCTTGAAGGTTGCATTTTCTCAAATCAGGTCTGAGGAAAGAATGTATATTTCTCTTTACTGGGAGATCCAGCTCCATACTTAGGGACGGGTGATGGATATCCTCAGCAACAAGAGGATCAACATCTCGAGTGACCTACACAGAACAAGAAGAAGCAAAGACGAGATCCAGAATCACCCCTCTATCGTTTGCCAAATGGTTTACCTGCGACAGACCAAGCAGCTCGGCCATCTCGGAGATCGCAATTGCGGAATGGTTGAGCACGACTTGGGATGAAGTTCAGCTGATACCCGGAAGGTTGAAATCTCCGATCAGATGGATATGAGCGAAGTTGTTGAGTGCCACGATCTCTTCCACTGAGCTATAAAAATCCATGTAAGCAGCAACAGGCTGGCTGAGGGGAAAATAGACTCCTCCAATTAGACCTTTTTGACAATTGTTCAGGGTTAACGACACAAAAAGAGACTCTGTTTTCGTAGAAGTGGCAATTTCAGAAGATTGTAGACGCTTAGATACTGCAATAAAAACACCTCCACCGCTCTTTTTGTTGCTGGAGGAGGAGGTTCTGTCCTTCCGGTAAAGTTCATAGTTACTGAAGCCAAGTTCGCCGTTGGAGATGCTTTGGTATAAGGTTAGTCTCAGTTAGAACTATGATGTCCTGAATGTAAGAAATTAGTGATTGCCTTAATTCATCTAGTTTGGATCGAAGTCCATTTACATTTTGATAATAAATGTGTATGGTTTCTGTGCCGTTGGAAATTACACGTTTTTTAGAGACTGAATTATTTTAGGAGTGCCATTAAGATATTTTATAGTGAGGCCCTTTTCGCCGTTGTTAGTGCGAGACTCGAGGGATCTACGAAGGTCCTGGAGATATTTACGCTCGTGAGGAGTGAGGAGTCCTGTCATGACTTGCTGTGACTTCAGAGAGAGAGGCATCAGAATTCCCCAGTAGATCCTGAGAAAATCCTTTGAAAAACCGTTTAGCGTCATCGGGACTTGGTAAGATGACTTTGATGGGACGAGTCTTATTGCAGTTTTTCCCAAGACGAAAAAACGTGAAGTTCTGGACCTGAAAATCTAATGAGGCAAATATCTTGTTTAACAGGTCTAGATCGTAAGTCCTTTTTAAATTGGATTGTGTACTTGAGCTCTCAGGGATGTTGTGCAAAATGACGTTCGACTGTCTGGCTGTGCGATCGACAATTTCAGAATAAATGTCATTGGTGGAGGACGACATGTGCTCAGTTATATTTGAAGCCATATCAGACTTCAATGATTTGATTTCAGACTCCAGTTTAGTTACTCTTGGTTCTAGTTGGGACATTTGTTCAGTCAAGCTGCTAATCTCCTGTCGCAAATAAGTGATGTCGTTGGAAATATGAGAAAGATCAGCTTTAGTGGCTAGAGAATCCATCTTATCAAATAATGCCTTAATAACTGGGTCGAGTTTTATTTGAGAAATAGAGTCGCATCCACAATCAGTACGATTGCACAGCCATTTTAGATTTTCGTCATTGGCATAACGTTTGTAATCAGAAGCTGACATTTTGATACACTCGGAGTGGAACCAGCGATCGCAAGTGTCGCATTGTATACCCTTGTTGGTGCCGGTAAATCGCACCATACATCTTACGCATGCATCTTTAGAGTCCATCTTTGGTGTTAAGGACGAGCAGAGTGAAAGAGAAGTGTTGTGGCAATAATGGGGAAACAGTTGGGCAGTGTAATTGTTAAGTAAAGTGTGTTAACATACATATAATCAATTGCAACAGATTCAATAACATAACAATAACAATGAAACATATAATAGACAACTCTTGTGTACAACAATCAGTTCTTAACCAGTGTAGTAAATATAGTTCATATGTAGCCGGTGGACGAAAGATCAAGAAGGCTGTGGATTTTGAGAAGCGCAGATTCCTCTTTGCAGCAGCAGCAGCTGATGACAGCGGAATGACGGAACATTGACCACACAAGTTGACAGGAAAGAAGAGAATTTTTGTTTATTCATGAAAGAAATTCACAATATGCTCCAATTAAAAATTAAAAATTGAGTTATTGAGCAATGACAGTTAGTGACACAGTTCGGACACAGAATCACAAACTCACTGAATTTCCATGAAAGTAGTCCAAGACATCCAGGTAATAATTGTTAAAGTATTAATAGAATTAACATTAGCGAAAGTATTCTGAGGTAAGAGCACATTGCATATTAACACATGTCTTATTCTTAAACCTCGTTCAAGTTTAAAAACGTTGTATTATTATTCAATATTAATGTAGCATAGACTTTTCCTTAAGCTAATTCTTTTAATTCTTAAGACCTTGAAAAATTTAGCCTCCCTCGAATATCTATCTCGTTTTCATAGTTCAGTAAAAATAAATACACTTATAAATCGCTGTCTTATAAATGTGCAAAAACTATTATTCAGACACTAAAATACGTTTATTTCTATTAAAAGAGTGAATGAACACTTTAACACGTCTTGTTAAGATAATTGGATCCATTTCAACAAACCCAAAACTCTTTCAATTAGTTTTCTTCACTTTCCATTGTCTTCAATTGCCACCGTTTAAGAGATGAGCTTTAACTGTAATTGAGGACTTAATTATCTACAATTTGGCGATTTTATTGTTTTTGGTTAAGGGCAGTGTTTAGAATACTCCTTACTATAAATAAATATTTTATTTTACTTCTTAGTTCGTTAAGATCAACAATGGAATAATGATAGCTGGAAATTTGTACGTGTGAATATGAAGAAATACTTACTGACATCATCTTGTTTATTAATAAGTTTTTTCTGGGTAAAGGTATACTTAAATAGATTAAGATTTTTAAACACCACAGTTTCAGTAAAAATTACATTAAATAATACTTACCCAAAATATTTAAAATGTACTTAAGGAATTTTGTAAGCCGGATTTATTTTGTGTACAGGAAAATTAGTCAGTCGGTTAATGTCACATTTGTTATTAGTTTTGAGCCAAAATATTATATTTAGCACCACTTTAATAATCTGAAACTACTGAATGAAACTTTCCAAGTATAATAAATTTGAATGTAAATCTAATAATAGATTGTTATTCGTATTCAATTGGTAATTTAAGATATTTAGACATACGTAGTTTATACAAATGATTCAGAGTCAAGTATAATACAACCTCAGTCAATACATATAAGTATGAAACTGATACCTCGTTTGTCCTGAGCCCTTGTATCTAATAGTTGTTGTAAACTGGATAAAACATGGTCTACCACCACAGGTCGTTTGACCATAGACCGCCGTGCCACAGGCTTGGTATCCCGCAGAACTTCCTGCAAAAGGTGCGCAGACCCAGAGGAGCTGCGTGGACCACGAGGTGTCCCTGGAAATACCATCAGATTCTCCACATCCGCCATCTGATTCATGAAAGGGTTTGCTGCCTGAAATAAGAGAGTCAGCTTCTCAATATTTTCCAAATATTCCTAAATCACACAAAATCTGTAGTTTTTTTAAAATTAGCAAGCGATTTGCTATTCTTTGTTTGAAGTTTAAATAACACATTTTAACTTCACAAGAATTATTTCCCTACTAGTTAAAGTTTTTATGTTTTCTGGAAATGGTGAAAAAAATTGTAGGTGCCTCAAAGTTAAAAGCTCTTTTAAATTATGTATTCCTAAACTGTAATTTAATATTTTTTTCCGGGGAAGTTTCCACTTTTATTATCAAACAATTTCAGAACTTTGAACAAGAACAGAGAGATACTATAAAAGAAAAACTTTTTTTAATTAGAATAATGGGGTCGAGGGCTCAAACATACTTTAAATTAAATTAATCTTATAAAATTTTTTTGTAATATTTAGGATTTAAGGCATTCTCAAGATCTTTGAACTACTTATGTTTTGCAAGAAACAGAAATCTAAGAGTCCTGTTAAGTTATTCCTTTCATTTTTGAAAATTAATTTTGCAATTAAAATCAGAATCAACATAAATTTAAATATTTAACATCGTTGACATTACATTGCACGTACATTTTTCACCCTAAGCACTCTGTGCACTTCTATTTTAGGGGTTCAAAAAGATGTACTTCTTTTCTAAGTTTAAATTCTACCTACATACTTTATTTTTAGCACTTAATACCATATAATTCCAAGTGTACCACCATTTAATTGCTTCTACACCACTGTTCATATCTTTTGTTTCTGTTTCCCAACCTTCTTCAGAATAGCAAAATGTAATATCATCAAAAAGAACGTTAATTTACCTAAACACTTTACTTTACAAAGATATACTTACCTTTAAATTTGCCTTTACAAAGATAATTTGTATATATATATATATATATATATATATATATATATATATATATATACATACACACACACACAAATTATATTATATATGATATTTTACCTATTTCACTGTACACAGGAACAAATTTCAGATAGTGCTTCCTATCTAATAAATCGATTTGAAAGCATTTATGAAGTACTCCTCTTATACTATATTGAAATAATTTATTTAATTAAATTCTATGAGCTATGGTGTCAAAAGCTTTTTTTATGTCTAAAATTAAACCCCTTACAGATATACATTCATTTGAAACTTTAAAACATCACACATACAGTTTAATAACGCATATTATGTATTAGGACCACTAATGAATCGAAATTGTTTGTGACTATACAAATTTTTAAATTGAAAAAATTTTAAAAGTTTGCTCTTTTATTAATTTTCAAAAAAATTATGGATTTATTTCATTTCTCTAAGTATTAATTCCAAAATACCCAAGACTAAGTATCTGTGTTATGCGTTTCAAAGTACCTGTTTTATAAAGATCTAAATGGTAAGTATGCCTAACATTTTAATTCGAAAATCCGAGGAGCTTAGTATTAAAATTATTCAATTATATTATTGGTGTATTGTATGACTGGATCATTTGAAAATGCATCGTCTATAGTACTTTTTGTAGTAACCAGCAGTTTCTTTATTATGTCATGAACAGTCAATCATACATTATTGGTCAAGAAATCGCCCTAAATAATATTTAAGATGTTATGTGACAGTAACGAAAAAACTAATTATTTCGGATGTTGAGTAATCTATATTTTTTCAAATTAGTTATATTGTGTTTTTTTTAGATTAGGTGTAATACTTTAAATGTGATGAATAATTAATCTAGATGGCATTTTGTTCGAAAAACACTTGTTTAAATTTTATTTTGTGGTTTAAACTGTGCTGAACTAACTCAAGTTAAGTTTATTCTGTTATCAGTAAAATTTACAACAAAGATTATTTCTATAGTATTATATTTCTCTGTCTTTAAATCGATAATGAATCACTGTATCTCTAGTAAGTTCAATTTAGGGGAAAATAGTGTTATATTACTAACATATGCACTGCAACGTCTCTAAATAATCTGGATAAATTCACTTGTCGGAGAACATACTGCTAATCATCAAATGTTTTTACAAAGAAACTAGAGTCGTGTTTCCAACAAATTGATGTATTTCACATTCATTTCACATGTTTTATTTACGGATGTTATATTGTATCCTTTAGCAGACTTTCAAATTGTAGATTTGTAAGTTTTTAAGACACAGGTTAACGCGATGTGTCATATAATCATTTATTAATATACAATATTACTACGGTAGCGTTCTTGAAAATATTGATTGTACGATGATGTTATTGTAATGTTTAATATATATTGTCGTAAGTAATGTAATATAAACAACTACCATATAATTTTGTTCACTTGTTTCTTCCTTGAATTATAGTTAATTACTATACACTTGTGATGTCTAGAGTTCTTGAAAATATTAATTGTGTAATATAATATACACAACAATCACGTATTAATTCACTTGCGTGTTATAACTACACAGGGACCATCAATCGTTACTAATTGATTTAAACGACGTTTCATTCATATTCAAAAGATCAACCTGAGTAAACTCGCGAAAAGCTGAAGTAAAACGTACATAAAGCAACTCAGTTCTATACAATCTGAATGAAAGCACTTTAGTAAGGAAACCTCTTTGTAAAAGTTAACTGAAAATAAGTATGCGTTATAAATGTTCAGTGATCAAAGGTGAGTTTTTAAAATAGTATATTTTTACAATATGATGGAATATATTATTTATCTTCAAAGATAATAAGAACAATGTTCAAAAAAAACCATGATTTTAAAGCCGTACGTTGTATTTAGTGTTTGCTCAATAAAATGAGATATTGTACAAGGGATTATACAGAGTGAATAAAGTCATAAACCCTTCTCCCCCCTCTATTTTGTTCTAAAGTTTATATAAGGAGATTGGAGCAGTATGGAAAGGAAGTTTCATTAAATGGTTTTGAAAATTGTTTATGTTCCCTAAATATGCAAGATTTTGGGGGCAACACTTGGGGGGCAAAATCTTTAACGTTTTATCCCCCTCAAGTTATTTAAAATTAATAAAAAACTTAAGTAATTGTGAAAATTAGAGATCGATATCCCATTCCAATCTAAAATAATAGCCAAAGTTACCAGAATAATATTTTTTATAACTCACCAGCCTGCCAAGTTAAATCAAATGTTCAAACAGATATCCTCCTACTATGTTGAAGTGAGACAAGTATAGGGTGAGCTCCTCTCTCACGTTTTAAAAAGTCTAAAGTGGTATTTGGTTGCAGGCCTCAACATTCCTTTTTCATAAATCTTTAACGTTTTCTACTGATGTTTTGTAAATTATAGATTTAATGTGACCCCTTAGACAAACGTCTGTGAGTGTATGGTCGGGAGACCAAGCAAGCCATACCATTATACCACGCCTACCAATCTATTGACTACGTAGTTTTTTTCTAGGAAATGTAAAACTGCATGGTAAAAATGTGCTGGGCATCATCCTGCTATAAGTGAAGTATGTCTAAATCACATTCATGTTAATTTTCTATAATAACACTAATTATTGCGTGGGAAATCGATTCTTGTAACTTTTGCAAATGCAGTTCTACATTCATAAAGAATGGTTCTAAGATATGGTTCCCAAAAATACTTGCATTACAAATTTACTTTTTCTGGGTATTGGACGCAGTATTTATGGAAATTATGGAGATTTTCTGTGTCCCAGTACCTGCAGTTGTGTTTGTTTACAGCTATATTAATAAAAAATTACATTCATGAATGAATACAATGTTTCGAACAAACAATGCATGAACAGAAATCGTTGCTTCCATTTCCTCACAAAATTGTAGACGACGGTCTGAATCGTCTTCATTTTACTCATGTACTCGTACAAGCTAAATTTTATAAGGGTGAAATTTACTTTCTTTCAGCAGGCGTATCACAAACCCTGGGGAAACTTAATAAAGATTTGCTACTGATCTGTTTGACTGCTGGTGGATCTTCAATAAAGTGTCCTACAATTTCAATCTGTTTGTCTACCCCAAAAAAGGCCGACCTGAATGTGTAGCACCTGAAACGCATCCTAATACTTACAACCTATTTACTAAAGTTCTTAGGTATTTCCTTGTCACTGGTCTATCAGGATGTGCAGCATTAAGCCACCATTCTACCTCATGATATTTTCATTCGAAGTGCCAACAGTAAATATAATTATTTTCTACTTTATCGTCGTAACTCCTGGGTATTATTACTTGTAGGCAGTAATAATTTTAGAATGTTATTTAAAAGTAATAATGAGAAAGCGAAGACTCTTTTGAGTTAAAGAATATTATAAATAAAACATGCAATATTGTCTTCATAACAAGTTAGAGGACAAAGGATCTCCATTCTTTACTGTGGATTGTTCATTGGTATTACTGATGTAAAATGGGATGGGGCGTTTCCACATACTCCCGTACATGGGATGGGCGAAGCATGAATCCCATGTAGGACGAGTCTAAAGCGGGTGGATAAGCTTGCTTTCTTGTATATCTTTTACGCAAAATTTGTAAACCTATTTTAAACCGACTTCTCGAATAACTATAAACACAATTTTAAATTATTTATATAGTTAATTAATAACGTAAAACGTTTTTTTTTTTTGTACAAAAGACACATGCATACTTTTATGAGTGTTTGTGATGTCTAGGTTTGCAACCTTTAAGAATAGGGCACGTTCTGCCACCTGAAAATTAAAAATTAATAAGTTTCAAACATTAGTTTCTCTTCGGTGGAATGGTTTAGCAACTTGCGTGTACTTGTGAGCGATGATGTATGAGGAAATGTTACGATAACTTCATTTTGTGAACTGTTTAAGTTCACTCTTAAGTTGCAAGCTACACGAAAGAATTGTATTCATATATTGATATTTTATGTAAAGAAGTTTAAATCACTATACTATTACATTTTGTTACTTTATACTCATTTAACATTATAAATACGTATTACTTTAATTAATTTTCGGTAAAATAATTATGAAACATATTATTTATAGATGGTTATTAAAACTATATATTTAAAAATGATATCACACACTAAGCAACCACAAAATTAGAAATGGCTTTAATTAATTCGTCTTTAAATAAGTCTTAAAAGAGTGTGTTTGTCGAGCGTGCTCGGTTATGACGATTATTCATTCATACACCAATTATTCTTTCCTTCTGCACCATATTGTTTGTTTTTGAATGTTATAATTATTTTAAATCATATTAAAACACTATTAAACATTATTGGTACAATTGAATGGAATTATAAGCCTGTTTGAATGTAAGATATAACTATATGAAACTGTGTAGTAAATTTATAAAATGGTATTAGAAATGTATTATTATCAATACATTTTTGTTCATACCAATCAATTCTAACTCACTATGTCTAACCGTTGTAAGTGTAACAATATCACAGAGGTTTGAATGCAATAAAATATAGAGAATTAGATTCCAGTAAATTAACAAATTCTCTTTATGATCTGATTTCTATAATTTCTTGGCATTGCTCATTACTTTACAAAAATTTCCAGTGCTTTGGTACGTTGTAAATAGAATTTGCTGGTACGGAAAAAACTAAGGAGCTCTCTATGTTTCTAAAATCCAATTCATTATCTTTATTATTTTCTCAGTTTCAATATCATAAAAAGGTCGATTACATGTTTCTTCAGATATGCAATTTGGCAATCAGTGTTTATTACAAAGAAAAGTAACTTAAATTACTTAGATATTAAAAAGGGCCATCATCTACAACATGGCCTCCTATTGCTCTCTGGACTACTTTTTAAATTACACTTATAATATGTACACAAAAGATGCTTTCAAGTATTTCTGCAAATCCAGAATTATTCATAATAGTTGTAATTAAATTTTTTTACATACATATAAGTTTAAAAAAATAATCTTAAAGTGTTCTTTATTACTTGACGTCATGATTTGGAAAGCTTTCCGAAAAAAAGGCTTTTCGAAAATAACAATTTGTGGAAGATTTTGATTAGATGAAAGCTTGTTAAGAAACCCCAGTATTGGTAACGTACATGTCATATCACCAGCCGTCACATCAATAATTGGAATAAATGTGATAGATGATACACCTGATAAAGAATCTTCAGATTTAGAATTAATCGCCTGGTTATTTCCAACGTAGTTTGAACAAGTAACTGTTATTGCATTAATTTGCCACAATAAGCTACTCTAGTTGTAGGGAGTACTGCAAGTTTCCATGTCTGTATTGTATGTTATTTGTTGCAAGTCAGTTTCACCAATATTTAGTTTTTTAACAGTGGTGCAGATCTTACGCCAGTTTATTGCAGCAGTCACAACATTACCATGGAAAGCATATTTTACATCTCTAGTGCAAGTCTTCCATAAATATTATATCTGTTATCCAGCGTAGTGTTTTTTTAACACTCAAGTGGAGCGACTTCCCAATATTCCATCTGAAATCGTTTTCCTTTATAGTACGATGAAGGTAATCCAACATTGTGAAAAATATCAACATATAAACAGTTAGCCTTACTTGTAATACACACAAAAAACCTCTAGGACTGTTATTTGACGTAATGTGTGGTAGAATGATTTTTAGGGACAAACTATTTCAAAGAATTGAATAATTTTAAGCACTCTCTTCTTAGAAGTGATTTGTGGATGGATAAGATTGAGTCTTGCTGCAGCTTCGATTATGTTTTGTTTATACTTATATCTTCTTAACACTGAATAATGACATTAGCTGTCACACACACACATCAACATACCTTCTCCATCATCAGCAACAACATAATTTTGACTGCTGAGACTAGGTTCATTTATTCCATTTGCCTCCTTTTGCAAAACTGTAACCTTGTCAATGTCCAAGCTTTCATTGAAAAAATACGCAAATCAGTATAAGCTATAACATGACGTGAAATTATGTAGATGCTATATGTCTGCAGGTGGGAGTTGGGCTCCATTCAAGACCAGTCAACGGTAAGTACTAATCATTCCCAGATCTACCTAAAAACTGCTTTAATCAGCCATAAAAACAGACATAGAGAAACACATGTATTCTGAATTCTATTATTTCCTAACTCGCACTGTCGAAGATGCAAATTTTCTAGTGGTTTATAACTAACAATTATATAAATAAAACTCAACACTTTCTGAATAAAAAAATAATACTTGTAACCTATGTTGCTTATTTATATTTAGGTTTTAAGCATTTTTAAAATTACTTTTACCAGAGTATGGAAATGGTGGAACACATTCAGATAGGCCGCAGATAGCTAAAGTTGTTAAGTCCTGTTAACACATAAACGTAAGAATGTGTGAACTTTAAGGCCCTATAATTAATTTTTTATATATTTATTTATGTACGATATGTAATTACAGTTTATAATCCACAATCACTATAAAACATATTCAGATCTATATGACTAAAACTTTATACTTTCTTGAATCCTCAAAGATGTTAACCAGTTGTGATGCATATATTTGTACGTGTTTTATTCGCTTTTCAAATGAGATATTTATATTGCAGGAGAAAATTATTTTGTTACCAACCCCTTTAAATACAAAACGAGTGGCTAGCAGAGTGGAAAACTGCCAGAATGGTTGTTGTAGGAGGCTCGTACTCGTATTATCGACATCCCTCCCATTCAACTATATACATGGTGGATATTTGGTATGAATGTTTTATATGCAGATTATTTTGAACCGGAAATACAATGAAATACAAAAAGTATTTGTTACAATACTTGTCATGACGAACCTAATACTACTAGTTAAAATTTTCATGAAGTCTGACCACCTACAGTTGTAATAGGCCACCTACCAATTATTTTTTAATAATAGGCGAGGGAATCTTTATTTGTTTTAATGTAGAATTTGGTTTATAAAATTAATGGTTGTAAGCACATTCTAATTTAATTCTAATAAGAAGCATGTATTTATTTGTTACATATTTATATCTTAAATTTTTTAGTATTATGTTCTTTTTTATAATATTAGTAGAAGAGTTTTGGTTTAAACGCACTTTTCATAATTCTTGACAAGCTAAAGAGAACAGTTTTAAACTACAGCAACTCAAAATCGATTGGGCATGATTATTTTTGTTTATTAAGTAAGTTGAGAAACAATTTAGCAATATCAAACTCGTTAAAAGTTTAGCGATATAAACTATTAAATGAAAGTTCTTTACACTTTCTTCTTCTCGTGAGCGATGGTTATTTTGAAGAGAAAAAACAGCATAAATAATTTTATCTCTATTTAATATTATATCATTATATGTAAACCCCCTTAATAGGTAATAGTTGTGGTATATACCTGCTTAACACAGCATTGAACTTACATTTGTGACGTTGCTGGTATTTCGTCTTGTTCGAACAGCTTTATACTGGATGTCAATTTTTACTGTCTGACTATTGGAATCCCAAAACATTTATTTACATAGTTTATTATTTATAATCGAGTTTAAATGGGGAATACCACCTACCATTGAGTGAAAATTACAAATATAAACTCATAACTTCAAAACTTAGCAGCTATTTTCAAACATAGTTTAAAACTCTATTGCAATTTCAGATATAAAATAGATTTAAAACGTGTATCCAAGCATGTGATTTATGTCACTCGTTTAGAAGCTGCAGCTTACGAAACTAATTAATATTACTTTCTATTAGGGCTATCCAAAGTGTCCCAAGTTATATAATTGGAATTCTTACAATCGCTGGGTGGCTGAAGAAACGACATTATTAATGTGCAATTCTGGTGTAATAAAATTTTATATTTATAAATTTCCGATAGTTTGTGATAATTAAAGCCTTATAATTCTGGTGTCTCTGCAATGCACATGTTCCTGCATATTATTTGCATTTGTAATTTCTGTGTATATTTTTATAATTTTATAAAATAGTTTGTTTTAATATACCCTACTTAAGTTTAAAAAATTAGACGTTTTGAAATATTTAAATACAATTGTAGCCTTAAAGTATGTTCAAGTGTAATAAGAAATATAGGTTATATAAATTTACACAAATATGAGCCGGATGGTATCATTAAAATCGAACAGTGACACAAATATATGCACTTCCCATTTGGATCTTTGTTTACTCAGTATGATGAATGCCTTATATTCTATATAAAGTATATAGATATGTTTGACTCACCTGTGAACTACTTTGCTGTGTCATGTTGAAATTCATAATTCGTCTTGTAATTTGGTTCCAATGTTAGTTTACATTTTCATAATAGGTGACCTATTGTCGATTGATGTTCCAGAAATTATTCTAACTTAACTACATAATAATTGATTTCCTGATTAATAGTCAGCTAGGTTTTTATTATTACTCATGTTGAAGTTGGACACTACATTAGTCTCTCAAGAGAAACACATATGACAATATTTTAGTCACTTAAATTATTATCAATAAATTAAAAAATTACAACAAACCTATAAATATAAAACTATTTTAATTTTTGAGTCCTTTTGATATCAAAGCCTTCTTCATTAGATACTTCTTGAAGACGTGAAGTAGTCAACGTTTGTGAAAGGTGTGAAAGAGAAACAACTCACAGAATAAGGGTTTGTTGTAGTTATTAAATTTAGTGAGTACAGCTGACACATATATGCTACCACAATATGCTCTTAAATCTACTACATCGGACAATATATGAATTAACATATCACCATTCATTATTTCTAGTGAGAACTAAAACATTTCAAACAAGGAGTGTAGAAATGAAATCATAGGTCAGATTTGTACATCAATTAGAAGGTTTTGTATAAAAGAACGAAATTTTGCAAATCCGTCCTCAAACTGTTAATGTATACTGTAATTGAATAGTTAATTGCAGGCAATACGGAGGGTAAACAAATAATATTTGAGGATCAATACGAGACAAAAATCGATTTAGGATTTATTGATTATTTACGGTTCTTGAAAGATTTAGAGTAGAATTAATATAAATGTTAAAGTTGACTTTGGAGTACACGCAGGGTTTGTGCACGTAGGGAACGATTAGATTACCACAAGCTGATATTCAGTTGTGGGGGTTGTGCCGTGCTGAGACTAAAACTATTATAACTACTAGACAGGAGTTGGAAGAGATAGTCCTATCAGCTAATCAGATGCCGTCTACATTACTAAGAGACAGGAAATATTCTAATTATGGATTAATAGAAACATAAGTTATGTTAGAAACGGAGAAGTGTACTAAATTAACCTATAATCTTATTTTGAACATAATACCAACATTTATTGGGGAAACAACTATTTTCTGTGAACTTGGTGTGTGACAGATAATAGCTCACTATGCAATTACTAATACTATAGCAGTTATAAACTTTAGATTGATTTACAGTCACCATCTTCTGGCTAAATAGTTTTGAATAATACACGAGTCTTCGTTTTAATGAGGTAAAACTTTAATTGAATGTTGCTACGAAACAGTGTAACTTAAAAATGAAACACGCATTTTTAGAGAAGGCGTGTTAATCCAAGGGATGTTTATTTGGAACTAAGATTTATAATGTAATATAACTTGATCAATTATATAGAACTCTTGATTTAGTTCACCCTCTGGTCGATTGTGTTAGCCAGCGTCAATAAATCAAATTTAAATGTTTTGTGAGGATCTATTATGACAGGAATTTTAGATAATTAAAAAATATGACAAGAACGCATTTTGAAAAAGAATGTTTCAAACGTTTATAATATAGATTGGGGTGCCCTATTCTCAAGGAATATATTTAGTAACTTTTGATATTGGGTATGTGATATATTGGCGCAAATAAATACCTGCCCAAAGTTTAATATCCACTATTTTAAATAAACTATTGAAATCAGGAAAAAAATTATCATGGCCGTCTCGTAAATTAGTATTAATTATTTTGCTTTAGTAAATCTGAAACCAAATCTCGAGAACCTACATTAAAATTACGATTTATGGGAGATAGATTTCTAGGTAAAATATATTATTTTCTCAAATACCAGATTTAAATGAAAACTAGTACTAATCTTTTTTTTCAACTCTACTAAAAATTGTACATTCTTACTTATAGTTAAATATTAAGAATCTATAAAACTATTTACAAGCTATAATTATATTTAACCTTAATTTCAAATGTAGTAATAAAAATCTGATTCACAGTTCAACAATGTTTTTTTGCACAATTCACAACATAATCATATTTAATATTAATATGGGTCACATATAGTATTTAAATGACAAAAATTTCTCCACACGTCTCATTGTTTTATTTATACAATTATTTTGTCGTACCAATAACAACGATGGTAACACTGATCTGCCTGTTGGGGAGAATTAGACAACTGTTATTTGCGCGCGCGCGCGCGCGTGTGTGTGTGTGTGTGTGTGTGTTTTACTCCCAGTAGAAGTGGAAGGGAGGTTATGTTTGGTTCTCATGAATTTTGCCTTGCGCACTGCGGGAAACCAGTGTGAGCCGGCCATTTTGTTAGATGAATCCACACTAGAAGAAGTCTGCTCTTCAAAATCCCTAGGAATGCACCTCGATCGAGGGCTGACTTGGAATGAGCACATTGACCATGTTTGCGCAAAAATCTACTCAGGCATTTTTGTTTTGAGATCTTTAGCCAAATACTGTCCGAGTCAGGTACTGATTACGGCGTATTACGGCTTGATTTACCCCCATCTTGCCTACGGAGTGGTCCTTTGGGGAGCTTGCAGAAACACTCAGTTTCAAAGAGTATTCAGACTCCAAAAAAAGCAATTAGAGTAATCGCCAAAATCAAATTTAGAGACTCGTGCAGGGAAGCTTTCAAGAAATTGCAGCTGTTGACTATGCCGTGCCTCTACATTTTGGAAACAACTTTGTTTTGTATGAGTAAATGTGCCTTAACCAGAGGCTAAGACATACACATGTATGAGACGCGTGGCAGAGCAAACTACCGGACTGGGAGACACAGAACGGTAGTTTATGAACGCTTACCCTCGCAAGCGGGTGTGCATTTCCTCAACATACTGCCGAATTCAATTAAAAATGCCCCAACGCTTAAGGCGTTAAAGACTCGCCTCAAACGCTTCTTGGTGTCTTAGGCATTCTATAATGCGGGTGAGTTTTTTGGCATTCGACTGGGAGACCGCCCAATTAGAGGACTGACTCTGCTGTACTAAGTGGGCTGCATTGGCGAAGAATGAAAGAGGCGTAAGTATGAATGTATATTGTGTGTATGAATGCGTGGAATTTTAGAAACCCCGTATTGAAGTTAGCCATACAATGTCTTTGATTTTGATTTTTTGATGTTATAAACTGTAGGGCAGTTAATATATATATATATATATATATCACATAATAACACACACACACACACACACACACACACATATATATATATTTATTTATTTATTGATACATATATATGTATGTATTAATATAGAAGGTAAGATGAAAAAGCTTTGAATTTACCATAATTATCATGAACGGTGCTTATTTATTCTTTTTTCAAAATATAGTCTAAGTGTACTTTAAATTCATAATGGAATTGAAAAGTCTTCCTAGTTGCCTATTAAATTTATATTAAAGAAACCTACCGTAATATGGTAGTTATTTTAAAATTAATAAGGTATGACAAATTCGAATGACAAATGTTTTTCTAACCTTAAGTTTATAACTATCCGTAGGATAAAAGATGGACTCACGAAATACTGTTGGTTTTTATGCTTTTGGGATAGTAGAGTAACAGTGCAACATTTTTCTTAAGAAAGGATGTCCAAAAACAAATTCTTGTTTACCAGGTGAAGCAATGTTTCAAACAACCATCTGGTTAATAACCCTAAGTCAAAATGTTTCGTCCAATACTTCATATCAAGTGATAAACATTCCGTTAAGGCCACAGAAAAAGAAGGAAGAGGCTTAAAGCATTTGGTTGTAATTTTCTGTAAATTGATTGAGGGGAAATTGAAAGAGGTAATTTTTACCTATTCGTACTTCAAAAATGTAATTTGAGATTCTGAATTTAAAGGCAAACTTAAAAAAGGTAACTATTCGCATGTATCAAATAATGTAATGAACCATTATGTTAAATAATGTAGCAGTTTCTATCACACTTAAAATTTATTTAAAACCTTATCAATAAAACCCATTTGTGTGAAAAATAGATTTCAGGTACTTTTAACATTCTTATAGTTATACTGGAAATAAGTGGTTTCTGTTTCAACTATACCTCATGAGCCAATACTTGGAATACTTTATCTTTGTCTGACAGCTTCTCGGCCACAATCAAAGCAGTAGAGTTAGTCTGCCTTATTTAAAGACGCGACGTAATTTGAGGATGTGAGATTTCTTGGCAAAGGATGTGCTGAAACCTATAGGAATAAGTCAGAACTATTGTATTTCACAACGTTTTTATTCATTACTAAAGCTACTGCGTTAATCATAAAGTGGATATTATATTACAGCAAGAAGTTTAAAGAGTAGTGAAATATTATGCTTATTGAAGTAAAAAGTGAACCTGGTAAACAAAAGTGATACATTAAACTTAACAAATTGAGTATTTTAGAAAATTATTAGGGGTATGTTTTTTTTTATAGTGATAGTAGTTTTATCAAATTTCAAGAGGTGGTGTAAGTGAGAATAATCCAACGTGCTTTGATCTCATTTTTAAGGTTTGGCTATCGTAATTTAAAGAGCCTAACATAGATTAACTGTAAAAAATATAAATTTTGGCGACTTTAATTTTTTACGACTTTTTGTAAAAAACTGGATAAGAAAATAATAAAAGAAGTAGTATATTATAGTGAGGACAAATAATTAATAAAGCAACAATAAATATTATAAGTATTAACAATATTAGCAACATATGTGAAGGTAGTGAACAATAATGAAATGTTTAAGACTGCTGGAAAGTTTTAAGCTTTATTTCCGGCTTTGGAGTGCTTTATACTGCTTGCACTGGTTTTATTTTACAGAAGATTGGATCCGCTGCACAGCATGTTCACGTTGGTTACGTTTGATCTGTACTGATGTAGGAAATACATGGTTTATATGTGATTATGTGCAAATAGAAATCATAGTTCAAAACATTGTTAGGTCTAGTCATAATGTTATTAGTATTATATTTATTATTTTAACAGTTTTAAACTTAAATTCTAACTAATGATATCTGAATGACTAGAAGATTTGATCGATACTGCAAATGTATTTTGTATCTTCTTTCTTTGACAAAAATTATTTTATTTGGATTTTTAGTTCTTAAATAGTTATGTTGATATAAAATTAAAAGGTTTTGTGGAGGTATTCACATATGATAAACACATATCTTAATTGTTTATTTAAAGTTTGTTATTGACAATGGATGGTTTAAAAGTATAATAGAAATTCGACATTTTCCGTCGTTTCACAAAACAGCAAATACTATTGAATCCGTTATACAAGCATAGAAATAAATCCGATAGTCTTGGTAATACTAATTCAATAATATTTCATAATCATACGATTCAAATAATTCAGTATCCGTTTCCTCTTATTAGTAATGAAAACCAATAGTTTCAAACTGAGAACAATAGAACCAATATTTACTCTTGTTCCCCTACCGAGGTAATTAATTTTAAGCTGTGTGACCTCTTTAACTACAAGGTATCTATGAAACTAAATAAAAACCTTTATTGGTTATATTACGTATTCTTAGTTAATTATCGTACATAGTCATTTAAATTTAATTTGAGTGTAATTTCGAAGGTAAAGTTGAATTTAAAACGAGACACTTTGAAAGTACATAGACTTATTCTATGTCTAGACATTTTAGAAATCCTAAGATAGTTTCTAAAGGTTTTATAATTATTCTTGTTTAAAAAAGAGTAATTTACACTCACACAAAACTAAATAAAGATTCTAGTTATCTTAAAAAACTAACATTCCTTCTTATAATAAAATTCCCATAAAATTTCTTTAAAATATTATTCTAGTTCTTCTATAAAATTCCCAACGAAAAAATGTAATTACTACTTAACTTATCATTATATAAGTTGATTAATAAAGTTTAAATTGTACAAAAAGTTTTAATAAAACACTTGTAAATTATCTAAATATGTAAAAATCTCATAACTATCAAAAATCTAAAGATAGCATTTATTCCGAAATTATCTTGAAGCTAACAGTTACGTTATACATAGAAACACATTAAAGAGAAATTGAATGAAATATTTTATTTTCTCAAATTACAAGTTACTTTTACATTACAATTATTAGCAAACATTAAAATAAATTATTTAATGGAATCAGACGGTGACTTACAACTGACTTTTAAAAGATTTACTGATACTTCTACTGGCCTATCGTATACTGAGACAGTTTTTGCTAGGAGCAAGGAAGGTGGCGGGGGCAGGGAGTGTAGGTTAGATGGTCAGGCCCTACTGGTACACAGAATTTAGCAAAAGGCACATGCAGGTTCTTCCGCTAGGATCGGTGATGGCTCCGACTCAGTAAACACTCTGCAGGCAGGCACAAGACACAAGTCGTTGCTGAATCCAACAAAGGGACCAATTGTCGCCAACAATTTTGTCCTAAGGTATAATTTGATTAGACATGATATATAAAACGTGGCATTTCGTCAGTTAAACATGAACGTTTCTGTGAGAATGTAAATACTCGAACTCATTATTAATGTGTAAATAATGCACAACGGGTTTATTCAGGGTACTGCCCAGTGTACAGCTCCACAGTCAGCGCAAATTTAGGGTGTTTCCCGCCCATCATGATCGACTTTATCCATGTCTTCATATACCAAACTGCCACCAGAATCTCCTGATTCGTTACTTCAGGTTGTGGTTGGTAATTTGAGTCCACCTGCCGACCGTTATAGTTCTAAAAAAAACTTACACTGCTCAATGACAACAATTTACAACACCGCATCCGGACAAATCTATAATTTATAGAACGTCCTCATCGTTATTGCAACTAATTCCTAACTTACCAAGTGAAGGAGGATCAAAATAGAAATAAAACAAACTTGCAGTAGAAATGCAAAACGTAATTTTAAAAAATAGAAAAGAATAAATTTATGTATCCAACGTTATGGTAAAACTACACTATGTGCTTTCGTGATAGTTCCTTACCTAACCATCATAATGTGTAGCATTTAAACATCGTTACTGTAGATTTGTAGTAGTTGAAATAAATATTACTAGAGGCCAATGTGTACCGTGTCGTGTAGCGAAGCAGCTTCTTTTACCTGATAACATGGGCGTGGCAGTTAAACACAAACTGGGAGCGTAGCACGAGCGTGACAGTCAAGGTGGAAAAGGGCAATCGTCTGGAACTCGTTACATCTCTCCTAGAAAAGAACCTGTGACTTCTCGATTATGCATCAATTCAATTCAATTTTTATAGCATAAAAGACAGTATAAATTGCTTTGCAATCGTCATGACGCTTAAAAGCAGAAATGTTGCATTCATCATTACAGTGGCTCTCATTTAGACTTACATTTTTTTCATTCACACAAATTCTCATTCATTACAAAAGTTTCACACTCTAATCACGTGGTCAGCCAACTAGGTGGTTCCCCAATCGTTTGCAATGAACTCGTCTGTACTATAAAAAGCTTTCGAGGTCAGCGCGGTTTTCAGACGAGTTTTAAACGCCTAAGGCATTGTGGCATTTTTGATAGAATTTGACAATTTGTTGTCGAACTTAACTCCTGCCTGTGAAGGCAATCGTTCGTTCATAAGCTACCGTTCTGTCTCTTCCAGTACGGTAGTTATTTCTGCCTCTAGTGTCATAAGAGTGTACGTCACTACCTTTTATGACCTCGGGTTTTGATTTCAAAGAGATGTTTCCAGAGTATAGAGGCGGACAAGCGTCAACAGTTTGGGATTTTGAATACTGGTCTGCACGACTCTCTCTGTTGAAGTTTTGCCATTATTCTAACTGATTTTTTCTGCAGGGTACATTCTATGAAAATGTATGTTTACACAACCTCCCCACAAGATCACTCCGTACGAGAGATGTGAGTAGATTATTCCATAATACGCAGCCATCAGTACCAGAATGGGTCAGTATTTGGAAAGTTGCATCAAAAAATAAATGTCTAAAGACAGTTTTGAACAGACATTGTCGACGTGAGAATTCCATGTCAGCCCTCTATCGAGGTACATCCCTAAGAATTTAGTCGAGAGGGCGTGTTCGACTTCAGTTTTATCCAACTTGACTGTTGGATTCAAATTTGAGTCTGTATTTTGAAAACAAAATTTGATGAAGCTTGATTTTGATGAGTTCGTTTTGAACCCATCATCTTGAACGCTTACGCTCATACTAAGGTACAAGTCAAGCATTAGCAGTTAAAGCCATCATCATCATTTTATACTTTAGTTAAGACGTTGAACAATGTAAAAGTTTGCCACAGAAGTTAAACAGGTACTAAGAAAGTCAGTTATTCTCATTACTAAAGTAGAACATTACTGAATAAACTGAGTTGTAATATTGAGCGCATTGTGTAAAGTTTGGCAATTTAAATACAAAGGAAGCTTCTACGCTTCATGTTTTCTATTCCTGGACTAGCATTCAACTACAGTAAATAAATTCTTACTATATTGAGAAGTTCTCCTTTTTTTTAACCAACTAGTAAAGCTTATTTAAGTTATTTTTTTATTGTCTGTTCTCTAAACAATACTCGTTTATACAGTTTAAAAGTTTTGAACAGTTTGTAAAATATGAGTTCACACAAACTGAATATAATTTACTTTTAAAATATGTGAACATTAATCAGAAACACGATAAAAATATTTTTGTCATTTTCCATCCTTGTATATAAACTGGAAAGTTTCAAGGGTAAAAATATATTTCTTCAAAGTTCAAAAAAGACTTAAAAGACAAAAACATGTTTATTTTAGAACTAAAAACAAATTAAATAAATCGTTAATCCTCTGAACTCTTGCTATCCTTTCAAAATATATATCGTCAGTAATACATCGTAAAGGAAAAAACGTATTCTACTTATAACATTAAAAGTTGTGAGAAAAGGGGTTTACTCTATAAATTTATAAATTTCAAGCATATATTGTAGTAGTTTTCTATATTACGTTTTCCTATTCACATGGAATTAGAAATTGTATTCCTACGACCCAGAAATTAGATGACGGGATTTGTGTATAAACATATATTTTGTCATAACGTGAGCTAGAAAAAGAACGTAGTAAAATAAATGTTTCATCATATTTGTGTCGATTATTGTAAGGGAGAACTGAAGATGTTCCGCAGTTCAGTAATGGCTTGAAATTTAAAAGAACTTTAAATGTGAAAGTTATTTAGGCCTTTTATTTTATATAGAGGAAGTTTCCAATTATTAATTAACATTTTAGGTGTTAGAAACTTTTACATTTTCATAAAAGTACATTTTGCAATAGTAGAACAATAAAAAAGACATTTTTTTGTGGATGCATAGAGAAATAGTAGCAATTACAAAAAAAATCAATGTTTCTATACACTGGACACCACCATTTTTAAATTGTTGGAGATAATTTAATTATGTTGGTTAAACTTATGTAAAAGAAGACGTTTGATTGTATATGAGTTTGATATTCGAAAATAGGATCCTTTGTTCTTGGGAAAATTTTTATTTTTACAGATGAAAAAAGTAAAACCTTTAGGTTTTATTTATATATTACTTATACAGTGGGATTCCATTAAAACTAAATCTCTGCAGTTAGCTGTTTGATCACTAGACATTTTAGACGGGTGGTTTGAAACACCCTGTATATTGTCAATATTGTCCATGCTGAGCATCTTGAAGTTGTCCTAAAATCCAACAAAGATTTTAACACACAACAAAAAAGAAAAAAAACTAAAAAAATAAGAATTAACCACCAGAGGAATAAGTTCAGTTAGACTGCGGTGCGGAAAAACCTCCAACGTAGTTCTAATTAGTGGTACACTTGGAGTCTAGATCAACCATGAACCATCAGTTCCAGAAGGCACGACGTTTCCGGCTGAATCCCAATGGAGATGTGGATAGGGAGAGTGAATTTGAAGATTACGAGTTAGAGGCGACGTTCAATTATAACAGTGGTGGAGATACTCTCATCTGCCACTGCTCCCTAATAGGTTACTGGAATTCCTGAATGAGTTTGCAGTGCTTGAATCATACTATATGCAGGTTAGTCTCTGGAACAATGTTAAAATAAAAGGCAACAGTTTCAGAGTTCGTATAACTATAATTGTTTCCTGAGCGTAAGGAGAACCGGCTGAGGACTCAGTGAGTTTGTAGAGCACGGTGTTATTACCTATAAAATTGTTAAACGCAGGTGAAACATAATCTGAGTAAATATCCGTACAAAGGTTACCAAGGGACATAAAACAGGTGAGAGCTGCTAAGAAGGCTTCTATAAGGAGGCCTGTTGTAGTTTTAAGTGACCAACCTGTGTTAACATGTACACGAGTATACACAAATACACCTTTTACATCATAAATAGAAAGTTATATACTTTTACTCTCATTTACAACAATTATTGGCTATACGAAACCAAAGACAAATTAAATGTCTTCTAATAGACCAAACCAAAATTACAAGGTTATACGTAGTAATAAATAAACTTATATATCATTACGAAAATTACCAATTTCATTTATATTCTGTTGCCTAAATTTTAATAATACTTAGGAGAATGAATGAAAAACATAGGAGATCATATTAGTGAAGCAAAAAGACAGCTATCTGACTAAAATATGTACCCGATCCTTTAAAAAGACAATGCCAATAAATTTTAAAATTACCATGCAATTCGGAGAAAATAGATAACTATTTACTAAATCAAATAATCTATCAACTCCTAAGCTTCCAAAAACGTTCACTTTTTACCTCCTTCTTAAAATCAATAGGATTATTTGCATTTGTTGTAGATTAGCCACAACAATCTGTTAAATAAGTATAATCCTAGATAATGACGTGTAATACAACGTAAGTTTACATAAAAATGTTTTTAAACCTACTTCCATACCACCAAACGTGTTATTTTGTAGTATTTAACATTCTTGAAAATAGATTATATTGAAAAAATGAGGTTTCAATTAAAATTTAGTTAAAAGGTTTTAGAATCATATTCTACTCCAATCCGTTATTTTGTCAATACAGGTTACTTGATCTTGACAAATAATAATAGTCTTGCTTACTGCTGATGTATCCAAACTAGCGGAATTATTCCAGCACAACAATGAATAATGCAAGATTCATTAAGCGCTCCCTCGCACTATATTACTCTAATTTCCTTCTGACCTGGAATACTGGATGTGTATGCAGTTTTTTGTTTTAATTCATCGAAGCTGATCAGCTGTAGTCTTTAATAAATTATTAGCTATATTTTAATAACACATTGTTGGTATTGGTGACGAATTTATTCTATTTACTTATTAGTTATTTCCTTTTACGGTATTTTATAAATGCTCTTTCCACCGAGTAATTATTATTACGGTTAATAATTACTAAATACGCTATTATAACTAGTTTAATAACAATTAATAACTAATAAATACACACATAAGTGTTCAAAACCCTTCAGAATTAAAGTCGTGGTTTTTAAAGTTTTAACAACAACAAAGATATTAATAATTATTGTTTAAACATTATGAAATAATATGCTATATTAAAGTAGATGTGTTATTTGTAATGCTAACCAAAGACACTATTTCAGTTTTTTATAGTTTACAGTTCCAAAAATCTATAAGAACCCTTGTCTAATGTTGATGGCTGACTCATGATTGTCTTTCAGAGTCAATGACGGTGAAATCTATAATCCCAAGAAATATAAATTATTTTCACAGAGGAGCACCACTTCTTAGAAATGGCTGAGTGGTACGTACTTTTGAGAACATGTATATATATATATATATATATATATATATATATATATATATATATATATATATGTGCATTTACTAGGGATGAAGCTAAACGTATTTATAATGTCCCTCTTGAAAAATGTCACTCACACTCATAGGACGTTATTAATATTCGTAAACGGTTTTGGGGTTTTCATCTCAATCTGAAATGGTTAGTTGATTTAGCAATGTACAAACACTAATTTCATGTTTTAAACGTGATTATTTTAACGAAATTTTTCTATTATAACAGCTGGAGAAAAATCCTCCAAGGTTTATATTTTATTCACAAATTTTGTTTAACAAATACCTTACATATTACAAATATCAAATTAAATTGGAATTATCGAAATAATGTAATAAACCCAGTTAAATTTATTAAGTTAAAATTAAAAGTTAAATTTATCTTAAGAAAAATTAAATCTCTGACCTAATCGAACTGTAAATATGTCTTCCACATGTTGAGTAAATACATTTTTAGCCACCAAAAAAATGGTATATTACAAATCGGAATGAAAGAATGCTATCTGGCAAGACAATGATGCCTGAGGTAACACAATTTATACCGGCATGAGAATATCATAGTCTGGCCAGTGTTGCATCTGAACTTGACGAATATATGAGTTGGAATGAGAGTGTACAAAGTGACTGGACATTGGTGAACGCGTTCACCAACAATAACTTATAAACTGGTATGGACAGTTAGTTAGACTTGGAAGGGATATCCTCTACCGAGATAGCTTGAATATCCATAAAAATGTCTTTAGTAAAGTAGCTAATACTTATTCAATTAAAAGTGCAATAGAGCGAACATGGCGAATCAGACACAGTATACCTCAGGAATATGTAACTGACCCTGCTATCTTTCTGATTGTCATAAATTAAATTAGCTTCCTGGATAGTGTAACATTGTATTCAGATGCAAAACCATATTTTCAGGTGAGACCGTAACTGCAAGGACTATTGAAATTTTCAACACAGCTCTGGTTTGCTTTTCATCCAACAGGTATACTTAAATCTGACACAGAAAAATGCTAAAGGATGATTTTCAGTTGGAAAAATATAGTATTTGAGCCAGAAACAAATAATAAATTGTAGGTTTTTAGCTGCACTCTAAGTTGTATAATGGACATATTCATGGTATATGTTTTAAGCTGAAACAGTTAAATATTGCACTTTGTAATCATTTACATACATTATTTTATTTATGGAATTAACGTAATTAATCCAGTTACTCTGTTCAAGTTTTTAAATGTCAAGTAAATTTATGAGAGCGTCTTAATTAGTTGGCCGGTCACTACGCGTCCTTCCTAGACCATTTTGAACTAGAGTTAGGGTCATAAATGGCCGGATAGTACCAAACCAAGGATATTAACTTTTATGGAGCTTCTTGATCAGCCGGGCATCATCGCGTCTCGGACAAATAATTTATATGGTTTGTGAAGATATGGGACAAATTCGTTTATTTTATACTAGACCTCTCTATATCATTAGAGAAACGTGCTTGGAAGGTCAGTATTCCATGGTTTCTTAAATTTAAATATTAATTTTTACTGATATCATTTTTTATTAGAGTTTGGTAGGATCAACAAATTGAATGCAATGCGGAATAAACAAACTATTGTTTTTTCCGTCCTGAAATTAGCGGCGTAGGGAAATAGTCTTTGGGCGACTGGCCACTGCTAACATAATTGTGTTGTACATCTGATACGTACAATAGTGTCTGCCTACTCTGCGCCCTTTTTGTGGAAAGGGTGTCTGAAGATGAACTGCAGCAGATATGGTGTGTATAGCGGGACTGTGACAAGCTTTTCTCGTGGTGTCAATCCTTTTGTCGTACTCGGGACTAGAATTTGTTGAGCAATATAAGTGCGTAAGGTAACACCGACGATTTGGTCATGTAGGACCTAAATTATATTGTTATTTTTATTCCAATGTTTGTGACAGTTAAATAGAGGTGTTAAAATATTTTAAAATAAAAAAGACAAGTCAGTCATGATATTTGTTTAGGTTACATTGCCTTTAATATTAGGATATATGTTAATACATTAAATAATAATAATATTCTTTATTGCATTAAAAATTGTTACAGTTGCATTGCATACGTCATAAAATGGAATTTACGTTGAAACTTAACTTGAATCATTAAAATAAAATCATCATAAATTGTTAGGCCTATTTTTTATAAACACAGTATGTCATAAAGATGTCATTCGGTCTTTATTTCACTATATCAGAACCGGGTTATGTGTTAATAATCTTGAATAACTTTATTAATTTCTAATGTTTTCATCCCAGCGGCCCATTATGAACTCATCAACAGAGTAAAATGCCTTTGACACCAGGAAGTGTTTTAGTCGATCTTTAAATTGATTGGGATCGTTTAAATTTTTAATACCCTCAGGGAGCCTGTTGATTAGCCTGACACCAACTTGGGACGGTAAGCGTCCAAAAGCCGTCGTTCTGTACAAAAAAAGCCGTACTGATCGAGCCGGAAGTTGCCTCTAGTCCCGTACTGGTGGACATCCCTGCCCCGTTCCAACTCACATTTGAGTCGACCATACAGGATAACCTCTAAAATAAAGAGACAGGGTAAAGTCAGTAATTCAAGGCTCCTGAAGGCGTCTTTGCACGACTCTCTGGGGTTCAACTTTAACAAAATTCTAACGGCTTTCTTTTGAGATCTAAAGACTCTAAAAACACTAGAAACATGTTTTCGGAACAACTGCCCCACAATATCAAGCCGTAAGACATATATGGATGTATAAGACCAAAGTAGGCCAGTTTTAAAACACCCGAAGAAGAACAATGTACAAGGTTGCGCAGGACATAAATGCCCGAGGCAACCTTAGAGCAAACGCCCTCAACGTGGGTGTTCCATGTCAGCCCTCGGTCAAGGTACATTCCAAGGAATTTGGTGGATTCAGCTTCATCCAGAAGAACGTCGTCCACTATCACCGCGGGCCGAAGCTCTTGGTCGTCATGCTGCCGAAGACAGAAGTTCATGGCGATTGATTTTAAACTGTTTGTTTTCAAATTAGTTCTGGAAAAATATTCGATAAATGAATTAAGTTCGATGAAAGACTTTATTTCATGATCGTGTTTTGATTTTGATCTGATGCAGTGAGACGTGTCGTCAGCATATTGAATAACTTTTCCATTTTGGATTGTTGAATTCAACCTGTTGACGTATATCAAGAAAAGGACTGGCCCAAGTATTGATCCCTGGGGGACACCATAAGGCATTTTTACCTTCTCTGAAAGAGCACTCCCAATCTGCACGCACTGCCCCCTATCTTCCAGATAAGACGAGAGCCACTTATGCGGCAGACCCCGAATACCACTTGTCCACAACTGGTGCATCAGTGTCGCATGATACACGCAGTCAAAGGCTTTGGAGAGGTCGAGAAATATGCTAATCACATGTTCTCGCCTCTCCAGTCCATCGACAACGTTATGAATGAGTTTGGGAAAGAGAACGTCGTAACAGTCAAGTAATTTTTGAAATTGATTGAGGAAAGCTTTTTCAAAAATTTTGCTGAACTCAGGGAGGATTGAAATTGGACGATAATTGCTTGATATGCAAGGATCGTCTTTTTTGAAAATTGGAATGACTGGCAATCTTCAATGCCGATGGGAAGACGCCTTGTGCGAACGACAGATTAATCAATTTTGTGAGAGGTGTCAAAAGATGCTTGACGCACCCTTTGAGTAACCACACAGACATACCATTGATGTCACAGGATATTTTAGGTTTCAGCTCCTGCTCGATACGAGCCACATCCGCCTCACTTACGGGGAAGAGAGCCATGGACGAGACCGGTCCCACCAGTGGCTCCTCGCGATGGCTGTCCGGGTTAATTGAGTTGTCTGGTTCGGCGACTGTTGAGAAGAATTCGTTGAATACACTAGTCAGTTTTAAAAGAATGAAAGAAAAATAAAGGAAATTATTTCGAAGTACAGATTTCTTGGTTGTGTTATAAGACAGCAACCTGATATAAAATAAAAATTGCTTTAATATGCTAAACGAAATGAATTTGGTTTTGCTTTTGTACATGATATACGAGTATATATAATTTCAAAATAAGAAAATCTTTTATTTATGAAGGAAACTAATTAATTCAGGTATTTTTAATTATGTTCTATATATTTTATAGTCATGTTTTTGTAAAACACTCAGTATTATCGTTTATTTTTAGCCTACTTGTCTCGTGCCTTAAAGCTCATTATGTTTGTAACATGCTTTTGTCACAATTTGTCGTCAGACTTACCTAGAAGGGAAGACCTATTCCCCGTTGTGGTTTAAATAATTCATACAAACAATTAAACGTGGTAGTTCCATTCAAGAAATATATTTATTTTCTTAGGACTTGTAAATGGATCTATTAGTTAAAATCTTAGCTGAGTGATCCCGGGATGTAACACGAGTTAATGAAAATCTGTTTCGTCTCTATCACGATGCAATAATTCCACTTTACCGTAGAATCAAATCAAATACCTAATAGCTTCATTACAATCAATAACTGCAACATATAGCTTTACAAGAAACATTTATAATTATAATACACAACAACATTCCAATGAACAGCGACTTTAAATGTGACAAATAACAGCCACGCCTTAAATACAATACAATCCTTGGAGAAAAATACAAATCCCTCGTCGATGTGATGAATAGAAACACAGATTGATAAAGACGAAACTCTAATTTACCAAATTAATTTGGGAATAAATGAAATAGAATAAACCGCAATAGCATAACTTAATTTGATCAAACATTTTAGAGGATGATATAATTTTCGACATTTGCCATAGTTATGTGTTACGAAATATAGTGTTATTCATTCTGTATCCTTTCATAGATTCAATCATCAATACAAAAATCAAACAAATAATATAGATTTATTGATAAATATCTCTTTTAACATTTTTAAATAGATATTGTAACAATTATTCATTGGAACCAGCAAACGCTTATTGTAGAAAAATACACCGATGTATGAATATGTATAATACATATGTATAATACACAACTATAATAATGAATAATAAAATAAAAGTTTTCCTCTAGATTTCCAGGAAAGAGGTTAAATTTTATAAATGTAATTGAAATGTTATATGAATTGAAAGCCATTCCACATTTTAATTACACATATCAATCTTACTATAGAAATTAAAAATTATGTTCATATTTGTGAATATAGGGTTTATAATGTTTTAATCATTCCGGTTTTTAAAATAGGTTCACTTTAGTTGTTAAATAATGAAAGTTTCTTAATGAATACTTACTGAATTAGGGTCCATCGTACGGGTAAAATAGAGTAAAATTATAATTTATACAAATCCCCTATTATACAACACTTTATACGTAGCCTGCAAAGATCAAGTTTCAACAAAAATTATTATATAAATTAGGAAATAAGAAAACCTTAGTAAACTTGAAAACAACGTGGCATTGATATTTTAAATAATAGGATAATATCCTTCTTTGTGTAATATATAATAGGTTATAATATTTATATTTTATATTTCATGTAATTAGAGCATACAACAAATGTAACATTAAAAATATACACTCTGATTATGTATTCTTTTTCTGTTCACTCATGGACATAGTAAAACGAATTTAACATTAACAGAGGTATACATGATATAAAGATTTAGCTTGAACTCGATTGACTTATCTATTGGATTCACTAATGAATAAAGAGTAATAAGTGTGGTATTAATTGCACATAACAAAAGCACGGATCTAAAAGTTCCGTAATACCTTGGCAAGTATCTATGGATTCAGAAGTCTGAAACTCTCTTAATCTACTTGTTCCCTTAATCTTCTTTATGAATTATTATGTAGGTTGTATCAGACCACCACTCGGGGGGTATTAACATAATATATTTGTTGACGCGAACCCTTCTTACAGTAGTATGTTAGCTATGAAACTCTTATTAAAATATGAAATCAAATTAAAATCATTTTTGTCTTTGAATACGGAAACAAATAATCTTATGAGTCATACGTTAGAAATATAACTATGTGATTTTACATGGGTGGCCATATTTTTATGCATAAATATCGTATAAAAGACTGTATATCTATATATCGACTCTATTTACAAATTATGGAGAAACTGAACACTCTTTCAACATATATTTTAAGCAAAAAGGTATATTACTAATTAGTCTAAACCCTTATTGTAATATCTATAGTATCATGTAAAAATACATATTTTTTCATCTAAAATGTGAATTAGTAGGGATCTACGTAATACATTTAGCATATTTATTCCCTAGTAGCACATTTTCACAAGGCCATCACATCTTGAAATGACATAGAAAATATAACATGCCAGTATTCAAAGTTAGGAAGGGATTTCATGCCCCGTTTCATTTCGGAGGATGTATAAAAAATTCCATAGATAAAGGTGTACTAAATTTGTCATATGTAACAAAGATAACATCGTTATCTCGCATTGAGGATTATGACGTGAAATTTAAAAAGTCCCTCTATATTCCATTTATTTTACACAGCTTGACTTAAATAATTGTTTAAAAAGCATAAAGAAACCCTAGCAATTTTCACAAAAACTTTAAATTATACTTGTCCAAATAATTCATAGAATATTTTAATTATGTGTTTTTTACTACACACAAGTTCGTTAAAAGAACCTAGGCTACCAACACATCGTATCAATTCTAGCTAATATTCAAATTCATTTCCATAATTTGTCATAGGATTATAACAATAAAGAATGAAAACAAGATTTTCAATCTTATTTGAAGAGCTGTAACCTATCAAGTAAAATACGGTCACTTTATTCGTACTTATTTATGCTTGCACAAACATAATGTATAAAAATACATCATTACCCTATAATAAGTCTCTGTAAGTATTTCATAACAAAAAATATAAAAAAAAATCTTACTCTAAGAAGAACTGCAGACTCTAACCGCGAAATTTATCTTTTTCTAAGCGGGCGAGGATAGTTTGAAGTTAGCGTCCTTTATTAATTTAGGTTCGCTTTTTAAATAAAAATATAAACTAAGTTATATGAAAAGAAAATTTAATAGAAGCGAAATATTTTAGTGTTATACCAGAGATATCAGGCTGTGTCAACTTTAGCAACAATAATGAATATATATAGTGGACGTATATACAAAAGTCGCTTCTAAATAATACTTTACACATAACAAGGCTTACACATCTACGTTTAGACAATTTATTAAGAAAACCTTTACATGTCTAAAACCTGTTTAGTTATGCAATAAGAATGTACAGTCCATTAACCTTTATTTTTAAGATTCAAACGATGGTTTTTATGTGTTATGTGAGAGAATTAAATATTTTTCGGTCATAACATTTTATTGCATTCCCAAAAAACATTTCGTTGAGGTTATGTGTCTATTTTATCTGCTTTCCTGTATGAGTGATTAATGGTTGTATACATTATTTTATTTAAGAACAAAATTGAAGGTTATTTTACATTAAAAGACAGTCACGTATAGGGGTGCTATTCATTCTTTTAAAGACCCACACACTTCTCAAACATATCTGTTGAAGAATATTAAACATTATGCTAAACAAAGTAGTTCCATGTTAATTCCAAAATATTAATCTTAATTTCAGTCTTGATTCAAAATATTTGGTATCCTATTCAAAGGCCTTCGAGGTAGGCAATACTGGAAAGAATTGCACAAGTAATGTTTAACAGAATATCATTTCAGGTCAAAATCCAAGTGTATAAAAAAACTTTACAGACTGGTTGCTATTTTGTTAAAAA
This sequence comes from Homalodisca vitripennis, assembly GCF_021130785.1. Lineage (NCBI taxonomy): Eukaryota > Metazoa > Arthropoda > Insecta > Hemiptera > Cicadellidae > Homalodisca > Homalodisca vitripennis. The sequence continues at coordinate 88,455,358 of NC_060215.1, read as the reverse complement.
ATAATGCATATTTTAAAGAATTGTAATTAAAACTGCGATTAAAGTTTATTTAAAGTTCTTAGTAGATCCATAATGAGACGCTACATATATATGCAATCCTAGACTCTGCTACATGCACACAGCAGTGTCTTGAAACCTAGTTCCAATCTATGATGGGCGACTAGGTTTCAGAAGGAACAAATTGAGAAGCATGTTTAAAACTAGTAAATACGAAAATGAGAGTGGATTGTTTAGCTGAAAATATGGCGATACAACTTGTGGAATAATTTTTTGTGTCCTGTAGGTGAGAGGGTCTCAATACTTTTGGCAAGAAAAGTAATTCATGAACTTGAAATGTTTTAAATTCTTCAGTGGCTAATCTCAGCTATGAATATTGTGTTTACATCTTATTTATTTTACATCCATTGAACAATATTCATGGCTTCCATAATCAAAACAGTATCGTTACCTAACATGCGGCTTCTCTAAATCCTCTTCCCTCTTCCAATTATTAGTGTAGGAATGTTAAGACCACTTTGATCTGAGAAGATAAGAGACAAGTGATACGAAACTGATAGGCTACTAACGAACACAAAACGGCTTCTCAAGAATCAAATGGGATTATCCAATTTATCTGAAATTATTTTCTATTAAATCTGGAACAAAATTGCAAGAAATTATAATGTGTCCATCCATGATCCCACTAGTGATAGTTTATCCACAGCCTCTCTTAACTTTTCAATACAAAAATAATAAATATTAAGTTGTTATCATAAAAATGAACATTTTTGTTATTGATATTAAAGCTTTTTACACAATGTAAGTTTAAACAGTGATTCTTTCTTTTTTTAAGGTAGGTGTGCGAAATTATATTCCTGATATATAGGCTAATTGGTATGATAAGGTCTATTACAGCTGTTATATCGTGTACCGAACACCTCATAAAATATCAATTGCCTCCAACAAAACAAAGCTCATACACCTTACTTGCTGCAATGAAGTTACCCGATATAATTTCCAGTGACTCTGTTGCTAACTAAATTACGCTTTATTCTTGGGACTTAGAAGCGTCAAAATCCATAACCGACACATATTTTCATTTTGTAATCGTTCATTTAAATAAATCTCTCATCATTCATGTGTAAACACACATATCCCATTCCTCCCACTCACTAACTTTCATCCAATCCTCTTGTAACTCTCCCTTATGTCCGGGAGAAGATTCCCTACGAATAATACTCCCAACATACGTCAAGCGTGATCTAAGAGGTAAGCTAAAATCCTTTTTCCTGTGACAAGATGGATTTCTCCTGTATCCCACTTTCAATTATAATTCCTATCTTCCTAGTATATGCCTAGAATCAAAATCATAAATGTAACATAAAGTATACTTTCTTTAATCCCTCATAAGGAAATGCAGTTTGGATGATGCAGAGCCTTCCGAACATTGAATTCCTTTTTCTCATATTAAAAACTTGATTCCATAGATATTTTCTGGGCGGATCTAAATTCATCACTGTTGAATTAGCCACAAGGAACAACCGTAGTTGCGAACTCCTAAACATAAAACAAACATATTCAACAAATCTTTTGCTGCAACTGCCTGTCGTATATTGAATGCCCTTCTCGCTTTCATAAAATGAATAGATAGTCGGGGTCGGTTTTTTTCGGTTATTGTGGCGTACTTCTAGCAGAGTACCTGCACTTCACTAAGTCAGCCAAATAGCATTTTAGGCATGATCTATTTTTCAGGCAATTTCGTTTATAACAGCAGTCATAGGGCAGACTGTCACTGAGATGACAAAAGGGGGTCCATAAACCCAGACATTCATGGATATGGCGGGCTTCTTGCAGCGGATGGCCACGTTATGGGACCGAAATTGCCTAGCCTTGGTCATTAACAGGAGGATTGAATGTATGGGTGTATAAATATTCGTATTCTTCAAATATTTGTTTTATTTTTATTTGTAATTCACTTTTTTGTAACTGTTTGAGATAATATCAATTTATATTATTATTGGAAGTTGCTATTGGTTATTTGTTGCAAATACATAAGTGTAATTTTCCGAATTTTGTATATTGTTAGTTTTAACTTAATAGTCAAGCATTTATTATTTTTACTTATTCAGGGGTCAAACAGTTATAACGCTTTTATTTATAGTTTCAGTTTTGGTTAGTTAATTTGAATTATTTTTCTTTCTGGGTTATCTTGACACATAACGTAGCTACGGTGGGAGGGGTTGATTCAATGTGAATGTTGAGTTTAGCTCCAGTTCACGTTCCTCGTAGTAGAACGTCTGGAGTCAACTTCATTATGTGCAGAAAACTAGGTTGCTCCACCGTGCTTAGAGATGTGCACCTGATGAGAAAATACCTCTAACCTAGATTGCACTATTTTTGTAGTATGTGTGTCTCTGATGTCGAGACGATGAGTTCATTTTGAGCATCTTCGTTGCATAATCTCTTCTGACTAAAGTGATCCAGATTCCGGCAGTCAAGTCTTCGACAACGTCAAATTTTAAGAGGAAGATGAACTGGAGCTAAACTCAATATTAAAATTATTGCTTTAATTACAAACTCTTTTATATTTAAATTTATGGAAGCGGTTTATGTTAAGATAGTACCTAGTGGTCCAAACTTCCCCTTTGAAAATTAAGAGCTCATACATTCATTAGTAAAGCAAGATCTGGATTATATTTATTATTAATAATCAACTCAGTTCAAGAAAAGAACGGAAAGAAAAGCAAAATTGAACAAGTCGAATTAATATTTGCTAGAACTATTTAGTTTGGACGTTTATTACTAATGGATTGGGCGAGAGGGAGCAATATTATTTACACCTTTAAGAGAACACTCTAAAATTGCTTCGTTACGATTTTCTGCGTAAAAAATAAACGTTTCATATTGATGATATATAAAATATTTAATCATAATGAAACGTAATTGTAACAATTAATTAGATGAATAACTCTAAACTTAGTTTTTCCATCCGGGTTTGCTCCTGAGAACATCATATAAACTATACTAATCGAGTAATTCAATTTATGAAGAAACGCCTATAACATATAAACATGAAAACTGTGAATGGATGAAGGGTATTCAACCAATAGGTCAACCAGAACAGCAGCTACATTGAGCAGTGATCGAAATGCTTCTCATCCCCCTTTCTGCGCTCATCCACTCAGTTATAGCTGGTACCCGGCTTGATTGCAATGAAATTACATTTCTTGCGCCAGATCTCAAACTGCCTAGTGATATACAGTGTGTTTAATGAGATATATGTAGACAATAGCGAATACGTAGCATTTTGTACCGGCTAAGTGTAAATTCATAGTTATATTCACAAAACAGTGTTCCAAATTTATTTTAATAGTTTTTATTCTTTTGTTAGTAGGTCCTTATCAGTCTATTTTTATTATCATCCAGTTATCAACTAAAGTATTTTAAGCATCATGCAGTATTAATTAAAGCACAAAGTGTATTATCAGAATGAAAAAACCTTTTTAATTTGTTGTGTCTTATAACAATTTTATAAAAACAGTTGTTTATTAGATTTTCATAAAACGAAAATTAAACACATTAACACATATTTTTTTCAAATCTAATAAATTCTGACATGAACCAGTTTACCAAGTTTTGTACCAATCGTAAAGATAACAACAAATATGAAATTGTTTACATAAAAACACAAAATGGCGTATAGGTACTAAACAAAGTGGAAATTGGAAAAAATATTCTTTACTTTCAGTTTAGAATCACACATACAATCTGTAAATGCATAGCCAGTCCAATATTTTTGTTACATCCTGTAAATTACCCTTTTTTACAAAGGGATAACAATAGAATGCTTAAACCTATCGGGAACTGCACCCGTATTAAAATATAATTATTAGGTTCCATATTTTACCCTCCATGTCAGTCTGCTTTCAGAGAATTAGAACTACTCGTCTTGCTTACATATTTTAGAAACAATATTGCATTCAAAATGTAAATTTAAAACTCTTGGAAGGTATTACCACATTAAAAATACAGACAATATTTATTTAGAATAATTTTGTCTCTTGCAGAAGACATTCTATAAAAATCTTCCAGTTTGGAATAAGTTTAAAATAAATGACAAATGTGGAAATAATCATGGTACAAGTCAAATCATGTCTAATTTCAATATTTTTAGTAAATTATTCAACCCCTTAGAACGTTACTTGCAAAACTTACCCTAAGCTACTAAATGTCTTGACAGATTTTTTGAAACTTAAATCTAAATACAGCCTACCTGAAAATGAAATATTAGCCTTATTACCATGCTATGCAAAATATACCCTGTGAGATAAAATAATAAAGTACAATGTAAGTCTGCCATAGCAAATGTCAACTCTCGTCATAGGGAAATAGTAAGTTCATTTATCACTGTAGCCCTACATAAAAGAATCAGACTAAATCTAGTTTTTTGACCTCAAAGGTATGATGTTCCTCTTTATGAATATACGTTTATAATATTAAATAGCCTAGCCAAGTATTGTTGTGAAATATAAGTGAAGAATATTTCCGCATATAGACTTATTTTTGTCCATCTATTAAAATAGTAATTGCAATCTGTAACATTACTTAGTAAAAAAACGTATTTGTTTTGAAGACTACTTTATAGAAATAACTTACCGTATAATCTACAATTACTTCCAATAAGAGATAATCGACTAATAATTCCACTGAAACTTCGTGTTTGTGTTCTATTCGTTATATATGGTAATTATGTTACAAACTGTTCTCCAACAACTGTGATTCCAATTTATAGTTTTAAAAAAGAACAAATGATTTTGAGCACATTTTTGTACTTCAATCCGTTTTTTAACACAACACTATTATGTCATGGTTGTTCAAATGTTAAAGTATAATGCATTTCAGGAGGCAATTTTCATAACCCCACATGTAAAAATTTTATTTTTGAATTTTTCTTTACTCTTGGTTTCTCTAAGTTAAAACCTAAATCTACGTCGGTAACCTATCGTTTTCTCTTGTATCTGTAGGCAAAATTGTTAATGTGTGCAAAAAGTTCTTTTTACGCCTTACACAATTTAAAATTGAAAGTTTACGAAATATAATTTTGAAACTAAAAAACTACAAAGGATAAAAAAGCAAAGTAGGTGTTGGCAGGGTTGGTCAAAGGTATTCAGATAAAAAGGAAGTTGTTTAAAGGTTATTAAAAACATATGACACAGAAAGCCATTATATTCACAAAAAATCCAATCGAGTATATTTGAATAGTGACTTATCATTTAAAAAGGTTTAGTGTTTAGAATGCTACCGAAGAAAATGCTCAACTTTTTATGTCAGGATTTTAATGTTATGGTAATATTTAAAATTGTACGGATTTCAATGTAGGTTACAGATCTCCAGCTTCCGATGTTTTAGGTACTTTGCAATGCTGGACAATAAGATAACAAATACTACAAAGGCATAGAAACGCATTCTGTTTACGGAAAAAGTATTCAAAAAAGGATAAAGTGCTTTTTTGATCTAATGAAAAAAGGCCATGAAGAAGGAAAAACTCTACTTGCAACAGGTTCAACCATTACCACGTGGTACCATTCAAAAAGTCATTTATGCTAGACAGCTAGGACTATATAATGTTTGTGCAACAGATATTGCAGGGCCCGAGAAACCAAATTTGTATATTTAAAGAAGAGTAAGCAGGTCGTGATCCAACCGAAGTTGAATCTTCTTGTTAGCCAATGTCACAAACGAAGACCTATCAATTTGCTCATTTGTAATTGTTCAGTGATAGTTTTACTCGGCAAAAAAACAATCGTGTTCTGCATACCATCACATGAAAGCTGCTTGAATAAAATATCCATTAGGTTTTTAGTCAGAGGCCATTTATTTTTATCTACTGATAGGGTCTTTGGAAAAGTGGAAAAACTCCAACCAACAATAATCAACTAAGAAGAATACTACGAGGAATATTAAAATTAGGAAATGTAAAAATACTCGGCCGTGATTGGTCTTAAAGATGTTATGTTCCTGGATAATTCACTGAAGCATTTTCCTAAAATCAGTTATAATAAAAATATTTTATCCTGAATTTCTAAAATAAGAATAGGTAACTAAAAAGATGTGGGTAACAGACAATGAGTTTTATAATATTCAACCTGAAATTAAAAAATATAGTGTGTGAAAACACCACCAAGGAATGGTAAAGTTACGTGAAACTCCCCTTGAAGAAATCCCACTACAGCATCATATCAGTGCCATAAAAAAGGATTTCAGTAATTGTTTAACTATACTCGTTGCACAAGATTAGCAACAAACCTAAGTCTGCAAACAGAATATGAACATTACCCTTGGCTTTTCTTCTGGCCCAGAGGATGAAGAGGTCGAGTGCGACTGCCTGGAGGAGGATTGTGCAGACTACTTGTAAAGACATTTTTTATCCGTTAAGCATAATCTTTTATGTTAAATTTATTTTTTTAACCTTTATTTTAATTGGAATATAGGAAGTAAATAACTGTGAAAATATCAACTTATTGTTCATAAACTTTTATTTATTAAAGCTTATCTACTTCTATTCAAACCCATTAATCAAAACCTTTTCAAATATGATTTTATTAGATTAGATTCAAAATCCCACATATAAAAATGTGTTGTTTTGAAAAACCCATATGTTAGGAGTGTTTCAAGCATAATCTCACATGTGACTATTTATTTTCTAATTTTCAATTCAGTTCAATTCTTTTTATTGCATAAGGTACACAGAAGTACATCGCAATCGTCTATTTATATAGAATAAATTTATATAAATAAATAAATTATATAAATTAAAATTTAAAAGCCACTGTCAGAAAGGAATTCATTTACACTACAAAAGTCCATTACTGTTAAGTATCTCCTCAGGTTCCATTTAAAAATTGAACCTCCTTCAAATTTTGAGAGAGAGCATTATAAACAATTACACCTGCGTGCATGACTCTAGTCTCGTGCAGGGACAATCGATGTTAGGGAGTACAGTGCCTCATCGGGTAGGCATGAGTGCTTCCCACTGACGGATTCTGACACAGATGCTTCCTCACATACATGACAACTCTAAAAATGTAAAGGGATGTCATTGTTAGAATGTTGAGATTCCTAAATAAACCACGTCATGAATGAAAGATTTGGGACCCTGCATATGATCCGTACAGCTCTCTTTTGGACCAAAAATGCATGTTCTGCAGGAGAGGCTCCACCCCAGACCTCAGTCCCATACGCCGACAAAGAAGCGAAACACCCGTGGTAAGCAGTCACCAACCCATCTCTGTCCATAAAAGTACTCAGAGTTCGTAATGCAAAACACACTTTTGAAGCGTATAATCTATTTTTTCAACAATTGTGTATACCTTTACTGATTTAAAGATTATTTTATGATTAAGTTCTGACTAAAAACTACTGGTTAGGCTGTTACATGGCTTTGATGAAAAATAAATCAAAATGGACATGTGGGGTATGAAATTACCTCACAATTTTATGAAACATTCAATATTGTTTATATGAGGCATAAATATAGGGTTCAATTTATATACTCTATTAAATTTATCAAAATCTAAAAAGCACCTTAAGGCGATGACATTTAATAAACATTTGTTTAATACTATGTACTGTAATACGAAAATAGTATTACACTAGCGACCCGGCTTCGCAAGGGTGTAATACATTACATTATTATTACTACTAATAACTATAAAATATCCTTATAAATAATATTTACAGCAATTTGTTCATTGGACAACAAAAGCAAGTTATTCTTGGAAGTTACCCGTGAAAGGGCAATGCGTAGCTGTCCATGTGAAAGACACTGAACGCTTAAATAAAACCTTGCCATCAATGAAAAAAGACAAAGAAATTCAGCCGCTTAAATTTGATATTTTAGTCCGTATGGATTAAATGAATCCGAGAAATCAAAACAACTTCTCCAGTTCCACATCAGTATTCACTAGTGTACATTCCATTATTTAGGTTTTACCGTGTACCATTGAATAATTTTGAGAGGTAAGGTTACGTATTCAGATCAAAACCATTTAAGGGGAGTGGGAAGGCCCTATACCCGCCATGTTAAATTTGTGAACTTTAGGTACACTTTTCTCAGGAACTATAAGAGATATTGAGTTGGAATTTTATATCTGTATACCCCTATGTATTTTAAAGCTACACTACTAGAATTATTTTAATATCTTTTTTAATTGTTGAAAAAAAAATTTTATGCTATTCTTTACTAACTTCTTTTGCTTAAAATTTTTTTTCTCAGCAACTACAAATTTAAGGGGGTTCGGTATGCCCTATCCTTCCCATGTTAATTTGGCCAATTTTATGTACCTTTTTCTCAGAAACCTTTAAAGCTATCATCATCAAACTTTAGGACACTACTATTTAGACCTTTGTTAACATTTAGAGCGGAAGACATTATAAAAATCTATTTTAAATTTTTATTAAAAAAATTATAATTATAAATTATTTTACAAAAAAATAATACATTTTTTATTTACAACAAATCAAATAAAAACTTCATTTTTTTAACTTTATTCCGCTCTAAATGTTAACAAAGGTCTAAATAGTAGTGTCCTAAAGTTTGATGATGATAGCTTTAAAGGTTTCTGAGAAAAAGGTACATAAAATTGGCCAAATTAACATGGGAAGGATAGGGCATACCGAACCCCCTTAAATGTTTTAATTCTAGTGCTGTTACTTGGTATTATGTAGGTGTACATACATAAAAAATTTCAACTCTGTATCTTTTATAGTTCCTGAGAAAAATGTACCTTTGTACAAAAAAAATCAAATTTCAGTTAACGAGCGTTAAAGAAACTCTACTCACAGTTCTGCTTAGAAGAGTCCTGCACCATAATCTGGATCATCAGCATCCATTTCCTTGTCTTCTTGCAGCTTCCTCTTAGCTCTCCTGGCCTGTCTAGCTGCTTTTGACATTTCTTCTGTTGCCTTTTCTGCTTTCTTCAGTCTTATTCTGTCCATGGTGCGAAGTGCGTCGACCGACTTTTTAGACATTTTTAGTCCTAATTTATCAAACACCCTCAACTTACTGGAATAACCATCATTGAAGGTTAAAACTGAATCATTGGCATCAAGCTTCAAAGTATCTAACCTAACAAATGTGTTTTTTGGAATTTTTGACCAAACTATGTTATTAAAACTTTCATTCTGGTTTTGTGTTTGGCAATGAAGGCACTTTTTTAAAAGGTCAGGATTTGACAAGTCAGTAAATATTTTTTTCACGGCAAGTAAGATAGCTTCAGGAATGCTGTGATTATGGCTATAAGACTGCTACAGTTCTTTTGATTTATTATAGGCACACCAAGAATCAGCTCCCTTTGGGCATAGGCTATGTTGGGGAGTTTTGTCGGTCGACAGCTTATGGAAATAGATGGCCCATATATTCCTTCTCATGCCTTGTACTCCAGTGTTATCCGACACTGCTCGTCTAATGGCTAATCCATAATATGTCTGCAACTTGTCAATATCTAGATCAGTGAGCCTATTTTTACCTCCAATATTTTTACCGTCATCCAAAATTTTGCCTTTATAATCCCTTTTTAGCTGCCGAAGTCTCGTCCCCATTCGTTTTTGTATGTGGCCGATACACTCAAGCTTTTCTATCTTTACATCTTTACCATACGGCTGTTCAGAAACAACTGTATGATAGCCCTTACTATCACCGTCTCCTAAATACTTTACGTATCGCACACCGTGATCAACAGAGTCATAAAACAGCTTTACTGCACCACTAACCTCCATTGTACCACTTGAACCTTGGAAATTTGTTGTGCATACATGAGCCTTAGGAACTTGCTTAGTATTTTCAGCCATAGTGCAAGTATGGCAAAACTTAGACATAACATGCATGTCAAGAACTTTGGTAGTGTCTACACTAGTAACAGACATAATTCCATTTTTAGATGTGTGGCCGCGCTTCTGCCACGACCCATCCAACGCTACTCCCAAGTCAGAATTACCATCATTTTCTGTGACTGCTTCTTCTCGTGCTAGGTCCATACTATCTTTAGCACATGCTTCTACAGCTGTATTTAGTGTTTGTGCGTATACAGAATACTTTTGAGGTGGAGATGGTAGATCAAGAAGTTAACAAAGAATATTGCCTGCGCTAAGACCCCGGCCAATAGTTCTCATACCATAAATAAATCGTAGGTTTATGTTATATTTATTGTTTTCACAGAGGTCTGAGTTCCTGAAACGAACTCCAGTGGAACATTTTGAACATGCAATGTCAACATTTACAGACAGTCCATGTCGTTCTTCCTGTGACACAGCCAATTCGACACAGTCATAGCCACCGCAATGTTTACATCGCACAAAACCTTTTATAACCTCACTTAGTTTGTCTACATTAAAAATACAGTTACCATTACCTTTGGGCTCAAACCTGTTATAAACAGAGAAGTTCAGTTTTTTTGAAGAAGAACTTGGTCTTTGTGAAGTACTGAGGCCTTCAGGAGTAGTGATAGAGCTAGGCCTAGGCTCCGAGGCAAAACTCGGTGTATGTGATTCCACTAACTCAACTGATTGCAATTTTGTGTACCTATTCCCTCTGAAAGTACTTTTCTTCTTATAAGATACATTTAAACGAGGCATTGTTAAAAACACAACACAACACAATGACGAACTCACAAGGAATAGAACTCACAACGAAACAAACTCAGAAACACTAATTTTGTTTATGTTGACTAGAACAGTTGTAATAGAAACAAACAACTCAGAAAAATAAGAGATGTTAGCAGTAGACAGTACTGGCTGGTACTACCAACATAACAAAATCAAAACACACCAACTGTTTTGTGTAAGTAGTATTATACAAAGTGAGGCCTACTCTGGCGCTACCATAAAGCAAAAAACTTAAAACATACTATGTTGCTATACTTAAAAAAGTATATTTAGAGTTATCGTATTTAATTTCTAAAAGTAGATACTTAAAGAAGAAGTTTCATTCTACAAAACTGCATTAAAAATAGAAAATCAAAAATAAAATGCATTAAAATAAAAAAATAATTTACCCTTCCCACTCCCCTTAAGTTTTAATGATGTTTAAAATATAAAGTAATTTAGTTGTATAATTGATAACTAACAACTGTAAATCGTATCATAAATATTTCTCAGATATTCATTAATTTTTGTTCAATTAGAGCATATTTAATTTATTTACCCTACTACCTTTTCTCCATAACGCTCTAGTAGTAATTTATATATGTATGGTCTGCCATTTCCCTCTACAATCCTGAACATATATAATTTAGTATACTTTCTAAGTAACTAATAAAATACTTTCTTTATACTCTTTCATTCAAACTCGTTTTATTGGTTACTTTATAATTATTATAATATTTCTTTGAGCCCTATATCTCAGTCTTGTCACCTTGTAAAAAAGGGATGTTAGCTCAGTTCCAGCTCTTACAAGTCATCGTGAGCAATGATGATACTCCTTTTTTGCTTAGAGTGTTTTACCACTTAGAGATCCACATCCACTCGAATACTAAAACCTCCGAAATAAACTAGACAATATGTTAAACATATATCCAACATTTCACACAGTCATCTCGACACTTGCGGTTAGTGATGTGCCACTTCTGAACATCCAAAATAAGGCACATATGTAACTATGTAACTGCCTCAACAGTTTTTGCTTTAGGCAGTATTGGTTCTACTGGAAAGCGAATCTAGCCGGTATTGAATCCTCCTGATGAAATTGTTTTTTTTTAGTGAGCATGTTTTCAAACTAATTATATTTTTTATATATTATTAATTATTGATACCGAAATTACAATTAAGTAAATTATATTAAAAACATTTATTAACAAACTAGTAATCTTATGCTCAATAAATTTATTAGTAACAACATCTTAAGATTATATTCTGTAAGAATTTTTAACTTTTACTTTTAGATAGATTGTGCGTGATTAAAACCCTTGATCAGTGCGGTGAAAGTGAAAGACAGTTGGGGCAGGGTGTAGCAGCCGTATTAAAGGAGAGGGCAAGCGATTGTTTGCACACTGTACCGTATGTGCAGGAACCCAGTTTATCACTGGGGGTTAGTAGTCACGATATTATAGCCACGTACCCTCTGTAAATTTTGCTTATCACCCCCGAAAACTGTTTCGTCACGTTTTACTGTGACCAGCGTGATTCACATGTGTCAATCAATTTAGTCGCAAAACATGTGAACTTGGCTTCTATATTTAGTTGGCTAGATATGAAAGCCAACTAATATATTCTTATTGTACTAATATATAGAGTGTTCACTAAAGGGTCTATCAAACTTTTGTGGCTGATAGTACTCATAATTTGAAATAAAAAAAAGTCATATAAACATATTTCGTTTTAATCAGTTGATGATTCAAAAGTGGGTTAGGAACTGTTTGGTTGTGAAAGCTTAGTATATTCTTGCTGCGTAGTTAAAAAGCTTTTACATATGTGAAGGGTTATTTAATAATTGCTTTTATATTCATAGTCACATCACTAGCAATATTCTGCAAGACAAGAATTATTTGGTTTCGAAGCTCTGCTAAATAGTGATCAGAGTTTAAGTTTCCCTCAATAGCAAATGGTTCTACTACCTGGCCTCCAAAATTTCCCTCCCAAATATTTACTCTTTGCGGGCGTTGTGTATGTTTCTCAACTATCGAATGAGGGTTTCTGTCACTCCAATACAGGTAGTTGTGTATGTTGACAGTTTCATTCAACATGAATGTTGCTTCATCCGTGAATACTATGTTTTTTGGAAGATTCGGATCTCTATTTATATTGTTCTATCATAAATTCACAAAACTCTAAACAGCGATGAAAATCGTCGTTACATAATTCGTGAACCAAGGGCATTTTATAACGTTTAAAATTAACCTGAACTAGCAGTTTTATTCCTGACTTGTTGAATCTCTTAATAATGTTGTTTTTATTCTACTAATGTGCAGAGTTCAACGGATAGAAAAACAAACAACATCTTAGAACGTTTTTTAAACATCACTCAAAGAATGAGATATTAATTATTTCCTTGCTTTTGAGATTTTAGAATAAATATATAGACAGTAAAATTTTTTTAAAGATTGCCCTACTGTAATTCATAATCAGGAACCGTTCTTTAGTGGATAAAGCTTTTGAAGTGTGATTTGCGGCGTTCTTCTTTGCTTGACTAGACTTTTAAAATGATGGGCGAATCGATCTATGCTTACGTTTCAAGACTTTTCAGCACCCCTGTGTAATGAAAATAGGAAATAGGATTAAAAATAAAGATATGTGTGTTTATACATCGATGATAAGAGATTCATTTCAATCAATGAATATGAACTGAAAATGTGTGTAAACTACGGATTTGAACACTTTAAAGTATTTGAAGTCCCACAAACAAGTTGTCATTCCAGTAATGGAGTCCTGGAAATTCTATTGGGTAATTGCATTGTTGCAAGTAAGATGTATGAGTCTGGTGTTGTTGGCGGCCATTGATGTATGATGGGGTGTTGGGCACTGGATATGACAGCTATAATAGACCGTATCGTACCAGTTAGCCTATATATCAGGAATATTATCTTGAACACCTCCCCCACAAAAAAGCGAATCATAACTGATTTTAAAAGAACTTTAATAAAAATGCTATAAATATTTATTTTTAAGATGAAAATTTAGTATTTGCATAGCTTTGTCTTTTAAAAGTAATCCGAGGTTTTAGATAATCTTACTAGTGGGATTATGGATGAATACATTATAATTGCTTGCAATTTCAATATTATATATATATATATATATATATATATATATATATATATAAATATTTAAGAACCAATTGGAGAATCGCATGCGTTTTCTGACAAGTCATTTTATGTTTCTTGGTTAAAGTTTACTAGGTTTTTATCACCTGTCTTAATCGTGTTAGAACAAGTGACTTAACATTGGATTTAAAATGCCTACACCCATAAATGGAAGAGCGAAGACGATTTATAGGAGCTGCATATTTATTTAGGGTGTTGATTTGATTAAGGGAGTCTTAAATATAGCATGGCTCAGTTGACTTTACGATGTAAATACAATTCATAACTCAGATTAGATACTGAAATATTTGTTTAAATTAAAAACTACTTTTCTTGCCAAAAGTAAAGTACCCCGCTGATCCACAGGAAACCTAATTGATGTACAAGTTATACCGTTATATTTCAGCTAATCGGCCCAAGACACTTTTTTTTTTTTTTTTTTTATTTAGTTTTTTTTTTTTTTTTTTTTTTTTTTTTTTTTGCAGAGAATGAGTTTAGAATTGCATATATGTGTGCGTGTACGTGCGTTCAACATGGATGTACTAAAAACTTCTAAAATACTCGACTTTCATTTTGATTTATATCAAAATATATTCAAATACAATTGTAGAACTGGTTGCATTTTTAATGCAGGTATTTTTTTCGATTGGTCTTTACTCATATAAATATTTGGCTGAGCTATCAGACATATAACTTAACTGTACTATATAAGGCATTGTAAATGTAGTATTATCATAAGAAATTGCGACAGAAGTAATAGCCAAATGAGAAGCAAAGTAAAACTGGGAGTGATTGAAGCGGAGGGACATGAAAGACTGATTAGGGTAAAGGTGCCAGTGTTCTAAAGAGGTGGTGTTGTACCCGCTTGTGAATCAGTTATGTTGACGAATCGGCTGGTTAATGGGTCCAGAGACTCTCATGTGCCATACAATTGCCCTTGCTTATCATTGTAGATAAGCTCGCTTAATTAGCTATTCTCCATTAAAGATCTTGGAGAGACTTCATTTATTCACTATACCTGCTGTGCCTTCGTTGCTTAGATTTCATATATGTTTAACTATTTGTCTTTTGCTGTAGATGGAGCTTATATTGGTCACTGTTGTACTACATTAAAAACATAAAACCAATATTTAATACATTTTATTAATTTGTGAGGCCTTTCGATATCCAAGATATCTTCTTCAGACACATCACAAATAAATTTATTTGTGATGTGTCTGAAGAAGATATCTTGGATATCGAAAGGCCTCACAAATTAATAAAATGTATTAAATATTGGTTTTATGTTTTTAATGTAGTATTTGTCTTTTGTTATTGAGATTGATTTTTTTAAGGCTAATGGCGTGTCTAGTCGAGCAATCAATGTGATATCAAAAATAATACTTAGGTCTCTATTGCCAACATTTAAAATTAAATTTGTTAAGGTTTCGTAAAATATTGCATGCCTCAAATCCCCTCCTTAGTATTATTATAATGTGGGTAACATGTAAACGATAATACTTTGAATATGTCTTATCTGTTATCAAAATGCATTACAAAAATATCGAACTGCCAACAAAGTTTTTTTATAAACTTGAGTTTTACTCGACATCGTCTTTTGTCAACTGTCACATATTTATGGCAGATCCTTTCCAGTTTTGTTTATCACCAAGGAGGATGTCATAAACTTCGAATGAATCCTGAACTTACGATCACTATTTTTAAATTAATGTGGTACTCTTGTTTAGCACAATGTTTAATATTCTTCAGAAGAGGATTATGTAAGGCTTGAAAAGGCATCAAACCTTAAAGTAACTATTTAGAACGAGTACACTTGAATGTACAATGGCCTAAATGTAGTTTTTAAATACAAAGAATTTTCAGCCAGAAATCACTCTTCCAGTAAGGCAGACGACTTAAATTATATAAGCAATTCCAACCAACTATTTTAGGGAATTCAGTAATATATTATGGCCCAAAACTGATTATTTCTCTCACACTAAACATAAAAAGCATCGTTTAAATCATTCAGAAATGTGTAAGGGTCTACGAGGTTGATAAATCCTAGTACATTTTTGCTGCATAGTTTAAAATGTCTTAGACATGTGAAGGGTTGCTTAATAATTGCTTTTATATTCATAGATATAAAAGCCAAATGTTTTATATGTGCAATAGAGATATTCATTATACTGCTCTAATTTTGCTGAAGTTGACATCGCCTGATAACCCCGGTATAAAACTAACATATTTGGTTCTATTTTATCATGCCAGATTGATTTTCTATTTTTTTACTTTTTATAGGGATTCGTAACAAAATAATGTACAGTATAGAAGAAGCTATCTTCATGCTATCCTCTCCCTCAAAAAAGATATGTTTTGGGCTTGGAGTCTGCAATTCTTGGTGGAATATGATGAGTTCTGTATATTGTTTCTTGAGTCTGTCATAATTTTAGGGATTGAATATAGGAGAGTAATGTATTTTCTACATTATTTATAGGCAAAAATGAATAACTTAAAATGAAATGAACCTATTTTACAATATAGATAACAGCTTTTCTAAAAAAAATAATAATTCGTTTACTTCTGTATATTTACAAACTTATGACAAAATATTGCTTTATATTTGGGGATTAATTTTTATTGATAAGACTTGCTGGCAGTCTAGGTTATCTGAGTTGCTTACGTTTGTTATAATAATAACACAGATATAAAAGATTCAAAAGTTATTTGGGCAAGCACAATTTTTGTGACTTGTGGAAATGTTCCCCGTTTTCAACTCCAATTTAGACTGTGTGAATATAATGGAAAATATTGGTTATAATTCACGTCATAATCTCCATTATGAGATAGATATGTTCTATTACATGTAGGGCACATTTAGCTGTGAACATCTCTACACGCCCTCCTGAATGAAATCTCTTCCTAATTTGTATATTGACATGTCATATTTCTTAAAACTTCTCAAATTGTGGTGGGTAGTAGTGGTACTAGTGTGGTAATAGACAATAAATATACAAAATGTATTATGCACATCCTTCCTAATTCTCATTTTAGATTATCAAATATGTATTTTTACATCATGCTATATGTATTACGACAAGGGTCTTAGACTAATTAAAAATAACCTTCTTTTGCTTAAAAATATAAAGTAAAAGAAAAATATTCAATGTCTCTGTACTCTAGAAATATACATTTCATTTTATTATTATTTTTAAGCATGAAAATGTTCCCACCTATACAAAATTCATACAAGTACATTTCTATTCTGCATATGATCCACAAGATTATTTATTACATGCCATTGTTCATTGTTTTCACAATACGATGAAGAAATAAATACTTACCTTTCAATTAAGTCAGAGATTTAATTAGTCTTTTTTTAAATATAAATTTCCTTGTTTCTGGATTAATTTAATTTGATGACTCAACGTATACCTGTAATACTATTCATTCTTTAGTTATTAATCAAGGTAATACAAATTTAAACTAATGAATCAATCTAAATTAATATTTTAAATTAATTATGTTTGAAATATGCTTTGAAAAATGTAATACTTGTGTGTAAGTTATCAGTTTAAAGGTATATTAAAAACGAAAAACAGATCTACGTGGAGACATCTCACATATTGGGGTACCTAAGAGAAGTACAATTCCAGATGGAAGAGCTAGACACGCCAGGTGAATAAAGGTTGAAGTTTAAGTTGTCAATTAAATACCACCCAGACCTTTTTATTGTTCACTTTACATTCTAAGCTATTTAACACTAAATTTAACACTTGCAATAAATAAAGTTTGTACATTCTGTTCAAGGGATAGTCATAAATCATGAAATATTCATAAAACTCCCAAATGAATCCGATTTTAACAGATGTACTATCTATTTAATTTAAGAGTATTGATGGTTTTTATTAAGGTTTCTTAGTTTAATTAATGTAAAGCAACGAACTATATTAATATATATATATATATATATATATATATATATATATATGTAATATATATATTTAAATCCTTATATTTAAGATGTGTAAATGAACAGTGGAATAATGCAGCTTATACTAGAAAGAATATTAAAGTTATGGAATCTATACTTTTACCCACTATTAAATTAAATTTTTGCCAGAATTTAAAAATTTGTTATGTAATATTCCAATTTTACAATCTTTGTATGTGCTTACAAACGTATGTAGAAACTTATATAATATGTTTTTAAATGAATAAATAAACAGTGACATGCTTTATAATGTTAGGTTGTTGTTTTATTCCTAAAACACGTATAATTCACACACTGTCCCTGAAATTCTCAAGCATAAATTTGATCATTTTACTTAGACTTTTTCAAAACCTGCACGCTTTCTATTTGCCATTAAAGTTTCAATAATTGTGGCGTACAAAGTAATACATTATTGTGCCAGAAAATTTTTGGCCCGCTTGGTTTGTGTGTCCAGTTGCGTAATATGGAAGAAAATCAGTATTTTCAGTAGACAAGGGAATTTATAAAAAAAGATCATTTTAATTTTGCTATGATAAATCATATATTTTATTGCCAAAATATAATTGCTAACGTTAATTAATTAAGTAATGAAAAAGTAATCTTCGTTCTAAATAACTAAAAGTAGTCTCTGTGCAAAATGAGATCAGTACAGGTTAGTGCGTACTTCATGAATGGTCATTTCTACGTCACCGTCGTACTTCACCCATCAACTTCAATACAAGTGTTTTGTTCTACACACCTTGTGTTGGTTTGGCCAGCTTCGAGAATGATCCATGGAAACACATGGTTATAACCAGGGCCATATTTAAGCAAAGGTGACATAGGCATGCGGCTAGGGGCTCGCACCACAACTACAATTACAAAATAGTATTATATTTTATCATCGTTAATAATACTTTGTACTTGATACTTAATTGGTACAAGACCATGTTTGTGAATGTACAGGCTAGTGTATGGAGACATTGGGAACAGAGCAAAGGGTAAACAAAACTAGTGAATCTGTCCAAAATCCTAGAATCGACGAGTCAGAGCCTTCTCATTGTTAAAATATTTGAGAAGCCTAAATCAAGGTAAACGGAAAAGTTTCGTGGAGTATGAGCAGAAAGCTATCAAACTAACGTACTGTCTAGAATATGAAGTTGAACTGAAGTTTCCCCAGTATGGAGAGGTTGGTCGACTCCGCAGCCGCAGGCCTACAAGAGCGAACTTGTTTTCTCCTCACATACTCCAACCCAAGAAATAACTTCACTTCCAGCAACAACTGAAGCTAGTGTCTGTGAGAGTAGTGAAAGTGAAATGGGCGCTTTTGTGATAAGTGAAGGGAGTGTGTGGGAGAGTGGGAAGGTGTCTACTGAATTTCAAAGTTCTTTCCTGAGTCCATCTGTAACAACTGTTCATATGTCTCCACAAACAACACTAGCACAACCAACATACTCCACACCAACACTATATACGCCACACCAACAGCACAATGACTCCCTTTTTTTAGCAAACCTAAATCAGTTTCCACCATTAAAGTAGATATTTCAAATAGATCAAAACATACTGTATATAGCTCCTCCACAATATATAAAAAAATTTTGGATTCAAGAAATGCAAATCTTACAATAAAAATTCTACATCAAAATATCCAACACTTTTTATCGCGGAAATTATCTTTGGAAATAGTTCTTGAAGAGTTGAAACCAGACCTAATAGTGTTGAGTGAACATAAACTAAAAATTGATGAGATAAAATTTGCTAAAGTTAATAACTATTCTGTTATAACCAACTATTGTCGCCAAACATGTGGTGGTGGAGGAGTTATGATTTTAGGCAGCAACTCTTACCAAGTTAAGAGAGTTGTAATTCCTAGAATTAATAACATATGTATAGATAAAGAGTTTGAATGCTGTATTGTTTCCTGCCGAGCTTTTGATTTTTCTTTTGTGTTAGTGGGGTTGTATAGAACTCCAGGTTTAATTTATGATGGCCTCTTTTTGGATAAACTTGATATTGTTTTAACTATTTTAACTGAAACTTATGAGCATGTAATTTTAGCTGGGGATATAAACATAAATGTATTGCATTGTTCTAAAAGTCATGATAGATTAAGTAATATTTTAAGGCAACATAACATGCAGTACTTGGTGAATTTTCCGACTAGAGTTACCCTAGATTGTGAAAGTGCAATTGATAATATTATAACAAATTTACCGAAAAAGTCACTTATGGTTGAAGGTGTTATTACTGAGCTCTCTGATCATGATGCCCAACTTTTGAAAATTAATGTATGTTGTAATAAAAAGACATCTTTTAAGACCGTAACACAGTTTTGTAGAAGATATACAAGAGAAAACATTGAGATCTTTAAAAATATGTTGAGCAATGAAACTTGGTTGGAAGTCTACAATGCAACAGTAGACACTAAATACAATGTTTTTCATAAAATTTTGATGTACTATTTTGATGTTAGTTTTCCTCTGGTCAAGTCTAGGGTAAATTTTAATAAAGACAAATGGATAAATTATGATTTGGAAAAAGAAAAAGCGGAAATTATAAGTTTAAGTCAAACTACAAGATTAACCAAAGATAGAACACTAAATAAGCTATTAAAACAGTTGAAAAAAAAATACAGCAAAAAATTAAACTCTTCAAAAAAGGAATATATTGAAAATAAAATTAGAAATTCTGAAAACGTATGTAAATCTACTTGGAAAATAATTAATAATGAAACAAAAAATTATCACAATTTTAATAAACATATTAAATTGATTTATGAAAACCATGAATATTCTGAACCAGAGGAAATCTGTGAAATTTTTAACAATCATTTTATTGACATTGTAGATAATGAAATATTACCAAAATTGTCATCACACATCACTGTTAACACTGGTACCTTTAAAACTTCTAATGCTAAAAAGTTCCACACCCAACCAGTAAGTGAGGAAGAATTAAATCAGATTATAATGTCATTTCCTAACAAATATTCAGCAGGCCACGATGAAATTCCAATGCCAATTGTCAAGCAAGCTAAAATGTACCTGATTAAGCCCATGACTCATGTTATAAATTCCTCTGTTGTGTCTGGAATCTTTCCTGAAAAACTGAAAATCTCTAAAATTATAACCGTTTTCAAAAAAGGAAGTGAAACTGACCCTAATAATTATCGACCTTTATCCATTTTGTCTACTTTTTCAAAAATCTTTGAACGTGTGATGTATTTACGACTAGTTGATTTTCTTGAAACCAATAATATATTTGACAGAGAACAGCATGGCTTCAGAGCTGGTAAGTCTGTCATAACTGCTGGGACGGATTTTATTGAAACCATAGTGGACAATATTGATGGAGGGAATTATGTGGTTGGCATTTTTATGGATCTTACCAAGGCCTTTGATAGTGTATCACATGAAATATTAATAGAAATTTTAAAAAATATTGGTATTAAAGATGTTACATTAAACTGGTTTGCTTCTTATATTTCAAATAGACCACAGTATGTTGACTTGCAGTTTGTAACCAAATTAAATCAAATCACTCATGCAAAATCTTCTTTAAAAATATCAAGGCATGGAGTGCCACAGGGTTCCATTCTGGGGCCAATTCTTTTCTTACTTTATATGTTGGGTTTGCCAAATGTTCTGACAAAAGATCAGAGCAAGCTGTGTCTATATGCAGATGACTCTAATTTAATAGTTGCTGGTAAAAGTTTGAATGGAATAGAGATTGCAGGTAAAACGGAACTCATGTGTATTAATAATTATTTTTGCAGTAAAAATTTATTACTACACTTTAATAAAACAAATATGATCTCTTTCTGCACAAAACAAAATAGAAAAAAACTTATGCCAAACATAACAATAGACAATATACAAATTTCTCAATTAACTAACACTAAATTTTTAGGATTACTTCTAGACGAGAACTTAACTTGGAACGAACATATTTTGGCTTTGCAAAAAAAGATTTCTTCCGGATTGTTTGCTCTTAAAACCATGTCAAAATATTGCTCAACTGAAATTTTGAAAACCATTTATTATGCCCACATACATTCTCATATAAACTTTGGTGTTGTGTTGTACGGGGCCACTAGTAATTCAAATCTGTTAAGCATTCTTCAACTTCAAAAAAAAGCAATTAGGATAATCATGAACTTAAAGGATGGGGAGTCTGTGAAAGAGTATTTTTCAAAATTAGGAATTTTAACTATTTACGGAATGTATATACTGGAAACTGTTATGATGGTTAGATCAAATTTTGACAAATTACCCCGATTGGGGTCAAATCACAACTACTTTACTAGAAATAGAAATCAATTGGCAGTACATAAACATGCATTGGAATTTCATTATAAAAAACCTAGCTCGGCAGGTATTAAATTTATAAGCCAAGTCCCTAGGAATTTATTTAACATAGAAAATGATTTATTGTTTAAAAAAACATTTTAAAAGATTTTTGACAGATAAGGCTTTGTATTCATTTGGATAATATATGAACACATAGGATATAATAAAATAAAAAATGTAAGATGATGCCATTCCTTATTTGTATAAATTCAAATGTAATTGTACAAATAATATGAATAAAGTTAATTTGAATTTAAATTTGAATTTGAATTTGAAATTTGAACTTAAATAAAAAATCAAACGGGAAACAGATGTATGTTTAGCTCCTCTTCACATTGTACAAGCTCTGGAAGTTGACATAACCCCATCTGATACATTCTGGGCCCAAAGCTTCATTACAGTCATAGAAAACTTGAAGGTGCTTTGAAAAATATGATTCAATCGTATGAACTTATCGATACGAGGTTTGGTTCCTTAACAAACTCGATATCGTGTCCAATGATGTGTTAGCAGCAAGCAAAACGTTAGTAGACAGGTACAGACGAAGAATTGGGCAACGATTTTAAAACTCGTGAATTTTTCCACCAGTTTCAAAATGAGTATAAGAAAAGTGAAATCACATTAGTAGAACAAAGTGTATGAATGAAGTGTATGTATGTGTTGTGTTGGAAAACAACGTAAAATATTGCTTTCCTAATTTCTTAAAATGTATAATCCATATAGGTATAAACATTATGTTACAACTGAGTAAACCTTAATATTTTGAGGCCTTAAAATACAGAATATTCAGCGCAAATTCCCTTAAAAGTCTAAATTTATCACCTAATGTTTCAAAATTTAAAAACACCTATAACCCCTAAACGAGCCAAGGGTCCGATTCACATGTGGAGCCTAGGGGGCTCTATTTTATAAATCCGGCCGTGGTGATTAATGTCGCTATCAAGCAAAGTAAAAAAAACGCTGAAATTTTATGTTAAATGTTTTGCCTCAAAGATATTATAAAATATTAAGGCGTATTAAAAACATAAATATATACGAATATTAATATTGAAAGATAATCGCAACTATAAACATTTTTATGTAAAGATTTCACCATTCTATTTATGCTTCAAGGGCAGTATTTTGATTTAAATCGTTAAGTGCGTAAGAAATACATTACATTAGGAAACCAACTAAGTCTTTCAATTGCGTAACATAAAGCGATGACAAATTTAATATTCGAAATACGAACTCTTACTAAACAAGCCCATTATTGAATGAGCTATATAAACATCGATAAGTTGTTTCTTTTAAGAAACGAATTCATTACTCAAAATTTAGTTTTATTATCAGGCTTTTATGTATGTATTTATCTAAAGTAAGATCTGATAATAATGTGCCGACTGTAGGAAAAGAGTGTTTATGACATTCAAGGGTGGGATTACCAAAAATAAACATTACAACATAATCAGTGAAGTAAGTTATAAAATCCAAACAAATATGATTATAAAATCGACAGTTAAAACGAAGGTCCAAGGTGCACAAAAATACAGTAACCAAATATATACACGTACATTAAATGAAACATATTAATCAAATAAT
Organism: Homalodisca vitripennis; assembly: GCF_021130785.1. NCBI lineage: Eukaryota > Metazoa > Arthropoda > Insecta > Hemiptera > Cicadellidae > Homalodisca > Homalodisca vitripennis. The sequence goes on along the minus strand of NC_060215.1, from coordinate 88,431,701 downwards.
TATTAATTTCAAAATAATATTAAGCGTATTTCCACCGTAGAATCTGCAACAGTATGACATGAATACCCATAACATTTCAAGCCTAATATACAGAGCCGTACGCGGATATAAGATCGTAGTTCAGTGATAAAACTAGACCCCAACACACACAACGTATAAACAACTGACCTCATGTGTCACACACCACACAACAATGGCGTAACAGTCTCGCCCAGTCCACTCAGACTTTCACCTGATTTGTTCACTAAACTGTTCTGCACTGTATTGCCCTGACTTCATTTTCGGAGGTTTACTTCAATGGTCACTGACCATGACTCGTAGGAGTTTCAAGTGATCTAGTATGTTAGGTGATTAGTTGGATGATTAGTTCACTGTTGGTTTAGATGTCTACCATAAGTATGTAGATGGTCAGCTTGACAAGATTTGGTTCAGAAAGCGAAGTCTGTCAACTTATAAAGACAGAGAAAAATTCTATTAGATTCAAAGAGCCGGTTGTTATGGCGGCGGACTTTAGATCTGAGTTAAATATAGCTTAAGAACAAAGTTCAATTCTTGTCTGTGACCTTTGGACTTGTTATGAATTGAAGACCTGGAAATTTATTAAAGCTTTTTTATTTTGTTTGATAATATACTCATAAAAGCCAGTTGTCCACGAATACTAGCATGTAGCATACAGATCAATCCGTAAAAACTATAAGATGACCAAAGCTGTTATGTTAAATAAACTATCTCTTTATTTCGTACCGCACATTATTATAAAATGTTTGCCTAGAAAATAAACTAAGGTTGTTTGATTTTAGAAAAGTTAGTTTTTAAAATATTACAGGTCGTATATGACATGTACTTCAGCGTTTTCTCAATTAATGGCATAAACAAATAACACATGGTGAATTGGCATAGGAATATGACGCAGAAGTCTACATTATAATGTTGTGTCTACAATATGTGGCAGTAGTTATAATGCACTGTATTAAAATCGTGTATTTACTAATCGTTTTTTTTTTGTATGTTTCTGGACAGTTTATTCATGGATATTAAAACTACACACAAACACACACACACACACACACATGTATATTCTTTTTAATTATTCATATTTATTTGCTCATTATTTATTCGAACTATATATATATATATATTTTTATCACATATTCAGTGATCTGTTACTTCCTCTTAAATCTTAAATGTAAGCATAGGTTGATATGCATATCAAATATACTCTAGCCATCTTTGAGCGGCTGTCATTTTTGACTCGGTTATCCGTTTGAGGTCGGGTTTGCGGCTCTGTACTCTACTAATAAAGACCTTTCATTTGATATGCATATTGACCTATGCTTACAATTAAGATATATATTTAAAATGGAAGTGCAGTACAAGTCTATTACTACAGAAATCCAGTGAGCTGTTTATTAGCTAATCTGTATTCTATGATAACATTTTAAACAGTGCTGTATTTAATTATTAAAATGTGTAATACGTCCGGCTATATTTTTAACAAAAGAGAAAATACTTATTCGTCAACCATAACATGACGAACATGCCTCTATTATTTATTATAATGAGGAAAAATTGTGTATTTATGGAATATTTTAAGAGTTTTTCACTACCTTTAGAATTAACTCATAGGACTGTTCCTTAAAAAACAAAATAGTAATGAAATGTATCCACCAAAAGATTTTTACTTTTTTTCTACGACTACATAACATCAAGATAATAGGCATTTACCAATAAATATTTTTAAATATAATGTAAATATGTTATTTTAAAAAATAGATTCAACATATTAAATAATAGAGTACATAGTTAAAGTCTTATTTGACTCATGGTCTCTTGTATACATGTTGGTCATTATACATACCTTGTAATAGTTGTTACTTACTACAAGTTGGTGGTATATTTTACGTACATATTGTCATATCAGTTTTATAATTCTGCTGGAAGTGTATAGTTGCTTTTTTGTTTGGTTTTTTCTTTTGTTAAAGATTATAGCATAAAAATATATCCTGGTGGAGTAATCCGTTTGGTTTATTACGAATGTGGAAGAATCCTAGTGGAAGAATACATATATCATATAAAAAAGCGTTAAACTGCTGACTGTTAAATAGTAAAATGTTCTTAATACTGTAATTAAAGTTTATAGAATTCCATGCAGCTTTTTTGACGATTCTAATTGTATGAACTTATGTTTATAAACCGTTTTTGTGAACAGGTTCTTTCGCGCAGGAGCGTTAACGCGAGTCTGAGTACAGCATACGGGGAATAACTGAGCCCCTTAGCTGCCAAGTGGTGTAAGTCCAAAATTTAAATTATTGAGTTAGAGGCATAAAACTGCTCATCCGGGGGTCCTCTATTCATCTGCCAAGTGGTGTAAGTCCTAGTTCATATTTACGCCACTGACAGCAGCACTTTGTCAACTAAACGAAATGGCCGGCTAGAACTCTTGTAAATGTATTTTATTTAATACAACTTTAGATTCTATTCAAGTCTGTAAAAGGTTTTTCCTCCGATTTATATATATATATATATATATATATATATATATAAATCGGTAACAGAAAACGCCATAGAAACCAGTAATGCAACACAAATGAATAAATGTAAAGCTGGTCGAGTAACACAATACCATAACATTATATTTACTAGAAGGTAGAATTATTCTAGAATCGTTTCTTGATTATATAGCACTTTTGTATTCTTTTTCAATAAATTATATTTGCGTGGCTATGTATGGGATCTCTTAGCTTTCATACGTGTATTATACTTAACTGCAGTTTCTATAACGCAGATTAAATTTTCTGTTGACATTCTCTTAGGCTGTAACGAGTTCTGCTATGTTAGATATTCACACATCAGATCCAGTGCAGTTGCAACATTCTACCTGATCCGTTCTGCTTTCTCAGGTCTAATATACTTAGCTGCTGTTTATGCAGAGCGGATTAAATCTTCTGTTCAAATCCTCTTAGATTGTCACGAGTTTAGCTTTGTTACATATTCTCTTACCTATTATTGTTAGCTTCTCAAGCAAGGGCCCAAAACCCTAAAAAAACTTAATATATAGATATGTTAAATACATTTTCTTAACATTTACATTCACAATTTTATATTGGGCTTCACTAATTCCTGTTGATCGTTTACGAATAGTATTTTTTCCAATTACACGTAAAATGTTAAAAAATTAAAATTATATTTATGGAATTGTACGTAAAATGGAACTATTACATATTACTATATATAATGTTACTATATTAAATATTACAATATGTAATCTCTATTATGATAGCAGAACCATAAACAATAACTGATTAATTATACAGTAAGTTTTCAATTTATTATACATAAATTCATATACCAACAAACACCATTAATACAATAAAATAAACAAATTATATTAATTATTTAGTCATTGCGGAGTTTAAATAAAAGGTTTAGTGGCAGTTTTTATGCCTTATAATGTAATTTACATTTTATTAAATATTAGTGTTACCGAAAATAATAGAGCTTTAAAGCAATTAAGAGCATATTAAGGATTACTGGGCTTACAAATTAAGAAATGGCCTATAACAAGTAATCAATTAAAACAATTATTCTCATCTTTAACGTATTAATTTAGTATGCCTGTAAACTTTTTCAATAATTACATTAGAATATGTTTAAAATTAAAAGATTATTCAAGCTAGCATTAATCATTTTATTTAAATTACAATAAAACTTATTTAACTTTTCAAACTACTTTTGAAGTGATTTCATAGAGTTAAAATGTATCTGAGTAAAAGATATTTGTTGTTTATATATTTGAAAATAAACAGCCTAATAACATTATTCTAATGTAATAACCTTTAATGTCAATATAAAGATGTAGTTGCCAAAGTATCTTATATATAACTCAATAGTTGTTTAAAATATATAATATTTAATCTGCCCCTCACATATTTTTATAACAGCTAGGAGTATAGAATATTTACTGAGCATTGTGTTACATTCATTTTCAAAAGATAATAATATTATATATTTTTATAGTGTCGTTAAAAATGTTTCAATCGGCCTTTGCTTTCAGTAGAATTACGTGAAATATAAATACATAAAATGAATACAATACCTTCTCTAAATGCACATTGACCACGATTTACGAGTAAAGTATACAATATGAAGAACAAAATATTAAATTATATACATTATTATTATTGTTTTATTTTATTACAGCCACAAAAGGCTATATTTTGTCTAACAGACAACAGGGGGTTATTGTCTTGTAAAGGGTTAATAAATTAATACAGTACCTTTAGCATTTAAACAGTTACTTATATAAAATAAACTAGATACACTTTGTGGCTAATGGAAATGTTTCAAATATTTTTAATAAATATTTATTTCTGCATATTGTAAATATTTGAATATAATGATTAATATTTAATTATAACAACATATTTCTTTAATAGAAAATTAAATGTTATACTCGGTGAAAAAAGTAAATTTTGTCATATTTGTTAAAAAAAACAACTCAGTAACTCAAAGTAATTTTTGCACGAGGTATTTAAATCCCACCCATGCATAAGGTCCTATCTTCTTAACTTAAAATAAATAAAATGTTATGTTGATTGCGTTTTATTATCGAATAGCAACTATTAAATGTTTAAACTCTGGCTTACCTGTTCTCAAATTTTCTGCAAGTAACAATCCACCAACTGAAATCTCAAGAGGGTCTCAACTTACCTACTTTCATAAAGGTACTCAGTAAAAAACTTTGTCCTACAATTAGGTAAACTGGACACATTAGGCCACATCGACAGTTTCGTTATCTAGTTCAAAATTCCACTCGAGAAAATCATGACACTGGCAGGAACACACCGCTATACCGCTCCAGATTGGATCCATGATTAACTGTCGATTTGTATATTCAACTGTACCGTTTACTAAGGGTAGGCAAGTTTGTCACTCTAAACCCAAGCTAGGTGTGTCGGGCTACTACAGGCGCACTTCCGCAATGGATAAATTCGTAGTTAGAGGATCGGTTTGTATAACTCTAAAGAGATTACACAGGTGAAAAGTTATACGGTGAGGGCAAAACATCAATTAATTTTAATTTTAATTCTGTTTAAAATCCCACTATAGCTTTGGAAAATAATATAATTTTTGAAGCAAGGCAAAACAACTCTTTATAAAATATACATGTTGAAGGGAAGATACAAGAACCTTGAATATAAATACGAGGAAAACGCCCAACCAGGAAAATACTTTGTGCGCCCTCACTGCTCTAACAAGTGACAATTTTTTAATAAGGAAAAGTTTCAATAAAATGTTTAAGTTGACATAAGGCATTGTATTACCTTGTAAAACGAAATATTTTATGAACATTTGAAATACAAGTAAATTGGTATGTTTATATTTCAAAATACGAAAATTCTTGTGGTGAACAGCAAAGAATCGACTTGGGAGGATAAAGAAATTACCAATTATATTAATTATTTGGCTGAATACATGTGTTATAGAAGAAACTTACATTCAAACAATACCACAATTAGTGACTTTCTATAATTCCACCCTGATAACAAATAATGTACACCAACAAGATAGATTAGGTTGTAATTAATTATGTAATAAATTATGTAATTAAGACATGCAATAACTAATTTAAGATTTAACAGACATTTTAAGACTGAAATTTGTCATGGTCCTTTGATTTAAATACATTTTTAATATAGTTGAAACAATATCTGATCTCGACCTCGAGCTGGCTGAGATACAAGAGAAGTTAACAAAAAGGAGTTGCAACGCATTATACGTGATATTCAATACAATTATACAAATCAGACTTTCTTATAACGTAAATTAGAGTACCAACAGCAAGAATGGTAATTTTTAATCTTAAAACATGTTGAATGATTTAACCTTCCAATCTTTGTTGTGTAATTCCTTATGTTATATTACTTTATTCTTCCAATAGGTTTTATAAATTACAGCTTTTTTTAAAGACTGATAAACATAATAGTTGTGATCCTAAGGAACTGAGAAGTAAAGGTTGGTAGCATACATTTGGCTAGAATGTAAAACGTGATAAATAACATTTTTTTAAGTTATGGGAAACGAAACTGATATTTTGAGAAAACGTTACAATTTTAATATTGACTGTATTAAAAAACTATTTTTACCTTAACTATCTTGTAATTATCAATATTTAAATATTAACACCAGTGACCTATAACACTTTTTTACTAAGTAAGATTGTAAAAGGAACATAATATTTGTACTTACCATGCTTTACATTGTAAACCCTGTTTTGATATAGAATCCCTACCATTTTTTATATAAAAATAGGTTAGTTGTAAATTGTGTATCTGGTACTCACCATTACAGAAAACAGTTGTTACTGTTGGTATAGCAGGGAATTTCAATGAATAAAACAATGTTTTAATCAATACCATGTATTACATGATAATGTTAAACATTACATTGTCACAGTTTAAAAGCTTGAGTTGTTTTAAACTCATCATACTAAATATGATTATTTCCAAATTTAAATTTCACTACTATCAGTGAGGTAACCTCTCCATAGTAAAAATATGATAAACTTGAGGCACATACTTTAATAAACCTAAAACATCATCCATTTTGGTTTTAGGAACTGGAATTGATTTGGAGGCTGAAGAGGTCTGTTAAATTGCCGAAGAAACAAGATTCCTGAAGAAATAGGTCATTCCCTTGGTTTTATTGATGCTTCTTCTGGTTCTCCAAACCTTTAAAATACTTATGCGATCGGGGTTACTTGCAAAAATGAGAAGTTTTGTGGCAGAAGCAATGTATCCAACAGGATAAGTAAAAAAACTCTTTCAGAACTTTCAAAAAGTCCTGCTGTTTCATTCTATAAACAAAAAAATGTTTCTGAGCTCGTTGTTAAACTCGTTCCCATTCATCAAGACTGTAAACGTACTGAACATGATCTCTTACAAAGTTACCAACTCTTCCAAAATCCATGTCACGTGGTAACATTGTATAGCCCACAAAAGGGAAAAACATATTGAACACTGTCACTTACTCTTCCACTTGACAAAAGATGTAACCATAAAGAAACAAGAGCCAAATTCTTGTTTTGCCCTCCACAATTGATAAAACTATAAGTGTTTTTCATTTCACATCATGTTCAGTAAAGTGATTCAAATGCAACTAGCAATTTCATCGCTCCCCCGCTTCGCAGTTGTTTCATCCCAGTAGTAGAAAAAGCCTTTACCCGCAGAAAAAAGGTAATTCAAACTGCAGCTGTTTGATTTATGTGCATGTTATTAGTTCAATTATGTGAATTTAGCATACTAGGTTAATTTGTGTATCATAAGTAATAACAGTCATGGTAAATTTAAATGCATACCTATAATAACCTGTAACTTACAGGCGACACTAAATTTGCTAAATTTATTTAAGTTATAAGTACACCAATTTGGTATATGGTGCAATAGGCAATTAAATAAACTACAACACATGTTTTCATTAAAAAAAATGAAATGAATTGGATGCCTCTTTGTTAAATTAACAAAATATTTCAGATATATTTTTGTTCCTCTGATCTCAAAATGTTTGAAAGGATAACTGTCTAAAATATTAGTAATGTTTTCGGCAGTAAGCCAGTTATTTTTAGTACCTAGGCCCATTACGGTGTAAAGTATGGTAACTGCTGAACTTACCAAGTTTTACGTATGTTTTTGTTAAGAACTATTATTGCCTATTTTACGTTTTTAAGGGTAAACGTACAATTTTACATCTTATTAGTGATGCCGCAGAATAATAATCAAGCAATAAAAGTAAACTGTATGTAAATAAAAGCAAAATTTAAGAATAAATTAATAGAAAACAATTGCTAGTAGTTTCATAAAGAGTATGGCAACTGCATCACTTGCAATGTTTCACGCCTAAATAGGTCCTAAATGTATAAAACTTAGTTTTTATCTGTTTAAAAGTTATTTTCAGGCCTTGCTGTCTAGATGCTACTTCAGGAACATAGCTTGGATCATTTTCATCAAGGGCACTGCAAAAATAATCAGAAACTTTTTCTTCATTATTTAATTCTTTAGAGATCCAGAGTTGTCATAGAGAACAAACACCTGCAAGCCTCCATCTTTGTTAGATATCTTATTTTACAGGAAACCAGCTGACAGATACCACAATTACAAATTGAAATTCCCCTTCTTTAAAATGTAGCTACTCCTCAAACAGCCGTTTCAGTTTCATAGTAATGCTTTGGTACATCTAATGTATCCAAACGTGTTTTTGCCAAAAAATGTCAGATGCCACTTTTTACTTCCCATGAAAAATGTAGTTACCATATTTTACTTCCCAGTGCCTCCTTTATTCAACATTAATTCCAGACGGCTCCATAAAGACTTCACAAACTTCTATTAGTCCTGGTCTACTTTCTATTTGTTAAAACATGCGCTGGTAGAGTTATAAAACAATAATCCATGATTAAGTTAAAGAATGAATAATTAAGAAAGCTTCCAAGATAATTTTACCACAAATACCATACAAATATTGACCTTGACGGAACGATACTGAAAGTAACGCTGTGTTTGTTATGGATATGATGTGATAGAAAGCACTACTTTCTACATATATAATGCATAACATCACACCAACCCATTATTCAAAACGAAGAATATTATCCATCAATATTCATTGTATCTTGTTTTCTTTAAGACACAATAGATAAATTAACTGATGGTTTACGATCATTACTAATCACCGGTGGATGTCACCTAGGATTAGTGATGTATATGGCACTACGTGCTTAGGTTTTGATTAGTGTGTGATTGACCTATATACCTGAATTGATTTTGTAATTAGATTGTCTCAGACATAGTCCTGCCGGGAGAGGCTGTCAGGTGTGCATTACAGTGAGGAGGGGCAAATTGTGACTTATCAAGCATACAATAGGCCTTAAATTCAAAATCTCAGTTCAGGATTCATAGGTCTTCTTTGTTAAGATTTGTTACTGACGATGGAAGGTTTAATAGGATAACAGGATGTCTGACTTTTACAATAGTTATATGTTAAAAGAGGTATAACGCAAGATTTCAAAGACTGGAATCTTTCCTTTTCTTTAGGTGGGGGAGGTATTAGTACATACTCAAATAAAAAACAGAAATAAAAAAGAAGGGACAGAAAATTATTCAAACACACCCAAAATCTGCTTGGAGTCTTTTCTAGGCGTTGTCACTGCAGAGAATGCAATTCCCGAGCACAAGTCACGAGTATGAGTAACACAATCACATATCACACCAGCACAGATGAAAGTGGGATACTAACAAGAAAATCTATGTCGGTTCTTTCTTTGTCACCGAGCCGTGTCATCTAGAACAATACTCAAATCAAATCCTCGAAACATTTTGTTTATCTTGTGCAACATATAACGATAGCAAATGTCTTGTTATCCAATTATGTGTTATATTGATTGAATACTATATCATCTAAATTATAAATGTATATCCTCTGTGTAGTTTATATTCTAAATAGAATAAATACTTATCTAAAAAAAACACACACACACACACATGCAGTAATCATTGTTTGTTCTTAATGTATGTTACTACCCCAAAAATATTATTTCGCATAATTGGGGTTTAATATAAAGCTAAATAAATTTATTTATATAGTTGGTACTTTATATTTATTACCCGGAATTGCATTTTTATTTCTTAAATTTTATTTTAATACAATTTTTAATGTATGAATTTATTTTTCCCTATAAAATTTAAGAGCTATATGTGATGTATGTTCTTTAATGTGCTAAAAGGTAAACAAAGTAAACTCCTGTGTATATTCTCCATCTCTACTGACGTCTGAGATCAGACAAACCAACATAGGGTCTTCAGATATAACACAGATATACATACTGATAAGGTAAGAGTTGATTCAAACAAAAAAAGTTACAAAGAAATGATAATTTACCATACAATAAATAATTAAATTTAATTTAACAAATTCTATTTTCTGCAGCCGAGGCTGTTTGTATCAAGTTTCATAAAATATCACATAGTCATTATTCAATTTTAATACTGTAAATAAATTCCCTTATCAATATATTGCAACATGTAACATTTGTTTTCGTATTTGACATGATATTATAATATTTAATGGCCGCTTTTTGAGGACCAGCCTTTATAATATATTTAATAATAAGGTATTAGTGTTTAGTTTTTATGAATAGCTGCCAGAACACAAGCACAAGCATATAATTTTAACAGAATTCATTATAATAAAGCATTGTTGGTAATGACTTATCCTCTATATACTGTAAAAAGGAGAATTGTGTGGATCCGTATCTTTGACTGTCAAAATAACATCTGGCTATCTCGGTAGAAACTTTACATTACGTAACACATTATGATGTAACATACAAACTTTAAAATTACAAGAGCAAAAATAAATTATTATTTAATTTTACTTTAGGCAAGGAATTTACGAGCGTTTTATGTTAGATGTCACACGCTTATCTTATCTAGCGTCTCACTGAGACTTAACCGACTTTTAAAGTATAATTAAATATTTGTATTCATTCTTTTTTCCTACATGTGCTTAAAAATATGTTCTAAATATACTTCTACCTATATAAATATATATCTACCTTTAAATATTCATTTATGAGTTATAAATTACTATAGGCATTGATTTAAATCTTACTTTTATTTTAAATCTCCCACACGCGTTGCTTATAAGTTAAACATATAACAGCAAGATGCTCTTTGACAACTTTCTCCTAATATAATTAAATTGAAACATTTTTCTGTTTAAAGTTAAATAATAACCTAGATTTATTACAATGTACAGCAATTTAAAATTCTTGTAAGCAGCTCCCTCGTGGCGGCGCGGCGTTAAAGTAGCCGCCTTTGATTTCTTGATTTTTACAGAATAAAACTTGTCTGATCTGCCCAGGACCAAATAGTTGGTCTTATGGTCCAAAATGTTCTTATGTACTGTCTCTACTTATGAGAATGTTTTGAAGGAATAAGTATATTATACTGATAACGAATACATATCTATAAGTATCGTGGCGATGTCGTGAACTTTGTTGGGTTTCTTGTTATAGAACAAATTGAAAATTGTGTAGTTAGAGCATGGACTGAGACGTGTGCTAGCTTGATATCTCTGCTGGAATCAATTACTGACTCCACCCTAAGTATAATAAGATCCCACTGTGATTATAATGAAATTATGAAACACCACCAACCCCTGCTCGTTAAGTTCGCTCCTTTTCTGCCTGTTTATAATGATGCAATGACTAGTTGTGAGATATATTACTTCAAACATTTTAACTTCATGTCAGGAGACATTTCTTGGCACCCTTAAAATTTAGTTACATTCTGATTAACAAAGATAATGACTTAAATTGTAATCCTGGCACAAATTATTAAATTATATTACATTAATATAATATTAAATTATATTTTATATTTATTTAAGTACATTATATTTCAAATATAATGGAAAACCCACATGGATTACTGGAAAGGTCTTAGGTAGGCCCAATAAGAAAAAAGTCTGTAATTTTATTAATTTTTTAATGCTTCACTCATAAAAATATCATTAAGTAGTGCTAAATAAATAATTAGATAGGGAGATCCCTATTCAATGACATCTCCAACTGAAATATATTTATGTGCAAGGGGAGGTGACACGTTGGAGGTCTTGCTGGTGGCATTTCTTGAGACGTTTACTAGTGTAGACGAGCTCCTGGGAGATAGTATGGTTGTGGTTGCATATACGACGGGTATGGATATCTGGGATACTGTGGATATTGACCTCTCGCAGGATTGCCAACAAACCCTTGGCCCATATCACCATAGCCTCCACGGCCGTGGCCTATACCTGCACCTGCATGCACTCCTAGCAGATTTGCACCGATCCCGAGTCCGAAAAGCGAGTCCGAGGAACGAAGAGAAATTCCTTTATTCTTTAAACTCTCTCCATGTTTCTTTAGTTCTTCTTAAGTTGGGTACACGCCAGTGGATGTTGCGGGAGGTGTTTCTATGGAGCTGGAGTATTTTTCCTAAAAATGATAAATATATACTGTGCGTGTATGTACTGTATAAATATCAATAGGTGCTACAATAACGTAGTCAACATGTAATATTATGTGGTTGAGTGCTTTTATCATCTTGTTTTACATAAATAACTACTGATATAATGATCATAATTTTAGAAATGATCAATGTGACTATATCAACTTCTCTAATTATAATAAAAATCATAATTTTTTTAAGAGTACATAGGTGAAATTAGGGCCCCATGGTAAGAATTAATATAAGAGATGTAATTAAAAACTTGTGTTTTTAAACAAAGTTTCTTATTATTGATTTTATTAGGCAACAGAATCTTAGACATTTGGCATCCTTTTTCTTAAACAAATAAGAAAAGATTTTAATAGATTTGTTGTAGTTTTATAACATGCAAGAAAGGTAAATAATGTTTAATTTTAGAGCATATTTAAAACAGTATAAAAGTAATTTAAATTGTGTCAAACTGAGCTTTGCCAATAAATGGTACTTCATTTTGGACTCTTGTAAATTTTCGACTTGTTTTCATTCTAGTTTGGGTATTGACCACACTGAACCACGCTTAACAAACAATCCACAATGTATTAAAAATCTCTAAGCAACATACATTTCCATAGATCGTACATTAAACTTTTAAACACAAAACTAACGTACACTAGGTAGTATTATCTAAAACTGTTATATTAATTTCTATATAATATCCCAGTATATATTTATGTTCAGAAGCTTACAGTGGACAAGATTTAGTACACTTACCTTTCTAAATGTCGTCTCACTTCTCATCCACGAAAGGATTTTGAAATATTGCATGCTATTAAATCTGTTAGTTGATATTCCAATATCAAATTGGACAATTTTTTAATTTCTAGATCACTTTGTCTGTTTGTAAAGACACCTAAATGTTGTATTATTTTCTAACTGCCATAAAATAACTTTAACCTACTCAATATTCAATTTATGTCACATTGATTATGTACGTTACAACCTATCTCAAAAGGCTCATAATGTAACACTTTTTAAATTTATGGTTACATTTTAAAAGTGATAAAACCTTTTAGATATAATTTTATATAAGAAATTAAATATAATCAATACTGAAAAATTGTATGTAATGTAATCAATGTGATAATGTGTAGCAAATCTCATCCCAAATTTAGATATTCGTAAAATCTTCTGACCAAATTGGTCTAGGAGTGAAATATATACACATTGTATATTGTATATATACATTTGTGAGAACTTATGACAATTATAAATTTTCTAATCAGTTCCAATTTGCTGACACTATAGTAATAAATATAACTGCAGTTACAGATTATGAAATTATGTTACCTTCATAAATAATAAACATTGGTGGCTATCACGTTTGTTAAAAGTACAATAGATTTTATGACAAATAATAACCTATCATTTCATGCTTGTTGTTAAATTCCTATTTAGAAGACTGCCAGTTACTTATTGAAAATTTTAAATGTATGAACATTTCTTTCCTACGTCGGTGTGATTATACTTAGTTATATGGCATACTCAAATAAAACTTAATATAAATATTATAGTCATAAGGCATCAAAATAACTTTTTACCGTTGAATCGCTGCGAACAATCGCTACTACCAGGCAGAAACAGATAAGTTTCTTAAACCATTTCCTGTAACAACAACATAAATTTTCGTTGTATAATCCTATCTTTAATATTTTTGACCTTTTAATCCTTAGAACAATGATACAATAGTCGCTTAAACTAATCCCGATGGAGTGGCATACTTCACCACCAAACTCAGTTTTTGCTTGTGTAGAAATGAAGCTGCATGCAATTTTCATGCGTACAGACAGAAATAACATTACTCTTGTATTTGAATAATTAAATTTGTAAAAAAAATAATTACCAAATTAATTCCTTAATTTATATTTATTAATATGCAATAGGTATAGTTCTATACTATACAAATATAGAAGAAAATATTACTATTTAACCCATGTTCAGGTTAATATTCATATTACTGGATTATTTAAATTCAAGTAAATAAAATACAATAGCATATTATTCCGTAGTTTTTTCTCGTTCGTTATTTTTGGCATTTTTTTCATTGGGAGTTTACTATTTGTGTAATTCAATAAGAAATTTTCTGTTTTATACACTAATAAAGTAACGCGAACATATAGTTTGTTTCCATTTACAGTAAACAAATTACAAATATATGTAATATAATTCACACAAAATGTTGTAAAGTTTATATTAGGAATTGTAGGCCTAATACTTGATTATAATATCACAATGCTTTTACCATGGAATTTGTTGTTGATTATCCTAGAAATGCTAATTAAGTATATAAGTACAGGTCAAATGTAAAATAAATATTACATAGAATTGTCATTTAAATTTCCAGGTGACAAAAATATTATATAAATCAACTACTTACCTTATGTGATGTATATCTTGAACGAGTGAATCGAGACTGAATGTAGTCAGAAGTATATAATTATGTTGAATTCTATAATTAATGGTTTTGCTAAAAAATTTGAATTTGCTGGTTAACAAACTTTAACTACCCTTTTAATGGTAAGAAATAAAACAATATCACTAGACAGTTGTGATAACATGAACAAAGGATTTCCATTGTTTTAACCTAATTGGCGTGACCATTATTTTACGTTTCTACTATTTCTTACGTTACTATTGAAAGAATACAGATGCTCGATATCAGTATACTTGAATAGAGTTTGATGATTTAGTGTTGAATTCTATAATTAATGGTTTTGCTAAAAAATTTGAATTTGCTGGTTAACAAACTTTAACTACCTTTTTAATCCATTCATTGATGTAAAACTCTGAGGTCTGTTCATTAATATGATTGAGGTGCTCTAGACACTTATTGTTCTTTTTTACTATCATACATTTTAAATTTAAATGGTTCAAAAATGGTTCGTGTTATGAAAAAAGTATAAGAAGCATGTTTGTAAATAAGTGCAAGATCTACAATTTTTGCTAGACATATTTTTCATAAAACTATCCATTTCGCTGAAAAATTCAAAAAACAAGTGGAATTTGAACTTGAATAAAATATTTTGCAGACATGGGATTTTACGTTTGAATTATATAAATCTTTTTTTCGTGGAATTTGACATTGAATAAAAGATTTTGCAGACATGGGATCGATGGGGACTTTTCACAATATCATAAAAATGGTGTCCCTAACATCTATGCAAATTTTCAGCTTTCTGGGAATCAATGCAAAGTTGCCCCTATTTTTGGGCTAAATTGACCGGACTATAATTGTTTTAAGACTCGTAGATCATTCTGCATTTTCTAAATTCATTCCTCTTTACCTTACCATGGGGATAATTTTCATGGTATTTAATAAATTATTTATAATTTTAATACGTTTGTAAGTCGCGGGATTATTATAAGGTTTTAAATCTATGATATTTAATTTCATATTTTGTTTTATTTTCTTATAAAAAGAATATATTCAAACATTTCATAACATATATCACAACCTTCGATGCACCTGACTGTCTATATACGAGTACATTGCTTCAATCCACGATTATAAGACTTCTTATCACCTGCTGTTTATTTACACGATATCAAACCTGGGTAACCTTTGACTTCATCCTAATCCAATAGTTACTTGCCTCTCCTTGTATGTGAACGAAAATCATGCAGTAGAACGTTACTCTAATATCAATTATCCTATTCTATTCTTCAGTTGTCGAACAAAACTTGAGGCACACAAAATATTGTTATTGTAAATATACTATTTGATGAAGTCACTTAATTTCCAATATTTTATGATCCTCTCGAATTAGAAAACGTTATCAACATTGGAAGTTTTGAACAAACGAGATTTTTCTACCTATGTGTAGTTGGACAGCTTGTAATGTATGGGTTTCTCTATTTACACTATCCCATACATATGGAAATAAAAAAACATTCTAGTGGCGCAGGAAGTTGATCTTGAAATTTGTATACAAGCATTCGTTTTGCAGTACCTTGATTTGGAATTATGGAATTTACGTCACACGTATGGTCATTTAAACATGAATTGCATATTATGTTTATCTTAACTGAATATGTTATTATTAGGATAAGACGCATTCGTTACAAGGTAAAAGTAAAATTTCAGGAAGGCTTTTTTCTAAAATTTAAGTTCTGGGTTTAACTTGTGAATACATCATCAACACCTTTAAAGTTTATATTAACGTACAAATTTTATAAGTTAAAAACCGAATATGATCACGCTTGCAAATAGTAAATCATTCTTGTGTAAACAGGATTTTTCCCTTAGGCTTTTTCTAGGTTTTTCAAATATAAAAATAGCTCAAACTTAGTTCCCACATCAATTGGGGTTCAATATTGGAAAGTTTAAAATCAATTTTGAGTTTGGTTGGAGTTTAATACAATTGGTACATATAATATTCGAGATTTGTTCGGAAACTGTATATAGATGTATATTACAAAACTGGGATTGATATAGGTTTGAATATCGGCTTGATAGCATCTGAAATGTAGAGCTGCGAGGTTAGTTTCAATATCACGCATGACATGTAACAATGGAAACGTGTTTGCCTGCACAGCCCATAGATTTCTAATCTCGATATAAAACCGGCAAGATAAGGTTGGCGATAGATCCTGAATATTACCAATATACCTTTTTCCGGTATGAAGCTGTTGGTAAAGGATAGAGAAGTTATTGTGATATCAAAACCATCTTGATTTTGACAAGAGGAGATTCACAGCAAACTCGGATAAGATACAGCCCGTCACAAAGTTGGCGATATCTGATAAATGATGTAACCAGTAACTTCCGTTCTCCTTGAGGCTGACAATATAGGACTGTCAGTGAATTCTACAAAATTTGGATGGGATAATCGGGAACTTTATTTTAACTCTCAAATCTGAGATATAAAGTTTGATTTATGAATAGAAAATTATTCCTTAGTCATAAAACTCAAAATAATATATATTATTTGTATGGATGTAGTGTTAAAAATGAGAATTTTCTCTAATCTTTATACATATTTTTAAAAGAAGAGGTACCATTTGTAATTGGATGTTAGGAAATTCTTTAGTAAAAAAACACGAAAAGAAATGTTTGTAATATGCAAACTATAGTGCGATTTTATACAGGAAAAATAACACATCTGTTACTATTTAGAAAATTATGTACTCGTACTGTAATTTATGTAAAATTATAGAATGGAAATAGTTATTTAAATTGCAGTGTTATTATTAATTATCGAGATGAAATTTTTATTTGTAAAACTAAGATGAAATATTTATATTAATTATTAAAAGTACAAAAGTAAGAAAAACCTCTATATTCATAAAGATTATGTTGAATGTTGCTTTATTTTCACTCAAACATCACATACGAACGCTTTAATTGTTACGTTAGCACAGATCAAACGTAGCAATAATCAACGTTCTGTGCAGCGGATCCATTCTTCTCCGTTTCTGTTCTCTGAAAGCAATCTATTTCATCTAATAGAAGTCTTTTCCTTGTGGTTATTTTCCGCTAACCTCACATATCTTTCTAATGTTGTCTGCAGAACATTAATTAATATTCGGAATATTTGCCGTTGCTTAAAATCATCGTATTTATCTGTCTTCAACACTGAATGCTTCTTTAATTCTCTTTTCATCCCATTTATTTTCAAGAACCATCTGAAAGTGAAAACCTTATTTTTATAAACAAACACTCAATTTGCCTTTTGTAAAATTAGAATCATCAAATTATATTCTCCCTAAATTAGTGGAGAACTAGGTTCTATGTTTCAGGCATAAAACGGTATCACATAAGTAACCAATACTATAGTAGAAAATTTTACTGTTCTTTACAATATTGAATATTTACAGACGCAAATCAGGGATAGCCGGTTGATTTATACTCCGACGGGCCTTGCTGGAGGGAGATCACGGCGGGAGCTGCGCAAGACTCGATCCTGGGACCAGACCTGTAGAACATCGCCTACGACGGGATCCTCCAAATGGAAATTCATGAAGGGAGCTTCCTCGTGGAATTCGCGGACGATACTGCGGTCATCACTGCGAGGAGCTTCGGTAAGGCACAATGGCTTCTCGACCGAGTCATGCTGCGAGTGAAATCCTAGATGGTTCTAGTGAACAGAGAAGACCGAGATCTCAATAGACGAAGGATTGACACCGTCGTCAAGGCCCGATTGAACTGGAAGATTATTGAGACAAAAATTCTGCGACGTATATT
The DNA here is from genome assembly GCF_021130785.1 of Homalodisca vitripennis. Classification (NCBI taxonomy): domain Eukaryota; kingdom Metazoa; phylum Arthropoda; class Insecta; order Hemiptera; family Cicadellidae; genus Homalodisca; species Homalodisca vitripennis. Next base: position 88,413,440 of record NC_060215.1, on the reverse strand, counting down.
GGTGTGAAGCTTGGTACCAAGCTCACGTTCTGGGGCCGCAAGGGGGGCAAATATTTGGAGAGGCAAATAAGGTGGCGTTGTGTACCACCTCCTTGAGCCGACTAATGAAGAATATCTGTTAACCTGTGGCGAGGAATCGGCGAACGTTCTTGTCGTTTACGCTCTCTATGTTCCTATATAGGTGAGAGATATGTGCGGACGCCCTACGTCAAGTGTGCTACAGGAAAAAGATGACGGCAGCACAGAGAAAAGAGGGACTCTGGATTGCGAGTGCTTACCGAACGGTCTCCAATCCAGCCGTCCTCTTAGTGAAGGATCATCCCAATCGACCTGCACGCTTTCAAAAGGAAGGTATACAAAGAAAATGGGGTCGAAACTCACACCGAGGCTCGAGAAAACACCATGAGGGACTAAGAGGAACGATGGCTGCTAGAGAGCAGAAGACGTTTGACGGCCAGTCTGATTAGAGTCATGAGAGAATGGGTGGAGCGTCGATATGGGGGAAGAAACATTTCTACCTCACCGGTCATGGTAAATTTCGAGCTTACTTGTTTAGAATGGGTTTGAAAGCTCGGAATACCTTTATGGGAATACAAAGCACGTTTTCCAAGCGATGGGAAAACGAAGGAAGGACACTTTAAATTGCGATAGGCCAACTCTTACCGGACATCATTATTCGGAAAATGGTCTCTGATAAACTGATTTTCAATAACGTCTCTGCTTATGTAGAGGGTATGCTGAAAACCGAGTTTTTATAGGAAAGGTAATAAAGCACCGGTGCTGCCTAACCGATGGCTTGACACTCGGCTCTTACCCATCGGTTGGCTTAAGTAGGCACCCCCGTAAATTTATGCTGAAAGCATTCCCGAGAGGGAGTTGATCCGGTTAGGTTTTAGTGGGTGCGAGTCTCACACATCAGCTAATTTCGCTGACGGTGCTCTAGCATTGCACAATAAATAAAAAAGACTGTCACATATCCCGTTGCTCTACAGGATCTACGTAGACCTCCTAACAGGTAAACTTGGAAAAATGTATATACATATTAGATGAACTAATATAAAAAATTATAATCTGTTGAAATGAATTTCGTTACAACTGAGGTTTTTTATTTTAAATTTGACCCAATCAGTATTTGATCCCTTCTACTCACGTGTGTTACCGTCCTTACAATTCATAATGAATTATAACCCTCTCGGTATAATTTAAAAGTACAGGTTTAATATACATCAAAATTATATAGCACTAAAAGATAAACTACTCTATGCAGTGTATTGTCGAACTGGTTAGGATTAGTAAACCGACAAAGTAAACCTAGCTTGTGGCCGAGCCACAGCAATAACAAATCTGTTTGATCAAGGCTTGGATAGAATTCCGCTATCAAACGTGTCTATTTGGGCCATTGTGTGTGTCCGCTGTACACGTAATCGATCCGATATATCATATTGTTCATGTGATTGTCAGGCACTGGCGTCATAAGCATGGAAGCGTAAGTGATAATATTGTAACTGCAAGGTATGGAGGAATATGGTGCATGTACTGGTTGATATTGTTATTTATTTCAGGTTTCTAGACAAAATCTTCGTTAATTATGTAGAAATTTTAACACTAGAAAAATGGCAGTTCAAATAAACAAATATTGTTTTAAAGTATTCTTTTGATTTCGATTCTTTTGGATTTAATTTTATTAGAAATAATTAACGTTTCGAACAAGTGTTTTAAAATTGCATTGCTTAAGAACAAATTGATAGTTTATTTGAAATTTATTTGCTTACAGCTTATAATTGATATTCATACTTTGACATTTCATCTGGGTGGAGATACGGGATAAAGCTTAGGTACTTAAAACACTAGTGAATAATATTCAAACTTTTTCATCTAGTGCTGTTAGTTATATTCATTTATTGAAGTAAACCGTAGTTGTAAAGACACTTTTGGGGTGACATATTGAGCCATGATATCTTATTTGTCACCGTGATACCTCCTACAAACATCCACTCCCAGCCTGTGACTGTCCAGAGGCCAACAGACACTAAAGTAATACGAACCCTCACCGGTCCCGTATTAGTTATCGAGCTAACTCTCAATCAGCTCTTATTAGATACAATTTTACATGTTTCATGTACAAAGAACAAATCTAAAACTGAGTGTTAATGAAACAATAAATCAAACACTGCAATGTATAGGGCTATAATTAACGATGATTCCACTCCTTTACTAAGTCACGTTTATATCCTGTGTAGATTGAGTATGATTGAGAGGGCAGTGGCTGAACAGTATGTACGTATTCTTTTAGAGCTCCATATTAAACCCTTTACAAATAGTAAAATACCAAACTAATGTTCTACTTTTGACTTTATATTACAACATAAGTAAATATCTGTGTCTACATGAAGTGGAATTTGCTACAGTTTCTTTTAAATTTGAGAAAAGTGAATATAAGTGGTGCTTAAGTCATCATAACCTCAAAATGGCGATGTGTGCAGTCTGTAACAGATCAATAACTGCTAAGCAGATAAAGATAACGTGCTGTGATTGTGAGAAAGACTTCCATGGGTCATGCGTTAAAGTAAGTAAAGCTGATATTGAGTATCAAACTGGTGCTGGAATTGTATAGAGATGCGATCCATGTAATCAGGCACGACGGCGCAGTATGTCATTTGAAGATGAGGCCAGTGATGGTAAGTTGACGCTTAATGATATCTTGAAAGCTATACAAGAACTTACAAGTGAGCATAAATCATCAGTTAAAGATTTCAACACTTCATATGAAGTATTAAATGATAAGCTAAACGAGAATACCTTGTTACTTAAAGAGCAGACTACAAAAATTACAGAATACATGGAGAAGATTGATCAACTCTCAATAGAAAATAAAATATTGAAAGATAGAATTCAAGTGTTAGAGGACAAGTTGGATGAGACTGACCAGTATTCTAGAAGAAATTGCGTTGAAATCCAGGGTGTGCCAGTTAAGGATAATGATGTGATGCAAGCAGTGAAGGATGTGGGTAGTGCCTTGGGATTTAATATTCAGGATACCATGATTGACGCATGCAACACTCTAGGAAAGAAACCTATTTCCAAGGATCCTCCTGGAATTATGGTCAAACTCGTGAGAAGAATGGATGCGGGTACATTATTGGCAAAAAGAAGAGTTAAGAAGGACCTTTCTACAAGGCATCTGAACTTGCCAACGGACAGTCCTGTTTATCTGAACGAGTCATTAACCCCAATGAGAAGGAAGCTGGGATGAGAAGAGAAAACAAGGCTACAAGTGGTTGTGGGTGCGGAGAGGAAACATTTTTCTAAGAAAAGTCGATAATGGACCGGTAATATTAATAAAAAGCCTCGCTGACCTTAGCAAAGTTTAGGAAGATTATTGTTTCTTTTAATAAATTTGAATATATGTCCATACTTACAATGCTGTATTCTTGTATTTTTCGTAGCCTATAAACTATTGAATATGACTATTAAACTACTAAATATGTATATTGTTATTTGTTGAATTTTTTTTTGTATGAGTTGTTATGAAAGTATTGAATTTATTAGTCAAAATAATGCTATAGCAGTTGTGCATCACAATATTAGAAGCATGAGGGCAAATTTTGATATATTTCTTTCTGAACTTTCTGTTTTAACATATTTTCCCAAAATAATAGTTCTTACCGAAATTTGGATAAATAATGATGAAGTACATCTATATAAAATTCCTAATTATATTCTGTACGTTAAAACAAATGGATTTTGTAAAGCTGGAGGTGTTGCTAATTTATACATTCAAGTATCAATTCAGTCGAAGAGGTAACAATAAACTTCAAAACATCCGATGTAATAATTCTTACGTTTAATGAATTGGGCTCTGAAATGAGTTTAATGGCTATTTACCGAAGGCATCAGTATTCAAGTAGTATGTTTATTGATGAACTAAGGGAACATTTGAGTAAACCAAGCATTAAAACATACAAATATTTTGTGATTGTTGGGGATATGAATTTGAATATCTTAGAGGATAATAATGTTATAGATGAATATAATATGATCTTATCTTATAATGGATTTGAATCGTTAGTCAACTTACCAACCAGGGTGTGTGGTAATTCCAAGTCTTGTATAGATCATATCTTAGTGAAGAATCACAATAAAAATAAGTTAGACATTAAGGCAGAGGTTATAAAGAGTTATGTAACGGATCACTTTATGACAGCTGTAATGATAAAAACAACAACAGCTGGGATGCCAGCTGATGCGTTCAAGGTCACAGTTGAGCGGCCGGCATATCGTGTCAACAATGAACAGTTGATGAGTAGACTCGACTCTCAAGACTGGAGTAGTGTTTACGATCAATCAAATGCCTCGCTCGCTTATGATAAGTTTTATAACCTTCTAATTTCTATAGTAACACGATCAAAGCAAATTATTAACCATAAATTTCCTCGAATTGTAAAATTAAAATCATGGATAAATTCTAATTTATGCAAACGTATTAAAGTAAAAAATAACCTACTAAAGGCTATAAAAGCTAATCCTCACAACATTGATAAAATCAAGTATTTTCGAGAGTATAGAAATAAATTGCAAACTGACATTCGCAATGTAAAAAATAGTTACTATGCTGAGAAGTTCAACAATTATTGTGGTGATCATAAAAAAACTTGGAGAACTATTAAGAAAATTACAGGACAGGAAAGGTGTAATGATTCTGCAATAGTATTACAAATAGAAGGAAGCACTGTCCATAATCCTGAACCGGTAGCAAACGAATTTAATAATTATTTTCTATCTATTGCAGGGGAACTAAGTGAAAAAATGAAGGAGCCTAATCCTTTATTACACGTTAATTTAAAAAATTGTTTTAAGCGAAAGAGCATTGTTAGATCAATTTTGTTGAGACCTGTCACGGAGGTTGATTTAAGAACAGCTGTATATTCTCTTAAAACCGGTACCTCACCGGGACTTGATGGTATTACTTCCTCGTTTATTAAGCTAATATATTGTAAGATATCAAATGTTTTGTTGTATATTATTAATTTAAGTTTATAAAAAGGATAATTTCCTGAAAAGCTGAAAGAAGCTGTTATTATACCTATATATAAAAAGGGTTCAAGGACAAGTTGTTGTAACTATAGGCCAATATCATTGTTGTCTTCGTTTGCTAAGGTATTTGAAAAACTAGTTAAAGATAAATTATTGCAATTTTTGGAAGAATCCAGTTGTTTTAGTAAAAATCAATTCGGCTTTCGGCAAGGGATGAGTACAGAGACAGCGTTGCACGATTTTATGGATACAGTTACGAAAGGACTTAACAACAAAAAGAAAATTACTGGACTTTTTTTAGATATTACTAAAGCATTTGACACGGTTCACCATGATATACTTCTAGATAAATTATACAATGCCGGAATCAGAGGAGTTGCCTATAACTGGATTAAAAGTTATCTGTCTGGGCGGAAACAGTGTGTTAAAGTTAAAGATTCGAGAAGTAAATTTGGGGATGTAAAATTTGGAGTACCTCAAGGGAGCAACATTATTTTTAATTTATATAAATGATCTTTGTGATGGGAGTTTTAATGGAAAAGTAACCTCTTTTGCTGATGATACAGCACTATGTTATGTTGAAGATTCATGGGAAGATATAAGGGTCAAGATTAATTTTGATTTGCAAGCATTTAGATGGTGGTTTTCTAAAAATAACATGGTGTTAAGTTCGGAGAAGACAAAATTGATAAATTTTAGTCTCAGAGGAAATTTTAACTTTGAAAATAGCATAATTTAAAAATGTTTGGATTGTATAAATAACAATAGTGCATGTAATGCAGAGTGTGGACTGGTAAAGAGTGAGAAATCTTTGAAATATTTAGGAGTATGGGTGGACAAACAATTGAACTGGAAGATTCATCTAGCATACTTGAAGAATAAACTGAATAATGTAATTAGAATCTTTTATTTTTTGAAGAATATTTGTGATGAAAAACTCTTGAGAATGTTATACTTTTCCTTAGTCCATAGTAGGATAGATTATGCGATCTCGTTATGGGGAGGGACGTACATATCAAATCTCAAACCTGTAATTACAATGCAAAAACATTTTATACGAATGATATTGAAAAAGAGAGTAACAGAGTCATCTTTTCCTTTATTTTTGGAATTGAGGATTCTACCTCTCAGATATATGTATGTGTACAAGGTACTAAAATTATTTTATATAAGAAGCAAAAATAGTAAAGAAAGTAATGAATATAAATTGAGATTAAGGAATGCTGACAGTTATACCACACCAATGCCAACAAACACCTTCTTTTTAAAAAATTATTCATTTTTAAATAAATAAGGACTTTATTTTGGAGCGGTTTTCTACGATAATTGCTGGTTTACAAAACGACTCATGTCTTATTATAGTTCTTAAAAAATTAAAAGCTTATTTTATAGTTATTAATAAATAAAACATAATATTAGACATACAGTTATATATGGCTATATCACCTTGTATTGTACATTAAATACTTGTATATATTTTCTTTGTATGTCGTTTCAGATACACCCTGGCCTGTTACGCTGGAGGACAGTTCATTACATAATTCGCTTTCTTTTAAATTCACGGCGAACGCGAGACATCTCCAACACTTGATCCTGTCTAGTACTGCGAGATCGGACTTGAGACCTGCTTTTTAGTTTTTCTCTCAGATATCCCGGCCTGCCAGTGGTCAGGATTCTGTAAACCAGGCATGAGGAGCGCAGGATACAAGTATCAGCTACAGTCAACAAACCCAGCGATCGTCGAGCCTCCGAAACATGGTCAAACCTTCTTAAACCACATACATACCTTACACACATATTTTGGACCCTCTGTAATTTTTCTAAATCTCCTTTAGACACAATGTTGCCATAGGCAGGGAGGCAATAATCGATCACAGAGAGCACAAGAGCCCGGACAAGGCGAAGCCTGGTCTCTCTAGGAAACGTGTGCCTATGCTTGTATAGCATTCTCAGTCGACCAAGTGTTCGCCGACAAACAGCACTTACATGACCAGATAGTGTGAGGCCACTATCAAGCATGAGGCCCAAGAGCTTTGAGGATTCACATTCCTTCAGTCTGACACTGCCAAGCAACACCTCACCCACCGTCTCCGAACCCACATTGGAAGGAATCGACAACACACTACACTTTTCCTTGTTCAGTTTAATCCCATGCCTCTCAGACCAATCATGGACAATGCTTAAGTCAGCATTCAAAATGGAAACTGCTGAGTCAGCTCTTCCGGCTTCATATGAAACACACAGTTGAGCATCATCGGCGTATGAATACAAGCGACTATGTTGCAAGTCTGAACCCATAGTGGCGGAAAACAGGGTGAATAGAATGGGCCCAAGGCAACTTCCCTGTGGAACACCAGCAAATCTACTTAAAGATGAGGAGAAATCCATCCCAATTTTAACCTTTTGTCTCCTATTCACCAAATAGGAATCAAACCAAGAAACCACCTCTGGTCGAAAACCATAAAAATGCATGACAGCCAACAACATCCTGTGGTCTATTGAGTCGAATGCGTGTGAAAAGTCCAGCATTGCAAGAAGAGATGTTTTCTTATCCGCCCTTGCGTGAAGCAACTCGTCACAAACGAGCAAAAGCGCAGTTGCAGTACTATGGTCCTTCCTGAACCCAGACTGTAAGGCTGGAAGGATATTCTCCGACTCCAGAAATTGTACCATTTGTGAAACAACCAGCTTCTCCATTATCTTCGACAGGGCAGGCAATACCGAAATTGGACGCAGCTCGGACACAGATGAAGGTGCTTTGACTTTGGCAGTACAATTGCCTCCTTCCATGCATCCGGAAAAGTGGAAGTGGCCAATGACTGGTTAGCTAAATGTGTTATGGCATCAATACAATACGGACTTATCATTTTAATCATTTTTTTTTATATGCCATCAGCTCCAACTGCCTCTGATGTGATGCTATTCAAAGCCTCCTGCACTTCTCTCCTTGTAACACTCCTGAAATAGAAATCACAAGTGACACTCTCTGATTTGTTTCTTTCATAGAACTGTACGCAATCATCATTTGCCATGATACCTAAGCCCATACTAACGAAATACTTATTGATTTCTTCCAAATCTTTTACAAAGTTGGGTATGGCTGGATCGAATGGATCAGTGACACCACTTGTCCTTATTTTAGTCCAAAAGTCTCTAGAGCTTTTACATTTCTCCATTTCAGTTCTAAAATAATTTTGTTTTGATCGTCTTATTTCATTGTTGAGCATATTTCTAACCTTACAATATGTTTTTTTTACAAGTTTCATTTCCAGTAGATAGCATTTCCTTGTTATAATAATCTTTTTCTATGGTTAGTTGAATGATTTGTTTATTTCTCCATGGAGATTTCTTTCTGGTCACTCTCTTATGTACTAGAGGTGCATTTTCATTAAAAACCTGAATAATAGCAGAATTAATAAAATCTACAATGTCATCTCCATTGTTCATAGACATAGCATCTTCCCACCTAATACTGGACGTACAATGTATCATCTTGTCAATGTCAAATCGGGAGAAGTCACGATAAGTAACAAATCTAGGAGGCCTTCTTGATTTTTTTGTTTTTATATCGACATATGTCATCTTGTGATCAGATACTCAAACACCTCTTGAGTCATAGATGGTTGACATATCCACGACGTCACACTGTACGTATTTAACATTGCTATTTACAATAATGTGATCAATCAAAGTTGCACAGGTTTTAGTAACCCTTGTAGCAACTTTAACCAACTGAGTCACCTCAAGGCTCTTAAAGAGTTTATTTGCAAAGCGGGTCTCTGTGGATGATAAATCTAACAAGTTAATATTCAAGTCACCCATTACCACAATATTATCTGCGTACTGGGCCATATCATAAAATACAAAGTGGAGAGCGGGCTCTAGACAAGTGTAAGGCATATCTCCCGGTCTGTAGATAATGCAAATACAGAAAGATTCACTTTTACACTTCAATATTCCACAAATATGCTCTGGAAAATTACAATCTTCAAATTGAAGTGATTTCAGCGAACATTGTAGGCAGTTCTTCACATATAGTGCCACTCCACCACCTCTGGAGGCAACTGCATTTCCCTTTCTGTCGCTCCTAAACAATGAATATCCACTCATCGCAAACTCATCAGAAGATTTACTTTCATTCAGCCAAGTTTCCGAAACACCAAAAACGTCCAGGTTTAAATCCTCTACCACGGCACGCATCTCTTCGAAGCCCGTGGAAAGAGAGTTCATATTTAGATGTGCTATCCTGATAAATTTATCAAGTTTACATATCCGTTTTTTGACTGCACCACATTCCCATCATCCACAAGTCTCGGCAAGCCAGATTTGTCACTGTCAACCGGAAGTTCAACATTCAATACGGCTTCAACACCGTCAACTACAGTCTCCAGCAACCCAACCTCAACATCATCCACCTCAAGCTCACCCCTCGTTACGGCGTCTACACCGTCAGCCACAGGTTTCAACAAGCAACCTCCGACAACATCAACTGGAAGCACACCACTCGTCACAGCGCTTTCAGCGCTAGACAAAACCCCATCCGAAGCCATTTCACAGGATGTAAGCTGCTCGTAGACATTCAAAAGTGCTGCTCCAAACACAGACACCCCCTTTCTGTTAAGGTGTCTGCCATCCCGAGCAAGATGGTACCTTCGCACCAGCTGATTCCAGTTCAAGAAAACGACACCAAAGTTTCCAGACATCAGCTCCAACTGCTCATTAAATTGTGCTAATGCAGTTCCACTTATGTCAGACCTTGGCAAAATGCTGTCAACTAAAACAACACTGTTTGGAAAACGGATTCGTGTTGTGTATAACAGGTCCGCCATACAGTGCAATGCCTCGCGCTTGCCGCATCCCCCATTGTACCACCGTTATATTTCAAAGGCAAGTTATTGGTTCCTACATGAAAATGAATTATTTTAGGTTGGTGCTGCAAGAAACCCATCAACTTATTTTTTACATCTTTGATTTTCGCCCCAGGGTGTACCCTAACAGTACAACCATTTTCCTTACAAAGCTTTGCCGAATATCGGAGAATTGAATCACCTATAAGCAAATAATCAGCATTACTTTGCTCAACGGGTTTGAGAGAGTGATTGTCCTCCAGAGTAGTCTGGCCTGCACATTCTACAGCCGGTAACATGTCATCAGTGGCACACAAACCACTCAAAACCGTTGCATTATTTAGGCCTACTCTACAACTACTACTTTCAACATTTATTTTACTCTTATTTTTAGAGAGGTTTCTTTTATCTTTGCTTTTCAAAGAGTCTGTTTTACGTTTTTCCTTGCCTTTTACATGACCAGAATTTTCACTCCATACACCTGAAGAGCTCTTAACAACCTTAACAACTGACTCAGTAACAGAAGTGTGGTTACTTAAAACTACAAATCTATTTTTACAAGGTACTTGATTATGTTTATTCGGATTTAAGTTTCGCCTGGCACATTTTTTACCTTTCACAACTTTCCACACTTTATCGTTTGCCAAATTTGACCTAAAATTATTACTACTTTGAGAACTTGGTACAAGAGTGGCATTAGTACTACCATGTGTCTCAGAGGTGTCAGTGTGATGCAGTGTGTTGTGAGTCAATGCGAATCGGTTGCACACCTGACCGAGCAACAGCCGAGCGTTAACAAGAACGTGAACACCACATTCAAAAGACTCTGTCTGCTGAAAAGTCTGCCCCTCACTTATTGGAACACTATCTAATCCAAAGTTGACAAGCAACGCTGCAGCATGCCGCTCGTTCAGGCCGCGCACCGAGTCGTAGTGTACTGCTGTTCGTGTTGTGTTATCAAGGAACAGTAGGCTCCAGTGTGACCCACCATTCTGCTCAAGACCTTGGTCACAATTGTTTAATACAAAAAACACCCAGGATTTGTTATAAAACGACATGTCACTTAAAGCCTGATCTACATAAGTTCTACTATGCAGTTTTAGAAGTTGCGTCAAAGTTGGATCAACAAACAAAATATCATTTTGAATTCTAGTGACTTCAGAATTCAGTAACCTGATATGATCAGTTATAATTTCATCTGATAACCATTTATTGTTTAAAACCTTCAATGAAGATTCAAGTTGAACAATCTTATTAGTGTTTACTAGCAGCTTATTTTTTAAAACATTACAAATGCTTTCATTTTTTTCGACCAACTTTTTTAGTCTGCTATTTTCTACAATTAGCTTACGATTAGCACATTGAACTGTTTCATAGTCATTTACAATGTTATCATGTTCTGCTTGCAGATTTCTCAACAGAGAATTTGTATTTTCGGCCTTAGACAACTTTGTATAATGTCCTTAATCTTAACTTCTAAAGTATTCTTTTCATTAACTAAATGGTCATTATTGCTAAGAGAGATATTTAATTTAGAACGGTGAGAATTCCTTTCTACATCCCTCTGTGCACTCAAATAGTCCAGTTCTTCTTTCAAGCGCTCATATTTACCACACACGTCATTCAGCTGTCCGCAGACGTCATCAAACTTCAAAACAACGCCAGAAGCTCCATTAATCAATTCATTGCAGTCATAATCACAATTTGATACAAGTTTATATAGCTGAATACAAAATTCAGAAACTAACGTACTAGCATCATCGTTAAAACTAGCGCAGTCAAATATAAAGCTATCCATTGCCATTAATAACTTTAGTCAAATTTAAGGCCGATAAAAAAAGAAAAACCAAATTAACTCAACTGGTCTGTTTCTCACAGGATACAAAATAAAATAAAATCAATTAAATCTTCTATACAAATGTCAAAACAATAAAATATCTAACCTAATCTAATAATAAATGTATTTTAATAAAATATTAAAATAGTCAATAAATAAAATAAATTAATTTAAAATGTAACATAAAATAGCAACAATAATATATTTATAAACATATAAAACAAAACAATACTTAAAACCTAACAACAACAACGAACAACTACAAATAACAAGGCTTCAATACTGAAAAATGTAAGACATAAAATATATAGTCTATACAGATGCCTTCAAGTTAAGCGGCGATTTAAGTAGAGCTCAGATGTTGGTAGGTTGCGTCAATTTATTGAAGGCGCAAGATAATATCCACCGTAGCAGCAGAGTGTAGTACAGCAGGCTCGGGCGTGACGAAGGTTAATAGTGGGACAACTAGTGCGGCGATGTTGGTAGCGCCAGCTGTGTCTTGCAGATGCGCAGTAGTCCCGCTTGCCGTTCCGTCTGACAGGCCGCTACAGACTTTCCTTCTCCGCTCCAAGTATGTTAGTGACGAGACTGACATACACTACTTACAGCTGCGTGTCGTTTTCTTTGGCAACTTGGAATGTTCTCCTTTGACACTTATTAATAAGTTAAAAAACTTCCGTGAACAAAATAATAACTATAACAGTTTAAAATATACAACAATCACGGAGCATAAAAATAAGTAGACTTGCAAGGCTGAGCAGGTCTACCAACTCCCCAATTTTTAGCACCAAAATTGTTTAATGTATTACCTTGTGAAATTAGTAATCTGTCGCGTATACCTTTCTTGAAATGTATTAAGGAGTGGGTATTTTCATTGCAGAATGTTTATTAAATGTAAATTAAATTTTTTTAAACGTATTTTATGTACTGTTTTGATGTCCAGTTTTATTGTACAAAACTAGTGGGAGGGGTATGTACTATTAATGGCCATGGTTTATAATAATAAATAGTAATGCTGAAATAATAGTATTTTGTCTTTGTATTGTGAGTTATGTATGAAATGTTTTATTGTTGGTTGATAGGGAAATGTATGTGTGGGTGTAGGAAATTGTACAATGGATAGTATTTGTTTAAAATAGATGTAGATATAATGAGGATTATAGTTTATAGTTTATTTTATATAATTAGTGTATGGGTGATTTATCTGTTTATCTTGCAAGTATGAATCTGAATGAATTTTGTTAGAAAGAGGGTTTTAGGATTATGTTATAATATTTGAAGATGTATAATTGTTGTTCTATCGCTGCTAGTTCTTTTATTTATATGAATTATGTAAATGCCTCAAAACAGGCTTTGCCTTGGAGGCCAATACTTTGTTTCTTGGTATATGTATGTATGTATGTGTGGCATGAACGTTAATATGTCAAGGTCAGCCAGTACTGATATACTATGTAATCATGTGCTATGCACAAGACTGACACTAAGCATTGGCAAGGGAAGGAAGCCATCGTGTAGGATTGAGCCAAGGACATACTACACTACGTATTTCATGCCAGTATTTAGTAACTTGCGTCCCTGTGCCATCAATACCCCCCACATAATTACTAACCATCCCTTTTCATAATTCACCAGCCAGCCTAGTAAATTAACGCATAAATTTATTTATACCCACATAAAAGCGTCCAAACTATGATATAACTTACATTTTACATATTTTACATCTTCGTTTGCTATACATTTTACAGACATTTCTTTACTGCCCCACTATTAGCTCTAACTAAAGCATAATAAATCTGCAAAATTTTTAATAATAGATTATTCCTATATATGTCTGTAAGAGTATAGACAACAAAGATCATTACAGTGTAAAAAACTTGATAGATTGTTAGGTAATAAAAATGATTATAGGTAAGGTTTTCTTCTAGCTTGCATATGGATAAAGTTGTCACTCACTTCATAAAAACTTAGACTGTTTGTTCCAGCTATTATAAATTATTTCTAGCACCTATGCCCCTAACATTTGTGCTAATAGGATTGTAAAAGGTTTTAGAGAGTGCCCAACTTATCACGAGCCCTATAGACTCAATGTTTGATTTTGGTTAGTCAATAACGACATCGGTGTACGAACTAAAGAAATAGTTTTAGAAGAAAGAATACGGGAGGTGAATAAAGGCAAATATTAATATACTACCTCTCAGGATTTGGTATTTTAGAATATACGTGATAAAGATATATTTGTTAACTTTGTGATGTATCGTCTGGTCAGTTTTGTGTTAAGTAATAATGCATCTTCAGCCGTACTTACCCGATTAAACGTCTGACAACTACATATTAGCGTATTTGATATCTGATTTACACTTTGTAACCTACAGAATAGATCAAGTTAATTAATATTTTCCCTAACAAAATAACCCAAAATTGAACTATTAGGCTATGTCGAAAATACGATTTAATCTCCATGTCAAACATTTTACCACGTTTTATTTAACATTTCGTTGTATTTATGTTGAAGATTTGTGGAGTATCGAGATTTTGTGAGAGATAACGCTGGGTCTTATAATAGTGTATCGAGACACCTGTAAAGACGTAGAAAGAGAAAGTGCAGCGACAAGATATTCCCGATTGGAGGTGACATTGAAAGCCTGGAATATGCCAAAGCCTATTTCGATTTTGAGGAGCTAAAACATGATTGTATGAAAAAGAAATATTCTTCAGACCCATAAGGTGGCGAGTGAACTCAGATTAATATGCCAAATAGAAATTCACACCGTGATATCAAAATTAAATATTTATTGTATGTTGCTAGCGTAGCCTGTTGCACATGACTGTGCAATTCTTTTGGCTTGAAAGTAAAATTTAGGCTTGGCTAGTAAATTTATTATTTCAGTGCACTCCGAAATTAAAGTCATTTACCAGTGTAAATATTCAGTAATTATTATCTTTTAGAGTGTTTGTAATTATTTAATCAGATTTTCCTGCAGCATCCTGCAGGCTGTTATGTCTGGCAGAGGCCTGCTTAGCCATATTACAGTTGGAAATTAGACCATGCACGTGGGCTGCAGATAGTAATTTTGTAGTTGGAGGTTGCCCTGTATTGTCGATGAAAGTGTGTTCTTATGTATTGAAATTCACTCCTATGAAACTAGAGGCAGTGAGAGTTACCGTGCACAACAGCATAAGACAGTGGCTTTCGAATGCTTGCCGTCACAGGATGGAGTCAAATTTCTCAATAGGTTCCCTGAGGGTTTTATACAGTCGGATAGTTTCAACCAGTTTAAAGCTCTTCTGAAGCGCCTACTGATGTCGAATGCGTTTTATTCTGTTCATGGCTGGCTGCTGGGAGAATAAGAGTCAAAATTTAAATAAAAATTAATTAGGTAAATAACTAACCTAATACACAATTACAAGTCAGGAATCACAACCACCATGTTGTGTGTCAACTTCACTAACTCTAAAAACATGCACCACCTTAGGCGTGCCACACGTTTTGGTATGATTTGGTTATTTTAACCTAGTTTTAATTATGTATTAGGTTAGTTATTTACCGGAAGAAGAGATCAGATTGCAGATTTCGAATCGTAGTGTTACTACGATGGCAAATGTTCGGAAAAATCCTGATTCCTTCACAATATTTTGTAAATATAATACCCTACAGTAGCGTATACGAGGTAGGAAACTTACGGTATAAATTTCAATGAAATGCACATCACGGCACATTTAATGATCGAAACGTCCAAAACCAATACCATTATCATGGTACGGTTTCATACCCCCTCAATAACGCACCGCCAATATTAAACTAGTGTTTACTGATAAATCTGTAACACTCACTTGTTATAGTATTTGAAATACAGCTGGAATAACATAGAAATGAATTACCCTGGGTAGTTTTCAGATATGTTACAATTTTATTTTCAGATCAATGAATTAATACTATATGTATTTGGTATCAGATAATTGACGAATACATACTTTTTTTTCTTCTTCAAGATGGCTAACTGATAGATTATAACTTGTGTTCACTCTTCATAAAACTTATATTTCTAGTCTGCATACTACCTGTTAATTGTGCTTTTGTTATCGCGTGATCTGTTCTTGTCCGTGAGTAGTTTTGTCTATGTGTTTTGTGTCTCCGCTTCCGCATTAAATTGTCACTCACACAAATAACTAACCTGGCCTGCTAAACTCCGAGTCTCGTCCTGATTAAATGTATTCCAATTTAACTGTCTCTCTCATTCCACCTGTCGTCTGTGTCAACTCACCTATGTTTATCGTCTGCTAGAGATTACATAGAGGAACCCCTGTTCGTTCAAAATCCACAGCCTTCTAGATCTACAAACTGATACTATAACAAGTGTCTATTGCTTCATCTCACTGTGGGTGGATCGAGTAGCTTACAGTGACTGGAGCTTAGATACTTTCCAGCCTTGTACCAGCAATACCTTAAATAACATCAATCTTAAATAATCTACCCCGCTACATATTACATTACCATAACTAAGAAACAATGAATACCTGTCCTGTCTGTGTCAAATCTGTCTTGGATACCGAGGAAGGAGTCTCTTGTGACGGCCCTTGTGAACGTTGGTTTCACAGAGAATGCGCTAAAATGACCAAGGCCGAATATCAACGAATTAGCGGCAACACTAATATTAAATGGTACTGCAATAGAAATAATTGTAAAAATCTCTCGAACCAACCACTCAATCAGCTATCAACTCAAATGAATTCGGTCCTCTCTAAGTTGGATTATTTATTAGAGAAAGTAAACAAAATTGATTCAATATCTAGACACGTTGTTTCCATTAAATCAGAAATTGTAGCCATTAACACAAGTCTCTCGTCCCTTGAACCCCGTGTTTCTACCGTTGAACAGCAGGTCATGGATATAGGAGACAGAGTAGACAGCATTGAATCTGGAATTGCTTCTAACGTAGGAAGCGCAAAGTCTCTGGCAGGCAGCAGTCAAGTTGACGTAAGTCTTGTTGTCGAGGAGGTGAATGAGAGGTTGTTACGCTGTTAGCCTACCTGAAAGCCTTATGACAAATCCAAATGAAAAACGTGAGAGTGACAAGCGTAATATTGAGGCTATTTTGTCATCAGCTGACCCAAACAGCAATTCGAGCAGCTTGAGATTTTTTCGTGTGGGTAAAGGATCAGCTTCAAAGCCCAGACCTCTTAAGGTTATTATTGGTTGCGCAGAAAGAGTTAACAAGATTTTGAAAGCTTGCACTAAAGATGTCATTCGAGGACTAGGTCCAGACTTCTCAAACATAAGTTTGGCCAGAGACAAGACTAAGCAGGAGTTGGCCCATCTGGATCACTTGAGGAAGGAACTATCACGCCGTTTGAAGGAAGGTGAAGTCAACTTGACCATAAGATACTTAAGTGGTATTCCTAAGATTATGCAGTCAAAAAACGTGTAGTTTCCCACGGTAAACCCTATACACTTACATGCCTGTATCAGAACGTAAATGGCATTCGCTCGAAGACTCACACTTTATCTGAAAATTTGCTTCAATGCGTCTATGACATAATTATATTTACGGAGACAAACCTACATCAACACGTTGCTTCTTCTGAGCTGGGCTTCACTCATCACACTACATATCGCAAAGACAGATCGGAGCTTACCAGCCGCAAGGGGGACGGTGGTGGGGTTTTAGTAGCAGTTTGCAATAAATTTCAGTCCAATGAAATATCATACGCTAATTCAGTTTGTGAAGCTCTATTTGTGGAACTGAAGTTTGACAATTCTACTAGGCTCCTTGTTTGTGGCGTCTACATACCTCCTCACTCATCCTCTCAAGATTATATTAATTTCTCTGCTATGCTTGATGAGATCATTGCAACCTCTAGAGAATTTCAATCTATCCTTATAATTGGGGACTTCAATCTTCCTGATTTCAACTGGATGTCGGACACTCCACAGGCTGCTTCTGCCTCACACAGAACCGTCTTGGATATGGCCTCGTCGTTTGGCATTAGGCAGATGAGTGGAATTCTGAATGGAAGAGGAGTTCAGTTAGACCTAGTGTTTGCCACTCGGCAAGATTTCTCTGTCACTTTCGCTAGTGATCCTCTTCTGCCATTCGAAGACTATCATCTTCCCCTTTGTTTCACAGGCACCATGGGCACCATAAATCCCCTTATTCAACGGCCACAATATGTTCACGCACGAGGAAATGTAACCTCGAGAATGTCAAGAATGAAATCTTGGGCGGCGCAATTGTTATTGACTACGACTGCAAAGATCTGAACTGTGTCTTTTCCAGTTTCTACTCTCAACTCGGTAACTGTATAAAATTGAATTCCCCCTTGAAGAGAGTTGGGAGCTCCCCGTTTCCAAAATGGTTTACCAAGTAGTTAAAAGACATGGTTGTCCTCAAGAAAATATTGCATGCACAATATAAGAAAACCCTCACGGACTTCGACTACTGTGCATTTAGCAGGGTGCGTGATCAATGTAAGATCCTTTCTAGAGCTTCTAAGGCTAACTACGGCCACTTTGTTGACTCAGCTATCTCATCTAATGTAAAAGTCTTTTGGAGCTTTGTCAACGATTTAAGACGAAAATCTTCTGTTCCGAGTGAGATGAACTTCGGTGACTCAGTGCCTTCCCATCCAGGAACGATGTGTAATATGTTCAGCACATTCTTCTCTTCGGTGTATGCGCCTGCTGACAACACTTCACCACCAACAAAGGCATATGGGACTCCTTTTACCTTTTCCGAGGTCTTAGTTACTGCTGAAGCAATCAATAAAAGGCTGAAAGCTCTCGACGCTTCTAAGGAATGCGGCCCAGATAACATTACTCCTGGAGTCCTGAAGCATTGCCGCGCCGAATTAGCCCCCATCCTTCTCTTTTTGTTTAACCTGAGCCTGGCCAATGGAGTTTTTCCTGAAATCCTGAAGGAGAGTTACGTCGTACCCATTTTCAAATCTGGTGACAGACAGAACATAACTAATTACCGGCCGATTGTGATCCTCTCAGTGTTGGGCTAGGTATTCGAGGGTTTGGTACTGGACATCCTTCAGCCGCACTTTTTTGAACATCATCATTGAAGAACAGCATGGCTTCATGGCGGGGAGATCCACCGTGACTAATCTTCTCGTATTCCAAAGTTATGTTCTTGAGGCTTTCAGTCGTAGGCGCCAAGTTGATGCTGTTTACATTGATTTTAGCAAGGCGTTCGACAGGATCAGCCACAATCACCTACTTAATAAACTTGAGGGCTATGGTGTCTTGGGAACTATGCAGGCATGGTTCCGTAGCTATCTTACCGACCGCAAGCTGGTGGTTCGCTTTGCAAATCAGACTTCTGACGCCTTTGTCCCATCTTCTGGTGTGCCTCAGGACTCCCACCTTGGCCCGCTTTTATTTTCCATATTTATTAATGACATCAAGGAGGTCACCAAAGTTCCTTTCTTACTGTTTGCTGACGACATAAAACTTTTTCTTGAAGTGTCCTCCAGCGCAGACTGCGAACATCTTCAGCAAGCTCTTAACTGTATGTCGAAATGGTGTCAGTGCAACGGGATGTCCATTAATGCCAGCAAGACCAAGCTCATGACATTCAAGAGAACCACCTCCACAATTGATTTCAACTACTGCCTTGATGACAAGCTTCTTGATCATTGCGCATCCATCAAAGATCTTGGAATAGTTCTCGACTCCTCTTTTGGCTGCAGTCTCGATATTGACCAATTATGCTGCCGAGCGTCTGGTATAATGGGGCTGATTATGAGAACTGCTAGGCATGGCCTCGGCTCTAATGCTCTTGTACTCCTCTACAAGTCCCTTGTCCTCCAGCTGCTCGAGTACGCTTCAGTTGTTTGGTCTCCTTACCAAGTGGGCCTCATTGACAGACTGCAGTCCGTGCAAAATAAATTCCTTAGGTATTTGCACTGGAGAGAGCCTGATAGGCCTCTGAACTTGCTTCGGCTACATCCACTGGTCGTTAGAAGGGAGGTTGCAGATGTTTTCTTTCTTTATAAGATTCTCAACTTTGTGGTAGTCTGCCCCCCTCTTTTGGAGCGAATTGCTTTTCGTCTCCCATCTGGCACAAGGTCGCGCCGCCTCTTCGAGCTGAGCCACTTAAACCGCAACTATCTCCAGTTCAGCTCTGTCCCAAGAATACTTCGGCTTGGCAACGAGGTGTGCAGTGAAGTAGACTTTTTCTGCAATCGACTGGGAGCTTTGAGACGTGCTGTGTTGACAGTGAGGCTGGAGACATTTGAGTCAGAGTGAGCTTGCCGAGCCCTGCACAGTATTACAGTATTACAATAGTTACTCCATTGTCATCTTTGATGATTTAGTCTATTACTGTTATCATTATTGTTATTGTTGTATTATAATTTTTTATTACTTGTTATTGTTATTGCACTATTGTTATTGGTACCACTTTCGTTATTTTTCACATTGTTTTAGTTTTATTTTGTTATATCTGTTTATTTCACTATGTCGTAGGCATGGTCAATTGCTGAACTTGATTTTTCATATTATACTTTTTTATGAGAATTTATTACTGTTTATTACTAGTCATCTTAAGTATTGTAATTTTGCAAAATTGTTATACCGTGGGAATGTAAATAAATAAATATCTTTCTTTTCGAAATGCTACTAATACTATTACTATCTATGAAGCTTAAGGTAAATTCAATTCAAATTACTGTATGTTTTTAAAATTGTGATTGTGTTAATAGATCCTCACTCCCCCACACACATTTGGCAGGACGTCAAAGTAATTATACGAGTTGCTACGTAATTCCAAATAGTAGTGGTAGTGTGGTAGTATATCCTTCAGAGCGTGTTGAACTACGAAGTTAAATACTTATATTCTTACTGAGTCATAGCTCCTTTTATTACTTTTTTTAACCTGTTTTACCTGTAAATCCACTACATTCTCCTGTCCATTATAACCTGAGCCGCCCGCGGCGATTTAGGCAATGTTCTTTTGAGAATATTTACAGGGGACCAAATTGCTCGCAATATTAATCACCAAGTGGCTTAAAGAATGTTGAGTGGCTTAAATAATTGTTACAAACTGGACACAAGAGTGGACACTGCCAAGATATTTCTTTTCTACTTAGCAGAGTTGAAAAGTTGAAAATCACTCTGGGTAGGTGTCATTCATTGGGTGGGTTGTTGATTCATTGATTTGATGGGAGAATCTTTAGATGAGCTAAAGTTTGGTGCCAAAGTTGGATGAATTTCAAATAAATCTTCCTCGTTTAAAATAGATTTTATTAATATCTGTGTCTTTACATGTCTTAAAGTGGTTTTCTTCCTTGTATTGCTTTTCCTAGTAATATTTTATCTTTCAATGAAAAAAGAAATCTAAGTATTAAAATAAATAAAGCTGTGTTAAAAATATGTAATTATATCTAATTTCAGTATGATTTTCCAAACTTTTAAACTGTATACATGAGTTTTTTTTATGTACCTACATAAACTTATAAATCTAGTGCCTACAACTATCAGCTAAGTAATAAAATGTATAGTGCTTTAGAAATTTGTAATAAGGATATTACTAAAAGTTTATAAATAAATATGTTTATCAAAACTTCCTCTTTGTTTGTTGGAATCCTAGAAAAGGTTTAACAAACTACGTCTCACGTATATATTAAAGATATTTCCATTTAGCAAACTGCTTTATTCATCACTAGTGCATTAAAATGTAAAGTCTGAGAACCTGGGATTCGGAACCAAGTCAATTATAATGGTTTGTAATGAAGATAGAGTTGACAAAGTAAAGTTATGACACTGAAAACTTCTAAAATTATAATATTCTTGTTAGAGTGCACTTTGCTACTAAGAATGCTCACAGCAGAAAGCCTTTTACAAACTTTCGTTTTAACGTTGACGTTTCTCAAAATATGTGGCATTGTTGAAAATAGTTTGTTTTGTAGAATACTGCGTCATACAAGTTGCGTTCCTTCTTTGGATTCCAAATTGGCACATTCATATGGTATCAATCTATTTTGTCTCCAATAATCCCAACAATATAAGAACTGTATGCACTTTACACTATTGATAGTACGCCAGATAAATACTAATACATTCATTCATTACATTACAATTCAAATATATAATATTTCCATATACAGTTTATATGGTTGTTTGTTTCTACAAATAGATAAAACTATTTTATTTATTATTCTTTCATCATTTGGAAAAGATCAAGCAGATCGAGAAGGTTTCCATATTGTAATGCTACTCAATTTTTAACTTTGGAATTCGTGCATAATCTTCTTATATCAGTGTGTAATATACTCGTATTTAACCTGACACCACGCGTTAATAGAAAATGTTATGAGCCTATTGTGTACGCTATATATGTATACCTAAGTTACGATTACATATCGTGATCAGTTATCGCTCTCAGAATTGAGGTTTTTTGTGGGATATATGAGTAACGTAATCTTTCTTCATGTAATTATTTATTGGCGAATTTAATACCGTAATAAACGATAGATTGTACATTTTTACTTTATAAAGTTTGATAATTTCTTCTTAATAAGTTGGATTTTTATTTGTAACTATTATATGTTAAGTTATTATAAAATCACTCTTCACAATGTTTCTCCTTTAAACAAATTGTATTGACACGTCTTTCACTATAACTGTTACGACCGTTGTCGTAGATGACAAGTAAAATATGATATTTAGACATGATTTAAGGTCAAGCGAACATGAAAATGGAAATGAAATAAAAATGTCTTTATTGAATACAACGAAAAAAATACTCAATTAGCGAGGTTAGGACTAAGTCCTCTCTTACACCTAACCATAAATTAATAAACTATACTATTAGTGTAAAACAAGAGCCACAATATAGTCTACATTACTATTTTACATTCAATAATGATAATCTATATTTATATAAAATAATAAAATGAAATGGAGGTTCTTTATGAAACTAAAAATAAATAAATAAAATAAAACTTACAAAGACATTAACACACATTCACCCATCTCCATTCATACAATGCCATCGTCCTATACCCTATGCCAGGACATCATCAACCCGACGAGGCCCGAAATAAATGGTCCTTAAGCACCCACCGAAACCGCTCCCGACTACGAATACTTCTGATATGATCCGGGAGACTATTCCAGAGTCGACAAGCAGTGACTGTGAATGATTTACTGTAAATAGAAGATCTATGAAAAAAAAAATACAACAAAGAGGCTTTACGTTGAGTATTCCAATTGTTTTTTTTTTTCAGAAATGAAAGAAAAGCGTTCAGACAAATAAGAAGGAGAATAATCGTTATACAAAATAGAATGTAACGTGCTAAGAATGTGGAACTCACGGAGTAGATTTAAGTTTAACAGATGTAACTGATTGATGAAGGTTGTTATATTGTCATATCGTCTAAGGTTGAAGATAAAGCTAACACAATAATTTTGAGCACGTTGTAATCTGTCCGAAAACTCAACCGTCATGTCATTTATAACTTCATTACAGTAATTGAAATGGAAGAAAATCAGGGTCTACTAGCATTACTTTCAAATTTAACGGTAAATAAATAGAAAATTGCTTAAGACTATGAATACCAGCAAATACCCTGCTACAAGTCTCAGTAAGATTTGTAATAGTCAGTCTAAGATTTTTGACCTTGTCACTGTATGAAAGAGGATGACCGTTCAATATGAGTGTAGGATAGTTGTTCAAGTCGATACTGCTCAGAAGTCTGGAAGTTCCAATGAGAATAGTTTAAGTCTTGCTTTCGTTAACATGATTGTTTTTGGTACAATAAAAGTGGAGAGCATAGTTTAGAAAATTTATTTTACCTACATTAAAAGAGATAAGACATGAAAAGGCAAGTTAATTTAAACCTTACAAGAAAATACAAATATATATTGTAAATAGTAAACAAAACATGTTTAACTTAGTTAATTTATATTGTTTTATTATGTAACTATTTATTTAATTACGAGCCAGACTTTTATGAGTATCCCCTAAAATAACAAGTTTCAGCAAGAAGGAAGGAAAGGTTTGGGGTTGTCACATCATGTCTATTTTCTCTAGTAGAACTGGAGAGATCTTACAAATTTTTAGAGATGATTTTGCCTGATTTAGTACATTTCTTCTTGAAAAGTTATTTGTACTGATTTAACTTTGTAGTATTAATAACATACATGTAGTCTTATTTAGTTTAAAATCCAGTATGCATAGAAAAAATTCCACTTTATTAGAGCTAATGAACTAATCTGGCGTCCTCCTTCAAATCTTGATTAAGAGACAGTGACAAGCGAAATTGGTTCTGTTCAGTAGAGTAATTCTCAGTTAGGTCACCAGGAAGAAGTCTTACAGTTTATCCGTAAGGTGACAGGGAGATTCACTTTTGGTTATTAAAAGGGGTTGGATATCAGGAAAGGTTGGCCTAAACGTAATTCCCTTCCCCAAATTAATATTTAGATTGTCTAAATCAATGCCTGTCCTTAAAACTAAATTTATATGCCATTCTGAAAAAGCATAAAACAAAAATTAATAGATCATAAACAAAACAATCCTATGGAGTTTTGACTTTAACAACACGTACTACTTTTTAGCTTCCAGGGAAGTCATGGATGATACGACCTATAACAAATGCTCTAGGAGAATGTTTTTTCTCTCCAAGGAAAATCAGCTATCTTTGTTATACAGGTACATGAGATATAATTTTATCCCAATTCTATCCTTGGATTAATGTCTGAATATATTCCTCGGACCAACGCCTCCAAATAACTTTTACACTCCTAGTAATGAGTGACCATCTTGCATTGTAATTAATTGTAGTCACCAATACGCCTTATTCTGGGCGAATGATTATAACTAAAGTTCCCACCAAAAATATTCAGAATTTAAATACTCAAACCTATCGGTAGAACTGTTAGACACTGGACACATGAGTCGTGAATTCAAGACATTTCTTATCTACTTAGCAGAGTTTAAAAGTTGAAAATCACTCTGGGTAGGCGTTAATTTATTAATTTTATGGCAGAATCCCAAGATGAGCCAAAGTTTGGCGCTAACGATGGATTGAATTTTAAAAATATCTTCCTTGTTTAAAATATCTTTTTATTGATATCTCTATCTTTATTGTGTGTAACTTCTTGAAATGTCTTGCAGCATCGACAAAGCGTGTACTTAAATCACTGGATATGTGTAAAGGTACGCCTCAGTAAGATATAAATCTGTTCGACGCGGATAACACTAACTAATGCTATATGAACAGGACGATTTAAAAAAAAAAACTATTAATCTATTTACGATATGGCTTTTACCATTGCCCCTCTAGCCTCCTCGGAATAAAATTCTTTTCCTGCAAGGTCTTCAGTATTATTTATAAAAGGTATAACCATATTAAACCTACATTTGATATAAGAGGCTGTAAAGGTTTGATCTTAAATATATAACATTTTAAACGCAAAATACCACTCTACATACTGTATTACAGGAATAAAAAATTGTCTTTCAATTCGTGATTGCAATTATTGAAGCCCACCATTTAATGAAATTTATTTATAAACATAAAAAATTAGCTTTGCCAATCGCCTCTGATGTTGGATTACATAAGATGTTTACTAATATTAGGAATGCGATCAAAAGCTAAGCGACAACCCACAGTCAGAATACATGGAGATTGCAGTTCTCGTTATTACAAGGGGTTGGATGTTAGGAAACGGGGACCCAAACATTAATCATAATCTGACTATTTTTATTTCTCAGTAATATTTAAAAATAAAATTACCCCTGTTCCAATTTGTATGAATCTATTAACATGGAGATATCAATGTTTTTGATTCAAAGTTTGAGAACTATGATGTTGATTGGGTAAAATTAATCCTTATTGAACAAGGAAGTACAAACTCCAGTTTAATGAGGGTTTCAAGTCGAGGATGCCAAAGTTTAAGTTACTTTCAGAAAAGCATGCTTTTCATCAGTCCTTTCAGGTTTACCTCTTTTTCTTGTTGGCGTGAAACATTTAGTTAGTGTTGAATAAAGGAAGTATTTTATAGTGCTACTTTACTTAGCTTTATTCCAAGGTCCTTGTTGCTTATTAAATAGTTTATAATTGATACAATATATAAATTACTTATTTAACCCTACGTTTTTCATAAATTTAATTCATAAGATATTACCTGAAATGGTAATATTACCCGAGAAAGTTTAAAATGTAAAACTTTGACTCAAAAATCACTATACGGTGTGAGAAATCTCTAAAATTGCCAAAATGTTCAATTAGCATATAATATAAAGTGATATATATACATACATATATATATATATATATATATATATATATATATATATATATATCCATTTTGCATACACGCTGACACTCAAAACATTTTTAAAGTTCAAGAATTTTTAAATTCTATGCCAACATATATCGAAACAAAGATGACACTTGTCCAAAATATATTTTTATCATCCATTATCCGTACCAAATGTTAAACAAGAACAATACAACAGCTATATTAGTGTAATATATGTATCATATTATCAGTCAACGTGTCATGTAAGTTTAAAACTACTTCTTACACTTTTTATTTTGAATAACAGCGTCGAAAATATATTGTTAAAATACATTATTATAGTTAATTAAGACTACGCTTTAAATTTCTACCAAGTAAATAAAATTGACAGCTTACCTTGGCATCGGTTAGTAAAAATACTTTGATGGGGAACTTTGGAGAATGCTATTAAACCTTTCTACACTTATAATAAACCCTGCATTCTTAAATTATAAATAATCAAATTTTACATTCAAAACAAGACATATATATTTCTAATATTTTTAAAATGTTACTAGCAACGTTTAGAAGTTTACGTCTTATTATAATAAATGTGTGCACCAATTATACATGTCTAACTGATAAAAATAAAATTGTATAAAAAAAGAAATCTCTCCAAAAATTAATCACACATAAAATATTACAGCAGTTCATCAATTTGTAGTGTCGGGCTGCAGAGAAAGAGTAAACGACTGTTTTCTGGCTAATGAAAAATAAACACAATTCATTTAAAGTAAAAGATTTTCTTATTAAAGTTAGGTATACTCTAAAAGTACCCGACCTTGGTCTGGAAAAAAGTTATTTAATAAAAGACATTTATGACGTTATTCGTGGGTGTTGTTTTTTTTTCTCAAAAATAATTTTATAAGATGAGGAAAATGCACTGGAGCCTTTTTCTAATGAAGCTGCCTAGATCTTGTGATCCACAAGACAAATTGTTTACGCCTCTTTTTCTACTACTCGTATTTTGATACTTTTTAAAGATTTGCCAGGGGTAATAATAATTCATGAGGATTTAAATCCTTGCGAAATAATACCTCTGCGTATTTTGTAATTTTTCTTGTATACACGAACATTCTTCTCGTTATAAATTGCATGCAATTTTTTTAGTTTTACTACAGGTGTATGTTAATGTGTGTAGTGATACCACGTGGTCCATAGTGCACAAAAAAGATTAATTTAAGATATAGTACATGTGTTTTATATTCCTTCCCTATAACTAATAATTGAATCAATGGCTATAACAGTGATAAATAGGTAATTTTGCAATTTCCTGTGAAGTAAATATATAATTTGTGACAAATGTTTTAACTTATAAATACGTAATTGAAAATGTTTGTTTGTTGTAGAATAAACATTTCCAGGAATAAAGGTATTTTAGTGACATAATGTTTTTTACGAAATTTATAGAAAATTAAATCGTATCACACGTTCTCTGTGAGATTAAAATGTTTAAGTGAAACAGTAAAGGTTACTAAGTGATATGGCCTCGTCACTATAATGATAATCCCTGCCTTAATTCTCGTTTTGAAAGTTCTAATCCATTTAATTGGGATAAAAAACGTCTTTACCGAGAATAGAAAATCTGACTGTGCTGATTCTTAAGGTTCTTATGATTTATTAAGATAACAAGAGAGTTTAACATGAACTCCTCAGTACATTAAAGGCTTATTTCTGAATACATGAATACTTAGAGAAAGATTACTACATTTTAAATGAAGCTTTTAATTAAACATAACTTTTTGATCGTCTTTGTAAACTCTGAACGTTTAACTTAAAATTAGAATGGATACCTTTGCTTTAGATGAAAGAAGAATCATTTTTACGCCCATTACCCAATATTTTCCTTTATTATGGCATTTAGTAGACTAATATATTGTACCTAGAAATCTGTCTCCAACAATACTTAATGTTAAATATAATATTATTATAATATGATATTACGTAATTTATAGTTTTTTTTCCAATTCTAGACAAAGTAAATTAGTTAATAATTATGAGTACACTGAGATCTCTTTTCAATAACTCATTCACAGTATTTTTAATCTATGTAGACGTAATGTAGAGTATAGGGCATTCATCTAACAGTGTATCAAATAAATTCATAAAAAGGGAAGTAAACCACTTGGAAATAACGTAATTACGCTTGAAATTACTGGCACAATTGTTCTTTAATATTTTAAAACATATAATTTTGTAATCTGTGTTGAGCATTATTCAAATATGAACGTTTACATGATTGTATAAAAACAAGACACATACAATGAAAATATAAATCATAAACTGAAACATGTATATGACATATGGGGTTTTATTTATCAATACGGTAACAAAATTTATAAACATTAAATCTTATTGGACCAGAATTAGACAAGATTAATAACATGTCCACAGAAAGCAGGTCCTCCAAGATTGATGTCGTAGGACAGTGTAGATAGCTCACTGGAAAGTACCATTAACTCTGCTTCATAGGCTTTACCTTCTAAACGGGTAAGTGACACACACAGTTTAAAATATTTTTTATAATGATATTCAAGAAAAATATTAAAGCCTAAGATATTTTAAAGTTGCAAATGATAAATCCATAGTTTTACCTGGTACTATAAGATTCCAGTATCCAGTAGTGGCACACTTCAAATGAACATCCTGTATATGGCTGTTCGGAGAGGATGAAAGATTAACAACTGCGTAGTAAGTTCATTGGTATGTTAATTTACGGCAAATTAACGTTCAAATATTAAATATGAGCTAATAATTTACGGAGATAAAATTACTAAAAGTATATAAAAAACGATCATCACTCAGGAGGAGTGTTTTGACTGCGCGGACATCTATCCGTAGGCAGTCGAGTTCAACAGAATCTCCGAGGCATATTTGGATCTTATTCTGACCTATCGGTTTATTTCCTATCTGGTTACGCGTAATTATTTGTTCGATTTTATCAACTCGTCTGAATGTAAATTGTAACTTTAAACTGTTGGTACTATTTAATTCTTTATCAATAGTAAATCTGGATTTTTTTTGTATTGCGACTTGATGTTAAAAAAAATCAAAAGTAAGAGCAGGGAGTCTCTCTCCTCGAGCATTCAAAAATGACTCGTACTAACGCAGTGTTTCCTTACCTAAATTTAGTACGAGTCTAAGTGAAATATGACTTTCATTTTATGTAACGCACCATATAGCTTTACAGTTCTATACAAGCATTGCTTCAGTAAACGTATGATATGTCGAAACAATTAAAAACCAAGGCTAATATATTTTTATACTAAACTTCAATTAATTACAATGGTTAACACTGAATCAACATTCAGTAAACATAAACTTGAAACCAAACATTTAAAAATGCTGCCACTGAACAAAATATCTGAACCACATGAACGCCGAGATAGATTAAGACCAAGATTACAATAGACAATTTATCTGAACTAAACCTATGTTAAAATCAAGTAACAAATGTCAAACATTAAGTGTGATTAGAGTTCAGAAACTCTTGAACTGGATTAAATGTCCAGCTCAGAAGGTGCCTCCGTAGTTACACTTAAAGCGTTTGAAGTAATTTCTTTTTCAATAAGGAGTAATGAGCTTCTTGTATATATACGGAATATGTAATACATTATATAATTGTATAATATACATTATAAAATAATTATAGTGTTTTAGTATATTTAACAATATGAAGTAAACCAAGGGTTAAAAAATTATGGTTGCCTGTAAAGTCGGTTTTACGGGCGAAGATTTTACGTGACAACGTCTTTTTCTCGGTAGAATATTTATTGATATGAATATTATTAAATTGCACAATAGGAACAAGGAATTGAATGAAAATAAGAATTGCACAAATTTTAACTATAGAAATATATTTTGTTTACTAAAACATTGTACATAATTTGAAATTAATTAAAATTTGTTATTGTAAATGGTAAAGTTGAATAAAACATTTACTAAAATTGGAATTTGAAATTTTTGCTAAACACAGTTAAATTCTAACTCCGCGCGTGGTGATTGGTCGGTTTAGTTCGTTTGATTGGTCGCACTGTTATGACAGGTTAGAGGTTATAATTTGTTATTTTAAATGTTTGACTAGCAATACGCGCTGTTTCTTCTCAATCGACTGAATTACGATTGATTGCAGAGTGATTTAAACTAATAATTTACTTAACACTATCAACATTTGTCAATAGTATGACATAACCTATAAACTCAGTTTCTCAACTTTTGTGTCAATCTAACAATTAATCAATCAATCATAGTTTACGATAATGAAATATCAGAGTACAATTATTTACCTTTATTGTTGTAGTTGTTGTAAATGACGAATCTAAGCACTCCACATTTTCACGAATAAACATAGTTATCTGCTTTATCCCGTGCGGCGGACCCACAGTTATCTGCTTTATCCCGTGCGGATCCCGTGCGGCGGACCCACTGGACGGGCATCGTAACGTTACCGGGCGTTACACTTTTTCATGAGTGACTCCGAGCCGCAACCTAATTTAAGACGTTGTCACGTCAAAAAGTTTAAACCTCAAAAACGTAAATTGACGGTAATTTTAGTATTCCATAAAGAAAAAAATAAACTTTGTATTATTCACGATGATTTATTATACTGTATTCATATTATTCTTTCTTATGTTTGATGATTCTAAATCAGTAGAATGTCCAGAAAATCACGTTATATTTCATATGCATACATATGTACATTTTAAGAATATATGAGTAATAAGACCAATACCAAACAAAATATATTTCAACACATCTTTCTTTTTAAAATATTCCAAATGCAGCTTAGGTTATTTTTAAAATAAGTATAGGCTCGTGCTTTGAAATGCTTTATTATTCCATTGTAAATCTGGGGAGCAAAATAAGAAAAGGTATTTCTCACCTCCTCGTGTTTGACCTTAGGTAACTCTAGCATGTTGTCCTGTCGTGTGCAACTTTCTCTAATCTCCGAACGAGCCTGCAGCATGTTCCTCAAATAAGGGGGTGTACCAGACAGCAAAACCTTGTGGACTAAGCAAGCCACTTGTAACTTAAAGATATGCTTTATTAGAAGTATTTTATATGTTTTTTCTAGATTGAATGACATTATCAAATTTTCTAAGACGATATACTAACCTAATAGCAGAGTTTTGCAACTTTTGAAGAGAGACAGTGTTGTCAAGGGATAATCTACCTCCGAAGACCGGAAGAACAGATATCGTGGCAGGTTTTTGTATGTTGACAATTTTTAACATTGGCTGCTCTTAAAGCAACCCCAAGCCTAAACAAAGCTCTCAGTTTGCACATTGTGCTGCGGGTCGCAATCCGAACATGATTTGAGAAGGTTAATTTTGTGTCCAGCGTTACGCCAAGAATCTTTGCACTCTCGTATACTGTCAAAGGTTCCCCACCCACAGCGAATCATACTTAATGATATTTTTTCACCAAAGGAGGTTGAAATGAACCATTTAGCATTTATTAGGTTTTAACTTCAGGCAATGATCATCCGCCCAAAGTTTGACTTCCAAGAGATCCGCATTCATTTGGCGAACAGCCAAGCAACGTTGGAAGGATGTTACAATAATACCAGCCGAATATTGTCTGGATACGAGTACAGAGAACAATAAATTAGTTCAGATTCGAGATCTGCTATATATAGCAAAAACATGATGGGGCCTAGACAGCTGTCCTGAGGGACCCCTGAAACTCTAGAGGTGACATAAAAAAATATTATTCACCTTAGTGACCTTCCAGACAATTATGAGCAAACCCTCATCAGTGTAAGACTACTAAACCCGTAAAAGACCATCTTTCTCAGAAAAATTTAAAAATAGACGAATTCGAATGCCTGGGAAAAGTCAAGAGCGGCCGGACTACCACAAAGGCCCTTATCCTTAGATGAAAACAAATTATCAGTTATACTCAGTAAAGCTGATGTAGAGCTAAAGCTCTTTCTGAATCTTGACTGGCAGTCAGGGAAGATATTGTTACAGTCCAAGAAGGAAAACAACTGATCACACACAACTCTCTCCAGTGATTTGGACATAGCAATATGGAGATAGGTCATAAGTCAGATATACAAGAGGAATTGTCAGTCTTTGTCTGAGGTAGGAAAATTACCACTGAATAGGGAAAGATTGATTATATGGGTGAAAGTGATGATACACAATGGGCTAACAGCTTTTATAATTTGTATGGAAATTCCGTCCAATACAAAAGCGGTTGTTGAAATCCTATTTATTATATCCTTCACCTCGGTATCGCTCACTTCATAAAACTGAAAACTAGTTGTGTTCTTGTAAAAGCCAAGCCTTTCTTCACTTACTTTGTGTCTACTTCCCATTCCGCAGCAAAGTAGTGATTTCACACATCTGTCACATTTAGCTTTCCTAACTCACTCGAATCATTGTCCATATCCATTACAAATGTTCAGAATGGCCTCTGTAATTTAATTCCTCTAAGTCTAATACAGACAAATCACATCCGGTGAATAGGGCATGGAATTTAGAAAACGGCAAACTCCGACATTTGTTTTTACGCTTCTGATATTATAACTGGCAAGACTCAGGGTGAGAGCTGTGGTGTTCATGGTTGACTAGATATTATATGAAAGAATTCTAAATGTTTTCCATCCGGCAATCACCAAGTTCAAAACATTGTTTTCTTTTACTATAATTTATTATATGACATTTTTATTTTCGAGATTAAAATGCTCAACTATCCATTATGATAACACGAGTGATAATTTATTTAATGGCCTAAGTATGGGGCTGTATTGAAAATACATATGTGTGTAGTCGTATTTACAAAATTTCGAATACGATGTAAAAATATTACACTGTCATATTTTTACACTGTAATCTACTTGTTATTTTTCAATGGATACATTAGTATCAAACAAACATCTATATAATTTTATCATTCACCTCTATGATTCCACTGATATTCCGTATAAAGTATTTTACAATATGAAATTACCTCTACAAATAAACAGAACGTCTTTTTGTTAATATTGAAACCTGATTTGAAACTCCCGTTTCCTTTTAAAATGTTATGCAAAGCGATAAATCACATGAATTCACAGCGTTAGTGATTATAATGCAATTCCCAATGATTGTGATTC
This sequence comes from Homalodisca vitripennis, assembly GCF_021130785.1. Taxonomy (NCBI): domain Eukaryota; kingdom Metazoa; phylum Arthropoda; class Insecta; order Hemiptera; family Cicadellidae; genus Homalodisca; species Homalodisca vitripennis. Next base: position 88,380,330 of record NC_060215.1, on the reverse strand, counting down.
GATAACCACCTGAGGTTTGAATTCAAATTCACATCTGTAATTAAAAGCAGTTTAAACACGATTATTATTTTGCGCGGTTAATTCCTGTATTTAGTTGTTTTACATAGTTAAAGCCAATCCAATAAATATTCAATCATTTCCCTTCTATTTGAATCATATTCAGTACACGAATACTTTTATCTTCGTTCCTAATCCAGTGAAATACGAATTTTTATTTGATAATTACTTAATGCTATTGTTATTTACAAATCTAGTGATAATTTCTATAACGAATAATCTCAAACTGAATTAAAATAAAGTTATACTTTTTTTGTTATATTACAGATAACAAAACAAAACTATGTATGAAACAAATGTATTACAAACACAATAATATACTCCTCATAGAGAGAAAACCTCAGTTTTGAATTACATTTTGTGCACTGCTAGCTATTATTTGCTGAATGTAATTAATAACTCTTCAATGTACTAGAAAGAACAACTACAGATAATTCGCAGTACGTAAATTGTAGCTAGTAAACCGAATGCTAAATACTTGTAAATTTAAATTTGATTTGTGTTTATAATCAAGTTCGTTTTAACAATCAAACCTTGATTGTATTCCGGATCTCGCTCTACTCATTTCGAGTATATAGCTTTAGGAACCTCAATTGTTGATATCTATGGGGTTTGATATGAAAATTCAAATGAACATTTTCTAAAACATTATATTTTATACCTTTAATTCTAAGGACGTAGCCCATTGGAAAAAAACCCAATACATATTAGAGTAAAAATGGAATGCGTATAATAGTATAAATATATTTTAAAACGTAAATGATGGAAAATGAAACATTCAGAACTTGAATTTAAATGTAGTAAATATTTCCAGACAGACAAACTTTGATCTTGCATCACTCACGATGTAAGAGATTTATTGTAAATGTTTCAGTGAACGTGGTGTAGATTACTTTACAGTAATACAATAATTATTACATAAAAATAATAAGTAGGGTAAAAGGTATGTTGAATATAAAATTATTATATTGGATAAATAAATTTTAGTATGAGTATATGTTTTTTAATGAAGTAAGTACTTGTTAGTTGAAATTAAATAGTTTTTTACCAAAGTTAAACATGTATATATTTTACTTGGAGATTCCTTTTTGAAAATCAAGAAATATTTATTTCAGTTAAAGATGGAAAAATGTAAAAAATAAAAAAAAGTATAATTTAATAAGGCCGTTTAGTTTATTATTATTATTGACGTGATGTCAAATAAATGAAACAAGGACACAGAGTCAATACGTGATGATTTAACTCATTGTCGTTCTGAGCTGGCAAAGACGAGTTAAGTAATAACTACCTTCTTTATATTCTAACATAACTTTTGTAACTATAAATACTATTTCAGTGATTAAACCAGGGAGCTAAAAGAAACAGCAAATGCGGCAATAAAATAATAACAATTGAAAGAATAAGTTGAACTAGTAGAGTGTGTTATAGGTTATATTTTGGTAGTTAACATGCTTCTGTAGTAAAAAATACCTTCTTTTCACTACTTCATTCCTTCAAATCAGCTACAATATTTATGAGTGACTACTGTAAGAAGATATCTAATATATTTAATTCTCATGAATCTCAGCTGGTTCCATGTAGACTTGAGATCTTTTTTCTAAAACATTTCTATTTACAAATTACGTAACTTGGTGAGACAATGAATATAACTCTTCACCTATATTACTCTGTATTTGGTAATTTAGGTGTCTGATAACGAAACAATGCAAAGATTTCGGTTTTGAGCTATTTTGTCGGCGAATTGTTAGACAAACCTGATTCCAAATTCCAGGAGCCAATTCTATGACTGCCTCATATTTCAGAAGCTACACAAAAAGGAAGGTGAACCGGAGCTGGCTCAACATTCATACTCTAGATTTGTTACAAACAGATGTTACATGGGTTGAATAACTTCAAACGCATAATTATATTGTATAAGATAAATTTATAAAATAATAATCATCAAGTCTAAGACCATATACAATAGTTATAAAACATGCAAAGTAAATTAAAAGTTTGAATGAAATATTATGTATGTGGAAACAAATTATAAATAGGAAATGAAAATGTTTTGTAATTCAATATTAATGTAAAATAAGATTTATTAAACTTTAAGATTTACTTTGTGGATTGTAATTAATAAATAATAGATAAGTAGCAATATAGACACAAATAAATACCACCACCATATGATCAAGGGAAAGAATAAAATCCAATTTTAATACCAGTAGAGTGATGTGTGTAATGGTATATGTTGAGAAACACTAATCACATCCGGTGAATAGGGCATGGAATTTAGAAAACGGCAAACTCCCGACATTTGTTTTTACGCATCTGATATTATAACTGGCAAGACTCAGGGTGAGAGCTGTGGTGTTCATGGTTGACTAGATATTATATGAAAGAATTCTAAATGTTTTCCATCCGGCAATCACCAAGTTCAAAACATTGTTTTCTTTTACTATAATTTATTATATGACATTTTTTATTTTCGAGATTAAAATGCTCAACTATCCATTATGATAACACGAGTGATAATTTATTTCATGGCCTAAGTATGGGGCTGTATTGAAAATACATATGTGTGTAGTCGTATTTACAAAATTTCGAATACGATGTAAAAATATTACACTATCATATTTTTACAATGTAATCTACTTGTTATTTTTCAATGGATACATTAGTATCAAAACAAACATCTATATAATTTTATCATTCAACTCTAATGATTCCACTGATATTCCGTATAAAGTATTTTACAATATGAAATTACCTCTACAAATAAACAGAACGTCTTTTTGTTAATATTGAAACCTGATTTTGAAACTCCCGTTTCCTTTTAAAATGTTATGCAAAGCGATAAATCACACGAATTCACAGCGTTAGTGATTATAATGCGATTCCCAATGATTGTGATTCGATAACCACCTGAGGTTTGAATTCAAATTCACATCTGTAATTAAAAACAGTTTAAACACGATTATTATTTTGCGCGGTTTAATTCCTGTATTTAGTTGTTTTACATAGTTAAAAGCCAAATCCAATAAATATTCAATCATTTCCCTTCTATTTGAATCATATTCAGTACACGAATACTTTTATCTTCGTTCCTAATCCAGTGAAATACGAATTTTTATTTGATAATTACTTAATGCTATTGTTTATTTACAAATCTAGTGATAATTTCTATAACGAATAATCTCAAACTGAATTAAAATAAAGTTATACTTTTTTTGTTATATTACAGATAACAAAACAAAACTATGTATGAAACAAATGTATTACAAACACAATAATATACTCCTCATAGAGAGAAAACCTCAGTTTTGAATTACATTTTGTGCACTGCTAGTTATTATTTGCTGAATGTAATTAATAACTCTTCAATGTACTAGAAAGAACAACTACAGATAATTCGCAGTACGTAAATTGTAGCTAGTAAACCGAATGCTAAATACTTGTAAATTTAAATTTGATTTGTGTTTATAATCAAGTTCGTTTTAAACAATCAAACCTTGATTGTATTCCGGATCTCGCTCTACTCATTTCGAGTATATAGCTTTAGGAACCTCAATTGTTGATATCTATGGGGTTTGATATGAAAAATTCAAATGAACATTTTCTAAAACATTATATTTTATACCTTTAATTCTAAGGACGTAGCCCATTGGAAAAAAACCCAATACATATACATATTAGAGTAAAAATGGAATGCGTATAATAGTATAAATATATTTTAAAACGTAAGTGATGGAAAATGAAACATTCAGAACTTGAATTTAAATGTAGTAAATATTTCCAGACAGACAAACTTTGATCTTGCATCACTCACGATGTAAGAGATTTATTGTAAATGTTTCAGTGAACGTGGTGTTAGATTACTTTACAGTAATACAATAATTATTACATAAAAAATAATAAGTAGGGTAATAGGTATGTTGAATATAAAATTATTATTTTGGATAAATAAAATTTTAGTATGAGTATATGTTTTTAATGAAGTAAGTACTTGTTAGTTGAAATTAAATAGTTTTTTACCAAAGTTAATTATGTATATATTTTACTTGGAGATTCCTTTTTGAAAATCAAGAAAATATTTATTTCAATTAAAGATGAAAAAATGTAAAAAATAAAAAAAAGTATAATTTAATAAGGCCGTTTAGTTTATTATTATTATTGACGTGATGTCAAATAAATGAAACAAGGACACAGAGTCAATACGTGATGATTTAACTTATTGTCGTTCTGAGCTGGCAAAGACGAGTTAAGTAATGACTACCTTCTTTATATTCTAACATAACTTTTGTAATTATAAATACTATTTCAGTGATTAAACCAGGGAGCTAAAAGAAACAGCAAATGCGGCAATAAAATAATAACAATTGAAAGAATAAGTTGAACTAGTAGAGTGTGTATTATAGGTTATATTTTGGTAGTTAACATGCTTCTGTAGTAAAAAATACCTTCTTTTCACTACTTTCATTCCTTCAAAATCTGCTACAATATTTATGAGTGACTACTGTAAGAAGATATCTAATATATTTAATTCTCATGAATTCTCAGCTGGTTCCATGTAGACTTGAGATCTTTTTTCTAAAACATTTCTATTTACAAATTACGTAACTTGGTGAGACAATGAATATAACTCTTCACCTATATTACTCTGTATTGGTAATTTAGGTGTCTGATAACGAAACAATGCAAAGATTTCGGTTTTTTGAGCTATTTTGTCGGCGAATTGTTAGACAAACCTGATTCCAAATTCCAGAGCCAATTCTATGACTGCCTCATATTTCAGAAGCTACACAAAAAGGAAGTGAACCGGAGCTGGCTCAACATTCATACTCTAGATTTGTTACAAACAGATGTTACATGGGTTGAATAACTTCAAACGCATAATTATATTGTATAAGATAAATTTATAAAATAATAACCATCAAGTCTAAGACCATATACAATAGTTATAAAACATGCAAAGTAAATTAAAAGTTTGAATGAAATATTATGTATGTGGAAACAAATTATAAATAGGAAATGAAATTGTTTTGTAATTCAATATTAATGTAAAATAAGATTTATTAAACTTTAAGATTTACTTTGTGGATTGTAATTAATAAATAAATAGATAAGTAGCAATATAGACACAAATAAATAACACCACCATATGATCAAGGGAAAGAATAAAATCCAATTTTAATACCAGTAGAGTGATGTGTGTAATGGTATATGTTGAGAAACACTAATCACATCCGGTGAATAGGGCATGGAATTTAGAAAACGGCAAACTCCGACATTTGTTTTTACGCATCTGATATTATAACTGGCAAGACTCAGGGTGAGAGCTGTGGTGTTCATGGTTGACTAGATATTTATATGGAAAGAATTCTAAATGTTTTCCATCCGGCAATCACCAAGTTCAAAACATTGTTTTCTTTTACTATAATTTATTATATGACATTTTTATTTTCGAGATTAAAAATGCTCAACTATCCATTATGATAACACGAGTGATAATTTATTTCATGGCCTAAGTATGGGGCTGTATTGAAAATACATATGTGTGTAGTCGTATTAACAAAATTTCGAATTCGATGTAAAAATATTACACTATCATATTTTTACAATGTAATCTACTTGTTATTTTTCAATTGATACATTAGTATCAAACAAAACATCTATATAATTTTATCATTCAAACTCTATGATTTCCACTGATATTCCGTATAAAAGTATTTTACAATATGAAATTACCTCTACAAATAAACAGAACGTCTTTTTGTTAATATTGAAACCTGATTTGAAACTCCCGTTTCCTTTTAAAATGTTATGCAAAGCGATAAATCACATGAATCACAGCGTTAGTGATTATAATGCAATTCCCAATGATTGTGATTCGATAACCACCTGAGGTTTGAATTCAAATTCACATCTGTAATTAAAAACAGTTTAAAACACACGATTATTATTTTGCGCGGTTAATTCCTGTATTTAGTTGTTTTACATAGTTAAAGCCAATCCAATAAATATTCAATCATTTCCCTTCTATTTGAATTATATTCAGTACACGAATACTTTTATCTTCGTTCCTAATCCAGTGAAATACGAATTTTTATTTGATAATTACTTAAGGGGAGCGGGAAAAGGCCTATCTCGCCAATGTTAAATTTGCCATCTTTAGGTACACTTTTCTTCAAAAGTTGTAAAGCTATGACTTTCAAATTTTAGGGCTATATTTACCAACTCTTTTTGTGTTGACAGACCCCAATTTTACACCTGCTAATCAAATATTACCTTAAAAAATCATTTTTTCATAGAAAACTAAAAAAAATTAAAACATTTTTACAAAACATAAATTTTTTATTACAAAACTAGTAATGTGAGATTAATAAAAATGGGTCTAAATATTACTTATACCCCAACAATGATGTGTAAAAAATTTCAGTATGTAGGTTAATTATTTACAGAGATAAGTGTACCTTTGTTTTAATAAAATGCAACTTTCGGCAAATTGCGACTGAACTCAATAAACTAAAAGGCATACAATATCTACCTTAAAATAGGCCAGCTCCATATTTGGGATCATCTGTTTCCTCTTCATGGTCTTCCCTCCATGAGCCGCCTTTTTCTTCTTGCTTGTCTAGCCTCCTTCGTGATACTTTCAGCCGCTTTCTCACTTTTACGCTGTCTCAAAATATCCATCTCCCGCAAAGTTTTGACGGATTTTTCACACACAAACTCAGTCCAAGTCTTTTGTAGAGGTCCAGTTTGCTGCTGTGGCCTTCATTGAATGATATTACCGCATCATATACGCCCAACTTCAGTGTATCGAGTCTCACAAACACCCTCTTCGGAACTTTAGCCCATACAATATTATTAAAACTTTCATTAGGGTTTTGGGTGTGCCCGTGCAAACATTTCTTCAACAGCTCTGTTTGTGTAAGTGCCTTGTAAATATCTTTAATTTTTCACCATAACATCATAGGGCAAACTGTCTTTGTGTTTGTAAGTCTTTCCCTCAGCTTTGGCTTTATTAAAACCGCACCATGAATCCTCACCCACAGGACACAATCCGTGCTGTGGATTATCATCCGTTGAAAGTTTATGGAAAAAGGTTGCCCCAGATGTTTTTTCTTCATTTCTTCAACACTGTTTACTCCTCTTCTTATGGCTAGGCCATAATAAAGTCTGTAACTTATCAATTTGGGTGTCAGTAAGTCTTTTTTTTCCTCCAAGCACTTTTTCCGTCTGCAAGTTTTTGGCTTTTGGTTTTCCGCTTCAGTTCACGTAAACGCGTCCCTATACGCTTTTGTATGTGCCCAATGCATTCCAATTTCTCAATCTCGACATCATCCCCATAACGGTTTAGATTCGTTCACAATCTGGAAACCCTTACTATCACCATCACCAAGGTACTTTGTATATTTTACATTTCCGTGTCACAGAATTCTTGAATACTTCAAGAGCACCCGCTACCTCCATTCCTCCCGAGCTTCCATCATAGTTCTTAGTACACTCATGTTCCCCAGGTTTTGTCATGGTACATGTCTGACAGTATTTAGACAAAATAGATACATCCAACACTTTCCCTGTATCGAAGCTGGTCACACTCACTAGTCCATTTAGAGATTTGAATCCGCGTCGCTGCCATGAACCGTCAATCGCAACTGCAAGCTCGGTACAACCCATCATTTACCTGCACTGCTTCCATTGTAGCCTTCATCATAGTATCTTCGGCACAAGATTTGAGTGCTGTCTGTAGAGTCTTGTGGTATTTAGCATATTTTTGTGGGGCTTAGGTAGGTCTAGTAAAACACAAAATTGGTTTCCGGCAGTTGGCCCTTTCCCAATAGTTCGCATAGCGTAAACAAATTTTACGTTGAGATCATACAGTTTTTCATCATTTGAAAGATTTGAGTTTTTGAATTTTTGGAATTCTGAGCATGCTGTACATTCTAACTTAGTTGATAATACTAACCCAGAGTTCTCAGAGTCATCATAACACACAATAAGTTCGATTGTGTCTGTTGAATCACAATACTTACATTTAACAAATTTTTTTATTGCACAAGACAATAAGTGGACATCAAAAATACAATTTCCTGCTCCAGAAGATTGAAATGTTTTCATAGCTATCAAAGGACAACTTTCTTTGCAGAAGATACTTTAGTAGAACTACTCCCAAGTTCTTTGTTAGGTGTTTCTTGAGTTCCTGACAAAGTTTCTGAACCTACCAATGTAGGCCTAGGCCTACTGTACTGGTTACCTACATGATGTTTACTCTTGGTTTTATAACTCAATTGTTTCCTTGGCATCGCGAGTTCCACTAAACAAACAAATATGTTTCGAAAATAACACAACAATTCACCAAATCAGTGTCTTCTTTGAACAAAATACAAAATGTAAACAAGAAACAAGTTTACATGTTCGGTATGTGAAAGGAACCAAAACAACAGACGACAGCTGACGGATAAACTGATTGTTTAGTCAACTGTCACTATGACCAACTACACAAACAAAAATGCAGAGTATAAAACCAATGGTACTATACTAAATGCCAGGAGTATAACTAGCTACACTATTGACGTTGCTCAGAGAAAAAACTCTGTGTCTTGATATATTGTTTTAATTTTTTCAAGGGCTTATACGTAAGTTACAGTGATGACAATTATATCATTTTAAAGAGAATGAAATGGAGTATAATAATTTTAAAAAAAACTAAAAATGTGTAAAAAAAAAAATTTTCCCCGGTCTGGCTCCCCTTAATGCTATTGTTATTTACAAATCTAGTGATAATTTCTATAACGAATAATCTCAAACTGAATTAAAAATAAAGTTATACTTTTTTTTTTGTTATATTACAGATAACAAAACAAAACTATGTATGAAACAAATGTATTACAAACACAATAATATACTCCCTCATAGAGAGAAAAACTCAGTTTTGAATAACATTTTGTGCACTGCTAGCTATTATTTGCTGAATGTAATTAATAACTCTTCAATGTACTAGAAAGAACAACTACAGATAATTCGCAGTACGTAAATTGTAGCTAGTAAACCGAATGCTAAATACTTGTAAATTTAAATTTGATTTGTGTTTATAATCAAGTTCGTTTTAACAATCAAACCTTGGATTGTATTCCGGATCTCGCTCTACTCATTTCGAGTATATAGCTTTAGGAACCTCAATTGTTGATATCTATGGGGTTTGATATGAAAATTCAAATGAACATTTTCTAAAACATTATATTTTATATCTTTAATTCTAAGGACGTAGCCCATTGGAAAAAAACCCAATACATTTATAGTATAATATATTTTAAAACGTTAAATGATGAAAATGAAACATTCAGAACTTGAATTTAAATGTAGTAAATATTTCCAGACAGACAAACTTTGATCTTGCATCACTCACGATGTAAGAGATTTATTGTAAATGTTTCAGTGAACGTGGTGTAGATTACTTTACAGTAATACAATAATTATTACATAAAAATAATAAGTAGGGTAATAGGTATGTTGAATATAAAATTATTATATTGGATAAATAAATTTTAGTATGAGTATATGTTTTTTAATGAAGTAAGTACTTGTTAGTTGAAATTAAATAGTTTTTTACCAAAGTTAAACATGTATATATTTTACTTGGAGATTCCTTTTTTGAAAATCAAGAAATATTTATTTCAATTAAAGATGGAAAAATGTAAAAAATAAAAAAAAGTATAATTTAATAAGGCCGTTTAGTTTATTATTATTATTGACGTGATGTCAAATAAATGAAACAAGGACACAGAGTCAATACGTGATGATTTAACTCATTGTCGTTCTGAGCTGGCAAAGACGAGTTAAGTAATAACTACCTTCTTTATATTCTAACATAACTTTTGTAACTATAAATACTATTTCAGTGATTAAACCAGGGAGCTAAAAGAAACAGCAAATGCGGCAATAAAATATTAACAATTGAAAGAATAAGTTGAACTAGTAGAGTGTGTTATAGGTTATATTTTGGTAGTTAACATGCTTCTGTAGTAAAAAAATACCTTCTTTTCACTACTCCATTCCTTCAAATCAGCTACAATATTTATGAGTGACTACTGTAAGAAGATATCTAATATATTTAATTCTCATGAATCTCAGCTGGTTCCATGTAGACTTGAGATCTTTTTTCTAAAACATTTCTATTTTACAAATTACGTAACTTGGTGAGACAATGAATATAACTCTTCACCTATATTACTCTGTATTTTGGTAATTTAGGTGTCTGATAACGAAACAATGCAAAGATTTCGGTTTTTGAGCTATTTTGTCGGCGAATTGTTAGACAAACCTGATTCCAAATTCCAGGAGCCAATTCTATGACTGCCTCATATTTCAGAAGCTACACAAAAAGGAAGGTGAACCGGAGCTGGCTCAACATTCATACTCTAGATTTGTTACAAACAGATGTTACATGGGTTGAATAACTTCAAAACGCATAATTATATTGTATAAGATAAATTTATAAAATAATAATCATCAAGTCTAAGACCATATACAATAGTTATAAAACATGCAAAGTAAATTAAAAGTTTGAATGAAATATTATGTATGTGGAAACAAATTATAAATAGGAAATGAAAATGTTTTGTAATTCAATATTAATGTAAAATAAGATTTATTAAACTTTAAGATTTACTTTGTGGATTGTAATTAATAAATAAATAGATAAGTTGCAATATAGACACAAATAAATAACACCACCATATGATCAAGGGAAAGAATAAAATCCAATTTTAATACCAGTAGAGTGATGTGTGTAATGGTATATGTTGAGAAACACTAATCACATCCGGTGAATAGGGCATGGAATTTAGAAAACGGCAAACTCCGACATTTGTTTTTTACGCATCTGATATTATAACTGGCAAGACTCAGGGTGAGAGCTGTGGTGTTCATGGTTGACTAGATATTATATGAAAGAATTCTAAATGTTTTCCATCCGGCAATCACCAAGTTCAAAACATTGTTTTCTTTTACTATAATTTATTATATGACATTTTTATTTTCGAGATTAAAATGCTCAACTATCCATTATGAATAACACGAGTGATAATTTATTTCATGGCCTAAGTATGGGGCTGTATTGAAAATACATATGTGTGTAGTCGTATTTACAAAATTTCGAATACGATGTAAAAATATTACACTATCATATTTTTACAATGTAATCTACTTGTTATTTTTTCAATGGATACATTAGTATCAAACAAACATCTATATAATTTTATCATTCAACTCTATGATTCCACTGATATTCCGTATAAAGTATTTTACAATATGAAATTACCTCTACAAATAAACAGAACGTCCTTTTTGTTAATATTGAAACCTGATTTGAAACTCCCGTTTCCTTTTAAAATGTTATGCAAAGCGATAAATCACATGAATTCACAGCGTTAGTGATTATAATGCAATTCTCAATGATTGTGATTCGATAACCACCTGAGGTTTGAATTCAAATTCACATCTGTAATTAAAAACAGTTTAAAACACGATTATTATTTTGCGCGGTTAATTCCTGTATTTAGTTGTTTTACATAGTTAAAGCCAATCCAATAAATATTTCAATCATTTCCCTTCTATTTGAATCATATTCAGTACACGAATACTTTTATCTTCGTTCCTAATCCAGTGAAATACGAATTTTTATTTGATAATTACTTAATGCTATTGTTATTTACAAATCTAGTGATAATTTCTATAACGAATAATCTCAAACTGAATTAAAATATAGTTTTATACTTTTTTTTTGTTATATTACAGATAACAAAACAAAACTATGTATGAAACAAATGTATTACAAACACAATAATATACTCCTCATAGAGAGAAAACCTCAGTTTTGAATTACATTTTGTGACTGCTAGCTATTATTTGCTGAATGTAATTAATAACTCTTCAATGTACTAGAAAGAACAACTACAGATAATTCGCAGTACGTAAATTGTAGCTAGTAAACCGAATGCTAAATACTTGTAAATTTAAATTTGATTTGTGTTTATAATCAAGTTCGTTTTAACAATCAAACCTTGATTGTATTCCGGATCTCGCTCTACTCATTTCGAGTATATAGCTTTTAGGAACCTCAATTGTTGATATCTATGGGGTTTGATATGAAAATTCAAATGAACATTTTTCTAAAACATTTATATTTTATACCTTTAATTCTAAGGACGTAGCCCATTGGAAAAAACCCAATACATTATAGTATATAAATATATTTTAAAACGTAAGTGATGGAAAATGAAACATTCAGAACTTGAATTTAAATGTAGTAAATATATTTCCAGACAGACAAACTTTGATCTTGCATCACTCACGATGTAAGAGATTTATTGTAAATGTTTCAGTGAACGTGGTGTAGATTACTTTACAGTAATACAATAATTATTACATAAAAAATAATAAGTAGGGTAATAGGTATGTTGAATATAAAATTATTAATATTGGATAAATAAATTTTAGTATGAGTATATGTTTTTTAATGAAGTAAGTACTTGTTAGTTGAAATTAAATTAGTTTTTTACCAAAGTTAAACATGTATATATTTTACTTGGAGATTCCTTTTGAAAATCAAGAAATATTTATTTCAATTAAAGATGGAAAAATGTAAAAAATAAAAAAAGTATAATTTAATAAGGCCGTTTAGTTTATAATTATTATTATTGACGTGATGTCAAATAAATGAAACAAGGACACAGAGTCAATACGTGATGATTTAACTCATTGTCGTTCTGAGCTGGCAAAGACGAGTTAAGTAATAACTACCTTCTTTATATTCTAACATAACTTTTGTAACTATAAATACTATTTCAGTGATTAAACCAGGGAGCTAAAAGAAACAGCAAATGCGGCAATAAAATAATAACAATTGAAAGAATAAGTTGAACTAGTAGAGTGTGTTATAGGTTATATTTTGGTAGTTAACATGCTTCTGTAGTAAAAAATACCTTCTTTTCACTACTCCATTCCTTCAAATCAGCTACAATATTTATGAGTGACTACTGTAAGAAAGATATCTAATATATTTAATTCTCATGAATCTCAGCTGGTTCCATGTAGACTTGAGATCTTTTTTCTAAAAACATTTCTATTTACAAATTACGTAACTTGGTGAGACAATGAATATAACTCTTCACCTATATTACTCTGTATTTGGTAATTTAGGTGTCTGATAACGAAACAATGCAAAGATTTCGGTTTTGAGCTATTTTGTCGGCGAATTGTTAGACAAACCTGATTCCAAATTCCAGGAGCCAATTCTATGACTGCCTCATATTTCAGAAGCTACACAAAAAGGAAGGTGAACCGGAGCTGGCTCAACATTCATACTCTAGATTTGTTACAAACAGATGGTACATGGGTTGAATAACTTCAAACGCATAATTATATTGTATAAGATAAATTTATAAAATAATAATCATCAAGTCTAAAGACCATATACAATAGTTATAAAACATGCAAAGTAAATTAAAATTTGAATGAAATATTATGTATGTGGAAACAAATTATAAATAGGAAATGAAAATGTTTTGTAATTCAATATTAATGTAAAATAAGATTTATTAAACTTTAAGATTTACTTTGTGGATTGTAATTAATAAATAATAGATAAGTAGCAATATAGACACAAATAAATAACACCACCATATGATCAAGGGAAAGAAATAAAATCCAATTTTAATACCAGTAGAGTGATGTGTGTAATGGTATATGTTGAGAAACACTAATCACATCCGGTGAATAGGGCATGGAATTTAGAAAAACGGCAAACTCCGACATTTGTTTTTACGCATCTGATATTATAACTGGCAAGACTCAGGGTGAGAGCTGTGGTGTTCATGGTTGACTAGATATTATATGAAAGAATTCTAAATGTTTTCCCATCCGGCAATCACCAAGTTCAAAAAACATTGTTTTCTTTTACTATAATTTATTATATGACATTTTTATTTTCGAGATTAAAATGCTCAACTATCCATTATGATAACACGAGTGATAATTTATTTCATGGCCTAAGTATGGGGCTGTATTGAAAATACATATGTGTGTAGTCGTATTTACAAAATTTCGAATACGATGTAAAAATATTACACTATCATATTTTTACAATGTAATCTACTTGTTATTTTTCAATGGATACATTAGTATCAAACAAACATCTATATAATTTTTATCATTCAACTCTATGATTCCACTGATATTCCGTATAAAGTATTTTACAATATGAAATTACCTCTACAAATAAACAGAACGTCTTTTTGTTAATATTGAAAACCTGATTTGAAACTCCCGTTTCCTTTTAAAATGTTATGCAAAGCGATAAATCACATGAATTCACAGCGTTAGTGATTATAATGCAATTCCCAATGATTGTGATTCGATAACCACCTGAGGTTTGAATTCAAATTCACATCTGTAATTAAAAACAGTTTAAACACGATTATTATTTTGCGCGGTTAATTCCTGTATTTAGTTGTTTTACATAGTTAAAGCCAATCCAATAAATATTCAATCATTTCTCTTCTATTTGAATCATATTCAGTACACGAATACTTTTATCTTCGTTCCTAATCCAGTGAAATACGAATTTTTATTTGATAATTACTTAATGCTATTGTTATTTACAAATCTAGTGATAATTTCTATAACGAATAATCTCAAACTGAATTAAAATATAGTTATACTTTTTTTGTTATATTACAGATAACAAAACAAAACTATGTATGAAACAAATGTATTACAAACACAATAATATACTCCTCATAGAGAGAAAACTCAGTTTTGAATTACATTTTGTGACTGCTAGCTATTATTTGCTGAATGTAATTAATAACTCTTCAATGTACTAGAAAGACCAACTACAGATAATTCGCAGTACGTAAATTGTAGCTAGTAAACCGAATGCTAAATACTTGTAAATTTAAATTTGATTTGTGTTTATAATCAAGTTCATTTTAACAATCAAACCTTGATTGTATTCCGGATCTCGCTCTACTCATTTCGAGTATATAGCTTTAGGAACCTCAATTGTTGATATCTATGGGGTTTGATATGAAAATTCAAATGAACATTTTCTAAAACATTATATTTTATACCTTTAATTCTAAGGACGTAGCCCATTGGAAAAAACCCAATACATATTAGAGTAAAAATGGAATGCGTATAATAGTATAAATATATTTTAAAACGTAAGTGATGGAAAATGAAACATTCAGAACTTGAATTTAAATGTAGTAAATATTTCCAGACAGACAAACTTTGATCTTGCATCACTCACGATGTAAGAGATTTATTGTAAATGTTTCAGTGAACGTGGTGTAGATTACTTTACAGTAATACAATAATTATTACATAAAAATAATAAGTAGGGTAATAGGTATGTTGAATATAAAATTATTATATTGGATAAATAAATTTTAGTATGAGTATATGTTTTTTAATGAAGTAAGTACTTGTTAGTTGAAATTAAATAGTTTTTTTACCAAAGTTAAACATGTATATATTTTACTTGGAGATTCCTTTTTGAAAATCAAGAAATATTTATTTCAATTAAAGATGGAAAAATGTAAAAAATAAAAAAAAGTATAATTTAATAAGGCCGTTTAGTTTATTATTATTATTGACGTGATGTCAAATAAATGAAACAAGGACACAGAGTCAATACGTGATGATTTAACTCATTGTCATTCTGAGCTGGCAAAGACGAGTTAAGTAATAACTACCTTCTTTATATTCTAACATAACTTTTGTAACTATAAATACTATTTCAGTGATTAAACCAGGGAGCTAAAAGAAACAGCAAATGCGGCAATAAAATAATAACAATTGAAAGAATAAGTTGAACTAGTAGAGTGTGTTATAGGTTATATTTTGGTAGTTAACATGCTTCTTTAGTAAAAAATACCTTCTTTTCACTACTTCATTCCTTCAAATCAGCTACAATATTTATGAGTGACTACTGTAAGAAGATATCTAATATATTTAATTCTCATGAATCTCAGCTGGTTCCATGTAGACTTGAGATCTTTTTTCTAAAACATTTCTATTTACAAAATTACGTAACTTGGTGAGACAATGAATATAACTCTTCACCTATATTACTCTGTATTTGGTAATTTAGGTGTCTGATAACGAAACAATGCAAAGATTTCGGTTTTGAGCTATTTTGTCGGCGAATTGTTAGACAAACCTGACTCCAAATTCCAGGAGTCAATTCTATGACTGCCTCATATTTCAGAAGCTACACAAAAAGGAAGGTGAACCGGAGCTTGCTCAACATTCATACTCTAGATTTGTTACAAACAGGTGTTGGATGGGTTGAATAACTTCAAACGCATAATTATATTGTATAAGATAAATTTATAAAATAATAATCATCAAGTATAAGACCATATACAATAGTTATAAAACATGCAAAGTAAATTAAAAGTTTGAATGAAATATTATGTATGTGGAAACAAATTATAAATAGGAAATGAAAATGTTTTGTAATTCAATATTAATGTAAAATAAGATTTATTAAACTTTAAGATTTACTTTGTGGATTGTAATTAATAAATAATAGATAAGTAGCAATATAGACACAAATAAATAACACCACTATATGATCAAGGGAAAGAATAAAATCCAATTTTAATACCAGTAGAGTGATGTATGTAATGGTATATGTTGAGAAACAGGACTAATACCTTTTTACAGCCCTATAAATTGTAAACCGTACAACTTTCCAATAGATGACCTGAGGCTGTATAAATCAGAATAAACTCCACAGCGCACTGCCACAAGTAGTGCAGCACAAGAGAGAGAATTTACTGAGAGCAGTGTAGGTGGGATGGCTCCTGGACCGACCTTTCTAATCTTTTGGGTAATTTATTCAAAGAACTTCCTGAAATAATATTTCTACTACAAATGTAAATTACTTAATTTTAGATTAGATAAAAATAAATAGTTATTTGTGTCAAATCAATATTTTTTAACTTTAATTGTTAATTATTTAAGTATGTTTTATAGTTTTATTTCATTTTAGTCATTTATGGTGATGGTGAAATAAATATTTTATTAAAACTAATCATATATTTATACAACCTCATGGTTAATATTTGTAATTATTTTGGTTTTAAAATACATTTCCTCGTCACCCACAATCCACCTCTTCAAGTAACTGACGTATCACAAGAAAAGGAAACCTACGCTACAATATTGACATAGGTTACTTTCCCTGATTTGCAGTTCCTATCCCCCACAACAAAACAAGCTATGAAGGCTCTACCTGTAACGGTTTATTGTGTAACAAGATATTCAGCTGACACATGGAGTACCTCATCTATTTCACAAGCTATTGATAAGAATGGAAATACTGACACATGAAATCCGTCTACAAGAAATATGCACAGTGTTTGGGATTACATCAGTAAACGATGCCACGCCAATCTGCCCACTCAGCTTTATACTGTCGGTCTATATCCTCTTACACCCTCGGAGACTTAAATATGTCTTATACAATACATGATCCTATCTCCTTGTATGTTATACGACATACATTGATACCCAGGAGCACGGATTATTCTTGTTACAGTTCTTTTTGAGCAATGGTCTGTGATCAATAAAACAACAAAAAATAATTAGAGAACAGATGGCTGGAACCTGCGGTGTCCTAGGATAACAGCCTTGGATTAAAGAACGCACCGGTCAATGAGTGATAAAAATACTATTATACATTACGACAATACCGTAATAATATGACAATAGTATTATTGATATACTGGAGCACATTATTGCTTGAACGAGGTTGTTTACTTATTACAATTAATTTATAGTCCGATAGGTCCTATATAACATGCCACAAACAATATTTACTGACAAATATTTAGTTCTCTTGTTAAATATTTTGAAGAACTACTACTACTGTTATGACAGTTTATAATAAAAATTAAAGTTTTTTGAACAATTTCTTGCAATTTTTATTGAGGAACTGGGATGTACAATTTTTTCTAGTAAACTGCATTGATATGCTTTATCCATTTTTGCGATTCCTCCTTAATGAAATTTATTATGAGGTAAAATTTATACGTATATTATTTAATCAAAAACTTAATTCTTTTTTTCCTTTAATAAATTCCATGAAGATTATATTGTGTATACAATATTGCAACAAAGGAGACAATTACTTGTTCTTCTATATAGTAACCTGGAAAAAAACGTACTATATAACAGAGCTTTATGAAGTTTCATATTTGAACATTTAATGTAGTTAGAGATGTATCTGATTATAAAATAGATATTTTACTGCAATTGTGCAATATGCGAAGATTATTTCACATTAGATTTATGATAAATGGCAAAAACTGGAAACGTCACGTATCCCGATAATAAAAAGTTAAAATAAAAAGTTAAGATCCATAAGGCAATATTTAAAGATAATTGAATCTTGATACTAGAAAATCAGAACACTATTTATTTGGGGTTTGCTGAGTGCTACTGTTTTTAAAAACATGAGATTTCTGTGATAAAGTTTAAAGTTATAAATATTCTAAATTTAACAATTTTAGAGTAAAATTAAACAGATATGTCGATTTTTACTAAATTATATACCGGTACTTCAGATCAAATTTTATTTTTATTGTTGCATTATTAATAAAATTCTGTGGCATCCTTAATGAAATGTATTCCAACAACATAAATTTTTTACCAACAAGTTTTATGTGTTTAATATATCAGGGAGCCTAGTTAACAGCTTCAGTTCGAAAAATGGAATAATTAATAGTACTGATTTTTAAAAGCATTTTCTTCTGATCTGAATTTTGTATACTTATTATGAGTTGCTACAAATAAGTTGATTTAATATGACATAAATAACACTTATACAGATATTGAATAACTGTAAAAAAATCCTTACGTTGAATTTTCTCTTTTAAAGTTAACTTATATTATTATTATTATATTGGTAATTAATTAAACTCAAAAACTAGTAACTAAAAATATAAATTTCTCCTCTAAGATTTTTTATAATATCAATTTAAATATGTTCTATTATTATATAGTTAAATAAGTCAATCCAATTTCAGACGCATTAACATAAACGTATCGCTAATTTAATCTACATTGGTTACTAAGCAACCATCGCTGTCATGAAAATGTGCTCTCTGAATCCATTACATATGCGGTATTGTGTTTGGTTTTCACATATATCTTGTATCGGTTAACTAAACGAACATAGAGTTATTTCATCAGTGCGGCGGTGACGACTAGCTCAATGAGAGTACAGGAATTCACGACCGCCTGCTTTACGCCCAATTAATTACCTTGTGCACTTCCCAATCTAACTCAGATTTGTATGTTTGTAACTTTATTATAAAATTATTAATAATATATAGATTGCAAGCATTATAAAAAGAAAAATGATTCCAACCAACATATATTAAAAAATTGAAATTGTCACATAAAGACGGTTGCAGCGCTAGTGAGTGTAGAGGTGCGTGCGAAGCGACTACTTGGCCCTTTAGTCGCAATTCGTATTTGCTAATACTTTTCACGCTCTAATCGTTGCTATTAAATTATACTTCCTCTCACCCATGTATATATAATAAGTATAATATATTAACTAGTTTGTGGTAAAACTACAATTAATTTGTTAACATTGCAGTGATCTACGGTTTGTGTATAAAAAAATGTCTCCTAGGTGATAAAAATGTTATAAAGTGTAGAAGTTTGTGTTCCACGTGAAGTGTATTAAAACGGATAGAGTTACTACCCGAACGAACCTGAAGTACGTCAAATGTAATGACTGTAAAAAGGATAATCCTACAGCTGTAAGTAGCAATGCTTCGCCAAGTCTCACTACTACAGTAACGAAAGAGTTTCGTATTTCCGTATTGGAATCGTTTAAGCAGGACGTCTCGGGCGAGCGTAAACATTACTCAGAGCAATTCGAAGAATTTCGTACATCTATACAGTTCCTCTCAGACAATATTGATAAGTCGAATGAACTAACTGCTAAGTTGAGAGGAGAATATGCCATCTTCTGGAAAAAAAACGAGCATTTGCAGGAATAAAATGTTAATGAAACTGTGATTTATTTATAAAGATAAGATATAGAGAAAGAGTATAGCAGTATAGTACATATATATATATATATATATATATATATATATATATAGTAGTACACTCGAAAAAACGATATCAAGATCAGTGGAATTCTTCAAACACCCAACGACAACAGCCTTAGTCAGCTAAAGGATGTAGGAAGAGCTATGGGCCAAGATCTGGTGGAAGCTCAGGTGTTAGCGGAGTTCCAACCTTCAAGGCCGACAGGACTCCCTGTATTGTAGTCCTATTTACGGGAAGGATGCAGCGGGTTGCCTGGATCACAGCTTTCAAAAAAAAGAAAACACTGACGGCTTTGGATATTAACTCTTCCTTCCCTAGACAGCAATCCGTGTACGTGAATGAACACCTGTCACCAGAAAACAAACAACACTACTAGGCTAACTCAAGAAGAAATGCAGTTAAACAAATGTGTGTGTTGTTTAGATAAAGTATGGGTAGTTCTTCCAGAGAAAAATATGAAGAATTATTGTGTTTTTGTAATGAAAATTTTAATGTTAGGAAAGTATAGTATAAAATGACAATTTCTGATTGCCTTTTACTTAATTTAAAACTAGATAATAATCATTTCAACAGTTTTTGTATTTTTCGATTACACGAATTTTCTGAGCATAATTTAATTAAAGAACTGGAAACCAAACTTTTGGATATATCTAACAATTCAATCATCATTGGAGATCTTGGATCTTCTAAAAGATCTTCCTTACATGCATAAATATATGAAATTAATGTCGGATAATGGTTCTATATGTGAGATAAATAATCCCACAAGAATTACTCTGCACAGCTCCCATTAGTGTGGATCATATGAGATTCAAAGTAATTAGTCGCCAC
Organism: Homalodisca vitripennis; assembly: GCF_021130785.1. Taxonomy (NCBI): domain Eukaryota; kingdom Metazoa; phylum Arthropoda; class Insecta; order Hemiptera; family Cicadellidae; genus Homalodisca; species Homalodisca vitripennis. The sequence continues at coordinate 88,359,312 of NC_060215.1, read as the reverse complement.
TGTCCTGTTGAACTTAAGTTGAAGCCTACCATTATAAAAAAATGTAAAATCTGAACCATTTAATAAATGGGTTTATGATATCGAAAAAAATGTTATTTTAATTAGAATTAAAAAATAAACAAGTTATGTAAAATAAGTCTATATGACGACAACTTTAAGAAATACGTACTTTGGTCAGGGTGTGTCACAGTTAAAATTTGATATGGAAACAATTAAAAAATACCTTTACTGAAGGTTAATAAATAGTTGTGATGGTGCTACCAGTCAGCAGTGGAAGGTTGTAAATGGATTAATAAGGGTTGGAGGTAACAAAAGGTTTGATAAGGTAGTACTGGAGGATAGTACAGTCATTGAGGGCCCGCATTTGATTGTAAATGAAATCAATTCTTATCTAGTTAATGTTTTCTAGTATAAGTGATAGCATTATCAGCAACGACGATGCATTGAATGTATGGTTTGCCAAAAAAATACAATCATTTTTTATTTCTGCAGTTGAAAAAAACAGAATAATAAAATGTTATTAGTTAACTAAAAAAAAACATTCTAAAGGATGCAACTGTATTATTGTCAAGCTTTTAAAGAAGATTGCAGTAAATATTTCACCTGTTCATTCACATACAATTAATGTGATCGACAGATATTTTTTCAGATAAGTGTAAACAAATATAGTCGTATCTATTTTCTAAAAAGCAAACAATTTCAGTATAGAACAAATTCGTCAAATTGGCCAAATCTCAGATTTTATTAAATAATATAAAAATATATGAAGTTAAAATCAGTTTGGTTTTGACGGCAGGATTAGGGATGGATGGTGCTCTGGTGCAATTCGCTTACTCATTTTATAGCGACATGTATAGAAACGAAAAACTTCTGAAGCTTTTATGAATTTTACAAAGGCATTCAACCTAGTCGACTATAATATTCTACTTAAAAAAATTTAGGCAGTTGGAATCAGAGGAGTAGCTCTCCAGTTGTTTAAAAGATTTTTATTCGGCAGAGTCCAGCAAGTAAGAGTGGACAATCAATTGAGAGCAACCCTTGTTGGAGTTCCGCAAGGTTCGGTCATCTCAGCTAATTATTTTTATTAATGATTTGTTAAAACAAAACATTAATGGCACAATCAGTGCCTTTGCTGTTGATTTTCCTAATCTATATTCAGGTAAGTGTAGGAATAGCTTATGGTTAAAAAATAAAATAATATTCTGAGACTGTTCTAAATAAAATGTTAATAAATGTGAATAAAACTAAGTTTGCCAATTTATATTTTAAGAGCTTTAGTTGTAATGTGTCTGTGAAGTATTACGAAGAAGCTTTTAAAAACTGAATTATATGTAACTGCATAGAATTAGAAAAGACTATTTTTTTAATCAGAATTATCATAAAATAAATTTTAAAAAAACATATATCTTTCGTCCAAAATTGAATTTGAAGTAATGTTAGGAAGTTATATTTCTTGAGAAATTTCTGTGACGAAAAGACGTTACGTACTCTGTATTATGCACTAATAACGTCGTATATTCTAGATTGCACTATGGTATTTTATGCTAGGCCGCAGCTCCAAAAACAAAAATAGACGATATTAGAGCAGAACACTTATACGTTTAATTTTAACTAAAAAAGCTGGACTCCTCTTACCCTGTTTAACAACAACTACATACTTTTCCCGTACAATGTATTTTTATTTTACAAATTATTAAGACTATTTTACAAGAATTAGAAATAGCAATAATATTAAAAATTAAAAACAGTACATGACACAAAAGGTTTGTAAAGAGGTTTTATACAAGAACCCAAAGTGAATAGTCTATATTTTAGGCGTTCTTTTTCCTACATGGGTCTACATGTATTTAAAAAATAACAAAGAAAGTAAAGAACATAAGAAACCTAAAAAACTGTTTGCTTGAATATTACTAATTAGCTGCTTAGTCGAACTCAACTAATAGATATCATACACAACATATTAGTCTAAAATGTTCTTAATTAGATTCTTTTTTCTAGTTGAAAAATTAAATTCGTGCCCTTAAAAAAGTTTCTTTTCTTTTAAATATTTTTCTCTTTTAAATAACAACCAAGCACAACATTAAATTTAACAGAATCTTAATACTATTGGTTTAAAATGACAAGAGCAATCGTCATTGTATAAATTGTGCTTATAAAATAGATTATTAAAGTCTTTAATGTATTAAAGTTTCATATTTTTATGTTTACTTAAACGTTAACTAGTAATTAAATAAAAGATGAACAACATTTTAAAGTGATTAAGTCATACTCTTATCTTAGTAAAAGATTTTTGTTTAAACTGTAATTTTAGTTAAATGTAGTAAGAAACATATTATCATCAATATTACTACGGAACTAGTTAATATGTTTAGATTATATTCCATAATAATCATATTTGTAAAATTTGTATATTTTCGGAATAAATATCATTATTTCATATTTGGTTTCAATGTATCTTTTGTATAGGTTAAACTATAAGTATAGGGAAGTATTTTACAGACAAAAACTGCGGACTAGGCTCAGTTATATCGCGCACGTGTCGTGAGGGTAGTTGTCTGTGAGATCTCCCCGGACATTGAGTGCAGAATGTTGTAATCTCTATTGGATCCTACACGCTCACGTTACTGGTATAAGCCACCCGTATATACATGCGGAATATGTTTTGTTTACATTATTCCTGAATCACCTGGAGCTTCTAAAATTTTACTCTGGTGCGATATAACTACAATGTGTGTTTTCTTAGAGTTTACAAGGTTTTGTGTAGCTAAGTATATTTAACATCATCACTTGCATCGCAATTTTTCACAAGCATTATTAATATTAAGACTTGACACAGAACGTGATTCAGTTTTGTAAAATATACAATTTTAAAAATTTTAATCCTTTATATTATTATTGCATATACAAGGTTAATAATGTTCTGGAGACTCATTTTTAATATTGTAACAGCTCACACTGGAAAAACTAATCTCTGCACAACTATATATCAAGTTATGAAGTTCTTTTCGGGCATGAATACTACTTCGTTCAAAACCAAAAAGGGAGGATTTTGGGAGTAATTCAAAAATTTTACATGATAAGTCTCATTGAGTGACCTTTTAAAGTTGCTAATAAAATAAAACCAACAAAGCAAACTAAATATCTCTTGATTAACCCGGTACAAAATGGCGTCCTTGAAAGTTTTAGAGGTCAGAATTAAGTACTTAAAACCTAGCCTTGAGTAAATTGTACATGTTAAGTACCACTCGGGGACCTCTCATTTTTTAGATATTAAAAAAAATCAGCAATCAAAGTAAAGTATGGGTTTAAATATCAAACCTAACAAATAAAATAAAATTAGTATCGGGAATCCCTAACTGCAGGAGTTGTGTCTTGCTAATTCAAATCCAAAACAACTATTTTCATATAATTTGTACAATTACATTTAAAATCATACAAACAAAGAACGGCATCAGTCATATTTTATTTAAAATATTTTGTTTTTATTCTTTTTGTTGAGTTTAATTTTTTACTATATTTTTCATCTCTTTTAATAGCTTATTTTGTGTTTTATCTTCGTTAATCTTGATGGTTATATAATTTCCTCATTTCTCTTTTAAGGACATAATTTTGCCATTTGCCTTTACTTAAATTTACTCTAGTCTTGACTAATGGAAAACTTATATATACAGATTTTATAAAAAAACATTATATTTAGTGTCTATTGTTGCATTGTACACCTCCAACCATTATTCATTGGTCAACGTATTTTTTTTTAAAGATTTCAACATGTTTTACTAGAAAACTTTCTGTTTATATGAGGTAAAGTTTTGCATGTTGCCTTTTTTACTATATAATTGTTAAAAGTTGCGCGTTATGCTATACTAACATGAGTGTCATTTTTCTTAAACTTCACAATGGAACTAAGCAAACAGGCACGTAATACATTGTTAATGATGCGTGGTTATGGTGACAGAATTCGATTATGCTTTCAAGTGAGGTAGTTAGTAAATTAAAAATTTTCCTGATAGAAGCACTATATAAAATTCTGCTGTTGTAAAAACAATAAAACATTTTGAAGAAACAGGCTCAGGGAAGAATTAGACTAAATCTGGACTATCACATGCTTTCTTGGTTTTCAGTAATTTACAAATGTATAGCCCACCTTACGTATTTTTCTAGATCTATCTAAAGTGTTAATGCGTAAAAATTACACCCAGAAAATTTTATTTTTTTAATTTTTGTATTTGATAGAAAATGCCCAAATCATGGATGCAAAAAGATCGGATCATAATGTGCACCCTAAAATAGCTTATTAGGTAAAAATATATCTTTTGTGGTTCTTGTCTAAGATAAGTGATAAAAGTTCAGGAAATTGAATTTGAAGTTAAATACTACACTAATCCACTACACCAGTGCATTCCAGCTCCTATGCTGGTTAATCTGGGTCTTTATCTGCTTCGTATTCATTCTTAAATCTCCTTTTTACTGGAGTGGACTTTTGACGACACGTCTCTTTTTTATTTATAGCTTTTTTGCATTGGCGATTCTTGCTTCGTCACACAGGTCATTCCCGGAGCAACGTCTAGCGTTGTCAATTCTTTACACCTTGTAATGTTTTCCAAATTAAAACAAGCTAAAGCCTCATACACACCAAACTCAAGAGTATTCCTCATAAAAAATATTTTCTTCAGAATACGAGACCAGATAGATAGACAATATCATATTGTTTAGTGACTCGCTCGAGTACTGTGTGACCGTTTGTACAAATTTCTTGACGAGCTCTGGACAGGCTAAGTTTTTGAAAATATACTATATTTTAGATATAGCAGTATAAAAATGGATGTAAAAATGTTTATCATGCTCATAACTTTCGTTGCTTACTTTTCATTCCTGGAAATTACCAGCTACTTTCTCCACTAGTGCAAAGTCTATGTACTGGTTTCAGGTTACCGGAGCACAAATTGAAATAAACAGCCCATAGAGTTTCATTCTGTTTTCTCAGGCTACCAATATTTGTTCTAGGGGTAGGATCAAAATAAATCTAAATCTCCTTTATTACAGCTCTTGTAAGTCTTCCACGACTACTAATGGTTTTGCCCCCCCCCCCATTGTTTGCTTTTTTTGTTTTTAGCTACAGTAGGCCAGTTAACATCCTTTTATACATGCCAGACGTATTCACATTTTTCAATTACAAAGTCACGGCCATGTAAATGATACAGTAGAGTAGGAGGCCGTGTCCCAATCACTAAGTTTCTTCTTATACCGGTCGATATGTAACGTTTCTGACCGAAAAAGATATCAACTTGATGACTGCTGGAACGCATGTAGTTGGCTGCACATTTAGCCTCGTGCTCTTTTTCAAACTTTTTTGGGCTTCTGCAGTGCTTGGATTATTGAGCATATCTTACTCTACTTGTAGTCTCAGTAGTGGCTCTAGTCTCTGCCAAGAGCCATCCAGAGTAAGAGTTATACACCTATATACAGCACTCACATCATAGTTTTCACTGTATTCTTTTTCTACAGCTTCCTCTGATAGTGCCATAACTTCTAGGCTCGGCTCATTAGGAAAATTACACGGAATATTATTATAATACCTGAATGAGGAAGGAGAAGCCGTGTTCATAACGGCGCAATTATTACGCCTACTTTATCCTTGGCGAAAAGAGCTAATTTTGCTCCGTAATTTAAACATACGGCTACATTATCAAGTAAACCTTAAAGAGTTCTTAAACTCACTAAGTCATATATTTCATTATTACCTGAATACTCACGTAGTATGTCAAATACTCAATAATATTTTTCTTACATGGAAATGCTCGATTTTGTAGATCGCTTTGAGATGAGCTAGGCCTAGTAGAAGGGCTGAAGTTCCTCTGAGTTGAAACTTTCATCTTGTTTTCCGCATGAACATGATAACCTTACATACACCTAAAGATTTAGGTTTACGTTACTTAAAAAAATCTCGTAGATATAGATATTTAACTACTTAAAAGTAGTAAAGAATTCACACTGCTACTAATACATTTCCAGCAAGCAGTTCCACTTTATAAAAAAAAACAATGACATTGAACTTGAATCAGAATATAGAACGGATGGTGACAGCTGACAGCTTAAAAAACCCAATACTAACCGCAGAAAACAATATTACTATATAATACCGGAGTACGTTTTTGTGTTATATCAAATTCGGTTAAACATTTTTACGGTTTGTTGCTAAACAACTTTGTGCTCTGCTTTATAAAAATTATGTTAAATGAGTCATGTTCAATGGATTTTCATGAAGTTTGTTTTAATCTAAATGTTTTTTGAAGTAATTCAATTATTTTTACCCCAGGGGGTCGTCCGACCCCTAGATACCAGTAAATCATTGCTAACAGAGTCAAATGCCTTTGAGATCACACAGCAAGGATGCAACGTGACATCTGTCAAGCGACTGTATCACAGATTCAATTAATTTATAAACGGCATCAGTTATTGAAAATTGTACTTGAAATTCACACTGTCTCTTATCTAAAAGTACATGATTTTATATGTCTATACAATTAGTATCAAACGTTGAAAGTTATGTCAAGTGTATTTGTAGTTTTGTGTTAGGCATACATTTATTAGTTTTAATGAACCATTAATATTAACAAAATATACCTGTAATAATAAATATGTTAAGTATACACAACGCAGCTATAATGGGAAGGGTTGATGTAATGCAAATGTTGAATTAAGGAAACTATCAGATTTCATATATTTCACAACCAGAAGGTGAGTTGTAGCAAAATTTAAAATCTTTTAATTATATCTTAAAGCATATGTTGTAAAACGGTTTTTATATAAAATATAGCTTTGTTAGTATGAAGAATTAAGCTAAAGAATGCTATGCCAGTTTTGATACATGTTGTGTTTTTCTTTTAACGTTTTCGCCGCCATTTCAATTTTTTTACAATGTAAAACTACTTCTGAATTATAAACAAAATACCGTTTCGCCAAGGGATTTAACATAGTTTCAATCTTATTTGAATAAAAAGTTATTTGGCATACCGGATTGCTGTATAAAACTCGTTATAAAGTTGTGCAATCTAAATACAACAAGACTCTTCTTTTACACTTCTAGCTCTTCTTATTTCTTATTGTTACATTACATGAACTTACATTAGGTGAACTATTTGTTTCTACGCAATGTGTAATACTTGTTAGACCCTGCTGTAGTGAAAGACTCTTAATTTTTACTCCATTAGCAACAATTTTAAACTTCAAACGCCTGTACTTCCTTATCTTTCGTCGTAGAACTATGGGATGTATATAATTTCAAAAGTAAGATTATTAACTACATATTGAAGCGCAATTTAATTTTCCTTGTAAATAGTGCAATGTTTAATACATTAACAAGAGTAAGTATTACATTAAATAATATTAGAGTGAGTAAGATAAAGTAATAGAAATTGACATATTTTTAATAGCTAATATCAATATTTCAGAAACAAAAAAGGGAGTATTAGCCTTGCCTTTAAAATGAAACCTATGCCATAGTTCTACGATTATGAAGAAAATAAGTTTGTAACAATGTTTGAAAACTGATCTCTTGTTTAAAATAAACATGGCTTCTAGTACAGCTGACTCTTAATATATGGAACTGGATGCTTTTTAAGGTAAGTTACATTATATTACAAAATTATGACAAAACAAAATCACAACACGAAATAATATTTACATGAAATGCTAAATCCATATGGAGGTAGTAAAGGGTACAAAATCCAAACAACATTAATACTATTTTTATTGAGTCAGATCGATTTACAAAATGTTTATTTCAAAGAACATATGTTGGTCATGACCTTAACACAATTGTTTAAAATTACTACATGGCTAACTATTAAACCATGCTTTCCAGTCATTTATAAAATAAACACACGAAACAACAACACAATAGTTACTTCCGGACTTTTTATTTTCTTTTTACTGTCTAATTTCTTAATGCCTCATCGTTGATTCATCAACAGTGTAGAACGCATTTAGCACCAGATGGCGCTTCACACGAGCCTTGTATTGCTTTGAATCGTTCAGTTGTTTGGCTGCCTCGGGGATACTATTGATTAGTCTGATGCCAACTTGTCCTGGCAAGAGTTGGAAAACGGTCAACGGATGGCTTTGAATTTATAGTCTATCTCTTGCCTGTGATTGTTAAATATCATATTACATTTTAAATAATAGTATATAATCTTTTGGTAGAAAAGAGATTAGGAAAAGCCAGAAATCCAGCATCCTGAAAGCATCTTAACGAATCTGTGAAAAAAACTAAAATTAGCAATGTTTATATGACGACTTTAAATTGTGGTAAGCGTCTACAGTGTTGTCTGTAAAGCCGGATTTGGGCAGACATATCCATAATATGGATGATTCAAGGCTAAATATATTCCATAAACTACCTACGACATACATACCAGGGTATCTCTACAGCAAACACTGTATTATCAAAATGAGCGTCACATCTAGATTTATATGCATCACTAGAAAGCTGTCTGCAGTGTTCTCGTCTCTGGAGATATGAATCAACGTTCCTTGTGCTTAAGCATTGGTATAATTATTAACTATTAAATTTGTATATAATTATAATACAGTTAACTCGATAATAGCATTATTGTTACGTTATATCTAATATTTTTTCCCCATTTGGTTACGCAGCCATACTGCAGTCGAATAATTCTGTCGGATGTTTATTGGAGATACTGTTAGGGCCCCATACGGTGCGGAACATGTGATTGGGGATTTTTCTATGGTCTTAAATAAGTTTTATAATTTCATAAAAGAATCTAAAGAGATATGTTTAAAGCTCCCAATGATATTTAAAGGCTGCAACAATCTGAGTGCTTACTTAAGATATACACAGGAGGTTTTCATGATCACCGTGCCCAGTAGGGTATCATGGGTACCACACCAGACATAGACATTACACCATTGAAACTGTCAACTGTTAGGAAAAGTCTGTTGCACTCGAGATTAAAACTAGTAAGCAAACTGCCTTTTGTCATAAAACAGGAACAGTCACTGGTGCGATTTGATACAAATTTATTAAAGCTTTGATTTGTCGCACAGGTGGAAATAAAACACCACACATAAGGCGTTGCTCTTAGGAAACGTTTAGCTTTATTCTTCAATAGATATATTAAAAATACACATTCTAGTAGTTCTCTAGTAGCCACCATGTATTCTGTGATATTTATAATTAGTATAAAATGACAAATCATCTTATTTGCTTGATGTTCATAAATACAATTCTATAGAACACAACTCATACATAACATAGATTTATTTTTTAATGTAACACAATAAAGTGATTATCGTTAAACATAAAGATAACAATAAAAATAAAATATGAAAATAGACCATAAAAAACATTAATTGGCATAATTTACTGTAAAAACAACAAAAATTATATAGTAATTATAATAAATACACTTTTTATTAACTTTTATGTTGCTGAACCAAGCACTTTTCTTCCAGTAAATTAATATCTTAAATAGTAAATTACAAAGTTTCTGGTTCATGATTTTTAACTATCTAAGCTAACTGTAAAATTCCGTTTCCGCATGATTAAATCTTCTGGTAAAGTAACATATATTTCTTCTATATTAATTAAGTCTCGATTTAAGGCCAATAAGTTTGGAAACTGTTTTTAGCTAGGTTTGTTTGCTTGATTTGTTCATCACGTGTTTCATCATTCTTCAGGTTGCTGTTGGACGTTTTTAATTTCAATAAGTAAAGTATAATTACCATGAATGAACGCCTAGGATATGCTGGGCGTTCAATTGACATCCTTGCTATTGATTGGAAGCGAGTGTAACAGTTATTAGTTCATACGTTAAAATATTACACAGAAACGATATTGCCTAGTGAAATTTATTCAATAATGGTGTATGGGAACTAACAGGACGTAGTAGAGATCCTCTTCAATTAATGAGGGAAACCGTCATTGTTAAATAGATTATGGGACCGTTGGTGATTTAGTCGGTGAGGATCCCATTTCCTAAAGCTCTACTTTGGTCACTTACAAACCATTATGGATTCAATGTTGATAAAAATACTGACACTTCTAAAACGAATATATCATTAAGTATTAAAATTATATACTGTATTTCCTATAATGAACGGTTCATTATTGTTGAGAAAACAATTTATATACATACGTTTTGAACAAGATCCCATTTTTGTCATTTTAATTAATTACAAGTTAAGAAGTAAGTGTTAGATTTTTATCGCGCTTAATTTCCTACAAAACACGTATTTATTAATCATTTTGTGGTAATCTAAATTAGATTAAAAAATAAAATAAAGAAAATTATCGTATGATTTTTACGTACATATATAAAAGACAAACTAGGTGCAATTAATTAAATTATTTGTTAGGAATATTCTCTCTTAAGTAAAGGTAATTTTACACTATAATGTCATGTTTTTATTAAACTGTGCACATAGTTCACTTGCGTTTTGAAATGAATAATTTTTATGATTATATGATACAAGCAGTAATCCACGGTTTTCTGTTAAAAATAGGGTCAATATTGGCATATTCTTTTAATATGACATTTTAAACACTCCTGAGATAAATTATAGTCACTCAAACATATTCCAACATCCTAATCCATTATAGATAAAAATTTTAAGAACAGTGTTTTAGGATCATAAATTCGGAGAGAAACTGCTTTTTTATTTACCCGAGAAATAACTCGAATTTCTCTCTAACATTCCATGATAATTGATTGTATCGCTCCGACGATTTAAGTTACAGTAAAACTATTTTTGGCCAGTGCGAAGAAAGCCAAAGACGTAAGTAATTAGTAATTACTATTAAGACTCTTTTTAGTTTATTTTAGGCTATGCACGTGTACTTCTGGTTCGAATAAAGTTAATTTACGACATCAAGGTATATATATATATATATATATATATATATATATATATATATATACAGGTCTGAGAAGACTACTTCGGTTTTAAAGCATGTAATTTCGTCTATCGTACTTTAATTCCATTTGAAGATGATTATAGTCCCACTGTTGAGTTTACTTTGTTGATGAAGTCTACTTTATACCATGTAGGTAAGAGAAGCCTAAATAATTATGTCAAAAAATAAGTAAAAAGGTAAATAGTAACTAAGCCTTGGATATCTGCATCAAAGCACTGATCAAGCGATACAAAATGTAGGTACGTATTTTGTTTATGTTCATGGAAAACAGCTTCAGATGTTAAGAAATATTGATCATGGGTCTTACATTAATCTTTGCCCCCGTATAAGCACTTATAGATCGAAAGATTGTATTTTCGATGCCGTGGTTAAATTTGCCAAGATGACAAGATCGAGAAAATATCTCAAAAAGGTATACATATAGCCATTGTATTTTAATCAGATATAAGGTACTCGTTTTTCTAGCACCACATTTGGGTTTGATTTGTTCTCCCGATTAAGAAAATATATACATAAAAAGTCTGAAAAGTATACTTATTATAAATAAACAATGAAGGTCGGTTTAGTAAAAGTCTTTAAATATGAAAGAAAAGTTATGTGTAGCAAGATTGTATCTTTAATACCCTCATAATACCCACCTAATACCCACTGCTGTTCAAGCACTTCATACTTAATATGTATTTGTATTTACAGTTTCAAAATACATTTTAACAAAAGATCCAATTAAATTATCTGGGTAGCGTTGATACTTCAACATTGACTATAGAAAAGATTGCAATAAGAAGTGATGTTATTTGTATCCTTAATTTATAATTTCAGGACTATAAATATAAAATAGTATTTAAATAAACCAAAAACAAAAACTACGATTGTGTTGTTATATTACAATGTTTATAAGTGTTTAGAACACTTGATTACATTTTGACAGATTCTTTAAATAAATCACATGTATTTGCTGAATACACACACATAACAATATGTTTTTGGCACATGGTATATTGAGGGAATTTTACACCTTTCTATTTAAACATTATTACTGTTAATAATGAAAAAGAGTATTATATTAAGCAAAAATTAATTTACAACATAAGGAAATTTTGGACTCAAGAACTGATAATGCATTCTGCTAAAAATTTGTAGCTGTAATTTAAAATGCTACATTTGTTATTTACAGTAAAGTAAAATTTGAGAACCCTTAGGCAGTTAAAGAATAATGGAAATAAATATGGAAATTAGTTATTTACGGGTGTTAGGAAGTACAAAATGATATTAGTGCCGATAGAGAGCAGGGTCGCAGAACACGTTACAGGTATCTTCCCTCGCTACAGTAGTACGTCTATCTAAGCACTGTCTGTATCATCATCGGTGAAATAGCGGGGTCTGTACATGTAGTTTCACCGATACTACAAAGAAATAAAATCAAAACATATATCGTGTATTTGTGTGTGTGTGTGTGTGTGTGTGTGTGTGTGTGTGTGTGTGTGTGTGTGTGTGTGTGTGTGTGTGTGTGTGTGTGTGTGTGTGTGTGTGTGTGTGTGTGTACAGGTAGCAGGAAACACACTCTTATATCAGTAAAGTGAGCGTGTAGGTTCTAATATAGATTACATCATTCTCCACTCAATGTCCGGGGATATCTCACAGACAACTGCCCTCACGACACGTGCGCGATAACTGAGCCTAGACTGCAGAATTTGCTGTATAATAGCAAGGTCTTTAGATATATAAAACTTATAACAGAAATTCTTGTGTTCAAAAGGTACACTGTACGTATATAAGGGCGACTGAAAGCCTAAGAATAACACCCAAGTCTTATATAATTTGAGTTAGTAGGATTAATTGAATATAATAATGCAAGTTGCTTATTATAAATATAAATTGTTTTAGTAATTAATTGGTTTTTATAGTTTTCTTGTTGTAATTTTTCATGCATTAAAATCAATCATTTTATCTACTTCATCCAATTAATATAATAAAAGATAACGGAAGGGGAGTTAAATTATTAATGTCTAAACTAATTTCTGATGCTTCGATCACCACAGCGCCCTATAAACGCGTAAACAGGATAAAATACGCTTGAAGTTAAGAAGCGTCATAATCGATATCTGACTGTGTCAGAACCATTGATATCTGATTTGTTTAACGAAGGAACTATAACAAGCTGAACCTTCACTAATGATGATAAGTTTTCGAAAGCAATCTTTTTTCTTGTCGTTCAGTGCAGATTTCCGTGACTAGAGAAGTCTCGGATTGGTTCAAATCCTGCCCTGAAGCAATATTCACAATTTTTAATTAGCAGCACGTGTCGGCATTGAGAATATAAAATCTAGGTACTAGGTAGGGTTAGTAATCCAAGCTCCCTGAAGGCAATTTTTTACACAACTCTCTGAACTGTAATTTAATAATGATCCTGACAGTTTTATTTTGTGCTCATAGTCCTTTTTGAATTCGTTTTAAGAAACTCGATCTAATAATTTTAAACCGTAAGTGAAATGAGCACACACTAGCAAAAGGAAATGGTCCTGGTTTTAGAGGAAAAAATAGAGCATGTTGATTTTGCCTGACAGGATATCCGTAATCTCCAAATTCTTCTCTCTGCCACTAAAGTATGACGAAAGCCAACTATTCTGAGATAAACCACGGGCACCACTTGCCTATAACTGATGTAGCAGTGTCGCATGATGCACTGTATCAAATATCTTGCAACGTTCGAGAAATATGCTGCGCAATTGTTTTCGCGTCTCCAAGCCAGCAACAACGTAATTAATGAGACTTGTAACAACCTCAGTGGTCAATTTGATTTTCCTAAAACCAAATTGTTGAAGACAAGGAATTCTGAATCGTTTACTCAAACTATGATTTATAGATGGAACACTTTTTCAAATATTTTGTTAAGGACCGGAAGAAGAAAGGCCAATATTTATTTTCAATGCAAGAATCTTTCTTTTTGACACCTGGCACGACCATTGCTGTCTTCAAAGTGGACTGACAGACGCCTTGGACGAATGAAAGGTTGATAAATTTAGTAATTGGTACAGAAATGAGCTTGAAGAAACGCAGAAGTTTGCTTAACCACATAGACAACCAAGTGATACCATTAGTTTTCTTGGATCTGAAGTGCTTCAAGACACTGGCCACCTTCTCCTTGTTCACAGACGATAGACCCATTGACGAGATTGATCACGCAAATGGGTCTTCACGATGATCCCTTTGAGAAATGTTTGATACAGTGACAGGCGATATACTATAGTTATGTTTACTTTCCAATTGAAAGGGATCTTTTGTAAAATTACCATATAATTATTATAACTTTGGTTTGAAAGGTTTTTAAACATTCAGTTGATTCATTGATTTTTTATTGTCTTCCTTTGCTTCCAGTGCCCTGCGGTCTTTAATTTCTTGCAATAAATTATGTCCATTGTCCAAAGAAGTTTTTGAAAATGCTGTATTCAAGGAAAGTAAAATGATAAAGTTTTAGCCTCTCTCTTAAGCCTAGAATATCCTGTTTAATCCAGGCATTTATTCTATAATGAGATTGCTATTTAAATTGTTTGTAGGATGTTGAAATAAAATTGTAATCATTCGTTGAATGCTGTGAAAGCATCTTAGAACGAATATATAAGTATATTAATGTATTGTTTGTTTAAATTTCTTTTAAACTTTTCTATGAGGTTTGAATTTAAGACAGAATGGTTTAATCTGCTGTCGTCTGTAGTCGAAGATAGCCGCATCCAATACAAACTGGAACATATTTGATACTTGTTATTGCGTTGTCGATGGCTATTCGTTCTGGCGTGTAAGTTGAATAAGCTGAGATCATCGTGTGACCTTCTGGACAGGGTTGATAGGTTGATGTAGTAAAATACGTTGATACTAAAGTAATTTCGTCAATTATTTTGAGTTGAGAAAATTTCTAAGTGATTTAACTATTTCAAGAAATGTTAGACTGCATCCATATAAGGATATTTATAAACTAGTAATAATAAATTTACCAATAACAATTGCCTCATCTCCTCATTTACACTGCGTTGGTCGTAAAGAAATCGTCAATAATTGATGATTCTGAACAGTGCAACAGTGTCTGGTGTGAAGCTATGTTCCGTTATAACAAAAACATCTAGTTACAAAACTTTTACTATGAGCGGCAGTGCCTCCAATTAATTCAAGGCTTATCTGTGCAATTTAAAAAACTAAAGAAGAAACAACATTGGCCTTCTTGTGCACAATCATGACTAATAGCTTGTTAATACTGTAATTGACTTGGATATGTACAAATATATACAGTCTTAGAGTAGTTTTAAAATAAAACTACAATTGTTTACTGTGCAATATTTCGTTGTAATCACAACTTTATTAAGTACACTTTATAAACATACACTGGATAAAATAAACAAACAAAAGAAGAAACACCTGATGATAAAGTTTCTGAATTTAAATAACAACGTTGACATTTAAACAAGTTTAAATAATAATTAGTTGTTAATTTCTAAAAATAAGAACATAATACATTTTTAATTTCGGTACATTTGTAGATCTAAATAGAGTTTAATAATTCAAGTGGAAAAGAATAATTTTCCGAATGTTAAGTCCATATGGTTGATTCGATTTTAATTTAAGTTCGTGTGCCAATTCATTATTCCTTAAATTCAAATCATTTCGAGAGCTATTTTCACAAAGTGTAATTTTGCTTATAGCTTTGAGTTTATAGCAATCCTCAAAGCTTTTTTTATGGTGTAAGGGTACTGGTTTTTTTTGTCCTTAAGATTAAGAGAAAAACTGTGACCGGTCATTCTTAACCGCAAATAATTTGAGGTTTGCTCAATGTAGTCCTTGGGACAAAACTTACAGGTTAGCTGTTAAATTGAATTGTTGGACGCTACTTTGGAATTGATTGGTCTTATCCATAATTTTACAGTTTCCACAACGTGTTTTACATGGTTCACAACCAAAAGATAAAGTTTCATAATTTTTTCAACATGAATTTTAAGCGCCTTACAAGCATATTCTTTAAATTTGTAGATCTCTGAAATACTATTCAAGGTGGTCTGGACAACTATTTCTCAGTTAATCGCGAGTTTATTAAAATGTCATACCCAATTTTCATAACTCTATTTGAATTTGTGCAAACCAGGATAACATTTTGTTATGAATATAGGATCATTTTGGAAGTGGTTTGGAATATTTTTAACCTTTTTAGGTTGTCTGAATTGAAGGTTCAAAAGTGTTTAGGATATTCCCTGACCTTTAGTAAGTTTGCTTTTGTAAATTTTGAAATCTGAAGCGTTTGTACATACAGATTTGGCTCTAATGGAAAGAATTTTTGGTATGGAATTTTTACATGATCTGTATGGCAGCTACTGTAATGTAGGGAATTAATTTTATTAGTACCCTTAACATGCATTTCGGTATTTAAAGTATGAATTTCTAGAAAATTCCAACATCCACATAAATGACAATTTTGTGATTAATATTCAAATTAAAGCTAAGACACGAAAAGTTATTTAAACTATCAATAAAACTATACAGTTTCTCTAACCCATGATTCCAGACAACAAAAATGTCGTCTATAAATCTGAGCTACAATAGAGGAAGTAAATTTTGAGTTTTAAGAAAAGTTTGTTCTACAAATCCAATAAAAAGGTTGATACGCCGACCATTCGTGTACCCATCGCCGTTCCATTAATTTGGAGATAATTCTGATCCATGAATTTGAAATAGTCCATTGTTAAAATTAAATCAATGAATGAGGTTAGAGGTTTGTTGAAGGTTTAGTGTTATTTTGCCTTGTTTCAAGAAAATGTGTCGCGGCTTCCAGACCACCTTGATGTGGAATGTCGTGTGAAGCGATTCTACATCTATCGTTACACCAACCGTCTCGAACATAAATATATATCACCAGATGATATAATTATAATACCTTATATTTTGGTAACGACTTAGTTATATGAAAACTAAGTCAGCAAAGGCACCATCTTTTATTTAACTACCGTATTAGATAAGCATACAATTTAGTCTTACAAACTGTGGTATTTTTGCATTAACTTGAAATATTTTGAAATATAATGAGTAGGCGACAATGGAAATGTTATGTTAAGACATTGGAACTGAACTAAACTTGTGTTTAATTTAAATAGGCTACAAACATCTTTTAAATATTAACAACAGGCAATGAATAGAACATATAGCAACAATAATTCAATACCAATATTTGATTATAAAATTATTTGTTTCTCGAATTTGTAATTCCTTGTTATGTTCGCTTGGTTAAACATTTTGAAATATATCTCTGCCAATCTAACTTCCGTGAAAAACGAGCTTTGATTGTTAGTAAACATCGTACAATGTGATCACTCCACCACTCTTCCTGTTCCCAACCTACCAATAACAATAACGTTGTCTTTATTTTCATCAAGCGTTTCTCAGTTACATACAGAACAACTGCTTTCAGAACAACTATCGTCAAATACAACATATACATGAAAATTAAATACAAATAAATAAAGAAAATCTATACATTAAGCAAATTCTGCCTCATCTTATTCTTAAATGTAGCTATTGAACATTGTTTCCACGTTTGGTGGGAGGTCGTTGTACTATTTCGGGCCGAAGTAAGAGAAGCTCCTCCTTCCCAACTCCAGCCTAACTTTGGGAAAGTGAAGAAGATTCCCATGGTGGGTTCTGCGCTGAGAGACCTCATCCCGAAATGAGAGCTTCTCACTAAGGTACTGAGGCTCCTGATTAAACAAGAGGCCTTGTGGACCATGCAACACGTCATGACCCTGCAGACGGTCTCTACCGACATTCATCCCAGCGGCATCTCTGTAAGGAGAGACATGCTCAAATCGTTTCAAATTAAAAATGAAACGGATAGCAGAGTTTTTGCAACTTTTGAATGCGATGCATGTCTTCTCCAGAAATGCTATTCCCGTAGGCTGGGAAACAGTAGGCGAAAACGGACAGGACTAGTGACTGCATGATACGTAGTTTCGCAGACTCAGGTAAAAGATCTCTAAATCTGTAGAGTCCCCTCAGTCTACCGAGTGCTCGTTGACAGGCATGCGTGGACATGGTCAGAGAACGTGAGGGGCCGCTGTCCAGCACAACGCCAAGAGTTCTCGCCCTATCAAATACAGCCAAACTCTGGCCATTGAGCCTCACCATCACTCCTCTTTCACTGAGGGACTGCAAAATGTTGTGTGGCGCCGTATGCAACCACAGTGCACTTGCCTATGTTTAGTTTCAGCCCATTCGCCATTGACCACCCCAATATTTTTTCAAGGTCGACATTGATCATATCAATGGCTGACACCATCTGCCGATGGCTCATAAGACAAGTGCAGCTGCGAGTCGTCAGCATACAAATGAACTGTGCAATTTTGCACACAGCTTGGCATATCGGCCTGTGTACATATTGAAACAGAATAAGGCCCTAGGCAACTACCTTGAGGAATGCCTCGATACTTCACAAGCGGGGTTGATGTTTCACTCCCTAAACGCGTCACCTGCAGCCTGGAGTCTAAGTATGACCTTATCCAATTGACTACGCTCAAGTCAAAGCCATAATAGCTCATCTTCGCTAAAAGCATCTCATGGTCCATTGAATCAAAGGCCTTAGAATAATCCAACATAACAATGGAATTATATTTACCCCTGTCTTTGGCGTCAATCATATCACTGAAAAGATTTGTCAGGGCTGTACATGTACTATGATTGCGCCTGAAGCCCGATTGCAGCTTCGGTAAAATATCCGATGTTTTCATAAAACTGTCTATTTGTCTAATGGCAATCTTTTCCAGTATCTTAGACATGGCTGGGAGTATTGAAATTGGCTTAAGCTGGTCTACCTGATTGGCAGCTTGCCCTTTCGGTATTGGCCGAACAATACTTGTTTTCCATGACTTTGGAAACCCGCTGCCAACTAGGGAAACGTTTACCAGGTGTGTAATGGCTTTGACTGCGTAGGGGCTCACTGACTTGATCATGTCAATCGAAATTTCATCGCTGCCCCACAGCTTTAGATTTTATTTCATTCATTGCCGAAATAACGTCTCTTTTACTGACAGCGTTAAAACTTAAATTTATCTCTAATTTCTTCTCGGCCATTGGTTGCGAAACATTCCCATACGCTTTTATCAATCTTCGGGCCAGCTCCCATGTTTATAGAGTATTCATTGATCTCATGCGCTTTAAGTTCTGGTGGAATGTTCGAGCAATCCCTTGTTTGTACAATATCATTTTTCTTAAGGCATGTCCAGAACTCCTTTGGATTTTTTTGAAGAGGATAGCTTTTCAGAAAAAAATCTCTTTTTTGCAATTTTTGATCATATTATTCAGTCGGTTTCTTATTTCTTTGTACCTCTCCCAGTCATCTATATGCCTGTACTTCCAATATCTATTTCGCAACTTATTTTTAACCTTCGTCATCTTTCGGATGTCATCGTTTCGCCATGGGGCTTTTTTCTTGGACACTTTCTTACATACTACAGGGGCATTTTTTGTCATATACTTTCCTGATATTATTTGTTATCCATGCCTCCACAATATCAAACGTCTTGTTCGTTCAATATACCATCCCAGTCACAGCTGCTAAAATCTCTATATTTAATAAATTTGTGTTCTATTTTTGTTCTTTGTAACCCCAACAATGCAATAGGTTAACTTGTGATCTGTAATGCTTACGCCCCCTATGATTCCTTAATACTCGAGACATCCCACGACGCCGTTCCTCTTGACCTCAACCGACCTGTCCACAATAATGTGGTCTAACAATGTGGCTGAGGTTGTTGTCACTCTGGTGGGCTCATTGGGCTCAAACTCGGTGCATGGTACATACAGTTTCCTCGGCAATTACCACTTCACATTGTACGCGTCATAAACTCTATTTTGTTTACCGAAGTATAAAGTTCGTGCTTACGTGTCACTATACGTATTCATCTCAATAACGGGGTTTAACAGAGGACCCAGAGAACTCAACGTATGGTGTAGGAATGCATAGGAAGTTAGTATATTATACAAGGTGTCCTTGAACTCTGTACTAACCTTTTATTTTTTAACCTTTTATCAAATACAAACCAAAATATCATATTAGAAATTTTAAAAACTCAATTATTGCAAAAAACTTACTCATCTACATTATAGCTAGATAAAACCTACAGTAAATGATACCAAGCAATCTATAAAACCAATAAAAATTTAAGATTTTCTCTTATAAGGAGCCGTTTTTTATTCTTTACAGTGAAATATACAGAGAACCGACTAAACTGCCAGGACATTTATGTCGAAGTCCTTAACCGCGTTATAGCTAGACACAACGTATGGCAAAATAATGGTAAGCAATGCATACTAAGAATAACGGAGTTGAGATTTTCTTCTGTAAGGAGCCATCTGTTACTTTTATAAGACGAAAATGTAGAGAAAGCGACTATTCTGTATAGACATGTATGTTAACTTCCTCATCCACGATGTAGCTAGAAAAAACATATAGCAAATAAAGCAAGTAATGAAAGCAAATTAATACTAAACTGAATTTTTCTTCTATGAGGAGTCGTCTGTTATTTTTGTTGGCCTGAAATGTAGAGGAACCAAATATTCTGCATGGATATATATATGTCAACTTCCTCATCCGTGATATATCTATAAACAACATATAGCAATCAATAGCAAGCAATGCATACAATCAATTACAAAACTAAGGTTTAATTCTATGAGGAGTTGATTGTTATTCTTGTTAGTCTAAAATAGAGGAAACGACTAATCTGCCAGGACATGTATTTTAACTTTCCCATCCGTGTTATAGCTAGACATATACATAACATAATTATTTGAGCAACCTTAAAACAGGCAAAATTCAAAAAAACTTACACAAAACGTACCACCGATATTTAGTAAATTATAACTGTTATGTCATAACCGTATTATAGCGATTACATTCAAGTTTTTTACACCATAAATCCTTGTAAATGAATTATTTCATTGAAATTTTTTTCAGAAATCTTTTTGTTGTTTAGGTATTGTTTAAACAGTAGTATAAATGTTATCAGTTCATTTTGAGTTTATACCTTATAAACAATATCAATAGATGCCAACAAAAGTATTAACTATTGATCCGATGAAAATACATAATCCACTGAATGAGGAAGGAAGACAAAAGTACTCGTGTACTGAATGTGATTCAAATTCAATGGAAATTATTGATTATTTATCAATTGGGCTTGAACTATGTAAAGCAACTAAATAACATATTAACTGTGCAAAATAACAATTATGTTTAAACTACTTTTAGTTATAGATGTGAAGTTGAATTCAAACCTCGGGTGGTTATCGAATCACAATTATTGGAAATTGGATTATAATTACTCAACGCTGTGAATTCATGTGATTTATCGCTTTGCAGTTCAGTTCAATTTTAAATGCAAACTGGAATTTCTAATCAGGTTTCAATATTTAAAAAAGCTTTCTGTTTAATTGTGGAGGTAAAGTTATATTGTAAACTACTTTACTAAGTGTATGGAATATATTTAGAATCATGTAGTTTAATTTGTTTATTTATTCACGGTAAACCCATTACATACAAAGATTGCATAAATTGGTATAAAAAGCTGAATAGAATAATCAATAGTAAAGAAGTTCAAAATAATTATGACTATAGTACATGAATAATTTAAATTAATATCATATCATAGTAATAATAATTTAAATGCAGACGACGTAATAATAATAACATACCAACAACGCATTAAAAATAAATAGTATATAAGAACAATATAATAATAAATAATATATAACAACAATATAATAATACTATAATAATAACGATATAAAATAAATAATATAAATAGCAATAACAGTAAATAATTAGAAAATGTTTAACTTAATAATAAATAAATTGATAACAATAACAAAACAACAGTTAAAAATTAATCACTAGCATAACAATATTTAAAAAAATAAATATGTATAATAATACACTATTTTTTACAAAATAAATTAAAAAATAACAGCATGCTATTGTGCGAAAATGCGGTAAGGAGGGTAACGCTCTTCTAGGATGGCCAAGGGAGTTCTTTTAAAGGAGGCGATGCCATCATGAAAGAAGTCAACGTCCCCAGCAACAAGATTCCCAAAGTCTCTGAATTAGGTTAATCGTGGAGTTCATCTCGTATTTAGTAGCATAGTGAATGATAAAATTATACGAATGCTCGTTTCATTCTAATTTATCCATTGAACTATATATAACATGTGAGTGCTTCTTCTGGATATGTATTTTACTCATTTGGCGGTATTTTCATAACTACCTCATTTTATAAAAGTGCAAACAAAGACACTGAAAACATACGATTAAATTGTAGAAATACAGTTTTTCTTTAAAACAAACACGACCATTCTTCTTATTTTGGCTATTGCAATTAGTAAATAGGACTGTGAGGAACTAGGGCTGTGGACGAGGACTTTAAATCTCCAGATAAATAGAAGGTCTTCTTATGTGTTTATAAACCTGCTGAAGATATATATTCGGTAAGAAGTTAACGTCCAGATTATCACCAGACCAAAAACAAAGTGCTGACCTGGAGAAGTACCTCCACAATGTTAATAAGCAATTGGTCAGATAAATGCTGTATTACCAATATCAGTGCACAAAGGCATAGTTTAAAACGACAATTTAGCGTGGTTTTACTAAAGATATTGTTGTAAGCATCGTTAATTGATATATCTTGCCAAAACTGGTGGTAACCGGACTAGCACTAAGACTAAGTACAACTGTATAAAAGTAATACTACAGGCGTTCAGCTGATTAGTATGTTCTTGTGTACCTTCAGGGTTATGCTCCATGGTAAATATAAATATGGATACAATTTATTCAAAACCACAGCTTAAGTATTTTGACTCTCAATACCCATTCATGCACACCAAGTATGACATTTTTTGTTGATTCAGGAAGGAGGGTATTAAAAAATGGATGCTTTGGTATAATGCTGAAATCTGACTTATTGAAACATACAATTATCTTCTTCTGTGATAAGTATGTCCCTTATAAGTAATGTTGAAAATACAACCATACAGCAAACAACGGTGAAATCTACATCTTCATGATTATATGAGCAACGTTACGGTTTCATCAAGATCGGACCCTACACGACAAGACCTGCAGTGAGTGAATTATCTGCTCAGTCATTACAAGATAATAGATCATTCTGTCCAATCTAAACTAATGCAAAACGAAATACAATGAAATAATTATTTTATTTCACACTATCATAACAAATTATAAACATCTTATAAACTTCATATTAAAGCTGTCACTGATAAGAAGTACAATCGTGCCAAAGTAATACAGAAAGCAAGAAATATATACGTCCAGTTTCTCATATATGTCTCTCTTTTGCACAGCTTTTTATGTTCCCTAATTTTTTATGTAGTGAAATATTGTACTACTTAAAAAAAATAATAAAATAAAACACAATAATCGTGTATATCTTCTACGGTACTACATTATTGTAAACTATCGAAAACAATAGTTTCTTACAAACCCACCAGAAGAGGCTTTCATAGCTTATCAAGCAACTCATCGATTCCGCTATCCATGTACATAGCACGCTTACTTACCGCTTACATAAGCTATGATTTCAGCTATTCTAGAATTCTTGCATGTGATTTTGAGTGTTTATCAGTCCTCCGACCACTACGGGACCGCTTATCAAGAGTGCATGTCTGAACCTTGGCCGCTGTGCCTGTCCAGTTAGGAATCAGTGCCACCTACTGCCTGTGTCCATTCCCCGAGAGACTACCATTGGGAGCGTATCGTACCTTGTGAGTAACAGATTAGTTAAGTTGTGATTGTCTTAATTGACTTGGTTATTCCTGTTTGTCAGTGTCTTAACCTGATATTATGTAGGCAGTGCCAAATTAAATTGTCTTTAGTTACCATTTGGTAGTGCATTTAAACTAGGAATTTCACTTTATTATGCACAAATGACAAAAGTCAATATAAATGACCATAGATCTTTCCCTCACTTAGAAATATACAAAATAAATATAGTCATAATAACAGATATCTTCCGCTTATGTGACAGGTATGTGTGATAATGTTTAAAAAACCAGTATCAGCCCAGAAATTTATTTTAATAGACCTAGCAATAGAGGTAAATTTGCCAATAAAACAAAACGTACTTTTACAAGTAGAAATAAATATAACTCTAACCTACGTAATTTGGAAACTGAATGTCAGTCAAGTCCGAATGTAGAAGGTAAATTTTCATTACCTGATCAGTCCCTGGTAAATGATAGGGAACAACAAAAACTTTTATTGCGAAACAAAGTTGCTGGGTCGCTCAACGGAATTCAGGAAGAAAACATTGTGAACAAGAAAAGTTGATGATATAATAAGAGAGTGTTTTAAATACACTCTGGAAACTAGTAAACAAGCAGTAAGAATAATAACTAAATATAATATTAGAGGCAAAAATCGACTGCTACAGCCCGCAGGTAAAACAAACCTTAAAAAAAATAAAAATTAAGTAAAAAAGTATGCTCAATATTATTCAGTGGAATGCTCGGTCACTTAAGTCTAAGTGACCAGAGGTAATTAATATTTAACACAAAATTAAATTAATGTAGCTCTTATACATAAACGTGGTTACAGGTAATTAATAGGCTAACCGATGATAACTATAATCAGCCTAGACAGGAATGATACGTATGGAGGAGTCACCTTTATTGTACATATAACCATACGTTTTAAGGTTATAAGAGAATATAACAGTGATGTATTACAATTGTTAGCTATAAGTATTAATAATTTAAGTTTCCCTACTAAACTATATAGCATATAGGCATTTAAATCCAGCATTCTGATACAACGAATAATTTTCCAAATATAGTGGATATCTCGTACTGTCATTGGTGGAGACGTAAATGTGCTCCACCCTTTCTGGAATTGTAATAAAGCTGATTGAAGGGATAATTCAAGATTTAAGGATTATAATAATTACAATTTTATTTTAATTAATGATGGCAGTTATACAACGGTAAACAACATGTTTAAAAAGCAATATACCCTTGATGTAACATTTATAACTCCAGGACAACATTCACAACTACTAACCTAGAAAGTAGGAAATGACCCTATGGGAAGTGACCATTTTCCCATTTACATTCAATTCCAAGTACAATATAATAAAGACTCTAAATAGGCCTATAGTTTATTTAAAAGATCAACAGTCTAAATGTTAAAATAGAAAAAATTATAAACAAGCCAACTGGAAAGGATATTCTAAACATGTATAAGAGGAAATTAGTAAATTGGAAATAAATTACTTAAATCAGAACATTGAAAAACTGTATGAAATTATTTACCACGCTGTAGATGAAAATATTCCTAATATAAAACCCATAATGAATGGAACCACATTTAAACCCAAAACATTGTGAACTCATGAATGCTACCATGTAGTAACCAAAAGAAGATTAGCTTTAAAACATTTAGATTAGATATGACCTCTATTAATTATCATAAGTACCAGACTGCACATCTGAATACCAGAGAGGTCATTAGAATTGCAAAAAGAAAGGGGATAGGAGGAAACATGCAAAGCATGGCCTTTACCAACTCCACAGCATATGCATGCCATATTATAAATACATTTTTAAACAAATCATGCAACTAATTATTACTATGATAATTGCATACAAAATAATGAAGAACTTGGAGAAAAATGTATTAAAAATATAATACCAGATTATGTCTCACGTGTTACTGAAAGTACTACAAAAGTAATTACTGAATCCAGCCACATTCTTGAAATCAACTTTAAAATGAATGAATTATAAATAGCGATACTGAGTAAAAAAAGAGATGCATCACCTGGAATTGACAATATCAATTACAGCCTGATAAGACAGCTCCCAGAAAATGGTCACAGAATGATACTTAGAATATACAATGATATTTGGAATGAAAAATGTAACATTCCTTCAGCATGGAAACAATTTAGAATTATTGAAATATTGAAACCAGGGAAAGATAAAAATGACGAAATATCATTAGGCCAATTTCATTGATCCCATTCTTCATAAACATTATGAACACTATGATAAGAAATAGGATAGAATGGCTTGTTAATAAACTTAAAATTATACCATCTACACAATACGGTTTTAGGAGGAAACGAGGATGTGCGGATTATTTAACCACCTACTCATCGGAAGTTCATAATGCGTTATCACAAAGCGAAAATATAATAGCTGCATTCCTAGACATTACTAATGCATATGACCATGTTCATCTTTCCACACTATACAATAAAATGTACATTCTTGGTATTCTTGCTAAGTTCATTTTACATTGCAGCAACTAGCCGACAGAGTATTATCAATAAATTATTCAGAATGCACTCTATCAAGAAATTCCAACAGAGGCTTACCGCAAGGAAGTGTATTAAGTCAATCCTGTTGTCTAATCTGTTGTGGTAGTAGTCAAATCCTGTTTATATATATATATATATATAAAACAATAAATAAATAAGATATAAATAATAATATGCCCTATGATATTTATACATTACAATATGCAGATCATGTAATGTATAAAAAATACATGTAATCTATATACATTTCAAAATAATGATACTATTGCGTATGGTAAAATGTCGAATACCTTCAGCATCATGTCTTCAAGTCTTACAAGTATTCAGAGCATTGATTCGGTCAAATTAGAATACTGTTCCCACTTGTTGGTCACTTGCCACAAAATATACTAAACAAACTAGATACAATACAAAATCAAGCACTGAGCATTGGCACCGGAGCACAAAAACGTCAACAATACTCGCCTTACAATTAGAAACAGGTTAACTCCCACTAAATTTCACACGCCAAATTTTAACTTAAAGGTTGTAACAGAAGCAAAGCATCCAGCATATAAAACATTAGGTATATTAATATGATGTGTAACATCAACCCTTACTGGCAGAAAAACAAAATTCCACTATTTTTATCTGCAGTCAATATTATGGAAGTGGCTAACCCTAACTTTGTACATGGAAAAACAGCTACAATAGAGCATTGGGAATTTACTATGCCCTTGTTCATGGGAGGAACAATATTAAAATGCAACAGTACTATAAATGATCATGAAATTAAAAAAGATCAAAATACTATGGTGTTAAAACTATCTTTCAATAATTATATTCACATAACCTACAATGATCACATTGTCGTTTATATTGATGGATCTATTTTTTATGCTATCCATTATTATTTATTGATTTTAAGCTTTGCTGGCTTCATTGAACACTGATATTTATTTTATTACACTGACATTTTATTTGCAAAGTACACTATCAATCGCGTCGTGCCATCATGAGGGTTGGCAATCCTGTTCTGCATTAATAAGCTGGATGATTTACCGTTCCTGTTCTATTGAGTGTTTTTAGAAAAAGTAAACTCTGTTGGAGTTATCAGCGGTGACGTTCATGTTCCCGGATCCATTGGTGCTTATTGCATAACTTCAATGTCGACTAGTAAGTTAATTAATGTGGGAACTGTCACTAACTCTACATCGTCTAAGCTGGGAGTGAATGTGATAACCTGCAAATGTACTGAGAAGCGGCTTTGCGGCTAAGACGACGCACGCTCGTCCGCCTCAATTGTGCACCAACCTCACGACTAGAAATTGCCCTGCTCTTAGTGGATTTCCGTGCTCTGCGCCGAGGCGGCCGGCGACGCTGCACTCATCAGATCTGCTTCACTGGTTGCGATTAACAACACGACATTTCTTGGACTGCCTTGGACGATAAGCTAAAATTGCACAACCATATTGAAAATTTGTCCAACAAAGTGAGCTCAGGAGTATTTGCCATTCGTACCCTAGCAAAATCATCTAACTCTGATGTTCTTCTTTCTGCATATTACGGACTCATTTACCCGCATCTCGTCTATGCACTGCCCATATGGGGGTGTGAGAACAAAAGGACACTGTTTCTGTTCCGCCTACAAAAGAGAGAAATCGAGTATTTTTTTCAATTAACAGGCGTCAATCATTGTAAACCAATTTTAAGTCTTCCAATATTTTAACTTTTCCATGTCTTTATATGGACGAAACATTATCTTTTCTAACTCAATACATTGAATATTTCGAAATTCCTCGAAACCATCAGTATAATTTAAGAATTTCTTACATTCAGGTCACTGCAAATCACACAGCTTTCTTACAAAACGAATCTCCGTTACAATGGGATTAATCTGTTTAACTAACTCCCTATGCACCTCAAAACAGAGTCAAATCATCTAAAATTTAGAAAAAGGCTTAAGTTATTTCTCCTTGATAAATGCTCTTACAGCGTCCGTGAATTCCTGACTGACGGCTAATTCGACAACCTGGTAGTTTTAAAATATCTTAAGAGTTCAAGTAGTTTTAGTTATTTATTGACGATTTTAATCCGTTGTAGAAGTTATCTGACATGACCAATGCATGTAATTGTGTTACTTTGGTTGAATAAACGAGTTATTGAGTTATTGTATATGCCTGATTGGACTTCCCCGGGATTTGAACCCGTGATCTCTCAGTTAGAGAGCCGAGACTATATCCATTAGTCTACGGAGGAGGGCATGATGGCTCTAAAGACATTATAGGTAAAGGAGCTGCCTTCTTCATTCCACAGATAAATATAACGAAAAACTTTTCTCTGAATAAATATATGTCAAATAATACAACTGAATTGTATACAATACACAAATCAATACAGTACACAAATACCCTCAATTTTGACAATTATGTTATCTGTTCAGACACACAGTCAGCGATTGTAGCGCATGAAAATGCGAGTAGAGTAAACGCACCAGAGGAATTAATGATGGACATCATAAGAATTACTGTAGATGGAAATTAAAATATTACATGTCAATGGGTACCTGGACACATAGGCATAGATGGTAATGAAATAGTAGACAAATTGGCCAAAGAAGCGATATGAGATGGAGATAAACTAGAAAAATGTTTCATTTGTGCAGCTTATCAATTAAAAATACATATAAAGAAATTTAATCAATATGTAAAAGACTTTATCCAAAGCAAAATGGTATAAAAAATAAAGAGTGAATTTAGTAATAAGCCATGGTGTAATACAAGAAACATGAGCAGAGGAAACTTAATAAACATCATTAGGCTACGGTTAGGTCATGCAAATGTCAACTTTAATCTGTATCGAATAAAAAAAAGTATTTCACTCCCATGTGTCTAAAATGCTCCTTCGGACAAACAGAAAACACAGAAGATTTCATACTCAAATGCCCCAGCAATTATTATATAAGACAGCAATGTTTTAAGAAAACCAGTAGGCTACTTGTTGGTAACAATGTAACATTAAGTAGCATTCTAGCTCAAGAAGATGTAGAGTTATATAAGGAAATAAACCAATTTATTTCATTGTCTAAAAGAAATATAAAACAATACTCACACACATTAGGACAAATTGAGTGTCTCCTGGTCATGGGCTCTGTTTACTGTGGTCCACGCCTTTTCGGGATAGGATAGGCCTGATGGACCCTGGCAAGAAGATCAACCTGAAATCTAACCATCTAAGCTTAACCCTTCTTTCAACAGAAAGTCCTTAATCTTGGTCTAATAAACACGGTTAGAAACACTTATATTGTAACTAACCTGTCGTAATAAAAACATTTTAATACAACCTAAAATCACAGTAAACGACCTAATTTAACTGAAAAACTAACATCTAATTAATAAAATGTATAACATAAATGTTGTTGTTACTCTCTGTTGCATGCTACCATTGTATATGCGTAGTTAATAATTATTAACTACGCATATAATTATAATTGAAGGCAAACACTACTAAAAAGAGTTGAGGGATCAAAAGAGGCTTTTTGGTTTTCAAACCTAGCCTATGCCAATCAACAAGAAGAAAGAAAAAACAAACAAAAAATATTGCAAGTGTATTAATTTTCAATATATATTATTTGTTTGAATATTCTGGCTGATATTTTAGTGCGAAATGTCTTGAAAGTGCGGAAAATGTAATTTGGACTTAACTTCTGGTGATGTTTTGCCAAATGTGGCGAATGTTGGTCGGTGTTTCACCCGGCATGCACACGTTTCGCAACGAGCCAGAATCTTACAAAATCCAAATTTAAAAATTGGAGATATGATAATTGTAAGGTCAACTCAGCATCCGTCAAGAGTAACAAAAATCCGGTAAACTTTGAGACAGTAATCTGCACAATCTCTTCACTTAAAATAGAAATGAATTCAAGTACTAACAAACAGTGAAATGAAGCAACGTTGTCATTGCAAACACATTTGCTGAGGAACTCGTGAAAGTCAAACAAAAACTGGAAGAACCACAAGGATACGTGTACGCCTTGTGACGAGCTGTAGCGCGACAGGAATGATATGCGGGACCTGTTGCTGCAGAACGAACAGCAGCAACTGGTCGACAGTGAACAGCATGCTCGGTGCGTCAAACTCGAGATACTGGGCGTATGTCTCTTTGAAATCGGGAGAAAACATAAATGTAAGTCTGGAGAACATCTCAACAGTTATCGGTGTGGATATCGCTAAATAAGATATCTCGATTGCGCATCGTCTTTGACTGTATTCGAAAAAACAAACTCTCATCCTCCCATTATGGTCCAATTCGTATCTGGCAGGGTGCGGGAAGTGTGGCTGACTGCGGCTAGGCGTAAGAATGGAACGCCAAGGAGATCTCGCCTAGCAACGTCTGCATCAACGAGCAGCTCGCTCCACACAACAAAGCGTTGCTGGGCCGCGTCAGGAGGCTGGTCAAGGCGAGAAGAATCCACTTCGCGAGGTTCTTTAATGGGAAGATTCTAATCAAGCCGACCGAGGACGCCGACACCATACGCATGCTGCAGGTTGAGGACATGGACCACTACAAGTAACATCGAGCTGTATAGTACCGGTAATTCGAAATATCCTATAAGCTGCAATAAATGTAATATGTTCAGAGACATTAATATATGTAGAAAAGAATCACTGTAACATAAACACTTAAAAGTTATTTTTTATGGCTGTAAATTAACTGTAAACGTCAACGATAATAATATGTGTATATCTTTCCCTCATTAATACCTATTACTTCTTCCCACATTTACTGTCAATTTGTGTTCAGTTTTTTAAAAATTTAGTTCAAGTAGAAGACTCTTTTTTATTAGTTATTATTTACAAGTTAGTTATTATTTTACTTCATTGTTTAACCAATCAACAAATAACTGACCTTATTTAATTACTACGAGGGATTAAAATTTATAGTTTTACTATTAGGGCCTACACTACACTGTTATTACGTTTTTTCAACTTTGTAAAAAATAATCTTTTCCAATTAGTTTTAGTTTTACTAAATATTAGTATTAACAATTTTAACTAGAATTGTTTAAGTACCTGTCGGCTCAGTGAAATGAGTTTTATGCCAAGCTGGTTTTCTACTAAGCAAATTTATTTTCAAACAAAGAGTAGACTTAATTTGTTGTTTTAATTATGTCGAAAATAAAAATTGTGTCCTGTTTTGTTTCCGCATAATTATAAATTGTAATAAAGGGAAAATTAAAATAAAATAACAGTATTTAATTTTGTTATCATTTTACTTCGTTATTTAACCAATCAGCAAGAATTTACCTTATTTAATTATTACGAGGAAGTGATGAAGGAAAAAATATATACTTAATTTTAAATTAATCTATATATATATATATATATATATATATATATATATATAAATTAGATGTTATGAGTTATTTCAATAACGTAATAATGCACAAATCACAATGGCTTTTAGGTAATGCACAACAACTGGGTAGGCCGGCTGCTGGGTAGGCTGGGCGCCTATGACTCATGAGGGTTGATGACAGAGATGTCAACTTAAATGTTTCTTGTATAGAATTGGATTCGATCAATGAGTGATTCAATTTTCATAACGGTTGTGTCAAAAGTTTAAAAATATTACATTGTAATATAAGATGTTTTCTAAGAATTTTGACTAGTTAGTATTATACTTGAGTAATTTGTTTGAGCACTTGGACTTGATAGTATTGCCGGAGTTTTGGTTGATGGGAGGGGATGGGGAAGTACAAAACTTTACGGATTCGAACTTGTGGTTACTAATACACGGAGGAACCAGAACGACGTTGTTATCATGCAAGTTAATGATGGAGTATCTTGTGCTCTCCACTCATATACCATTAGGCGATGTTTACTGTCATAGACTGGAGTTTACTGTACAAAAGGAACATTAAAATATCCTTGTAACACACCGAATTTTTAACAGCGACTTAAAATTGTTTTTGGACGAATGGGAACATTACTACGAAGACTTAGAGCTTATTAGATAATGTTTTTTTCTTAGGTTATATATTTAGACTTATTAAGGAACAGCGAACACACCAAGAGATATTTAAACTGTTTAGAAGGAGCATGACTTAGACAGTATATAAATAAACCGACTAGAGTAACTGACAATCGCGTTTCTTGCCTGGACTAAATCTTTGTGAGACATTTTGCCATGACCAATGTAAGATCATCTGTTGTCACATGAACATTACCGACCCCCATAGTACTGGTCTGACTATCGCTGTCTGGCGTGATACTCATGACACTGTCTCTGACACTTCGCCCCACACCTACGTTGACCATGCTGTGCCCACCGATAACCCCTCTCGCGTTGACTGGGCCCACGTTCTGTTTGACAATGACGTCAATTCTTGTGCTAGAAATATTCAAGATATAGTCTGTAATTTGATACCTGGAGCTAGGAAAATAGTTCTTAATAGAAGAACAAGACTTAAAAATTTGAAGCCTTGGATATCTTCCCCAATCATTATATTATTTCGAACAACAGATAAACTCAGTAAAAAAGTAAGATAACAGCCATTTAACGTAAAATTAAGAAATAATTATAGAACCATTAGACAACAGCTCATTAATTCAATTAAAAAAAAAAACAAAAAGATATTATTATAAAAATGAAATAGATCAGTCAAATAATAACAGAAAATTATTCTGATCTACTGTAAACGGATTAGATGGAAGAACGATTAAGCAAGGGTCCTTTCCAATTTAGAGACACTTACCAAAAATTACCGAAACTACCCATTCTATAATCAAAGGCACTGCTAACATTTTAAATTCCTTTTTCGCAAATTTGGGGCAGGAGTTGGCGGATAAAATTAGTGCGGGCGGGGAGCCGATGATGAGTGACGCTGACTGTACGTTTACTTTTAACACTGTTACTGGCAAAGACTTCTTACGGCACGTGACTGCACTGGTGGGGGGGGGGGGCTCAGCGCTCGGTTTTGATGATGTCTCTGCTGACATTCTCAAATCAAACATCCAGCTCTTTACTAAACCCTTACACCATTAGATAAATTTAAGTATTTTATCAGGTATCTTTCCTGGACATTTAAAACTAGCTAAGGTGTTACCATTGAACAAATCTAATGAGTTTACTAATAAAACAATTTCAGGCCAATCTCTATACTTAGTGTAGTTTCCAAAGTATTAGGACGTATAGTTAAGAAATAATTTTGTATCTTACCTTAATAAAAACAATATCTTATGTAATTGTCAGTACGGTTTCAGAAGGGATACAAATGTTAATGATGTGCTATTAGATATCATCAAACAATATACATTTTTGCATTTCAAATGGAAAACATTCCATGCTGGTTTTTCTCGATGTCAAAAAAGAATTTGCCTCAGTCAGTAGAGACAAGCTGGTAACTAAAGCTATATCTGGTAACTATAGCCTAAAGCTATTGGAGCCTATGGTAGCATCCTTGAATGGTTCTAGAGCTACCTCACAGACAGATACAATCTGTGTCTGTCTGGGGGATGTCTAGTGATCCATTGCCAGTAAATTTCGTAATTATTCAGGGAAGCACCCTCCGATCAATTTTGTTTTTATTTTATATCAATAGCGTTGAAAAGTTTTGCTGAAGGCACAGTAATATTTTAAAATGGAAATAACTGGTTGGAAGTACAAAGGATATGCTCATAATTTCTTCAATGGACATTTTTTATCAGTGTTTAAAAATCAAATCAGTCAGTAGCTATTGCAATTAGTCATTTCCAGAGGTCTTTATCACTGCAGGGTATAAAGGACCTGTGACACTTGATCAGACTCACAGGCACTGACTGGACTGACACTGCCACTGCCCCCCCCCCCCACTCATACCTTACTCTTCTCCAAACGTTTTTCCGCGTCATACATTTCTTTCTTTTTGTTGCTAGTGTTTATTAATGTTGCCACTACATTTTTCTTACTATCATTGTTTGTTTCTATTTCAAGGTGAACCAAAGAGCCGTTATATAAATAGCACTTTTATTAATGTTTTTTTCGCTCATTCCGGCATTTTATGATTTTATGACTAAGACGGATGGAAACAACTGGCCTACGCACAGACAGACTGCTTATTTAGGCTTTTCCTACAGATTATTATTTTTATATAATTGCATTTATAAAAAAGTAAGGTGTTTATAGATTATCCATTATACTAAGCTTTATATATTTATAATAGTTTAACAATGTATTTTGTATACGTTTTGGCTGGAATAAACTTATTAAACAAACAAAGGTAACAAAGTCTCAGTAATATTTTATTTTTCTATTTGTATTTTTATATTGCACGTTTTCAAGAAATAATTAGAACGCAAGTGCTTTTAGCCATCAACAACAGGGATAGCCTCACTTCAGGGAAAAGGTGCACCCTCCGCCACTTCCAGTCTCAACTAAAGTTAGTGATGTTTACGTCAAATTATTCGCTTTAAATTATTTTTATATTTCTTTGACACAGTCCACTACTCTTAAATATTTCACGTAATCTTTGGCTTCGAGCCGGATAGTTGAAAATATATTTTTTAACTTAGTCAGCTTTTTAGGCATTAAATTGTGTAAATTGAACATTTACTTGTGTGCTTTTTTAAACATTTACTTTTGAACTGAACTATAAAGTGATAAAAGGTTATTTATTACCGAACCAAAATTAATACTAAATTCAGTGTGATAATGTTCTTTTGCCAAAAATATTACTGAGCATTTTCTACTTGCACGTGATGTTTCAACTTACAATTTTATATCATATGTTTTATATCATTTATGTTTATATCAATATCGTGATTCTACTTGAAATCTTACTAGTAGACGCATTTGAACCAAACCTTGCTCAAATTAAGTGAGCACTTCCAGTTTCTAGAACCTCCCATCCACCTTTTATTTGCTTTGTCATTACAACTGCACTGATAACCGTCATCGCCTTAAAAATTTAAATAGTGCCTATTAGATAGTTCTTTGCCTTGTACCTACAATGTTTCCTCAATCACCTTTGAACTTTAAGAACAATTCTTTGCTTCACATCCACTGTCAAAATTAAATACGCCACCTTTAAACTACTTTATTTTACGCCAATCAAATACATTATCATATTTTAATTTCCCACTGAAAGAAAAAAGTTATTATTTTACCAAATGACAATAGTAACTCTGAGTCAAATTTTATTCTGGTACTAAAAATAAAAATAAATCAGAAGGAAGATTAAACTACATTTCATTTGAAACAATATACAGCGTTTATTGTGTTAAAAAATAAAACTACACTTATAATTAGTGCTGCTTATACCAAAACTGTGTGCTTAAAGATGTTTTGAGAAGAAACTTTTTTGTAATTTAAGAATATTTTCTCAACTAAAAATAAAATGAATTATTTTCAAAATGTGGTTTACTACTTTTTTTCGGTAAGCTTTGAATTATATAGTCTCCTCTGTATAGTATTGCATGGCAAGTTGCGGCTTTAGCAGCCTCGGAAACCACCTCTGCACCCTCTGTGAAATTACCTATACTGAATATACCTACTTTCAATGGCCAACAAGAAAACTGGGTTGCATTTCACACTTTGTTTGGAAATACTATAAATAAAATGAAAGTATCTCTAACGTTAAGAAAGTTAATTCACCTACTGTCTTGCCCGTCTAATGAAACTCTAGATATTATGAAATCTTTGCCGCTTACCAATGCTTATTATTTTATAGTTTGGCAGACCATTTCGAAACGTTACAATAATTCAACATTTCTCATCTAAAACAAAAAAATCATATTATACATTACACAATATTACAATGTAACAGCACAACAACATGTTGTTGTTATTGTTGTTGTATTACAATGGATTATTTCTATTGTTACATGTTAACGTATATATACTAGTAGAATACATACAAGCAAAATATATACAAGCAAAATATATACAAGCAAAATATACAAGCAAAATGTACTAGATTTGCTTGAAACTAACGCCCCTTCGTTAAAAAAGACGCGTGCTTTTTTCAACTCTTACAATAAAAACGCTCAAACCTTCAAAGCGTTAGGCCGAGATATATAAAAAAGAGTCTGTTTCTCACTTTGCACATTATAAAAAGTTTGACCAAGAAATTATATATATAAATTTAAGCACTCACGAGAAATCTCAAAAGAAATCCCTTATATAGACGAGCTTATTAAGACCTTGAGACGAAATGTGATCGCTTATAGGAGACTAATCTTATTGATGTGTTGCCAACAATCTTTATCAAAAATTATATATTTTAAGAAATTAAGTATTCCTCAAACTAAACTAAGCTCTAAAAATACAATAAGGTGTCTATGTTATCTTGTAATCAGCCACATGGGTGTACCTATTGTTCCTGTACAGCTCATAATATTTATCGCTGGCTTGCATTTTATAATATGTAAGTTCAAAGTACATAAATGTATATAAAAAACCTATGCTTTAACTGCTTTGGTAAACGCAAGTTCCAACGCAACTGTAGTGTTTGTAGCAAGCGCCGCCACAGCATGCTACATAACACTACATATACGCCACCTCCGCCCGGCCGCTATGACACTGTACCTAGAAATAGTTCGGCTATCTCTCAAAAAACCCCTACAGGAAATGGTAATGCCGCAATTAATTCTACAACAAATAATAACTTTAATTTTATTGGAATCTCTCAAGGCCAAACCACACTGATATACTTGCAACTGCCCTAGTACTGTTGTCATCCCTTGAGGGACACACTGCAGTAGCCCGCGCTGTACTTGATAGCGCATCTCAAACCTCATTTACTTCCGAAGCTTGTGCTAACTACTGTAAATCAGCCGCTCTCAAGCCGGAAATAATTTTATTATTGTTATCTCAACCTCATAAGTGAAAACCAATTGATCGCAATCTTCACTCTTAGTAGAGTTATTTCTGAATAAAATCACTATTAATTTATCAAAAGCTCTTATCTGACTTGATACAAAATCATAACTCAAACCCTTGTTCTCGCTGACCCAAACTTTGACACGCCTGGCCCTACTGATGTATTGATAAGAGAAGATTTATTATTGTGCGTTGTTTGCAAGGTACTCCTGCTTCTCTTGTTACATACATTCTCTCTACATCAGCACAGTTTTGGAACAAGTTTAATCAGGTCCGCTCCCACTCTCACAAATCAACAAACAAACAATGTGCTAGTTAGACTACTGACTGTAAATGACATTGAGATTCATGAGCCAATTAAAAACTTTTGGAAAGTAGAGGAACCACCTAACACTATAGAATTATCTTTGGTGCGAGGCGCACTTCTTATCTACACATCTCCGCTCAGATAAAGGCCATGTATGTGGCCTTCCCTTTACCTCTGACCCAAGTACATCGGCTATTCTTCAAAACACGCTTTAAAAGTGTGTTTTTTTTCGTAGAGAGAAAAATTGCTAGTCAACCTCAAACAAAAAAATGTACAATGTTTTCAGGAATTATTACTTGAAAAGTGGACATATGCTTATACAAATTATCTAATAACTTAGTATAGTTTTCATATACAATTATAGTGGAATTAAAATTAGGTTTTATAAACTGAAAAACATACATAGATTATACACACTACAGCAACATAATTCCACCTTTCGCTACTGAACATTGTATTTCCTACATGTTGATGCAATCAATTATTTTGACAACTTATTTTCTACAATCAAAGAAACAGCATATAAATTATATCTCATTAACTCCTAAACGATAATTATTTCATATTTCTATCGGTTTGTCTTATTCGATAAAGTCAAAATCTTCTTAAAGTACAGTTTAAACACAAACTAATTGTACACTATCTATAACAATTTAAACCACCATTACTATACCATATACTACATAACTTATAATTAGATGCTTTGTTAACTGATCATTAATATTGTTTTAAACATTTCAGCTAGTTTATGTTTGTGTGATAACAAGAGATTTAAGATATATAGATATTCAAAGGGACTTTCATCTTTATTATAGGCACTACGCATATAAATAATCTATAAAAAGATTATTGCAATGATTTACGAAAAATACTGTACGTAATAAGAAGAATTACGTCGATGTTTCTTTTATCGTAATATAATTCACATCACAGTACCATATGATGCTTCCCGTTGGAGGCTGCCTGAAATCTGTTCTTAAGTAACAAGCCAGGGAATTTTACAGAGAAAGGGGGTTGTACCTATGAGAATTACTCAGTTGTGCTAGGAAGAATACAACTAAATTTTTTAGGTTTAGGACAACGTCTCTATTGGGACTCATGAGTAATATAGCGCCTTGGAGTAGCGAGGAGAAATGAGATACGGCACCTATATTTAATCTGAACCATTCAATTATTGCTTATAGTTTTCAAACAATCAAGAGGTTTTAAAACATAATATTATAAAAATAAGTTATCTGATTTCTCAAACACACCTTTAAAATAAATACAGAAAGATTTGTTTAGGTAACCCAAATCCAAGTTCTAAATACACTAATGAAGTACTGTATTAATGATTACCTGAATTTTTATTAGTTGTGTGTCAGACGAACGTAATATTGGAAAATACTGTTATATTATCTTTTCAAACGGTCGTAGGGATATAGTTTTGCTATGATCTGTTTTAAAGGTAAAATCCTCTTCAACTGATTTATTTCTGAAAAGAATATACACTGTATATGCTCATTTATATTCTGAATTGTATACGTGAAGATAAGAGTATTTTGAAATTGGTAAATTATGTTTGAAAATAATAAAATGGAGACTTTATACCTAAAATGAGCTCCTTCAATACCAGGAAAAACTGGGAAATGATTTAATGACTCGTATAAATTTAAATTAATGATTCAATCAATTTCTTAACTAAGAAACAAATTACTTATTATTTTTAATGGCTCAGATTAAAAAAAAGGATTGAAATTGCTATAAACAAAATTTTTCTTTAGTAAAATATCCAAACAGAAACGTTGTTTAAATAAATTAAAGTTTTCTTAGGGGAAAAGGCATGGTTTTCTATGATAACGGGGGCATTTCCAATGATCGATGTAAAGCGAGTCCGTGCTATGACTGTAATCCATGATATCATATTTATAATCTATTCTGTCGGACCAAAGGGAGTCTGGTAGTGGTGTACTCTTCCTCTCCGTGCCATGACTTTAATCCGAGATGTCATCTTGATAATCTATTCTGTCGATGTAAAGTCTGGTAGTGGTGTACTCTTCCGCTCCGTTTCATCACTGTAATCCATGATTTCATGTTGATGATCAGTTCTGTCAATGTAAAGCGAGTCCGGTAGTGGTGTACTCTTTCTCTCCGGTTCATGACTGTAATCCATGGTTTCCTGTGGATATTCTGTTCTGTCCATGTAAAGCGAGTCTGGTAGTGGTGTACTCTTTCTCTCTGGTTCATGACTGTAATCCATGGTTTCCTGTGGATATTCTGTTCTGTCCATGTAAAGCGAGTCTGGTAGTAGTGTACTCTTTCTCTCTGGTTCATGACTGTAATCCATGGTTTCATGTTGATGATCTGTTCTGTCGATGTAAAGCGAGTCCGGTAGTGGTGTACTCTTCCTTTCCGGTTCATAACTGTAATCCATGGTTTCCTGTAGATATTCTGTTCTGTCGATGTAAATCGAGTCTGGTAGTGGTGTACTCTTTCTCTCCGGTTCATGACTGTAATCCATGGTTTCCTGTGGATATTCTGTTCTGTCGATGTAAATCGAGTCTGGTAGTGGTGTACTCTTCCTCTCCGGTTCATGACTGTAATCCATGGTTTCCTGTGGATATTCTGTTCTGTCCATGTAAAGCGAGTCTGGTAGTGGTGTACTCTTTCTCTCTGGTTCATGACTGTAATCTATGGTTTCCTGTGGATATTCTGTTCTGTCCATGTAAAGCGAGTCTGGTAGTAGTGTACTCTTTCTCTCTGGTTTATGACTGTAATCCATGGTTTCATGTTGATGATCTGTTCTGTCGATGTAAAGCGAGTCCGGTAGTGGTGTACTCTTCCTTTCCGGTTAATGACTGTAATCCATGGTTTCCTGTGGATATTCTGTTTTGTCGATGTAAAGCGAGTCTGGTAGTGGTGTACTCTTCCTTTCCGGTTAATGACTGTAATCCATGGTTTCCTGTGTATATTCTGTTTTGTCGATGTAAAGCGAATCTGGTAGTGGTGTACTCTTCCTTTCCGGTTCATAACTGTAATACATGGTTTCCTGTAGATATTCTGTTCTGTCGATGTAAATCGAGTCTGGTAGTGGTGTACTCTTTCTCTCCGGTTCATGACTGTAATCCATGGTTTCCTGTGGATATTCTGTTCTGTCGATGTAAATCGAGTCTGGTAGTGGTGTACTCTTCCTCTCCGGTTCATGACTGTAATCCATGGTTTCCTGTGGATATTCTGTTCTGTCCATGTAAAGCGAGTCTGGTAGTGGTGTACTCTTTCTCTCTGGTTCATGACTGTAATCTATGGTTTCCTGTGGATATTCTGTTCTGTCCATGTAAAGCGAGTCTGGTAGTAGTGTACTCTTTCTCTCTGGTTTATGACTGTAATCCATGGTTTCATGTTGATGATCTGTTCTGTCGATGTAAAGCGAGTCCGGTAGTGGTGTACTCTTCCTTTCCGGTTAATGACTGTAATCCATGGTTTCCTGTGGATATTCTGTTTTGTCGATGTAAAGCGAGTCTGGTAGTGGTGTACTCTTCCTTTCCGGTTCATAACTGTAATCCATGGTTTCCTGTGGATATTCTGTTCTGTGGATGTAAATCGAGTCTGGTAGTGGTGTACTCTTTCTCTCTGGTTCATGACTGTAATCCATGGTTTCCTGTGGATATTCTGTTCTGTCGATGTAAATCGAGTCTGGTAGTGGTGTAATTTTCCTCTCCGGTTCATGACTGTAATCCATGGTTTCCTGTGGATATTCTGTTCTGTCGATGTAAAGTGAGTCTAGTAGTGGTGTACTCTTCCTCTCCGGTTCATGACTGTAATCCATGGTTTCCTGTGGATATTCTGTTCTGTCGATGTAAAGCAAGTCTGGTAGTGGTGTACTCTTTCTCTCTGGTTCATGACTGTAATCCATGGTTTCCTGTGGATATTCTGTTCTGTCGATGTAAATCGAGTCTGGTAGTGGTGTAATTTTCCTCTCCGGTTCATGACTGTAATCCATGGTTTCCTGTGGATATTCTGTTCTGTCGATGTAAAGTGAGTCTAGTAGTGGTGTACTCTTCCTCTCCGGTTCATGACTGTAATCCATGGTTTCCTGTGGATATTCTGTTCTGTCGATGTAAAGCAAGTCTGGTAGTGGTGTACTCTTTCTCTCTGGTTCATGACTGTAATCCATGGTTTCCTGTGGATATTCTGTTCTGTCCATGTAAAG
Organism: Homalodisca vitripennis; assembly: GCF_021130785.1. Taxonomy (NCBI): domain Eukaryota; kingdom Metazoa; phylum Arthropoda; class Insecta; order Hemiptera; family Cicadellidae; genus Homalodisca; species Homalodisca vitripennis. The sequence continues at coordinate 88,317,682 of NC_060215.1, read as the reverse complement.
CGAGTCTGGTAGTGGTGTACTCTTCCTCTCCGGTTCATTACTGTAATCCATGATTTCATGTTGATGATCTGTTCTGTCGATGTAAAGTGAGTCCGGTATTAGTGTACTCTTTCTCTCGGTTTCATGGCTGTAATCCATGATATCATATAGATTTCATTCTGCAATCAATTAATCCTTTATTTTGTAAAGTATCATGTACAAGACATAGATGTATAATGATATCAATAAATAAAATACCTTAACTTCCAATCTTTACATAAAACTAAACAACAACTAAAACACCAAAACAAACATTACATTTTAAACTCAATTTTAAGTATATTAAAAGGAAATAAAGTTGAGGCTTAGGGAGGGAAATTTGGAATTACTGTGAAATTCCATCTTAAACTAATTTTGTACTTTTGTCGCTTTCCTTATACGGTGAACGCCCATGCAAGTTGTATTACTGCACATTGTGGAGAACCTATTACAGCTACAGCTAACGAAAAATTATAGTCCAATCACCACATATCACATTTATGTACTTCTTCTTCATTAGATAATAATGTTTTCAAAGCTCTCTAGAAGATCTAAAACATAGTTTTAAGGAGCACCATACAAACAAACTAGTAAATATTCCCAATGGTTTTTGCGTTTGGGCAATTTAAAATTTCAATTTAAAGTATAATACATTCTAAGTAATGTTCATTACAAAACTGTCCAGCAAGCTTAGAATTTACAATAACCTACAACCTTAATTAATGCATGTGTTATGACATTATTATACATTATACATGTTATAAATGATTAATGAATGTCTATACACAAACCAGAGTTTAGACAATAATTATATATATATATATATATATATATATATATATATATATATATATATATATATATATATATAATGATATATATGATATATTATATATATATATATATATAATATATCATATATATATATAATATATTATATATATACAAGCAAAGATAGGTATGAAAAGTAGTTCATTTTTCTCGTGCGGCAAATGCTCCGTGATACAAAGAACATCTGGAGTCTGCCTCCAGGAGAAGCAAAATTACTCCACCTTATATCGAGCAGTTTGGATATTAAGGTCATAGATACTAGACGAGTTTTATACTTAAACTGAACAATCCAGGTTTAAGTTTTGGCGTTTATCACAAACAAACTCACTTTCAGTAATTAGAGGAAGTATAGAGAGGAGAATCAAGGCAGGCCTAAATGGGAAGCCTCAGTTCACATGAAATAAAGGATATATAAAAGTTGATTGAATTTTGTATCTAATAACACTTTTTATTAGATAAAATCTTGTTTTCCAAACAATAGTCAAGTTATTTCGTTATGGAGACTGTTCTTTTCAAATTAACTTTAATGCTTGAATTGGTTATGTTCATATATCTCTGTACTTTTCATGAAACTCGAACACAGGAAAAAATAATTCTGTCTTCCTCGGGTTAATCATTGCCTGACAGGATAGTAGCGGCAAAATATGTAATGTAACAAGTGGCCAGTGTAGTACTTTACTTTTAAAAAGTTTTGAAGTACATATAATATTCATATTAACTTGCTTTTAATAGCAACTTTACGATTAGAAACTTGAGATTTTTTAAATAATTTACTTTACTTCAAACAACACAAAAGCATAAAATTATCTAACTTAACGTTTTGACCCAGCATATTGCTTATACATTACTTTGAAACGGCCCTGTTATATCGTTGTCAGTGTTTTCGTTTCTGATGAAAAGGAATTTAACACTTCATATTAAAACACACATTTTAATGGAAAACTCTGTTCACAAACTTCTTTAGTATATATTTTGATATTTCAATTAAATTATGGGCTGTTTTCAACTTATGATTGTCTGATCAGCAATGTTTTATTGCTCAGCTTAATCTATAGTCACTAGACTTTTTTGAAAGAAATAAGTGACAATTTTTCACTGATACTACGCGAGCTTATCAACTTATCAAAATTTTTTATTTAATATTTTACCTCAGCTATTTTATCAGTAGTTACGCAACTAAATTTAAAAGTATAATACGTTTTACTAATACACTACTTTCACAGTATTATTGGTATAAGAATTTTTAAATACAAATTTATAAAATTGGTTTTAGAAATATTAAGTACCATTCTGTTAGTATCACACAATCTTTTGATCACGTTAATAGCCAATAGTCGCTAAGTTTAGTCCAGATAGGTTTCCCGTTGTTTACCTGTATATCTAATTCTAATTTTATTACAGATGTTGGCCCAGAACATGATAAAAGAAAATCTGTAGTATTTTCTTCTGGGAATTTTACTGTTTAAGTATATCGTTATTAATTAAAATTCCACAATCCTCATGCAAGAAATTTTTAATAAGCAATTTATCAAGAAACATTGGTAATTGGCTATAGAATATAGGCCTTACTTTTACTCTGAAAAAGAGTTTGACGGAAGCTCTGGTAATTTTAAGTAACAATTTCTAATTGATAATTCTTTAAAATAATATCTTACTATAAGGTTATCATAAGTATTTTCCTACAATTTGAACCATATAAGCATTGTATTGATTTCACAGTAAAGTTTTTATTCGGAAAGACAGTCCCATTATACATTAATTTTTCCAAATACAGTGTTGGTTCATTAAAAACAACTTTTCAATGTGGGGATAAAGGAATATAAGTTTTTATTCTAGCTCAAACGTATCGATTACAATTGAACAGTAGAAGGCATAGGTTATAGTACACGGAACACTTTTGTATTTTACACCATTGGCTTAAAAAGTAGTTGTCATACTCCTGGAAATATTCTAGTTGAATTGAATCTGTTATGAGCTTTGTAATATAATTGCTGTCAGTCAGATATTTGTACACCAAAAGTTAACTATTGTAGGAAGCATTACATTAGACGAGGAGCTATTTTTTTAATATGCATTATTAAATAACAACTTGAGTAACAGTGACTGTTTCGTTACCAATGGCTGTGACTATGGAGAAGTAAACCCTAATTGGTTTATGTTAAAAGTTTTTAAATACAAATGTTGAATAAGTAGCATTGCCACCCTAGAGGTTGCGAGATGAAGAGGTTGCGTATGGGACAAGAAATAAGACAAACAATTACGTTTGCTTGGTTGGTATGTTTTTGCCTAAAATCACTTACGAATATCAATCATGTAAGACAAAGGTAATAATGTGTCATTAAATCAGGATCATCATAATCTACGTTCACTATTAAATTGTCTTCATTCAGTTATAACTTTTCTTTGTTCTCGTAATCTTTTCAGGATATCCTTGTTTTAAAAATGCAACATTATCTTTCAGTTCAGTATTTTAAAAATATTATAATTCTCTGTTTAATTTTGATGATCGTGCTAATAGGCTTTTAGGAATTGATTTGTACACATATTATGGTAACCGTGTTAGTCTAAATAATGAAACTGTTCGTAAATGTTACACTCTTTTCTTATGTTTAAACAATCTTCTTCGGTGTACATACATCAATATCCAGAAACCTCATTGAGTTTACGGACATGTACCATGTAAATTTTAATTTGTTTGATTTTCATAAATATTGGAGTTAGATACAGTTACATCAATGATTGCAAACATTAAAATTCTTAAAACATAATAGGGTATTTCTTTGATATTTGCAATACAGTTCCTGTATAAAGAAATAGGAAAGTCTTTTTGACAAATTCTCTAGGTGCATACATAGTTTTGAGGTGTATGATGTTAATATTGGTAGTGGTATTTCATTTTGGGGGGTTTACGTAATACGGAAAATACTGGTGTTTGAGGATTTAAGTGTGTTTTTTTATTATCAAGTAGATCTTTGGGCAATTCTATTTGATAAAGTTTTTTTCGCAAATTTAGTTATATAATCATAACATTATCACCAAAATATACCCTTTTTTGGTCTGTATCCCTAAGAAATATAAGGTTCTACAAGTTGAATGTTTAATAAAAAGTAATTTTTAGATCTGGCACTAATCCAGAACGCATTGCAGATGATTAACTGTTTCAACGAATTTAAGAAGCTCAATAAGAAGTGGCTAAACAATTGCTGTTAATAGCTAAATTAAAAACTTATTCATGATATTAACATATAAATTTAATTATTTAAAACACTTATTTATCATAAACCATAGTAATACTTATGCCGTACAGTAAATACACTAAAGGTACACGAAATAAATTCTTAGATACATCTAAGCCAAATGCATGCACTCAAAGTGGAATAAAACTAATATCCGCAAAACTGATTGTTTTATGCGCAACTAAAAATAGTTCATGCCGTATTTAAATTAATCCAATTTATTCACTTTCAAATTTTCAAGTACATCTGAGCTCTCATGATTCTATACAAACTAGAAAAGTTTAATAATCTTACATTTTGTAGGACTCAAGCAAAATTGCTGTAAAATGTTGTATGTTATCTTAAAGCTCCCCGTGGGAACACTCCCACACCACAGCAAATTCTAATTACTAATCATTGATAGATATCTGCTGTTCTGAGTACAGATACATAACCTATTGATATGTTTTAGCACTAAATTACTCGTAATTAGTCCCTGTTACTCCTTTGCTAGGGGTTTATCACACTATTGTGCCCTTCTGTCGCTCTTAATGTCAATGTTTTTACACGTGAAATTTGAAAAGTACTCTTTCTGTAATTATTACGAGTAGAAGTTTGAGGGGGAGGGGGTTTGGTCCCCTATTCTTGTGATTTGAACCCTGCAAGGCTGGAATAGTAATACATTTCAACAGGCAGAGAGGTATGTATGAAATACTAAATTAATGGACAGCCTTAAACAGCAGATTACAAACATTTCAATTGTTACTTGATTTTCCGCATCTATTTGCTTAGTTCTAATATAAACTGAAGTAAATTATAAATTTTTAATTTTAAGGTGAGTTTCAGGAAAAATCTAAATTGCTTTCCATATAAGTTTGGCAGAAATCCATTTCTATCAAGTTTTCATTTAAAAAGTAATTTCAAAAGCATTCCAATCTCAAAATTTTATATGCATAAAAAATTGCAAATCCGTAAATATTTATAGAATTGTTTTAGAATTATTATTATTATTATTTTATTTATAGAATTATTTATAGTGCAATTTGGATAGTTTTATTTATAAGGGTTTTTAAAGGGAGACATTGATTTATCCCTGTTTCAGCAATTGTGGGGATACGCTAAAAACTTGAAAAAATTGTAGAGATTTTTCCATGTAGTATAATCATAGCATATCACAGTTACATTTTACAGTATATTTTCAAACATAGTAGGAATGTTTTTGAAGAAAAGTTCTCCTTTGTAAACTAAGCACATAATCTTATTAAAAACTCATATTTCTTAAAGAAAAAGTCTTTATTTAAACGCTCCCAATTAGTTGGTAACAACAAATTCACATTGGACAAAGTCCTTTCGTGGCACATTTTTTCTAAACTGGTTAAAATTATAGAGTACAAAAAAATTACAAACAATTTGTAATCGTAAGACTATCTACCTTTATACAGTTAAATAACTACGAAAGAAGAAAACAACTTGAATAAAATGTGTATTTATTATATAAACATAGAACAGGGGAACGTCACTTGCCTTATATTGCATTTGATAAAAGTTGAATTAATATTTGATCTGCTCCAAATATTATATTGTGATTTATTTATTACCGGAATAAATAGATCACTGAATCTTTTAAACGCTATTGGTTTATTTGCGGGCATTAATGTGTTAAACATCATTAATTATGATGATGAGAACTGATATATAATTTGTATTAATACATGAACGTATTGAAGTTCTGCATTGCATTCTTAATGTAGACTTTTTCCAATAGGTTGCGGAGTTAATGTAATAACCTGATATTATGCTCTAAACTCGAATGAAAGAAAGACGCCCACACCACTTTATCCATTGCCTCGGAAATAATCATTAGTAATGAATTTCAACTTCAACAGAAATATTAAAAGGTCTGTGCTGGAAGTATGGACAAACTCAAAATACCTTCCTAAATACGATTAGCTTCCAATATCGTTTACATGATCATTAACACAAGTCTAGGAGTAAACTCTTTGCCACCGAGCAGAGTATAAAGTACTTGCTCCTTTAGAATCAAATAGGAGAGTTCAGATGTTATCCTAATCCTAAAATTCTATTTTTTGGGGTCTCAATTATTACTGGAAGTTTATAAACTCAAATTAATGCTGAAAACTACGAAATTCCTACTTTTAGATTAGGATTCGTTTTTAACATAGGGCTAAAGTTTAAAACGGCGTTATAAATTTGTATCAAATCCATATAATTTTACTATATAAATGGAGCCTTGGATATGCAGATCCCAGTTAGCATGCCGTCTTAAATGATAAAACTATACTTTATATCTAATTTGATAACTGTTATTAATATTTTTAATTCCATTGTTTTGAGTTCTTTATTTCCTTCACAGTGTAATAAAAACAATGGCTCTTTATTGTTTTGTACCACTATAATATATAGCGATATGAATTGTTCAAAAAATCATTCATGTTCTGAGCATCATTAACAACTATAATGAGATCTATCATTGATCGAGTAAATGTTATTCAGAAATCTATACTCAAGGCAGCTATAAATGAACCTAAACGTTTTCCATCAAATCAGTTGTTCATAGAATCAGATATTCTCACGATCCGTCAGTGATATATTAGGAATGTGATGGTCTACACCTATAGGCACAGGGAGGCGGTACTCGGTCGAACCACTCACAGGTACCCCACCAGGGCCGCTGTGGGGGGTGGCGTGCGGGCTCCTGTCATCGAGATGACTGTGAACCTGAAGAACGTATACTACGGGGCGAGTACATTGTACAGGCGCTTGCCTCCAGTGATAAGGGACCTGCGGGTCGAACCAACCGGTCTGTTCAAACGACTAATTACTACCTGGGTGCAGATGGTCGGCTCTGATAACGCTGAGTCTCTCCTCACTCCCACTTACCGTTATTAACTACATTTACTATAACTACTTTCAGTTGCTTTGCCGTCGTGTCAGCATATACAACATGTTCAACCGCTTGCTTGGATATATTTTTTTCGTACCTTTTTTATTTTATTTTGTGGGACTGATTGTGTGAGCTGAATTTTGCTTATTGTATGAATTTATAAAAAGTCTGTTCTATTAAAATTGTTTTAAATAAGAGCTCGCCGTCACGCACTTGCCTCGGCCCATGTGACGGTATTTTCGTAATAATAACCTTGAAATTGTAGTTATTGTATATTTGTAAATAAAGAGTAATTTGATTTGATTTGATCTGGCTAATAAACAAAAAAAGTAAACTACTGAAGAGCAGTCTTAGGGACATTCTATTTTTGTATTATTATTTATTTTAATATGTTATTTCACGAAAAAAACCTATAATATAAGCTATAGGTACACCTACAGCACCTACATACACCTACTATCAAATATTCATATTGTACTCTCAGCAGTTTTTTCTCTCAACCTGGTTGTCACATAACTACCCAAAGTTTCTACGTCAAATGTCTGTAACTTCTTGTGGCCTGCTAAAAATATATTTTAATGTTTTAGATTGTTTTATTAAATTTATCTTATTAATATCGAACATAGTGATACAATAATAGTTTGTTTTTTATTTCAAACCGAATTTACTTGAGCATGTTAAAAACAGGTTAAACAAGAATAATCATATATATAAGGTAAGGTATATATATATATATATATATATATATTAAAGGTTTCGATTTCATAATTTAATATCAGTCCTATTTTAACTTGAACACAATATCCAAATACTTATTCAGTTGTTATCAGATCGCCGATGAGTTCGGACCTCTTATCTACGACTCATCGATTACAACAGGATGAGACATGTCAAGCTGAGGTTATTATCTGCTGTTCTAGTTTTCTTTTATTTGTGCCGATTATTTCTAAATGTAAGATAGGTTTGAAAAGTGCAATACCAATTTCGTTGTTCCAACGCAAACTTTAACGAAGAGCAAGCATAGGTCATGGAAGTGTGACAAATGTGTGGAGGAAACTGCTTCGGTTTTATCGGTTTGTAGCAACGACGATGCCGATATAAAAAATACATCACTGAACTTCTTCAGTCCCTCAGAAAGACATTAACAAGAACACAGACGAAAAAATCAACACGGTTTCAGAATCTGTCAATTGTTTATCAGTAGAGACTTGCATTCTTGTGTGTTCGAGCTGCAAAATTCTCAGCAGAAGTTTGAAGCCCGCTGCAATGCTTTAGAACAAATAAAAAGCAAGGTTAAATGGGGACGTTCGAAACTTATCGAGATCGTCGGAATGCTGAGTAGACATGAAGAGCATATATACTTTTTTCTACAAAAGTCGCTCGCACCATCAATCTCCGCTTCAGAAAAGAGGATTTCTCTATCGCTCACCGGCTGCGTCTCTTGTCCAAAAAGTACATCATCCATCCGCCATTAATTGCGTAGTTCATCTCTAGGAAGGTGACAGAAGAATGGTTGAGTACTGCAAGTAGAACGAAGAACATCAACGACTCTGCCACCGACCCAGCGCTGATTAACAGCCCAGTGTTTACCATCGAGCACTTAACGAGAGATCAGTTTCGCCGGGTTTTCAACGGAAAGATTCTCGTCAAGGTGTCTGATGGTGCCGATACGGAAAGAATTACTTCTCTTGTTGATCTTGACAAGTTTGATACCAGTAAATAACTCTATTCTGACACAAGGCATAAATTTTGGTTATGTTCTTGTTAATTTAAATATCTGGCATATAAAATTGTTATTCTATTTATTGTTATTAGCATCGCTTTTATTTAGTTAAAGAATTAATTGTTTATTTTGACGATAATACGCCTCTAGATAATACAGAGTATATTTTATGTTATTATTCGTTCAATAATAAAGACTTAATTTAATTTATTTTTATTTAACCGAGTGTGCGTATATGGACACCACGTCCATTTCTCCGTTTATATTAGAAAATCTTTATTTTTATTCAATCGTATTTGTTTGGTGTTACAATAGTTGTGAAAATAGCATATAATTACAATTATGTTAATTTAATTTAATGTTTACCTTAAAAATAAATTAATCCTATATGAAAATCACAAATAACTTAACATACATTAATCAATGTGTATAGGATTTCAAAAAATGTGTTTCAGTTTTTTGCTATTTCATTTAATAAGTCTATACGTCTTGTACACATACTAACAGCGCTGTTGATAAAAATTTACCACCAAATATTACTTTTTTAGATTTTACTTAAATTTAGATAACCGTAACTATTTTTTCATATAATTTAATAGCAATATAATTATTATGATAAGAATATGTTTTAAGTCTTCCTAAATGTTGTTTTAATCCAGTGAAATGTTATGTCATAAAATAAACCATGGTCTATCAATATCTTCACTCGTAATCTAGTCATTCAAGATTATAAAAATGTCTTTGCCTTTATTATTAATGATTATTTCAAATTTATCTCACTTAATTACTTTCTGTATCTAGTTGACTATTTTTAGTAACATATGTAAAACATTGCATTTTAGTCAAATCAAATTTGATCTTTATGAACTACATTTAAACCATTACACTATATACTTACCAATCAAATATATAACTTTAAAGAAAATTTGCTTTCTGGCAATACTTATTATTTTTTATTCAGATAATTAATAGCTGAAATATCGCAAACACAAATGTGGGAAGAACCGAATATTTTATTCCCGCATCCACCGTAATATGCAATACGAGGCCCCGAGATCTTATGCGTTATTGTAATATTTTTTTTATATAAGAAAGGCTTTTGGTTGTATCGAAAGGAATAAGTTATTTCTAAAACTGGAGTCCATTGGAGTCCATGGTAATGCGCTTTCTTGGTTCACAAGCTACCTCACAAATAGGCTGCAGACCGTGTCTGTCTGTGGGACTGAGAGTGATGCGCTTCCTGTTGGCTGGGGGGGGGGGGGGTTGTTCAGGGCAGTACGTTGGGCCCATTTTACATTCAAACAATTAAGTGAAATTATAAACGAAAAATAAATTAAACTTGCCTATTTTGCCTACGCCCAAAGATTGTTTTCATTTGGAGTAATAGTCTGGGGTGGAGCATAAAAAACACTTTTGCAGCCACTGTAGATGGATCAGAACGCAATCTTAAAAGCCGGTTACAAAAAAAGTAGGAGATATCCTACTGAAACCTTATATCAATAAACCGCTTTTATATCAATCCGTAAAATCGTGTGTGTGTGTGTGTGTGTGTGTGTGTGTGTGTGTGTGTCGCGCCACACATGTTCGTGTGATTTAATATTTAACAACGACAACCACAAATTACAATCCATCCAAAATTTCATGGAAGTGACTCGAACCTATGCAGAGTCCTTCTGCCCATGTAAGCTTACTTCCTCGATCACTAAATGTTTTTATTAATATTTCTAAAATGAATTCAGCTTCTCAAAATAATTTTACTGCAAACATAATTGAATATACAATTAGTTATGTAAATTGATTACATCATTGTATATTATTAACCAAGCTTATAATATTACTACTTAATTTGCATTTTTGTTTAAGGTGATTGAATGTTAGTCCAGTTTTAAAACACTGTTTGCATGTATTAAATTTTTAAATAAATTATGAATCAATCAACTGAATTCTCTACCAATTTATTGAGTGATATTAAAGATTATTTCGTATTAGTTTCTGTAACAACTTGTATTGAAACGTTTGTAGATCCAATACAGCATTTACAGTTAGAACCGGTCAAAGGAGATAGTGAAGTTGTTATGAATTAGTTATTGAAACAATTATACATAAAACACTCGTTATTATATTAACAGTAAGCTAGTCTCGTTCTCGTTTGATAATTGGGAATATATATATATATATATATATATATATATATATATATATATATATATATATATATATATTATTCATTTGCTTTATTAACAAGTCTTTATTAAAATATGGACAAAGCAACTGATATAAACAAAGTTGATCATGGACAGAAATAGAAATAAAGTTGATCTTTATTTCTAGGGTACGTCAGGATTGTCGTAGGCATTTCGTGTTTGGACTTAATTTTCATAAAATAAAATGCAAAATTTAAAAGTTACAAGAACATTGACCTAAAATTGTACATTACCGTTGGAATATAAATATGTTTTTACGTGTTTAAAATATATTTATTAGTTATTATACAATTGAAAATATAACAATTTATTTGGGTTTTATTCGAATATAATGTCTACGAAAATTTACCCATTTGGAATAGAAACATGACGCATGAGTTAAAATGACATTTTAAGTTAATATTCCTTAAAATGTTCTTATAAGAACAAAATCAGAGCAGCAACTTAGCCAAAGAATATTGGCAAAGGAGACATATAGGAACATATCCATTGGTCTATCATGAACACTATGAAATCATACATCACTCAATGAGCGGTAGAAATTATCAAATTAGTAGACAAATATTTATAAATTCTATTTCTATTTGGGAGTGCCGATGGCCGAGTGGTCTAAGTCGTTGGACTTTGGGTCTGAGTTAGAGATAGCGCAGGTTCAAATCCTATCTGTGACCGTTGCACTTTTTATCAGTACAATCAGCCTCTTACTGTATCGACTCTCCCCTTTATTCTGTTTGATAAGATCCTCGCACAGGCCAGTGGCCCATGAGGACGGACAGAATAAGGCTTAAAAGGGGATCGGCCTCTCCTTAAAAAAAAAAAAATCATAAGTGTAATTTATCACAAACACTATCATTGAATTCATTTACGTTTGGGAACAGATCAACACCAACGAACAGTCGAATAGCGAGGCTTTAATATATTTTATGCGGTATAAACAGTTTTTTTAATTTTTTGTAAAAAAAAAGAAATACATCCTTCTATATTCGAATCAAAATGACTTAGAGTATGGATGTAAAAACATTATTAAAATAAAATATAAAGGTATAATGGTAAATAAGGGTTATTCGTAATTTTAAGGGTATATTCTTTAGTATAGGCTTTAATATAAAAACAATCATGAATAGATATACAATTTTTATTCATGCAACTGCATTGAAAACTATATTGTAAGGCAGGATTATTCCCAATCAATAATCACATTATTAATATAAATTACCATAAATGCACAACAAAAACGCCTTTAAATTATTGTACACAAAGGAAATATACTTCAAACTATGATGTTTAAACGTGGAATGTTTTTATAAATTGTTTGATATTATATAAAACGGCAATTATCATTCATTTTCTTCTTTGTTATTAACGAAATACAAATCAAATTTAAATAACTCTGAATGTTCTAATTCTTTAAATAAACAAAATTATAATTATAATATATATTCTTTAATTTCAAGTCACTTACCAAGTAGAAGCTAGAAGTTTATCACCTGTTACGAAGAAGCGGTACTGGCTCGTATGATTAGCTGTTCATGCATAATCTTAACCTATTGTTATACGAATTATATCGAAGGCATCCAATGGAACAGTGATTGCGTTCAATTTTACTGTCTCTGTTAATGACTAAAAATAAATTATCGTGAATAACTCATAGACGAGTTGACACAGAAAGTCACTCTCTCGCACGTTTACAATAGAACATTATCGAAATATAAGAATTCTTGTAGGTTGTAAAACTTGAGTGGTGTATTACGAAAATGCTCTTCTTATTTCAGAATTAGGGAAAGTTGAATAGAGGAGTCTTGTAAACATTCATTTAACTATATTAGCCAATATAAATTAAATATATCCTGCATAAATCCAAACAAGTTTAGGCTTTATTTAATATGCGAGTAAAGTTAATTATATTAATATATACTTAGTTATATATAGTTTTTAATAAATAAGAAGATTATTAAAATATAGAAATATCAATTATGATCCTTTGTTAATATTTCCATTATGGTGAAACAACAGCGTTGTCTTCCATGTGTGTAGTATAGCCCGGCTAGTACGAAACCCCATACCAGAAAATGCTCTTCCACTTCATATTTAATCCAGGTCATTAATACATTAAGGACTCAAGCAATAAAAACACAAATAAGGGGAAATAAGATCATTCAAATTCCAATAATCAGAATATTTACCCTAGTAACTACAACATACATTCCCAGGGGAGTTCATTCCTCTGTCGGTTAGACAATCTTTCACATTTTTAAACTGGCCAACCGTACTAAAGTGCACGTTGTAATATACGAGCTCTATACCATACGTGTACTATACTATATGGCAAAAACTAGTGTTAGACTACCAACCCTTTCACTACACACCTGGGGAGGTAATAATTACTAAGGATTACCAACGTAACTTTTAAAATGCCGTTTTATAGGGAAAAACAACCAACGACTAAGCATTTGATCGATAATAAAAAGTGACATATGCCAAAAATGTAATCCTCATTAATTGACAGTAAACTATACTTTTGGCCAAAGGTAAAACATGTACTCCAGGCCAAAAATACAATTCTGATCTATTGGCCATCTTTCCACAATTTTGAAATTAGCCATAATTATATAAGAGCACGTTTTAAAATATAATAAACTAAACTGTGGGAAACCAGTTTGAGAACTGAGAAGTAAAGAGAAATACTTCTGGGGAAACATACATTACTATCTTATTGAAAAGTTCTAGAAATCTGTTTCCTTGACAAATGTTTACAAATATGCACTGCTGCCAAACATACCATTCTAATCCATTGGAAAATATCCCACATTTACAAACTATACTCTTGGTCAACATTACGAATGTCTAATCATGGCCAACCATAAAATTATAATCCATTGGACAATCTTCAAAAAATCTTAAAATTTGCTGAACTAACACCAGAGCAGATCGTAAGATATACCGAACTAAATTTTGTAAAAACAGTTTAAGAACGCGTTCCCTTTCCGATACACCACATGGGGAGGAGAGGCTCACCTGATTAGCCTAATGATTCTTTTGAAATATCTTTTATGAGGAGAAACAACCAACGGCTTAGAATTTGACCAATAATATAACGTGACACATGCATAAATCATAATACCCACCTAATTGCACAGAAAACTATTTTGGCTAAATGTAAAAGATTGCTACTTAGGCCAAAGATACAATTGTTGCCTATTGGACAATCTTCGACAATTTTGAAATTGGCCAAACTTACAGCAGAGCACGTTGTAAAATATACGATACTTAACTGTAATAAACCTGAAAAAACTCCCCATCGCCCAAACAAGAAAAAGCAGACACTTTTGTTAAAAATAGCAATACTGACGAGATACAAATCTGTTCTATAGGCCAAATTTATAGGTATGCATTGCTAGCCATGCTTACAAATCAGATCCATTGGACAATCTTATAAAATTATTATATTGGCCAATCTTACAGTATAGCACGTTGTAAAATATAAAAAAACAAAACGGTTAGAAACCAATTTGAGAACTAAGAAGTAAAAAGTACAGTTTTGGCAAAACATAACTAACTTATTGGAAAGTCGTAGAAATTGATTCTACTAATAAGAGGTTACAAACATGCACTGCTGCCCAAACATACCATTCTAATATATATGAAAGAGTCCCACATTTTCAAACCTGTACTCTTAGCCAACATTACGATTATATATAACTTTGACTTAAAGTACAAATTTGTACAATTTTCAAATAACTCACTAATTTATATCTCCAATTAAGTGAGTTTGTCCTACCCATAAGTGTAGTGAGGAGTGAGGAAGAATGGTGTACTCAATCTGTTTTTGCTAATGTAGTTTGGTTTATTTTAAACTAATTCCTACTGTAAATTCGGTCAGTGTCACATGTAGAAGACTAGAAAATGGATGTTTGAACACAATTTCACTTTTGTAACTTTTGCCAAGAGTATAGTTTTCTAAAATTGTAGAACATATTATAATTGTATTTTGAACGGTGAACTCAATGGTGAATGGTTTATCAAAATATATTTTTGTATATCTTTGTACAATAAGATCTGCTGTAAGTTTGGCTAGTTTAAAAAATATGGAAGACCAAACAATCGTTCAGGATTGAATTTTTAGCCAGGAGTTGCACTTGTTAACTTCGGCCAGGGTACAATTTCCTAAAAACGACCAATAAAGTCTGTATCGTTCCTTTCCAAAAAGGCCGTGTTGTCCTCTCAAACTGGTTTTTCACAATGTATTTTGGTATATTTTACAATGTTCATTGCTGTATGTTTGACTTATTAAAAATATGTGTAAGACTGTCATATGGATCATAAATGTACGTTTAGCCAAAAGTACACATTTATAACTTTGGCCAAGAGTAGATTTTTGTGCAGTTGTCCCATTAGTTAGTATTACATTCTTTTTAATTACAATCCCCCCCCCCAGTGTGTAGTGGTTTGAGAACGTTGTTTCCAAACTGGGTTTTACTTTATTAAATGTATATTGGTGTATGTTTATATGTTGTAAGTTTGGCCAGTTAAAAAATTATTAGAGATGTATTTTTGGCAGAGATTGCACTTTTGTAATTTTGGCCAAGAGTACAATTTCGTTCAATTTAAGAATATGCCAGTATTGCTTTTTTAACATTAATGCCAGTCTGTCTCTCCAGACGAAAAGAGGAGGAGAATAGTGTTCTCAAACTGGTCTTTAACGATGTACTTTGTCCTAATTTACAGTGTTCTCTTATATAAGTTTAGCCAAGTACAAACGGGGGGGGGGGGGGGGGATATCTTACAGATCAAGGCTAGGTTAACATGGAATGTAGGAGTAGAAGTTTCAGCAATTTACTTTCATGTTGTATATAACGGTTTGAGAAAAGGGTATCGGGGAGCTAAAAGGTATAAATGCAGGAAGAAGAAACGCATGGTTCTTCACCATGGCGAATTTGCTATATACTGCCCAGACACAGTTCAAAAATTCAAATATCACCTTAAATTAAGTTTAAGTAGACACGGCATTGGCTGCCAGTCTATTTATGACTTCAATCGTCCACTGAATTTGATGTTATAACGACTTGGATTGTAGATATTAATATTCCAGAGTATTAATATTTAAATTATCAATAATACATCCAAGACGATATAAAATATTGTTTGATTAGTAAGCTCCTAGTGAATATTAAGTACAATGTATTACTAAATTTGTTAACTATTAAACATTATCTGGTTTGTCTAAAATAAAAATCACAGTTCTAAATAAAAACAATGGATTTATTTTAAACTGGCAAATTAATAAGTTCAACGTTTTTCAGAATTTTTATCACTCTATTTTCCACAAAGAATTGACAAACCTTTTAGTAAATTTAAAAGTTCCTTTTGGCAAGAAATAAAAATATTAATCAAATATATCAAACTAAAAATCAGAGCTCTCTTCTAAAATAAAATGATAGAGTTTTAAAATAAAAATGAAATACCACTTGGAAATAACTAAAATAAAAATGTTCACTTCTAAGTTCACTCAAAATTCAAAATAAAAATTTAAACTTCTCTTTCCACTATTTGAACCTTAACTTTCAAGTCTTTGCAATTCAGATTACAACTCTCTCTAACAATTATTAAAGTTCAATTAATTTCCAATTAATAATTCACAATAAAACAGTTCCAGTTAAATAATAATAAATTACTACTTTTCCAAATCTCAATTAAAGTTATTTACAAAGTTCAATTTTAATTCACCTTTCTTGCAAGCATGAACCAAATGTAACTTGTATGATTCTATTATGCTCTATTGTTCCTCGAGAATAAGTTATTCCGATTGCTCTGTAGTTTCTATGAATTTAATTTTTTCCTATAAAAAGACAACAAAATTAATTTAATATCAAATCAGGAAGACTATTTCAATAAAACGTACAATAAGTTTGGTGCTTACCTCAAAATCCCTCGTGAAAAAAATTTTTAAGAAACACGGCGCACTGTAATCCACTTAATCACAAAAATAACCAAAAGAAGGGCGAAAATTATGAGCGGGCGCTTAAATCAACCCTTTCCAATCAACTTTGCAGGACATCCGCGGTGTTCTCTCATTGGTCCAGCTGTATCAAACAAGGAGAACAATACTCGCAACAAGACAAGTTCTAATCAATTCAAGGCAGTCAACGTGCCTTCCTAACAATTTAAAACAACCAGCACTAACTTTGCCAAAGGATTACATGTTCGTTTTTACCCTGACATTTCACAATCTAATCTAAAATTAAATCCCAATATTTCGATCCCAAAATTTTTATTTAATTTAAGTTTTAATTAAAAAAATAAATCAATGTAGCTTTAAAAACGCTACAGATGTGTTAATTGAAATTTGAATTGTGAACAACTTTGGTGTTACATTTGTCGAAGCCAACTGTTAAGCTAGCAGGAGGAATATCTTCCGAGAGAGGGTCCGTATCAATCGCAGGGTGGTCTCTCGCTTAGATTCCCTGCTAGTGGATGTTATCTCTGCTGTGTTTAGCTCTGCAATAGCAATAACTCCTCCCTGTGTTCAGGATGGAGCTGCTCCAGCGGCTTTGTGTTCCGAGCCCGAAATTGACGCAGTTAGTAATTATGCGTCTTATGAAACCTTAGGACTGTCTAGGGTCTCATAAAGTAGATGATTATGGGGGCAAAGCTCATTTGAACATAGGTATAAATCCGCGGCCTGACAGGTGGCGTCTGCTCCAGAGTCGGCCAAGTTTTTCTTTTGACTCCGCCGATAGTGAAGTTCATTGGTTTCCTCCTCTTGGTTCAGCGTAATTTTCTCCCATTGGGTGTTACCTCAAATTAACTTGCTTCCATGTGGCCATTAAGGGCACTTAAATTTATTCGGATAAGTTTTTGTGTCGTCTATGTCTCTCCGTGCGACACTGCATTTGGTTGGTTAACCAAGAAATCGCTCAGACGCGTACTAGCTTACCGTGCTCCTCTGTTGTTCCTCGCTTGTAGTAATTTGGGCTAAGCGGTCAGCCCCTGGAAGTGGTGTTTGGGTACCCAACAATCTGTGGAGGTGTTTTCAACCGACCCGAACCTACGCGACGGCGGGATTATCCATTCCAGGAATGCCTATATGTGGTAATGAAATGTTATCATGACTCTTCCTCGTGTTTTGCCCTCTTCAAGGGGGCCTACCTTGCCTCATGTGGTCCGCAGGGGCTATTTTATTTCACTTACGTCCTCTGGTGCGACATGCGGACACCATAGTGAGGAACTTCCCCTATATGTCATCTGGGGATGTGCCGTACCGTAATTGTCTTCTCCTGTGGGCGAATTCCATCACGGCGTGTGTGTGGTGTGGTGTGGTGTATGTGTCTGTGTTTGTGTGTGTGTGTGTGTGTGTGTGTGTGTGTGTGTGTGTGTGTGTGTGTGTGTGTGTGTGTGTGTGTGTGTGTGTGTGTGTGTGTGTGTGTGTGTGTGTGTGTGTGTGTGTGTGTGTGTGTGTGTGTGATAATAGTTTTAAAACGACAATAAGAAACTGGGCATGTTACCGCAGCACGTCTGTGACATCGGTGTCGGTCAGTATTGTTTGCGGTGAACAGTAGTAGTGGACAGTGTGAGAGGATAGTGTGAGAGAGAGGGCAAGGGATTGTTTATACAGTGTATGTGTAGGACCTCGGTTTATCACTGGGGGTTGGCAGTCACGATATCATAGCCACGTACTCTCTGTAAATATTGTTTATCATCCGAAAACTGCTTCGACATATTTTACTGCACCGAGCGTGACACAGAATTGTGCTTGACCCCGGTACGTACGAATGAAATTGGCTGCTACATTTTTCAGCTTTACTCTATTTATTTTTTTCTACTAATGTCAAAACTTCTCTTTAATAAACTTTTTTTAACCTTCTTTGTACACAAAGAAGGTTAAAATTTACACACACCACACACACACACACACACACACACACACACACACACACACACACACACACACACACACACACACACACACACACAGAAATTATGTTCTAGTTATTTATTCCTTATAAAGTATGTTTAAAGAGTTACTATCGCTAGCTGTGTAGATGTGTTTTTAATACTACGAGCAAAGGAAATATCCAAAAACTTGAATTAGGTTTTTCATTCAGTCCGTCATGCCTGAAATATAAATTTCACATCTGCCTTCCACTTTTGATATGAGCCAGTGAGAGAAAAAGTGGTACAAGTCACTTTTTTATAGTTTTTGAGATTCTGAAGGGTTTACTAAAAGGAGTACTATAAATCTATTCATCATAATAGCTTTTTACTCTATGACAAAATTGGTTACTCATATCCTGATTTATCATTTCATATATCAAAATATGTACTTAATGAATGCAATCAATTAGTAACAATTTGCAGTTTTTTTTCAAAATTGACTTGTACCACTTTTCCAAAACATATTTCGGGTAAATAATTGTTTGACAATGTAAGAAACTGAAAGAACTCATTTATTTTGCCATTAGTTAGCTACAAAAACATTGAACAATGATAAGTTAGCCTATGCTTTAGTCCTTTTCATCATCGGATTCTGATTCACTGCAACGATCGATGATGGGGGTGTCGTCAATTCCTTCAGGCTGATTTCCAACTGTCAGGTCTGTGTAGAAACTATGGTGGATGGGAGGAATGAAGGCTAGGAGATCCATCATGTCCTTCCTTCTTCTTCGCTGCTGTAAACCGGACGAGGTGACGAGTACAGAGCTTCAGTTGTGAAACTTGCGAGGGATACAATTCGCCTTCCTTTTTTTTTGCTGGGGTGATGTCAAGACAATCAAAGGGAATGCCATCATTCAGTGTCCTCCTTGTAAAAGATCTTGAAGGGTTGGTCCCTAACATACCTCAACCATTGGATACTAAACCAAGATACTTTGTGTTTATCTACATTGGTTTCTTCTTCTAGTAATTGATCTTTCGAGCGCCTGAGTGGAATTAAAGTCTTCTCGGTTCATGATTTTAACCACAAAGGGCTTCTTCTTCTTTGACTTTGTTATGGTATCGTACCAATCACGAGGAGAGTACATTGTTTTTTCCTTTAGAATACTTTTCTATAATGCCAAAATCTGCGTCATTAGGCAGAAAATGAGTGTCCCGCTGACCATAAATTTATGATCTACTGTCTGAATTTTTACAATTCTCTTGTTGAATAAACTGCATCATGTGAGAGCAAGCTTTGATGTTGCGGTTTTGCCCGCCACAGCTATCGCTGAACATTATTACATGACTAACATCATTGGAAACATTGTGACTTAAGTGCTCTGTAATACAAGAAGCAACCTCTTGAGATCCTCGGGAACCTTCAACTTCATTCCAAACATACATGAAAGCTGAACTATCTGCTAGCTGATGACAGCCCAGATTGTACACATACATGTTTCTTTTGTAGTATGCAATTGAACATGTCAAATTTGGAAAAGCTAACGCCTTCTGAAGATCAAACGTAAATGAATAAACGTTGGAATTGTTCTTGGATTCTTCTTTCGCTGCCGTCCTAGTTTCTCCCTTGCAAGGTCTGCTTTTCCTCAAATGTATTTCCTTCATACGTTCAAATATTTCTCTTTTCTTCTTCATCTTCAGCTATGGCTAGTTTCATTTTGAACGTGTCACATTTCACACACGTATCCCTTGTGAGGCTGATGAAAGTGCAAATTGAATTCAAAATTGAACACTTTTCTGTACATTGACTCTGATAGAGGTTGTGTGTTCAAAGTATAGCAATGATTCTTGTACAGATTGTACATCTCTCTAATGTTAAGAGATTCTGGTAAATACTTGCGGTTCGGATTGTGACTTCTTGTATAATGTGATTCATACAGAGGGAAATGAAGAAATATGATCTCTGAGTATTTTCAGTCTACCTTCATCGGTTTTGTTAACAGAAACCTGCTTCCCCCTTAAATCGCTACCCGGCTCTTTTCCATCTGTAACCTTTTTGAGGGCTCTAGAAGCTCTTCCGTTTGAGATTTGAAATGTACCTATAAAATACTGCTTGCTCCACTTTAAAACGTTTTTGGTAGGTAATTGTAAGTGGTTACCTTACTGTTCGATTTTTTTATTCCTCTAGAGCCATCTCTTATTCGATGAGTAATCGGTGTTGACTGCTGGCAAAGTCCACAAATATAAGCATTTTGGTGCTTGAAAACTGGCCATATCGTAAAACTTCTGGAATAAAATCTTCCTTTCTTCTTCGGCTACCAATTCATTGCATTTATTTCTGCAAGAAAGGCTGACATGGTTCATTTACGAATATTTTTTTTGCGCCACCTTTTTTGCCTTTTGCTGTGAAATACTCCTTCCCATAAGCACGTTTCATTTTCCGCTCTGTTTTTTTGTTAATATTCCTTTTACGTTTTCTTGTTTTGGCATCAGCAACAACTGCGATATTGTGTTCTGTAACAAAACAAATTCTTTGTAGGCCAACAATAGTATTTCAACTAAAAGAAACAAAATATGTTAGTTTTCGAGCTATTATAGGTGGTTTGTCACGTACTTTATCTCATAGTTTTGGAATAGCTACACAACTTTGGGATAACAGTTTTTCTAAAGATAAGATTTTAAATAGGCTACTCAAATAACCAATACAATGTTTTAAAATTTGTGAGGCCTTTCGCCAGGTAGGCTGACATCTACGGACAACTCAAAATGTAAAACATTGTATTGGCTATTTGAGTATTTTAAACCTTATTTTTTTTATTATTACCAATACTACAGCACAATCTGCAATATAACAGTTTTTATGTTGATTAATGTATAAGAAGAGATAATAAAAAATAATTATGAAATATCCGCACCTGAATTTTCACTGACAGAAGAGATGTTCTGTGGTATCGCTGCGCCTGCGTTTTTCATGATCTAAAAAAATAAACTCAAATTAGGATTTGGCAGTATAATTGGATGGTAATTATATCCTAATATTGTATGGCCTATAGGCATCTGCCCAAAATCATGGGCCTATCTCATATGCAGAGATAGGCATAGGCATGGCCTATCTCTGCTTGTTGTAAACAACATCCCACTAACTTAGTGATAGGCCCAAGCTAAGGTTAATTTTCTAACTTTGCTAGACAATTGGAATTCTCTCAATCCACTATAAATAATCTCTTTAAAAAGTACAATAATATTACAGGCCAAGTAATATTCAAAATACAATAAGTAGGCCTATTGCCTATTGAGGTTATAAAAAAGTGAGGTTAGAGATAGATTAGAAAGCATAGTTACCTGTACTTTCAGCATCAGATGGAATGTATTCTGATCCTGAATCCAATAGAATTGAAGGAGTTGAATCTACAGATTCACTTTCCATACTGGTTTCGTTAAATAAACTATTTGAGCAAAAATTCAAAACTATCACTGTGTTAAGTCTGCAGAGGAAGCAAAAGCACATAACAAGACACACCCCACATGGAAAAGTGAAGTAAGTCAAGCACCTTCATGGAAAAGTGGTATAAGTCAGACTTTGTACCACTTTTTGCTTTCAGTATTTACCTATTCCGTTGGCCAATGATTATTCACTGCCATCTAAATCAGAAAAAAAACAGGATTTGACTTGGATCACTTTTGCATGTGATAGAATGACTTACAAACAATATGTTACACAAATAATCTCAAATGAAAAAAAAATTGACTTAGACCACTTTTCCTCTCACCGGCTCATATTATCCTTAGAGTTATTATCGTCTATTATATTGGAGATATAATTTGTGATATAACATTTGAATATAACTGTAAAGTACATTAAACGATACATAGATGATACTCACTGTGTGGTCACATCAATTTACAAAACGCATTTTTTATGAGAAAATAGAAAAGGACAAGCAGGTTTCTGGAGTAATATTTTACGTTTAAACAACTATAAAGATATCCCGTAAATTTTGGAATGCGAAAGAATCAGACGACTCGTAAACGTTTGAATGTCGGGCATTTTCAGCAAAACTATTTTACTTTGCAAAAATTAATGTGCAGCCTGTTGTGTAACTGATTTATTAAAGAGCATATTAAATTAATCAACAAAAGAACTAAAAATAATTTTGTGATATAAATAATATGATATCATATTTTGTCACTTATATTAAAAATAAAGAGTTAAGGATTCAATTAGGTTACGCAAATAATATGGTTCTTATTTTACATTTGTTTGTTCACGTTTGTTTGTTTTACTTATAAGATCTTGATGATTTCAATCTTGCAGGCCAACTTCACATTAGCCTGCATAATCACGGAATTCTTTAAAATTTACATTAATCAATCGTTAGTTTACGTTAGTTTTGGTTAGTTTACAGAGATTTTACGTTAGTTTAGAATGTTAACCCACCTAAGTTTGACTACAACTTTTGTGATATAGATGACATCATTGCTACTTGGAGTTTAAGTCATCGTAGTAATGTTTAGGTTAATTAATTCATTGAGATTATTCTTCTATGACTAACTTACCTTATTGATACATAATATTTACACAGTTTAGCTAATGTCCATTAGATACAATTGTGTAAGCAATATTTTTGCATTTTACTCGGTAGTATTTATATTTATTCTAAAGTTACTCCTATTGATACTCCTGCCATTATGTCACATGGTGGTGGGTGACGAGGTGTTGTGAGATCGGGTGGCAACGACCACGATCAAAGGCTTGACTGTACCCCTTTCTGCCTATAGTACTGCCTTTCTGGGGCGGTGAGATCAAAAGGGCCGTGTGTGTATATTGTCTTGTGCGCTGTTACGTGTATAAAAATTTGGATAAGTTTCTAGCATATTATCTTTATAATAAAACTGGTAGTTTATTTATTTAGACAACATAATAGTGATTATAAAATTTTCATGTCAGTGCTTAAACTATTTGTTTTTATGTTAATACACATCTCTTGTTCATTATTTGTTATTTGAAAAAATTGCATCTAAACTTACATTTTTGATATTTTTATAAACTCAATATAAGTAATACATTTTACCACAACCCAAAAATGTTATTATTATTTTATTCCGCTCTGGGAACAATTTAACCAAAAGCTATACAGAGATAAGCAGTGTAATTATTTTTACATTGTTAATGCAAATAATTATTTAATCAGATATCAACACTTTTGGTGTGATTACTAACGAACAGGCACATTTGCAGCTACACTAAAAAAGTTACGTCTTTCTTGAGAAAATACAAAATTGTTGTGCAACATTTTAAGCACCAAGGTCAATCCATTTTCAAGTTATGGACGAACACGTAACCGTCATATATAAATCCAACCAATCATCGTAACTGAGGTGCAGCTTAATCTCGGTACAAAGACATATATAATATTATTTTATGTGTATAAAAATTTAAATTTTCCCCAAAATGTACAGGGTTCGTAGACGAAAGTAGCCACCCCTGTAGAAAGTGCGGTGTCTGTCCAAACTATAAACAAGGAAACGAGAGGATTCCTAGAATGTTGTTTCTAAGATTTGCCAATCGTATATTTTCCTTAGAACAGAGTATGTTGTGAGAGATATTGCGGTCCAATGAGCATTTCAACATAAGGCGTGTCACTGATTAGTCTAGCGGGGGGTTCTCCGTCTAAAAGATATGTTTTCTTGAAAGGTTCGTGAAGGGTTCTTCATATCTGCTATCTTCATTCATACAAGCTTATTGAATGAAACTATGTAGAGGTGGCTACATACGACTTACTTGAAAGACACCGTGTGGGTTTTACAACATTAACCTTTATTTAGCATGTTACAACGTATTATACAACAATTACGTAATGAATCATTACATCGTATAGGTACGCTTCAAACTTAATTTTCTTGTAGAAATTTATGAATTTTATTTCTCATTCATATTAAAACATTTGTTTTAGTATACAGTATACGTTGTATATACTTGTAATAAATATTCTTTCTCAACCCACCCACCGGTATAGTTTATTACAATATCATTAGTCCAAACACTGCAGAAAGAAATAGGAATTGCAAAGTTTTATGTAAACATCTGCTAGTCACTATGTGTGAAATAGAGGATTATCTAACTGATAGCCCTAACTCTTATATGTAGCAAATGTCAATTTTAAAATAGGTTCAATTCCTTAATTCCCGTATACTATGATGTAGTAAAGAATACCAATTTAATAAGTTTCATATATGGTACCTTTGCTGAAAATTATTAAAATGGATGAAGGCTTCAAATCATTTTACACATAATCAGTGTGTGGTTGCAATTAGTTAAGTCATGTTTATCATATACTGTTCAACGTTATCGTATGTTTTTCAAAACTGTGTGATGCCATCAGTTGTGTATATGTGTGTTTGTGTGTGTGTTTGTTATAAGAGCGGAGCCGGAAAAAACAATTGTTTAATCTTCTAAAATCTTTAGATGTCGTGTCACTATATTGCAATGATAATCAACGTTACGTTTCTTAAGATAGAAATGATACTCAGTAAGACCGTTTGTAAAACTTATTAAAACTAAATATATTTAGGCCCTATGTAAGATATGTTTTGAAGGTATTCAATACCATAATTGCTGTCAATAACAAGTACCGTCAGCAGATTTACAAAGAGAAACAATCCCTGTCACTTTGAAATCCACAGCCTTTTAGTTCTCAAACATATTCGCTACTCAAAAAGATCAGCATTATAACTAATACCTGGTTTCCGGCTACTGTTCGTGGATCGAGTAGCTAGCGGTAGTCGGTGCAGTGTATTGGTAAAGAAGTAAGAATTTGATATGGCAAACCTTGCCGATAAATCTGTTTGCATAGTCCTGCTACAAAAAAAGTGATTGACAAAGGGGTGGAATGTGATTCGGCTTGTAAACGTTGGTTTCACCCCGATTGCGTCAAGACTACTGCGGGGTGAATACAAGAAGATTGCTGATGGAACTACTAAAAACTGGTCTTGTGGTCGCGTTGATTGTGTAGACTCACACAGTCCCGTTAGACCTGTGTCTGCTCAAATATCTGATTCTGTCCTCGAAATTTGATCGTGTTATTAATAAACTGAATTTGCTTGATGGCCTGTCACAGAGAATAGAGGATATAAAAACACGATTTATCCAGCAGTAAAGCTTCTATTGCTGAATTGGGAGCCTCGAGTCTCTGCTAACGAGTCCAAGATAACTGCTTTACAGCAAGACGTCCAATCACTTAAAGATTGCCCTCAAACTGAAAATCTAGAATCAATACTGGAGGAATCTAATGACAGAGCTCGTCGTGCCAATAATGTTATTGTGTATAGCTTATCTGAAAGCAAAAGTTGGCGATGTGGCTATTGTAAGGTTTTTAAGTTTGGTTTAGTTTAAGATTAAGCTTGTGACATACTATGAGCAAGGGTTGATGTGAGAGGATTTAATAATTAGGTTAGATTGGCAGTACAAATACCCTCAAATGAGCCAACACATATTTTATTTTTGACAACATCTCTTTAAATTGATTAAAAATTTTAATTAACAATTGATTGGGTCAACCGATATATTAATCACAAATTTTAATGTCTTAATACTTTGAAGACATATTTAATATTAAATTATTCATTACAATTTATTTTAAATTATTTTCATTATAACATTTACTAGTAATTTTGTAGTGTTGCAATAATTATGAGTTCATGGAATAACGTGAGAAACTTTCTTTTAAATAGCTAAACATTTACATGAATTTACATTTTCGAAATTGTGAACAACTAAATAGATATGGAATTGAAAATGATTAATGAACCCTAAAATATACTAAGTTTCTTAAAATTACTTACATTTTATTCCACTTCACACTTATTACGCCTAGAGATATTTTTTCCGCACACGAACACAAACACTCCCGAACTTTTCGAATTCCCGGCCTCGACTTCCACCTCTCCTCCTTGTTCTTCAGTTTTGATGTTCTTCTCCCCGCCAGCTCATTGACCACGCCTCTGCCAAATCTCTCCATCATAATTGGTGAGTAACAATTTTTTCATATCAGCATGGCTTGTCCCTTGCATTGTCGCACGGTTTTTACAAATAAGCATTTTCCGCTGCTTAAGCAAGCATTTCCTGTTTGTTCACCATCGGCGTCTGGGCGGATGTGCGTATCCAGTTACATCCGGAGGATGTTTGTATCGAATTGTAATACAAGACTTCCTTTCCAGCAACTATCTGTACATTGATTCTATGAATTTTATATTACTAATAATTACATAAGTCTTACACTATGAGAGTGCGTCACGATTTAGATAAGGTTCAAGCCTTGATAATGCCTTCTGTCCATCCCAAAACTGATCTTACCTTCAAGTGCTACCGTATTGGTGCTGCGACTAATAAAAAGGTGCGCCCCCTAAAACTTATTCTTCCTACTCTACAGGCTGTCATTGAGTACTTGAGAAACTTTGATGAAAACGTCCTTCGTGGCATCGATCCCGACTTTGCTGATGTAAGAGTGTCAAGAGATCGTACACCCCGTGAACGTGATCATCTGAACAGCTTGAGGGACCAGCTCAAAGTGCGCTCAGGAGAAGGGAGAGAAGAATCTCACTATAGGTACGTGAATGGAACGCCGAAGATAATGAAGCAGCTTCAAAAAACTGAGCGGCGTAGTCACTAGTATCTACTATCAGAATGTTAATGGGTTAAGAACTAAAATTCAAGATATCAAACAGTCCATCCCTGTTTCTGTATACGATATTGTAGTCTTGACTGAGACCAATCTGAGAGATGACATATCCTCAGCCGAGCTTGGCCTTTCTAATTTCAAAGTATTTCGTTCTGATAGATCTTCTGCCACAAGTTCCAAATCTAGTGGTGGTGGAGTATTGGTGGCTGTGAAAAAATTCAATAATGGTTACCGAACTTAGTCCTTGTATTAGCACAACTGAATCTGTATTTCTTCAAATTAACAAGACATCGTTAAGTCCATCCATGTTTATTGCTGGACTTTACATACCACCAAATAAACCTGCTGAACCCTAACTCGAACTTCTGCGACATTATTGAAGAGTTTTTGAGTACTGGTCCTGATTATGATGTGGTACTGCTGATTGGTGATTTTAATCTCCCTGATGTTAATTGGTCTGACATGTCTCCACCTGCCAGCAATAAGTCATCTCAGCTATTGCGCGACCTGATATCCTTGCACCGACTGTATTCAGATTAATAGAGTCCATAATGCTCGAGGGGTTATGCTTGACCTTTGTATTCAGCAGTGATGAGAAGTGTGTCGTCTCTCCTGCCTCTGATCCTGTCTTGCCTTCTGAAGCTGCTCATCCTCCTCTTCACATCGAGGTACCCGTACAAACCTGTGGGTCGGTGTCCAATGTTGCAATGAATTATAACTTTATGCGATGCAACACTCAAGAAGTTTACAACGAGCTTAGTCTTTGCTGTAGTGAGGTGTTTTATCATATACCTGATAGTCATGATTTTTTCGATAAGTTTCAAAAGACTATTCATGATATTGTTCTGAAGCATACTCCGTTGAAGAGAGGCGGTGTGTGTAGATTTCCATCATGGTTTTCTCCTGAGTTGAGGAGTGCTGTCGTGTGCAAAAAGATCTTGCACAGAAAATACAAGGCTACTGGTAACTATGGGCATTATTTAGAATTCCAGAGGGCCCGACACCATTGTAAGAAGCTGAGTGGCCTTTGCCATGCAACATACATGGAGCGAGTTAACAACTCTATTCCCCTAAATATCAAGGCTTTCTGGAGTTTTAGTCAGGAACTTGAAATCTGAGTCTACCAGAGCAAACGAATATTTCTCGGATGATCAACGTGAATCTAGTCCTGAGGGAATATGTAACCTATTTGCTGATTATTTTGCATCCGTATATAGACCTTCGGCTGACCTCATCCCTCAGTTTGACTTCTCTACCCAGATCAATATGTCGTCTTGTTCGTTTGGGGTTGAGGATGTGGAGAGAAAACTTTCTTTCATTGGACACTTCCAAGGGAACTGGGCCTGATTGATTTCCTCCATCCGTCTTGCGCTTCTGTGCTCCATTGTTGCCCCTCAACCTTACAGTCATCTTCAATAGATTACTTGAGGATGGTATATTCCCTGATGGACTTAAGAGTTGTTTTTATTGTGCCAATTCATAAGTCGTCTGATCCTTCTGATGTCCACAATTACCGACCTATTGATATTCAGCCAGTTTCTGGGGAAGATTTTCGAAAGCTGAGTTCTTGACTACGTGAGCTTCCAATTCAAAAATATCATAGCGCCGCAGCAACATGGCTTTGTCCGGGGTAGGTCAACAGTTAGCAACTTGGTTGTTTAAGTGGATTACATTTTGTCTGCCTTCTCGAGTGGCGTTCAGGTCGATAGTGTTTATATTGATTTTAGCAAAGCTTTTGATGCTGTCAGCCATGGGCACCTTCTGGCCAAACTTCACGGTTATGGTATATGTGGTAGCATACTTTCTTGGTTTCACTCCTACTTAAATGATAGAACTTTCCTAGTTAGTTTTCGCTGGCGCCCTGTCAAGACCTTTCACCGCCACTTCTGGTGTCCCTCAGGGGTCACCGCCTGGGCCCCTTTCTCTTCAATCTCTATAATAATGACTTGGTAAAGTCATTAAATGTTGACTGCCTAATGTTTGCGGATGATGTCAAGGTCTTCCGTGCTGTTAGGGACCCTTCTGACACTGAGACACTGCAGATGAACCTATGCTTAATTGAGAACTGGTGCATCACTAACGCTATGAGCATAAATGCCGCCAAATGTTCATTGGTTTCTTTCACTCGCTCTGCCCAACCTCTTGTGGTATCTGACTACGTGCTCAATGGAACTGTACTATCTCGCAGTACAATCGTCCGTGATTTGGGTGTCGTCTTCTCTGCAGATCTTAGCCCTGATAAGCATATTGACTTCATCTGCGGCAAAGCCCTACGAATGCTCAACTTCATACTAAGAGCTTCAAGGAGTGGTCTTGGCATTGTGGCGTTGAATATCCTATATAAGTCCTTGGTAAGGAGTATACTTGAATACTGTTTCTGTTGTCTGGTCTCCTTATCAGCACAATCACATTGAACGTCTAGACAGGATCCAGTGACGCTTTCGTCCGAGCTGTCGGTGGTTAGGCTGGGTCACAACTATTTTGATGTACCCATTGATCTAGTTGAGGCCTCTCTTGGACTTCTCCCTCTGTCTACTAGAAGGCAACAGGCTGATGCTCTTTTCCTATGGGGAGTTCTTCGTGGCACGGTCGATTGTCCTGACCTACTCTGTCGCATTGATCTGCGAGCTTCAAGACTGGACCCGCTCATGTAAACCTGTTTTTTTGGTCGGTCGCACCCCACCAACTACATCATGCACGGGGCCCTCTTCCACGTTTGCATCGACTGGGCAACCAGCTGTGTCGCCAGTTCGACTTCTTTGATGACAGCCAATCTGTGATCAGAGGAGTCTTCCAGAGTCGGGTTCCCCGGTGAATGTTTTCCGGAATGGAGTTCTCCTATATAAATAAATATATTATATCTCGAGCTTACTTATTGTTTTATGTTTATGTATGTTATCGTTGTTTCCTGTCATTGTTATGTTTAGCTATTGCTATTATTGTTAAACTGTTATTGTTATTATTTATACTGCTCTTTCCTCGTATTACCTCTATTTATTGAATTGTTGATTTTGTTTATTAGTTTTGCCTATTGAATTAGCTTATTGTTGGTTGACAAAAAAAAAAAAAAAAAAAAAAAAAAGATTGCTTGGTTATTGAATTGTTGTTTTAGTTTATTAAGTTTGTTTATTGATTTAGTTTGTTGTTGGTTGACGTGGCTTGCAATATTTTATTGTTTTTGTTCTTTGTTGATACCTTTGTATTGTTTTTCTATAATTTGTATTGTCATCTTGATATCCTTATCTGTAAAATGGTCTATTACCGTTGATAAATAAATAAATAAATACCAATAGCTCAGTTCACTTTTTCTTGGTTTAATAAAATAATACGTACCATAATAATGTTGCGCTTAAATCAGCATAAGACATCGTCATATGGCTCTACTTAAAGATTTATATCTCTCCAATCACTAAAACGAACTTCCAGCTCCCTCAACTATCGCCAGCAGTTTCAGGTATAAAATGCAGGTTTAGGTCAGACTAACCTCGGCAATCAGTCAGTTGATATCACTAGTGCCAAAGTGTATTGTTGATGTCCTTGATTTTCGCGCATGAGAGAAGACGACAGCTCCACAGAGGCGTTCCTTAATTAGTTAGAAAGGAAGTGGTCCCTGGGTAAGTTTCTGAGACATATTTGACGGGGTTAAATTTTAAAACCTCTGTAAACCAACCTAAAGTAACGATTGACATCAATTTTAATGATTTCTGAGATGGTGCTGGCTAGTGTGAACTTGACATGGAAACCATCATTGTTGAAACCTAAACAAACGTCGATAATGTCTAAATTAACCTAAATTAACGATTAACATCAAAATTAAAAGTGCAGGCTAGTATGTGCAGGTCAAGTTCACATAAATCTATACAGGGATTAAAATACCAAAAACGGTAGATTGTAAAAGGTAGTAAGGTTCGTCTTTGAAATGAATTGGTAAAATTAACCCCTACCCTTATCACCAAACCCCTCTCAATTACCTAGCTCCTCTCGCTGTTTACTTTGCCAGCTTAATGAGCGGCCTTGTACATTTTTCTTAAAAATCATAAAGCTTTTCATTTATAGTATCGTCAGATTAATATAGCAAGAGGAAACGGTTTAAAAAAACTATATATTTAATAAAAAGTGGAAACAGAACAAACGTAAAAAGATGTTGTTCTTAAATTTCCTGAAATATTTATAGTGTCATTATATATGGTTTTTATAACAATTCACACTCGTGAAAGTTTTGGAATACAAGATTTACAATTTTCTTCTGTATTTATTTAGGGATTGTCATTTTAGTATAGACTTTTATGATCTTCTTTAATAACATCATTGTTTCAGAATATTTCCCTCATGGCCTTAATATACGTCATGTAAGTGCTTATCCTCGAAAGGTGTAATCGAGAAGTTGTAAAAACCGGTTCTGCCGGTGATGAACAACGTAGTTACATGTGACCGAAGAATGGTTCAATCAAACATTAGTTCATCACTGACAGAACAACTGAAGTGAATATTTTCATCCTCCATGAGTAAATTATATAATTATTTAAGAGGTAACAGCACCTAGTGGATGTGTACATAAGTCGAACAAAAGTCATAAAAATAGTCAATTTCTAGCAACATGAAGTATATCATAAATCACTAATTGGGTGTGTATGAAAATAAACCAGAAAATCACATAAGAGGTTAGGAATAAAAAAAAAAATACAATCGGGTTTAATCGAAGACAGCAGTGTGAAACAGCAGTTATAAACAATTACCCTTCATGAAAGAAAACACGTATCTCACTGTTATACGAGATATAGATCTTTCAACTACAATGTGGATGAAGCTTGTGACATAATTTGAAGAATAATAAAAGGCACCAAACTTGAAAGCTAGAACATACATACAATGAGAGATATAAATATTGATGTCTTAAATCCAAATGAAGAAATACATACAATTAAATCAGACCTTGGCTTTCTACAATATAGAACAGCTAAATTTTTTAGTAACTACAATTAATCATGACACAAAATCATCCATTGACTGTATCAGTACAAATGTAAGTGAGCACTAATTAGAAACAGAGGTAATTCACGCAGGTATATCAGACTACTGAGACTGTACGGTCAATATGGCATGGATACATCACAAATTATGTACATTTCAGAGGAACTTTAACAAAATAAATCTAGATTACCTGAAACTAAGCTTCAGCACGGAAATAAGGAAGAGGTTTTCATGGAACTTTGTACTGAAGATAAATTTAATGCAATCTTCTCATACAATACATGGGTTCTAAAAACCACCTTACACGCGTCTTGCCCAAATAAATACTTGAAAATACTATTTAGAACTCCTTCGCCGATTTCAAATTAAGAAGACATATGGTCAAAGACCTTAAACTCTGAAACAAAACACATCAGCTGACTAATTAAGTATAACAGATAACCAATTTAAGATATTCTGGGATATAATTGGCACAGTTTGAAATGAGACAGTTTGACAGAGAAGTAACTCGTGATATTGATGGGTTAGTAATAACAAAACCAGAAGATGTAGCAAACCACCCTAACATTGTTTTTGTGAATGCATAGTACACATAACATTCTATAAAAATGTAAGGTCAAGGATAGAAGTATCCCTAGCTATCCTCTACTGTCCGTATCCCATACAGTTCAAAAAATAACAAAAATGTGAATTAAGTAAAACAATGCATCAAAATCCTAAAGTCTAAAAACTCAGATCCAGCTTTCTCAAAACTATTGAAACACTATGATAACGTGCTTGCCTCCATCCTGGAAGCAGTGTTCAACAAATAATTTTAGCTGGAATTTTCCCATCAGCCTTGAAAATAGGCATAGTGAATCTTTTGCTTAAGAAGGAAAATGCCTGTGAAGTTAGTAACTAAAGACCGATTTTACTCAAATAATTTTTTTAGAACTGTGCAAGAGGCTACTTCTGCAGTGGTTACTTTAATAACCTGCACAAAATAACGTTGTTAAAAATTCACAAATTATCTTTACGAAAGGAAAATGTACAACAGCTATGATCAAACTCAAAGAAAACATTATTGACCATCTGGGGCATGCAATCAGTCAACAAATGTATTTCTGGATTTGAGCAAAACATTTGTCAGTTTACGTCATGGCCTTATTATAAAAAAAAACTATAGCTCTTGGGTGTGACTACAACAGAAAACATTAGATCGGAAATTAACTGAAGGAATGTAGGCAAATCTCAGCCCTGAAAATAAGTTAGCAACACGATGTATGAAACGTGAGGTATGGGCTAGTTGTTTGGGGGTGGCACCTTTTATATGGACTAAAAAAAATTTATGACTTTGCACGAAAGAATGTCATAAGGACACTAGCAGAAATCCAACCACTTGACAGCTGCGGGGATGCATACAAGACGCTTGACATCCTGACAGTAGTTAGCTTTTCCGTGAGGTTGTTTTGTATCTCGACCAAGTGCACTAACAAAGATTTTGCTGCATATATAACCAAATCACAAGACATGTAACAATTTAACCCCTAATAAAATATCTTCTCAAACTGAATGAAAACATATATGGGAAAGAAAATATAGAACTGCCTCCCCCTGGACTTGAGATCAAATACAGGATTAGGACTGAAGACAGCACTGAATTCCTTGCTTGTTGACCATCCCTTTTACGCAATTAATGAATTCCTACAGAGAACAATAATGATATACCACTATCATTTTACATTGTGTACTTTGTAAATTATTTAGTTTATTTTTATGATTTCTTGAATTAAACTGTATCTATTATTAATGAATATGTTAATAAATATGATTTTATTTTTACTTTTGACTGTAATATATTAACATTTAAATATACATAAACGTTTCTGTATGCGTTTATTAGTTATTTAATACAGTATTCTCTATGTATTGTTACTATTTTAAACTAAATAAATGATTTAAATGTGACTAAAAATACTCTTACGCTTTATTAAATATGGTAACACTCTATTTTGAAGATTGTACTGTAAATATTCTTAGTAGGTTCACACTTTTAGTGTTATAAGTAGTTAATGTTTATGAGATTATCTCATATTGTTTCATAAAGTCACTTCAGCTATATTGTTAATCGAATCCTTTTACAATTTTTGTATCTGGTTGTTAGATACATGAAAAAGTAACTTGTAGCTCGTGAATAGTAGCTTTATATCTTAGTACAATACATCACAGTTCTTGTTCCATACCAAACCAGAAATAATTTAGTATGTTTATGTAAAACTGTAAAATTGTATTGTACGTTTTACTATAAAAAAGGACCTTTTGAGGAATCTGCTTTGAGAGTTGTGTGCGACAATCAGTATAACAATATGGATTATGTGCTTTGGCGAATTGTTTTTCTCCTCGCGATGGATTTTACTGTGTGAATCTTGAACTGTATAACTAGTATAGTTTTTTATATTATTTTCACAGTTTATCCTGTACAATAAATGCGAACTAACTAACTGGGACGACTGTATTACTAAAAAAACATAACTTGTACACGATAATTTTATTTTAAAACAAAATAATTTAATCTTTACATTGTCAAGGAAAGTTTTATCATAGGCTAGTAAATGGTTGAATGGAAAATGAGGAGTTTGTTATTAAACCCACTATTTGCGGCCTGCCAATTAGTGCTGATAAATACAGTGAAAACAAAAACAAAACTAGTTATGTATTTGTGTGTCATGCATGCTGTAATATACTAAACTTGCTTACTCATATCTTGTGGCAACAGCCATCTACATATATGCTGTTATTGATAGTCCAAAAACTGAGCAATTTAAAAATGTTACCAAAGTTTTACATAGTTTTACAGAAACAGAAGAAATATTGATTTTAAAATTCATATCATCAATCCAAGGGAAAAACATGTTATATTTATGTAAGACTACAAGGAAGCTTTGAATCTAAAAAAAAGAATTATTATTACAACCAAACGACATTGTAATTACAACAAACAAAAATAACAACGATATTGTTGTTTTGCTGTAGGTTGTGTCATGCTGCAATCACTTAATTGGAACGTTTTCTCTGCCATTTTATAAACAAAACTCGTAATTTATGTCATGAGAAAATTAAATTATTTCGAAATAATTACAAACGAAATACCGGTAAAAGTTTAATTCTTTAAGGGATTTAACATAGGTTCATTCTTGTTCAGATATAAAGTTATTCGGTATACCGGATTGCAATATCAAACTCTTCATAAAGTTTAGCAATCTAAATACAAGAAAAAAATATACAATTTAAAGATAGGCTAATTATAACATTAAATAGGGAACAGCAATATTGTTTGACAGCTTAGGATTAAAAATAAAAATAGAGTGTTTGTGGTTGAATAACATTAAAAGTTATCGTATTTAGTTGGTATATGTATAGTTGTAGCAAATTCTCAGAGGAATATTATATAAGAAAGTCGTTTAAAAAAATTAGAATGTTAATTGGTGGAACTGAGTACAATGAATACTAAAAATGTATATATTGTGAACCTTGACTGTTACTTCAAGGTTAGGCATATAAGGAATTTGGCATTACGAAAGGTCTCGTCCAAAAATTAAACAATTTGAAACAGTATTGTTTTCATTAACATTTAGTAATATTTGGGCATATAGTTAAATTAAATGTCAATACAGTAGTATGAACCGAACACAAATGATAGGGGAATGCAATATGCAACAGTTTTTGGTTCTTATAAAAATAGAGTGTCAGAGTATGTTCCTTGTTTTACCATTTAGCATAACGTGTGAATACAATCATAAATCAAATAATAGAGCAATTCGAATTAAGTATATTCTAACCGAACGTGAGATGTGAGCTGTAATTAGCCGCGTCTTTAAGAATTATAAATTTTCAGTGAGTAAGCAACTAGGAATAGCATTTTTTCTACTCAGAGAAAATTAACAAATGTAAATAGAAAGAAATAAAAACACAAATGAAACTTGTGATTGTAGTAAAAGGCCTTAATGAGATAGGAGAAAAGAGTTTTATTAATGACTAAGAAGATATTGTAAATAAAGAACACTAAATTAGTGATTTAAACATGTGTTAAATACTTCGTGGTTAGTTGAAACATAAACGTCAGCGTGATTAAAAGAATGAGACAATTTTAATAATTGAGGCTGTAGCTAGAATAAGGGCCTATGGCTCTAAACTTAGTTTTGCTGTACA
The DNA here is from genome assembly GCF_021130785.1 of Homalodisca vitripennis. Lineage (NCBI taxonomy): Eukaryota > Metazoa > Arthropoda > Insecta > Hemiptera > Cicadellidae > Homalodisca > Homalodisca vitripennis. The sequence continues at coordinate 88,281,080 of NC_060215.1, read as the reverse complement.
CTCTGTTAAAGTTTTTGCACATGTACCAAAACTACTACAATGCCGATAAATAAATTATAAATTAATTATTCATATTACATCACAATCTATCAAGACAAATTTTTTGATATATTGGACCACAAAGTTTAAAAAGTATTTTATTTTTAATAAGTTTTCACTTAATGTTATAGGCCCTTTTTAAATAGACGATTTTTTTACTTTTAGTTTTGTCTATTAAAGAAGGGCCTCCACAAAAGTTTTTGTTGCTATGGATACTATTTAACCTGTTGAGTCCCGGGTTATGGCAGCACAGGGGCATTCTGCTGGCCCGGGTTTTTTTCTGGCACTTGGTTACTACTTTGCATTATAGTTATTTTTTGCATCTGCATAATCATATACTCCATAAGTTTTAATTTTTATGTTTATTTATTTCATATTATTGATATTTCTAAATTCAAATATACATATTTATATATATATATATATATATATATATATATATATATATATATATATATATATATATATATATATTTTGATTTCCAAGTGTAAGTTTTATTTTTTTATAAATCAATAAGACTAGGATAAACAAACTAAATAAATAATATTAGAACAAAACTTTATTTACATGGTCCAGAGTATGGTTTTAGGCCTAAAAGTTCCTATAAGTATGGTATTCCCATCATACATGGGTGTACACACAGAGACACATTGCAGGGGATACACATGAAGTAAGTGTCTTGCCTTCTTTGTGGTCTTCTGGTCGTGTTTGGCACAAACATGACATTTTTCGCCTGGGCCTGTCTTTGTTTACAGTTGCTGGAATTGGCTCCAAGAAATGACATTGTGTCAGTCTAAGTGGTGTAATATTTGCTGAAGGTCGACCTCCTCTTTTGTCTTTTTTCATCTCACAATGTTTCTCAATGATTTCTCTCACTAATTCCTTACGGAATTCTGATAGTTGAGGAATTTTTCCTGTCATTTGATGCTGCAAAATGTATGCATTACGTATGGTTACATCTAACAAATGGAAAAAACAGTTTTTTGTACCACTTCAATGACTTCCGAGCGGTTTTCGTTGAACGACAACTGCATATCACCTGCATCAACTGCACCCAATGTGCTGATTGTAATCCAGAACACTAACGGGTTTTACAATCTTTTGACCAGTATGGGGATCACGTTTTACCAGTTTCTTTTCATACCATGTTCATGCATTGTTGATAAAACTCTAACCTCCCGTTGATCTAGCCAACGTTCATATAACATAAATTCTGCATGATGTGAATCCGTTTCCCCTTTTTTCAATTTTTTTAGGCCTTCTTTTGGAACACACGCCTTGTTGTGGCAAGCATGTTCCACACATATTTTGTACTTTTACTAAATAGTTCTTCTGCTAATGAGGGTGAGACATACCAGTTATCAAGGTACAGTTTGTGTCCAAGATTGAAAAAAGATTCTGTAAGAGTCAACACTACCTGACCTGACATACCTACTTTATCACTGAGGTCTTCAAAATTTAGCTGAGTTTCAGAACCAATATATGGTAAAACATTTAGAACGTATCCTGTTTTGCAATCAGATATGATAAACAGTTTTATGCCAAATCTTGCTCTCTTACTAGGAATATACTGGCGAAAAAGTAGCCTACCTTTTCCACAAGAAAAGTGTTTCATCCAAATGCAAGATTCTCATAAAGGAGTGAAATTGTCAGTAAATGATTTGTTTATAGAACAGAGAATAGGGTTTTATCTTATGTAATCTTCCTAAGGTTTTAGAGTTTGTAACAATACTCTTGTTGAAATGCAGCATTCTACACAGTATTAGAAACCTGTTTTCGACTCATTGCCTGACCGAAGAATGGTGTTTTGAATTACTGTATCGGTAGACCAGTACTCTTTTATTTTATTTTTTCTCACATGGGACATCAGGATACACAATGCTAAAAAGCATAACATTTCCCTCTCATTGGTATTGTACCAATTATCAATTTCAGATCTAGAAACATTGGGCAGCTTAGAAACGACTTCATGAAAATAGAGATTAGTCTGCTCAACAATGTGTGATACTAAATTCAAAACATTGGAAACAACGACAAGAAAAAATCTAGGTTTGTAGATTCCTTACTTATTCCAGAATCAGCATTTATTCCAGATTTTGAGCTGTCAAATGGAAATATGTGCGGAATAAAGTTGGTATCATTCACCCAGGGATAGGTAATTGGAGGTAGCTTTCTACGTTTGGAGTTAGGCCCTACATTCAGTTCCTTCATTACCTTTTTTATATATATATATATATATATATATACTATATATATATATATAAGGGGCAAAAAACGCTGAGGTTATCATTGCCCTCAAGAAAGAATTGACACCTACTCGTATCTGGTAGTGTCAATTAGGTATATAAAGATGACATTGTATATAACAAGTACGCGAGTAAATAATTTTATACTTAAAACTAGATTAACAATAAAATATAACAAGGGAAAGACTGTAGAGAGGTCATAACCCATATAAAGCCTAAAAATATAAATAGAACATAAATAAGGACAAGGTACATAACATTAATTAAATAAACTATAAAAACTTAACACATTTTACTGCCACCAAGGTAGCTGTAAAGGGGCTAATTTGGCAGCTGTAATAATAGATAAAAATTAAATAATAAAATGTATAAATATTAACAACAAACGGATAATCAGAATAAATAAAACTTAACACAATACTATATTTTATTAATCAGCGACGTTGTATTTAGAAAAGATAGTAGTCTTTGAGTTGCCGTCTCGTCATCACTGAGAATATCGTTTCAACGAAGCCGGCAGATTCGAGTTGCGCGCCTATGTACCGAGTAGCGAGGGCAATCAACAAGCACATGTTTGACAGTAAATGACAGTGTCACATGTGTCGCAGACCGGAGGATCATCTTTACTCATGAGGAAGCCATGTGTGAGAAGCGTGTGGCCTAGCCGCAGGCGACACAACACAACCTCCTCACGACGACTCGGGCGTTCGCTGTTTCCCAGAGTCCAACGCAGTCTTTAATAAGCCGTAAATGGTTGTTGACGACTGCCCGCCATTCGCTATTCCATTTGGCTTTCAGTTTGCCCTTCACCACCGGATAATGTCGGAAGAAATCATCCGTGCGGTGTAAGGCTGGAGTTGTAATGCTTCCTTAGCTCCTCTATCTGCCAGCTCGTTTCCGGATACTCCAATATGTCCAGGTACCCAGAACAAGAAAGACAGCAACACCTTCGGACTGAAGGGAAGACAAGGAGTGCCATATTTCGCGGATGATAATGTGTTTGGAATACATATCGCTGGATGCTTGTATACCACTAAGGGAGTCGCTGCAGATAACCAATTTTTTGTGTGATAGGAAAAGTTATATTTAGGGCCTTTTGGATGGCTGTTAATTCAGCCGTGAAAATGGAAGAGTCGTTGGTGGAGACGAAATCCGTATCGTCTTACCCCGGTGACAAAAGCACATCCAGTTCGACAACGTTCCTTTGACCCGTCAGTATAGACAACATCGCAAGGTGCGAGGCTGCCTAGTATTTGACGGAATTCTTGTTGGTAGAACTGTTTCTGGAGTGGAGACCTTTTTAAACTTAGAGAGATTTAAAATCATTTTTGGCATTGATACGCTCCAGGGTGGAATATCACATTGATGAACGACTTTAAACTGGTAATTGTTTAGCCCTATTTTCATAAGCGTAGGATTTGGCCCTAACGCATAAGGGTGAAGGAAGATTTGGTCTAGCTAGGAAAGAATTTTAAAGTGGATTTCGCAGGACCGGTTCAAATGCAGAGTTGTCTGGCTTCCCTGAGACAGCGTGAACATAGTTCAGGGACAGTTTTTGCCGTCCTATGCGAAAGAGGAGGTTCTCCTGTTTCTGCAAGAAGACTGTTAATAGGAGAAGATCGAAAAGGCTCCAGTGGCCAGTCTTAAGGCAGAATTATGGACAGGCGTCAAGCATTTTTAGAGCACTGGGTCTTGCGGACCCATATGCTTGACATCCATAGTCTAAACAGGAACGGATGGTGGCTTTGTAAAATCTGAGAATGAACGTCCTGTCAGCTCCCCATTTTGTTCCGCTAAGGGCTCTAAGTAAATTCAAGCGTTTCATGCATCGAACTTTTAGGTCTCCTCAGGTGAGGCACCCAAGTTAGCCGGGTATCAAACGTGAGACCCAGGAATTGTATTTTCCTCGACGTTTGGTATTCTCTGTCCCATCAAAGTTAGTGTTGGCTTCTTCCATGGTCTGGAGCCTAGAAAAGACCATGCACTTAGTTTTCGATGGGGAAAAAAAAGAAAAACCCGTTACTCTAGACCACTGTTCAAGCCGGTTTATAGTCAACTGCAAAGTTCTTTCAGATGTAGACAGTTTCTTTGCCGAGATAAAAATAGCAAAAATCGTCTAACAAACAAAGAACAGCGTACAGGAGGTATAACGTACGATGCAATTTCATTTATTGCAATGGTAAACAGGTTGCAGCTTAACACACTTCCTTGCGGGATTCCATTTTCTTGAACAAGAGGATCAGAAAGAGTTTTTCCCCGAGTCTTACTTGAATGGTTCTGTCAGACAAAAAGCCATTTATGAATGCCACCATGTGACTAACCAACACCCCAAGATATTAGTTTATTTAACAATACCCCTTCTCCATGCAGTGTCATAGGCTTTCGACAGGTCAAAGAAAACAGCAGCTAAGTGTTTTCCTTGAATAAAAGAGTTAAGGATGAAAGTCTCCAAACACAACAGATGGTCCAGCAGTAGACCTACCCTGCCCCGAAATCCACACTGAGCAGTCGCCAGAAGATTGTATTTTTTTCCAAATACCACACAAGCCTTCTATTGACCATTCTTTCAAGGACTTTGCAGAGGCAACTAGTAAGGGATATAGGCCGATAGCTACTAGGAGACGCTCTATCCTGGCCCGGTTTATGTAAGAGCGATAATATGTGAACGACGCCAAGATGTAGGAAATACATTTTCTAAATAAATTCTGTTATATAACGTTAAAAGGTCTTTCTTAATTTCCTCCGTCAGGTTCCGCAACATGGCATAATGTATATTGTTAGGACCTGGTGCGGAGTTTGATGTGACCTTAAGGGACAAATCGAGTTCATTTATAGTAAAGGGAAGGTTTAAAGGGGAGTCGTTATTTCGATTTAAATTAATAGGCAACCTTTCCTGAGCAGCTTTAAAATGTTGAAAGTTCGAGGCAATATGACGAAGTCTTAGAAACTTGCTCAAAGTGAGCCGAAAACAAGTTGGCAACTGTTTTGAGGATCTGTCCACTATATCGCCACGACGTTCTAGACCAATTATGGAAGGTGGAGAGGGCCTGCTGCAAACTGAACGTAGTTTTTTCCAAAGATCAGACGTAGGAGTAGTTCTCTTTATTTTATCAATATAGTCTAACCAGGACTGTCGCCGACTCAACCTGAAAAATTTGCCTTGCCTTTGCTCTCGATCTTCTGTAATTTTTCAAGATTTTGTGCCGTAGGACGTCTGTTAAATACCTTAAGACATTTTCTACGGTCTTTTAGAGCCTTCGAACATTCCTCTGACCACCACGGAACTGCGTGATGACTTTGTTTCCCTGAGGACTTGGGAATGCTCAATTCGGCCGCTGACAGAAGAGCTGATGTAAACGATGCAGTTAGTATTTCAATGTCAGTATTTTGTGTATTAATTGGTTAGAGGATTTAAGCTACTTCTAAATTCATTCCAATCCGCTTTCTGAATTTTCCACCTTGGAGGCCTGGTCGATTTGCAGAAGGAAGCGATTGAAAGGCTACGGTAATGGGCGCATGGTCACTCCCTGACAGGTCGGGAAGAACGGACCAGTGGACCCTGGTTCCCAAACACGGACTGCATATCGACAAATCAATTGCCGACCACACGCCGGTCCTAGGACACATGTAGATGGCCGACCCGTCATTGAGTACGACCGTTTCCACCTCATCCCCACAACCCCGAAAGCATGTTACCCCTTTGACTACAATGACTGGAACCCCAGGAACGATGATGTGCGTTGAAATCGCCAACAATCAAGAACGGAGAGGGAAGCTGAGTGATTAGATCACGCAGATCGTCAAGGACCAGGTCGTAAGGTAGAGGTGGGATGTATATAGAGCAGATTGTTATTTTTAATAGGAATGTTTATATTGCTATTATAATTGCTTGTAGATTTATGACGATGTTCAAGACTCTGGCGTTCAAACAAGAATCTGAAAGGATCGCAAACACCGCCACAGGCTATTTCTTGCTGGTGATCTAATCGAAACGTGTCATAACCATTGATTTTAAGTGGTATGTGAGGAGCTAAATTAGTTTTCTTGAATACAGATTATTTTGGGCCTTTTTGTATTTATAAGTAGTTTTAAATCCTCTAAATGACTTCTTAAACCATTAATATTCCATTGAATAAGCATGATTTTATTTTATTATTATAATGCAGTCTAATATTTTACTTCTTTACTACATAGTGATTTTTTTTTCTTTGTTTTGTTACAGGTCGGAAAGTTCCACCTAACGTTTGGAACTCCGTCCGGAGCTCCAAAGGATCCTCAGCTGTGCCATCATCATTGATGGACAGTTGAGATGACTTAGATGATGACGTGTTAAGGTTCTTAACAGGCGCTTTTGACCTGTTATCGACTTTACTTTGAATATTCTTCTTAAGCTTTTCTGACAATTTCTTTCTCTCCTTCTAAACTTAAGGCAGGTTTCAAATTTTGCTGAACTTTATCTCTGTATGTAAGACCTCCTGGTAAAGGTTTAACATAAGACTGTACATTAGGTTTAGATGAGGTCTGAAAGTCTCGGGGAGATTTACTGGGCAGGACCACAGACTGTTCCCCAGCACCTGCGGCGAGGTGCTGAAACCAGAGCAGCCACCTGCTCAGTCAATGCACGCACCATACCCTCCAAGACTGTACATGAGGAACACTGTGCGGTCTGAACAGGGACAGATACAGCTTCAGAGTAGGAAACTCCTTTTTTTTTGGAGTTGGGGCGACCCTCCTCCTGTACTCTTTACGCGCCTCGTTAAACGAAAGCTTTTCTATAGTCATGATTTTTAATATTTCTCTTTCTTCTTTAAAAATATTACACTCTCTTGAATATGCCGGATGTTTTTCCCTTGCAATTTTATGCATCGCGTCTCATTTTTGCACCCCTCCTCTTGGTGTCCTTCAATCACCACAGCGGGAACACGTCTCCGGGTTTGAACACACTTTACTTGAATGCCCGAACCTCTGGCAGCGGAAACACCGCTGGGGGTTTTTAAAATACGGCCGCACGGACAGAGACAAATATCCGGCTTTGATGGATTCTGGTGGATGGGGTTTTGCAAAGGTTATAATGAGACCCGGGGTAGGAACCTTTACCCCGTTTTCGGTCCGAACAATCCTGACCACATCTGTCACCATCTCGCACTGCAGCTCATCTTTTTATTTCCTCTTCACTGCAGTCCATAAGGTCTCGACAGAAAACGATTCCCTTGGAAGAGTTCAGAGAGGCAGGGGCTGGGCAGTAATCGCTACCTGGTCGAAAAAGCTCGTCATTTTAAGGAACTTCTTGGATTGGATGCAATTTGCAGCCTCCACCAGGATAGTTCCATTCCTCAGTTTCCTTATAGATTTAGGTTGCCCTCCACAGGCTACTAAAGATTTGTGGATAAGGAACGGGCTCACCTTAGTCAAAGTTTTTCCATCTTCCTTATGACTTAGCACAAGAAATAAGGGAGTAGGCATATTTATCTCATCGTCCGGTTTGTTTATTTTCCATTTTTCTTTGCTTGTTTTGATCAAGCTCACAGTCTGAGTCAGACAACTGCCGTTTCTTCTCCAGATCACTTTGATCTCTTGCTACTACACTTTGCCCTAGTTTTGGGGTGGTTTCGGTTTTCCATAGTATTTTAACCAGCGCATCGTGTGTAAAGGGTGCAGGCCGAGATACACCGGGAACGGGCACGCCCTCGATAAAACTGGGTCCCGTGGGAGCCCAGTTAATCTACCCCAGATCCCCGGGGCCCGGTGTTGACTCGTTTAAAACCAGGCTGGGTATACTCGCACGGCCTGGGCTCGCACGTTGAAGCAGGAGCTCCGACACTCCTGCTCAATACACACTTCCTGACCAAGGACATCGAAGTGGCTGGCTTCTGAACCAGTACATGACTTACGCCTCGGCAGAGACAAGCTCACATCAGCTCTCACCGACACCAGATAGGGCACCTAGTGCCGGCTTAAGCACTCCCAGCGAGCCATGTACTGGAACGGTCCGAACAGAGCGGGGTACTAAATAAGACCCTGAAAGGGGGATTGGGTAGGAATGAAGGAAATGGTTAGGTGGGTGTGGGCAGTTTTAACGTCATACCCAGGACGGCCTTCATTACCAGTAAAGTCATTTCTGGGATTATAATTTTATGAACTACCTCCTTTATTACCAAGTCAACACTATCCAAAGTAGGCTTATTTGGACGATTATTAGAAATAAAACAGTATCACCTGATGGTCCTGGTACTGGTTCATCGAGATAACCTAAATCGTGGTTGAAGTCTGCATCACGAACTAGTTCACTAAAAATAAAATCACCACTTCTTACACGACTGAAAATATCCACATCACTTTCGTCGTCACTATCAGATAGTTCACTAAACTCACTGCCCAATAATTCATTAATATCTTGATCAAACAACTCATGCTTACGCGAAGCCATAATTATTGTGTACAAACAACAGCAACCGGCTGAAACGCCTCGACGTTTAGAGTAAAAACAGGCTGCCAAGTATCGTAGCGCGAAACAAAATATACCTCACGAGAAAGCCAGTGTTCTCCCGAGTAACCCGGTATATTGAACGTCATTTAATTTAGCGAATTGAGTTGAAGAAAAAGCAAAAATAAAACGCTCTGCGCGCGGGCCGCAACAGTACGGCAACGGGCCACGACTGCACACAGGGACGCTGCTTTAGCACCCCCTGGAATAAGCACCCCCCTCGGGCTCTGACGTCACGGCAGGGGGATGCTAATGCAGCGCACGGACACGGACCAGGCACGGAATTAGCACCCCCCGACTACAAGGGGGTGCTAAATCAGCGCATGAACATGGTCGAGGCCCTGAATTAACACCCCCCTGTTCCAAGGGGGTGCTTATTCAGCGCATGGACATGGCTCAGTCACTGAATTAACACCCCCTAGCATTCAACCAGCAAAAAGGATATTTATCTTTTACATATTCAATTCAACTGTGGCGGCCTACGGGATCCAACAGGTTTAATATATTTTCAGAATAATTATTCAATTATTAAGGTAAATAAAGCACACATTTGTTGACAATATCCAATATTCTAACATTTTTATTATGAAAAAGGTCAAACCGAGTTTGCTTGAAGGCAAATAAATGGTTAGGCCTCCATAATATTAATATACAACATGAAAAAAGGCCTATATAAAAAAGAAATGCTTCACAGTTTAGTCTTTTCAATACATCTTTGGTTTCAATCCATGACACAATCGTCTTCTAAGTCAAAGTCGTCGTCACTGGTATTGTTATCATTAACATTTTCCACTTGAGTTTCTATTGCATTCATTTATTTTCTGTGAAGACTCAAATATTTCTTGGTAGAAGCTTCTACTTTCCTTGGCATAAGTAAGGGAAAAGATCAGTAATGTCTTTAATTTTTTACCGCCTTTAAAGGTTTTGAGGGAATTCGTTCCAGAGTCAACTGTTCAGAGTGAGTGATCATAAATTTAAATGGTTGGAAAATCTAAGAACTGTAGTTTTGAGAAACTGCAATAGAACCACAACTTTTGAATTTAATTATGCAGTACTTTTGGATTCCAAATGTATCTCCTTTCGTTTTTGGTGTTTTTCAAAGTAGGGTATCAAAGCTTTATCCCAATTGAGAAGAATTGAGTCATCATGAACCAGTTCAAAGGGGCTTGGGTTATCTCGACAAGTTATTATATTTTCAAGATATGGCTTCATCGTCTCAATAGTTTCTTTCTTTTAATACTGGATTTCATAATCCCAAAGTTTCTGTCGCATTGCCCAAACGAGTGCCCTCTAACAGGGTACAGATGTGTTATAGCTACTTTCAGTGTTTTTGATAGCCAAGAACAAAACCTTAGCATTGTAATGTTCTTATTCTGCCCTCCGCAGCGTCTGAAAAAAGAACAATCCTCTTGATGTTAGGATTGATATTAACTTTGTCTTGAATAAAGTTAAAAAGAAAAGAAGTAACAGTGTTTGGGCCTTTTTTGAGGCATGTTCAAGAAGTGTGTAAGAATATTGATGAGATTGTCATTGTGACAATGAATGTTAAAAACAAACAACCGCAGTAATCTCTTATAAAACTGTTTTTTAACATTTATCTTCGGCAAAGGTAGATTCTGTGCGTAATCAAACTCGATGACGAGAAGATCATCTCTGGTCTTGCAATCACTAATGTATTCTTGCTTTATTGAGATGTATTTTTCTGCCTTCTTTTTGTGCAACTTGTAATCTGGAATGCATGGATGATTTGGATCTATCTCTATATTTCTTTCACACTCCGTACAAAAATCACACACATCAGTTTTTTGGTCTTCTTACAGTAAAATTAGTACCCCTGTAAAACTTAAAATATGTTTTTATAAGCCATTCTTAAGGGTTTACCAGACTTCTCTTCATAATATTCTTGAAATAATGAAAACATTATTTTGGGACTCAGACTCGGATTATCAAAATACAGTCTGTTTGTACGGGTTGTGTAATGACTTCCACGATGTGGAATGCTTTGCAAATGATCCATAGCCAACTTCCAAACATCTTCTTCAGTTTTCTTTGTTTACCATGTTTCCCCCTTTTTTTCAGTGAATGAACCGTTTTGCAATAACTTACTTTGAATAACTCTTACTCTCTTAATGATGATTTTTTTAAACTTCCGTAAGAAATGCCTCTACAAAACAGGAAATTCAATGCCATTTTTCTTTATATGATATTTCCATGAATTTTCTCTCACTACCTTTGGATTAACAGTAACCTTTTTGTGCTCAGATTGTTGGAGCTCCATGCATCCAGAAAGATAGGTGTCTTGCGCCTCTTTGTTTTGACCATTGTAAAAACTATTGAAAAAATCATTTTGATCTGAGTTTTCAAAATTCTCAAAGCACTTATTATTACAGCACTTGCGGACAACATTAAAAACCTTACCTTCAACAATTTGTTTACTTTTCTTAGATTCATAACCTAAAACCAATGTCTCGATTACTTTTCCTCACATTGTCTTTCCACTTTTCAATGTTCACACTCGTATCGTTTTCGTTTAGCACCTTTCTATCACATAAGTGTTTAGAAACACTGTCTCTAAAACTAGAACTACTATCCATTTCACAACAGTTTTGAGTAATTAATATTAACTAAATATAATGAATAAACAAAACAAATTCGAAGATGCGAAACTGTCAACAATCAACTCACAGACTCAAATGCTGTCTATTGAAAAAGGGCTCATAACATCAGCTGACTAAATTTGTTCTACCAACCTCAAAAAACGAAATAGCTCCATGAAACTTGGTGGACAAATAGAATATACTATGGGGAATCGTTTAATAACATCTCCGCAAAAAGGGCCTATAGTGTTATAGGCCCTTATTCTAGCTACAGCCTCAATTTTGCTTGGTGTATCAAAGGTGCATGTATACATGATAATTATTAATTAAAAACAGATATACAAGATAAGAAAAGCTGAGGTATAGATATAAACATATATAGGCTGAGTGATGGATTAAAAACAAACTTTTTAGATTCAGTCCTTTAAGAATTTGAGAATAAATGTATTAAGTATATTAGACGACAGAATACGCTTTGGGTTATTAGTATAAAGTCAATTATGAACTAGTAACTGGATAGAGAGAAAGGAATGCAGATCTCGTTTGTAATTCCGAGTGACAGAACATGTAAGGTTAGACATGGAAGGGAAGAGGTATTCCCAACTGATCCGAATGTCATCTACTCTCTACTAATAGACGCATAAGTGGTGGAATATTCAGATTTCCAGTACTTGTAGTTAGTTTTAAAGAGTTAATTGTGAAGCTTAAGTTCGAAGATATGATTTTGTTATAATTAACATATTAGAAGAGGCACTTTACTATTTGCTCATCCTGTAACCACCATTATTCTGAATGGCAGACATCGTGCTCAAAACTATTCGAACCTAAGTAGTAAGTTGTAATCAAAGTATTAGCACTTACATCAAAGTGGCCAACACTGCCTCCACATAGCCTATCCATACGGGTGGCCCTCTAAGCCGGATGTTGGCGATGTTAAAAATAATACAAACAGGCGGAGCGGTGAGTCTTACCTAGCCTTATCTAGACGTCATACAATGAGTCAGTCTGGAGATTCTATGTAACCTAGGACGAGGGAGCAGGCCAAAATAACTTTTTGTGAAATTGGTCTTCCCCAATTATGATTCTGCATCACAAACCCACGGCTAAACAAGGAAGTAGTGTTTTCTTAAACTTCTTCAGACTTTTTCTTCAATTTGATTAAACCTTAGTTAAAATGGAGTCATAAATAATGTAAATACATTTTTTAATGAATCTGAATAGTGTATTATTCTATAAGAAGGAAAATAGTCCTTGATTGGATAGGCTTGAAATTACGTAATATCAAGAACTGATCTTTGTTATGATTCTTTAATCAATTTAAATTGTATTGTTGTTAAACAGTAATGGCTGTTTATTTGTTGACTATCTTAAGTTTATAAGACAAAGTAATCAGAATAAGTTTTAAATACTACTACAATAGATGTTATTAATAATTTAGAAATTATATGTAATCTTTTAAAAGACCACATTTATTTCAATTTAGTTATTAATTTTTTTAACATTAAGTAATGCAAGTAAATTAATCAATATTTAGTTTTTTAGCATGGATTCGTATAAGTTTCATTATAGTGAGGTCTTCATCGAGAGGAAACACAGTATTTACGAAGCTAGTACATGTTGCATGCTTACAAAGTCTTTATTACGTCCGTTGGATCCGATTTGTCTGTAATGACCACAAATTGTTGTACTTGTTTTGTGAAATCGATGAATTCAGAGTTTATGAATACACACCTAAATTAGAATACATAAAGTACAAAAGTTGGAAGGTTTTTATCACACCTTTATTAGTGTACATCTTGTATACATGCTTCAATATTAAGTAATTGGAGTTTGAGCAGTTAACATAACTTCCCAATAAAAGTGCGCAATGTTTTATGACAATTTGTATACATGCCACACATACAATACAAAACACATATATTTTTTATAATTTACTGTTCACTGCCTTAGAAAAGCCGCTCTGAGAAATTACTTACGCACAGTACAAGGTGCATAGTAGTATACTTTGGCCGTTGCTGGGACAACGCACCCGAGACCGGTTCTGGGACAAACCGTGTGAGACCGAATCTGGGACAGAATTTTTTAGAGAGCGACTAAGAGTGTGAGTACGGGTAGTCAGAAACCGCGCCGCGCGAATCACCACGCATGTCATCGCTGTCCCGCCACCGCGCAGACACCACGCGTTTTTATTTACCACAATTGTGAGTATGTATGTGTTTGTGATTTACTGATCAGATCTAAATAGACGATGTTGTTTACATGGTTGTTCTGGAGCAGTTGGTTGTTTTGGTCTACAAGTGTGATTGTGATCTGTTGAATCTTTCGTAAACCGCTCCGAAGAGGTATGTAGTGTTTTTCTTGAGGTGATTGAGATATTTTGTAGCCGTGTGGTACATTAGGGGAAAAGGAGTAGAGGATTGCTGTCTCCAAATGTTTGTGAGAGTGAACATCATGATTGACAAGACTGTTGTTGACAATATTGCAGTGTATCTCGATGACATCAACGGCTCTGAGATTCGGTGGATTCGATGCAATTACATTTTCATTTGAGTTGAAGTAAGACGATTCTTTTTGTAAGTTTGTTGCATCAGATTTTTCAAAACCTAAGAGATCACTAACGGTTTTATCCAAGTAGAATTTAATTGGAGAATTAATTGATATTTTGTCACCGTCTTTAAAGATCTTGAAATCATCAGAATGTATACTAAGATTCAACGATTTTATACAATCTCTGAAACTCTTTTCAAGTTTTTCAATGGTCCAGTAACCGCATTGAAGTATCAGTGGTTTCGGAATGAAATGTATTTCCAAGTCCCAAAAATAGACTTTTGCATGTTGCAACAAGTTGTATATGTTGTTCTCAGAGTAAAATCCAACAAGAGCCATATAATACTCTACGTTTGGATCCAAGTGGATGGGGTGTTCTAGATGGAGAGTCAGTACAGACTCAGTTCCAGTTAGTTTGAGTAATGGCATGGTTGCAGTTTTTTATATACTTATAATTCTATACAAGTTTTAGATGAAGTTACTACCATCATGGAAGTCTTCAAAACCTCTTTCCATATATTTTTTATTTCGTTGTTGAATTTTTTCTGCATGATGTATATCTTGCCTTCTAATTCACTCAATTGAACTTTGACAACCACATCATATGGCTCCACTGCTTTGCTCACTTGACCAATTCTCTGGTGGTTTTTCAATAGGAAGCTGCCCCATATCTTTTCACCATTTACGGTACTAGTGGGGACAATCTCGATCGCATTTATTATTTTTTCCGATTTTACCAAATGCGATTCCAATAATTTCTTAACTTCGGATAAATCTTGTGAGACTTTTGATACATCACTTGCAAGCTCAATTATCTCGTCAGGAGAAAGGTCTGAATTGGGTTGAGTTGGTATTGATCCAATTTCAATTTCGTCTCCAAATCTGTTGAAAATAAAACCACGGTTTCCATGCATTTTTATTGTTTCTTATACTACGAAGAATATGTTCCCAGTCCTCACCAGCTGAATCTCGTCGTAGAACCTCCAGGCACAGATGTCCACAGATAGGAGGATCGTCAAACCCCTGAATACGCTCTGAGTTATAAACCAACCCTTTTGGCCCCAAGTACCTGACTACTTCTATTGGAGGATTGACATCACCATATGAATCAAAATAGAATTTCTTTTCACCACGTTTCACATAACACGTCCAGTGAGTACCACCAGATGAAAGGTCACCAAGATTTACAATACCACGTTCGATATTTGTAGGTTTGTCTGGAAGTAACTGTCGCATGAAAACACCTCTAAACTCATTAATGTTTAATATACCTGCTAATTTTTCTATTTCACCAAGAGACAGCGGGAAGATCTCTTTTTTTTATTCACAGACAACAATGTATCAAGCTTCCGACCAATACGTCGTTTCAACCCTCTACCCGTAGGATCTTTTTCAATAATGGTGTCTAACTCCTCATCGACTAAACTCTTTAACCAAGGTATAAATTTTTTTCTCAGTAAAGGAGCCAACTTTCTTCTTATTAATGGAGAGATGAAGCGTTTACCTCCAGGAACTGACGAATCCACCATTTCCATAATTTCCTTCAAAAACCCTCCTTGTTTATTAGATACGAGTTGGTTGTAACTTAGAAGCAATTGTAAACCTTTTTTGTTCTTAACAGCTCTAGAAACGGCTTTGTGTTGCTCTCCAGAAAGAAGTATACGATCACTTCCGTGAGACAGCTGTTCATTAGATAATCTGATTACTGTAGGTTTCCGTCTTTTGTACGCTGTACGAAGCTTACGTTTTTGAGCTTCGGATAGCCGAACTGTATAATTATGCTGACTTTCCATTCTATACGCTTTCTTATATACAAAACACTGACGTGAAAACAATAATTGCCGCCTACTAATGAAAAAAAAAACATTTTTATTTTACTTTTTTGTTTGTGTTTTGTTGTTTTTTTATTTGTTTTTTACAGGAATTTGATTATGTTTCGAGTAATGTCATATGAGAAATGTGCCTCAGATACAACGACAACATATGCTGTGGTGCCGCTGCTCCCCTGTGGAGATGCAATAGCTTTTACAAAATCTAATTCAATCTGAATGTCACTTCGAGATCTGTCTGTTGTTGGTTGATGTAGATGTGTGTCAATTGCAACCAAAGGTGAGTTATCAATAAATTCTTTCAGGTTTACTAACACGTTTTTGTCTCCGAAGTTTATTTTTCGGAACCCTAGGTACTGATCGTACATGATCCTGTATATACCATTAGTAATATCAAAATTCTGCAATTCCTGAGGGTACCTTTCTCCATTAATTTTCACAGACACATTTTTGATGTCGCAGCTGTCAAATCTACTAGGATCTTTTGCCTGGGTGTTTGTTCTGTTTGTCTGAAGTGCGATTATAACAAATCTAGGATTGTACACATTTCTGTAAACACTTGTAATATCGAAGCTGAACGATGAACCAAACACCCCTCTTTTGTCGATGCATTGCCATTGAAAGAAGTTGTAGACTAAAGCATCCTTGTCACTCAGATTTTTCAAACCATCAATTAACTGGATTTTGGAAGTGCTGGTATAATCGACTATGGGGACTCGTAACACAAACGACTCTATCACAATTTTCCCATCGCCAGGATCCGTTGCTGTGGACCCTGCCCCTTTCCAGTGAAACAACGCATCATTATCTTCATTCCTAGTAAATGTGATTTCAAAACCTCCCTTGTACATCGGGTAACGTAGGTGGTCAAAGAACCCTAATCCTAAATGCCCAAGTGTGCCGAGTGCCTCAAACTTCCCACCTCCTGTAAACGATGATGAGAAACCACTACTTGAGAGTGTTTGTTTTTCAGTGTTACTGTAACTAACAATCCCCTTTATAGTGCTGGTGATGCCGGGGAGTTCTACTGTGTCCGATCAATGTATTGTGTTTCCTCAGCTCTATTCTTGAAAACAAGAAGGCCGCGAAGTTGTCTACCAGTTTGACGGTAGAGTTAGTTTTGATAATCAGATCCATCAGATTTTTGCACATACTTTCCTTGAATGTGGTACATTATGCGTGAATCATAAAATGCGTCTCCATGATCCAGTTTGAATGTTGTATTGTTGTTGGGTGCATTGAAGTTGAGCTCTGAAACTGGCATTGCAGTTCTATACTCACTTCTTGCTATAGCGCTTGAAAATTCAATATACAGTTTTTCCATCACTGGTTTTACCACTGATCACTGTTCTAATATATCCTCTCTTATATATAGGGTAAAAAATATTTGCTCTCATTGCTTTATATATCTGATGGGTAGATACATCCTGAAGTTCCTAACCCCATACCGAGTTTACGTTTCAACCACATTCCTCCTGTTGTTGCTAGGCCGACCATACGCTCATTCAAGTCAGCATCATCTGAGGTAACCCTCTCCCAAGCTTTCTTTTGTAATATTTTGTCCGCCTCCCACCTGTCTTCTGTGTTTTTATGATCCCTATACCATATATCATGCTTCTTACAAGCTTCATCGAGGGGGTTAATTCCCTTATCTCCCCTAGCAAGTCTCTTGTCAAGCTGGGTGCCGGGCCCACAGTAGTTGTACGTATCAAGATTCCAGTTCTTGGGCGCATGTAACTCGAATGGTAACTTGTTAATGATGTCGTTCAAAAGCCCTTTACCTTCTATAACATGTTCAGGCAAAACAGACAAACATCTGACTAGGTACTTCAACCCTTTAGGTGTAGCAATTAGGTCTTCCATTTCATCGTGAAGGAAATCAACCACAGACAGCTTTTTCATTATGAAAGTTGTTGTTCCCAGCTTCTTCCTGAGCTTGAATGTAGTGTAACCTGTCAATGAGGTCTTTGAAGTTCTTTATGTACCTATATTCGACCGGACTTTCATTGTAAACCCTTAACCCTGAACCAATTGTTGCCACTTTTCCATTCACCAACTCATCCCAAATAGGTTTTATCATATGTTTCCACTTTAGTCCTTGACTTGATTTGGGACGACCACTTTTGGGATTGTTTCTTTGGAAAAGCGAGTTTGTCCTCACCAATATGTCCTTGTAAGAGTTCCAGTCTTCATCGGTGTACAGATCCTTCTCTACTATATTGTTTTTCGTCAACAATCTCCAAAGACCCTCAGTCCCTTTGTATTTCTTTTGAGAGCTGACTAATATAATGTCATCATAATCAAATGTAATCGGTTCGGAACCGATCATCGGCTGCTCTAGATTTTCATCGTACCAAATACCAAACTGTTTGTCGTTGGATTTTGGAAGGTATCGGGCTCCTAGAGAACCAAGTGTTACTACTTTAGAATCCATCAACTGTTTCATCGATTGCTCTTGAGGTTGTACTTCTGGCTCATCATCGTAATCTACATCCTCAAACGTTCGACGATCTGATGCTTGAGGTTGAAATCTTACCAACTGTTTCATATGGTTTTGACTACGTATCTTTTGTGTTTCCAATTCTCTATGTTGTTGTTCCCTAATGGCTCTGGTGATTGGTTCGTACTTTTTCTCATTTTCACGATCATCTTCTAACTCTTTGAAATGGGTCTGAGCAAACTCACTTTGTAATTTCCGGTTTAACTCATCCAACTTTCTAGCTTTAGAAACAGTGAGCGGTCGATCATGTGTTATTGATATGTTACGATTGGCAGACGTCTCATTAGCATTTGATGATATAGTATTTTTGTTTGAGAAGTTTTTTAATTCATCCTGTTCAGCACGTTTGAACTTTGCAGCCAAGACACTCTGAATTTTTTCAAGTCGCCTTGCTTCTTTTGCGTCTAGTTTATTCGCCATGTTGTATACTTATAGTAATAGACACAGAGTTATTCTTCAAATCTTTCAAGTCACGTTTATGAACGTCAAATTACGTTTATACTTGAACGTCAAATTACGTTTATACTTAAACGTCAAATTACGTTTATACTTGAACGTCAAATTACGTTTATACTTAAACGTCAAATTACGTTTATGAAGGTCAAATTATGTTTATAATTAAACGTCAAATTACGTTTATACTTAAACGTCAAATTACGTTTATACTTAAACGTCATATTACGTTTATGAACGTCAAATTACGTTTATAATTAAACGTCAAATTACGTTTATACTTAAACGTCAAATTACGTTTATGAACGTTAAATTACGTTTATACTAAAACGTCAAATTACGTTTATACTTAAACGTCAAATTACGTTTTATACTTGAACGTCAAAGTACGTTTATACTTAAACGTCAAATTACGTTTATGAAGGTCAAATTATGTTTATAATTAAACGTCAAATTACGTTTATACTTAAACGTCAAATTACGTTTATACTTAAACGTCATATTACGTTTATGAACGTCAAATTACGTTTATAATTAAACGTCAAATTACGTTTATACTTAAACGTCAAATTACGTTTATATACTGGTACGTTTTACAACGAAGTATTATTCAACACTTAGTTTCCTTTTTTAATTGCACATATATTTCCTTTCTTGTGGTTTAGCTGTAGTATTAATAGATATGAATCCATGAGGTGTTTTCCAACACTCAAAACAGAGAGCCTCAAATTGGTTGAAAGTCATGTCAGAACCTACAAAGTCCTGGAACACTCTCTTTGTATAGTACTTGTTCATTGTAAACAGACACAACAGATTAACATTGTTTCGTATGACCTGCATATCAACCCGACCATAGCTCTGACTCAGGTAGACACAAGAAATCTCTTTATGACGTCCTCTAATGAAATAGTCTTTGATTTTAGTTTGCTCTTCTAGGAGGCAGTCATCGAATACCACAAGTGAGTTTGGTTTGCAGTCATCGATAGAAATGAGATCTTGACAAGAAGAATAGAAAAACGCAATGTGTCTTCTAAGGTTTTTTTCTAATCTACTGTATTGTTCACGCAGATCTACATATGCAGGTTGTTCTATTGAACGACTAAACACGTATAGATTCTTGAACGGAACTCCATCTTTGTTGTAAATGAAATTCAATAACAAGTTCGTTTTACCACACCCAGACGGTCCTACAATAAGACACCGTAACGGTCTAGGTAAAAATTGGTCTTCGAATTTCTCTCTGCAATACACTTGAATTTCCATAGTATGTTCTCTTACATACATTTAAAATTTAACAGTTTTCGCATATTCTATGATGACCCCATGCTAGGGTTCGGATATTGTCTTCGAGTACGAAACGCTTGTCGTCCTTTGATGAAAGTACCACTTTATGGTGTTCTACGCTGTAGAGATTGTGTGCTTGACTCCGAATTGTATTCATCGTTTTGTAGTGCTCGATGTTACTAAACAAACAGTCTTTATAGTTGCTAAAGGTAATTTCATTTTCAACTACAGCTTTTTTCACGCCCTTAGACCTCTTTATGTAATGGTTGTCTTCTATATTGCTCGCATACATCTTGGATCGTAGTCCTAAAAATTCTCGCATGATTCGACCATTAAGTTCATCTTTCATTTTACCCAGAACTTTTTTGTTTACGTGGGGAAGCCCATATTGGTTGGGGTTGGGGTAGTCACTTGTATCAAATAATCCAATTAAATTTTTCATGTCTTCGTAGAAGTTTTTCGTTTTGATGTCATATATCAGGGAATCGGTATCGGTGTACACCATTTTTTATATTAGATCCATACTTCTCTTTCATTACATTGTAGTGGAAATCATACATCAGTGTCTTTGATATGTCTAGAATACTCATACCTACGTAAATAGGTTTATTTAACAAAAGTTTTTTCTTACTAAAATGTACAGCAACTAGGTTTTCTGTAAAGATGGTTCGACTCTTAAAGTTCGGTTTGCTAACCCATCTTTCCACTAATTTGGACTTAGTACCCAAACGAATGTCCACACGATTTCTCATATTTTCCATAGTTTTTTCCAAAAACTGAGTTGTTCATAAGTTTGAAAAAGTCTTTCTCAAAATCATTTTTCGCCTTTGTACGCTCCATGGTATTCAGATTAATGTACGGCTGCAACCAATTTGCTTTGACTGAAACTAAGAACTCTATGAACATGTTTTAGTTTCATACCCAGACTCAAATAAAGCTTTAAATTTTTGTAGTGTACGACATACTTTTCTTTGCTGTAGAGAGTTGTCAGAAGCTTTGCCATTTTCGATCCTGGTGGGACTCTACGTTCTGGAGCGAGAGGTAGATCAGAGTGTACGTCGTGTAGTTCTTCAGGATATTCCAAATCAACTTCTAATATGTAGCCTGTGGGTGAATCGTCACTAACTTTCATTACATCGATGTCTGTACTGCTCCACTGAAAGTTTGCATATGGTAGTTTTACAGACATTGCCCACCCATACAGGTTGTTTGCATCCAAGTACATGAGGTAGTTGTTTGGTTTCGATTTGTCGTAGTCTTTCATGTAGGGATTGTTTGCCTTCGCATATCGATGAGAACACTGTGAAATACCACCACGAATACCCTTTTCAACCATGAGTACCATATCGATGTCAGTCAATAGGGACAGTTCGACTTTTGTAATTTTTAGCATTGCGTTCCAAGCCAACCCAGGTGCTGTGAAATACCATGCAGGATCTAATTTGTATGTATTGAGACATACATCCCTGAAGTTTTCCATAACATCTGCAAGCAGCAAGACATCGGTTTCGTTATATAGCATTGTATATTCTTTCATGTTCTGAATGTTAAAGGCGGTCCATACATCGCACGCATGTTTGTAATCTTCATTTGTTATGTGTTGTTTATTCAGTCTATTGTAAAATTCTTCTTGACTAGGTAGTGATGTTTCACTATATTTTTCTATACTGTCCATGTAGTCGTAAGGGTACACTCCTTTTCGTAGCAATAAATTGAGGTCCTTACCATTGTAATATGTTGAGATGTGTTTGAATTGAGATCTAGTCAGATTCTTTACCAACCTATCGAGACTTTGTGACATGAACTTGAATGAATCGATGAATCGTAGTTCAATTCCACCTTCCACACTGACCGTAAAGGAAATGTACCGCTCCTCGTTGTTGGGTATCAATGATATGCGATTTTCGAACTTACCAAACTCTTTAATGAATAGGTGAGTGTCGTAACCTGCTAAATTGTGAATGAAAACAGGAATGAACCTAGGTTTTTTGAAATTGATGTTACACTTGTTGTGAGCTGCTCCTCTAAACAAACCCGTCAAATGGTTATGGTCTCTAACACGATCATCACCAAGAAAATTTCCACAGATATGACACGTAGTTGTAGATTCAAACATTTCCTGTTGCTCTTTTGTCATCAACTGCATGGGGACTATTGCTTCACTCTTGTAAAGTTCATTAATCCTTATCGACTCCTCAATCAATGATTTTACAAATACATGTGCAGCATCGTCTCCAAAGTATTTAATCGGTGGTTTGGAAAAGCCGTCCTCTGACACCCCATACATACAGAAGGAAATGGCATTATGTTTCTGATATTTAATAGTGAACGACTGATGATTACCATTACAATCCACTTTACACGGTTGACATGTTGAAATAGGTGCTAGACAGCATTCAAAGTCTGCGTAATACACAAAGGGCACTCTCATTGAGCAATTGAAATCTTTAAATCTAATTACAGTTCCTGGCTCTGGTAGTTCCAATTTCACAGCATCATGTGTGTTACAGTCTTCTCTATGCTTGATGAGTAAATCCTCTCTCGTAAAGTGTTGTAAACACCTATTACATATCCACATCTTATGTCCATTTCGTGAGATCTGTGAACTAACCAAACGGGACATATCTTTGATCCAGCAGTAGTGGGTGTTTGTTTTTTCTCTGATAAACAGTAGATTAACATGTTTTTTCCATCTCGTTATCAGTTATTCTCAGCGGGAATATATCGAACTTGTCATCATAAGCATAGACATTAACAGAAATTCCACTACGTCTTTCAAACTTTGCTATATCATCAAGTTTCATGGGGCATTCGCAAGTTGCTAGTGCATGAAGCAGCTCTCGTTTGAAAGGTTCGTAATTGCTGATTCTTTCTGGATGAACCTTAACTGGATGTAAAGCTGACAGAATAGACCACATAAAACATTTCTGATCTTCGTTTTTTACATTAATAACAGCCTTTTTGGATTGAATCCGTTTTGGTAGAACCACATAGCTGGATCCGTGAAAAGGAACGTATCGGTTGACTCTGATCTCCAAGTCTTTCACACTTTTTAGTGACCATTGAGAACCGTTTGCCTCAAACTCCTCCATCTCAACCAACATCTTAAGTTTTGCTGAGTTATAATAGTCAGACAGAGACGTTTGTCGAGTAAAGAATTTCGTTTTTTGTTTTAAAGTTCATGACTTGAGTCACCTCCACATCGTTTATTATTTTCTTGAATTCAGCATGATAAACCATGTTTACCTTAAGATTTTTTTCTTTTACAGCTTCCTGAAGTTTTTCAACAACGAGTGGTTTGCATATCTCAAGAAACATTTTTGGATCTTTGATCCCACGTTTGTTCATAATCACATACGTTTTCAATCTTCCCGTGAATGCCGACTGGACTTCTGATATTTCATCAAGTATTGTCTGTGACTCCTCTGGAGTACATACCGGAACCAGATGAGGTGTTGAAGGTGATTCTGTTTCAGACAGAAGCTGTCTCTCTTCCATGGTAGGGCTAATCGAATTCTCACTATTAATTGTACTAGTCGGTGTCTCACTAATAATCTTTTTCACACCTGTAGGAATCTTTTGTGGTCTAGTCGGTTTTCGGATCATCGCTTCAAGAGCTATATCGTTTGTATTGACCTTCGGTACTTGTTTGACTTCCCTTGGTCGTTTTGGGTATTTCTTTACCAGCATGTTGATGTCTGGAGTGGGTGCCGGCAGTCTTGGTGTCAGTCTGGTAATGGGTAATATTTCACTCCTGTATCGAGGACCTTCATGAAGTGCTGACAAACGGATATGGTGTTTCGATTGTTTGTGACGGTTCCAGTTGGATGACTCTATTGGTGTTTCACAAATCCAACACATTTTACTTTTAGGAGCTGGTTTGATTTCCATCTTTTTCAGACGTTCGTTATATGTCATACCATGCTGGTTTCTGGCACATTTCTGAGATTTTTTGGTGCCGAGCCATGTTGGAAACCGTTATTTCCTTACTACATTTTGGACATGGTTTCTTCTGGGGTTTTATTTGAGCACGTACATCGGTCGGACTAAGCACGTTGTATGTTGGACTCTCTGGGATATGTAGTGGCGAATGGTATACAGGACTATATGGTATATGTAGTGAATAGTCTGACTTATCCGGAACTTCAAATGGTGGTGGTCCAAGTATTGATTTAATTTTCAATGAATCGGGGTGTATCCTTTTTACTGGTGGTTCAAACTTTGGAGCGTCAGCTGTAGATGGACCAATTATAGCTCTAATTTTGGAATATAAATCTGGAGTGTCTAACATAGACAAATCAAAATCAGCAATCGCGTCTTGTTTTTCAGGTCTGAGATTTGTATAGGACTCTGGCAACATAGACATATCAAAATCAGCAATCGCGTCTTGTTCTTCAGGTCTGAGATTTGAATAGGACTCTGGCAACATAGACATATCAAAATCAGCAATCACGTTCTGGAATTGATTGTCACTCACAGCATCAGCGTAGTTTTTTTCCAACATAGACATATCAAAATCCGGAGTTTGTCTGTCTAACGTGGACATGCATTTCTTTGTTTTTTTATGGCGGGACATGGAGGAGTTCCTGACTTCAGCACCACACACACCTTGAACATACTTGTTTCATCGAAGGAGGTTTTTCATTGAATCCGTTGGAAGAAGCATAAGCTGGTGGATTTGACGCTGACATACACTTCTTTGTTTTTTGGTGGCGGGATAGGTTAGATGCAGTAACCTCTGCTCCACAATTCGGACATTTCTTCACTGATGATCTTCGAAGACCATCCGTAGCATTGAGAAATGCTGTTTGCTTGCTATCAGGAGAAAATGCCATTATTACAGAGCTGGCTACTCTCTTACTGTATGGGCGATTGACGATGGAAAAGGATGAGGTATGGATACACTTCTTTGTTTTTTGGTGGCGGGATAGGTTAGATGTAGTAACCTCTTCTCCACAATTCGGACATTTCTTGACTGATGATCTTCGAAGACCATCCGTAGCATTGAGAAATGCTGTTTGCTTGCTAGCAGGAGAAAACGCCATTATTATAGAGCTGGCCACTCTCTTATTGTATGGACGATTGACGATGGAAAAGGATGAGGTATGGATGGATGAGAATAGGAAGAGGGTGGGATGAGTGGAAGGAGGGATGATAGCATTATTAATACATTTGACTCTGAAAGGAAGAGGAGTAGGAAGAAGGTGGGTGAGTGGGATGAGTAAGGTGCGGTGTCTCGCGCGGCGCGGCGGTGACTGGAAAGTGACGAGGCGCGTACCGATTGTTTGTATACTTATAGAAACAACACGCGGTGTCTCACACGGCGCGGTGGTGGTGACGGTTCAGCAGTCGCGCGCGGCGCGGTGAATGACGAGGCGCGTGCCAATTGCTTGGGGGTGACGGTTCAGCAGTCGCGCGGCGCGGTGCTGACGAGGCGCGTGCCGGTTGCTTGTATACTTACAGTAACAACGCGTGGTGTCTGCGCGGTGGCGGGACAGCGATGACATGCGTGGTGATTCGCGCGGCGCGGTTCTGACCACCCATACTCACACTCTTAGTCGCTCTCTAACAATTTTCTGTCCCAGATTCGGTCTCACACGGTTTGTCCCCAGATCCGGTCTCGGGTGCGTTGTCCCAGGAACGGCCAAAGTATACTACTGTGCATATAACTTTAAATGACATGTTTACCCTCATGTATTGGATAAAGAAACTACTAACCAAATTTTCTGAAAAATGTATTCTATTAAAATATTTGAATAACACGTAATTATAAACGTGTACATAAGATTCAAAACAAAACAGAATTGCACATAAACTTGTTTTTATTCTGATATTTCCATTACCTACAAAGTTGTATAAAAATCTTCTTTTCTTATTACTGCTACTTGCGGTTCAATATATTAAAGATTAGTTTATCATCCGTTCATTTTAAAATTACTGTTTAAGTTGCAAATTCACTATTAACCAGTTTCCAGAATGTATTCACGTAATTTCATCCTATGTAGGTTTAAATGCCAATTATGCTACATTGGAGAAAAATCTATACAAAAAAAGATATACAGTAACGTATTATTGTAATACAATGAAGAAACTATGATTACAATAACCTATCCCCATACGAACCCCACTAAGATCCTGTAACAGATTGTGCGGAGCAATATGCAGAACTGTGCATCTGCTTATATCGAGCCTGAGTCCATTTTGGATTGACCATGTTGACACCTAGTATAGGTTACCATCGTATCTGATAGATGGCCATTTCTATCATATCAGGCTCATAAGCGAAATGTAGCTGACAGTTATCTGCAAACAAATGGACGGTGCAGATTTGCACACACAGCGGGAAGTCTGCTATGTACAAGTTTGAACAAAATTGGGCACATACAGCTACCTTGAGTTACACCACGTAATTAATTTGAAAGGGGGCTGAGATGACACATTGCCAAATTTTGTGATCTGCTATCTTTCTTGCAGATATGACCTTAGTCATGAAATCAGGCCCTCACCAAAGCATGATAGTTCATCCTAGCCAGAAGTATTTCATGATTTATTGAATCAAAGGCTTATTAGTAGTCTAATGCATTGCATATCAACCAGTAGTTATTTACTAAAGACTTTCGCCCATTAGTGGAACTTTCACTTCATAAAACAAACAGATCCGATGGTTAAAATAATTTTGTCTGGGATACATAAAAAAGTTGGGATGACAAATACGATAAACTGTTTACAGTATAAGGCCATAAACTGGCTTCGTCGACTGGATCGTATAGTAACCATTGATCGGAGACTCTATCCCATCAGTGGAACTTTTGTACCGTGTAGAATGATAGCAAATAAATTGAAACCGGAAAGTAATAAAGAGATATACCTACCGGTGGTGCAATGTAGCTTGCCCCGGTTGCGCAATCATGTTATTATGATTTCATTCCCTTGTCGGAGTCACGATCAACAGTAATTAGCCAAGAGATATATAATGACGATTAATTTGAAACAAGTCAACACTTGACTAGTCTTGGAATGTATCAATTATTCCATTTGCCTACTTTCATAAGGCATTGGAAAAAATGTGTTTATGGATTTTTTTAAAACAAATAATTCCAAGATAAGTAGGAAAATTTACTAAACAAAATAAAAAAAAGTATTTGTAATGAGATTTATAATAATTCCATATATACAGGCCCAGCACTAACCTTTTAAAAGAGAGATAAGCTAAATGGTTCGAGAATATATATATATATATATATATATATATATATATATATATATATATATCGAGTATATTATAAGAAAAAATATTATTTTTAATTAACTTTATCTGTCTGTAGGATTGTCAGGTAATTAAATAATGTTGCACTATGCAACTGTTTTATTTAATATTCTCTTGTCATGTACCTCCGCGTGCTATCCTAACAAAATATTATGAGGAGACACTTTCAACTCTTGAAATAAACGTATTCAATACTTAATATATTGGCTGGAACATATAAGAACGTCTTAAGTGACTTATATTTTGGTTAAAGTATCTAAGGTTTCCTAGAAAAAAAATAATGTTCGAGAATTTTAAAACTATATCATTAAAATACTGTATTGAAGTAACATTTTTTTAAATTCAATTCTATATTGTTTTAATACTTTTAGTCAAAATAATTTCATTTTTTAGATTTATGTTGGTCTTACTTATAAAAAATCTTACAGAGCAAAAGTTTATGACATTCCTCCGTTTGATGATATTCTTAAAAAATATAATAACTAAATTGGTAATAATCCTTATCTTTTACATGTTTTCTTTTAATAATGGATTGTATTAATGTGTTAATTAAAATCGTCAATTATATCATTTTCTAGTGATTAAATATTTATATAAACAGTAATAACTAGTAAAAAATATTTTTGTTTTTTTGAAATCTTCAACCAGAACAATATTTATATCTGAGATTCCACGCTCCCACCTAATCGAAACTGTGCTATCACAATTAAATTCTTGAAATATTTCATCCTATATTTGGAGAGAGAAAAAATATAGTTCTCCACTGCGTGGGGTATTAAACATGACACCAGGCTGGTAATCCTGAGAATCAGAATTAGATTGCAATCTCCAGTAACTAAATATTTAGATTTATCTTTTCAATCCTTGAAACCTTGATCGGAATACTGGTCCAGGCAAATAATTTACCATTTGCTATAAATCATCTTTTTCATAAGCTGAAATGTTATAAGTTTAAAAAGGTAAAAATGGATAACTAGATTGATTTGAACAATAACTGTTGTAGAGGATTTTATTGATACCTTATTTTTATTAATTATTACCTATACATTTAATATAATGCATTGAAAAATGCGAATTAGATTGATTTGGAACAAAGTTTTAGAGCGTAGATTAATAAGTTAATCATTTTTAATTTACCGTTTTACTATTACTATTTTAGTGTTGTTGTTCATAAAAAATAAATGTGCGGTTCCTAATGGCATCAAAATCAGTTAATTTTATTGAGTATATCTGTAGACAACAATTTATTGTAAATTAAGGTAATTAAGGTGTTTAAGAAATACTACCTGACCATAACACCGTTTATATGCAAACTAAGTAAAAACTTTGCTTCTCAATGGGAGAGCTAGTTTCCGAATGGTTTATGGCGTTGTAGTTTAGGTCAGAGTTAGAGAAAGTGCAGTTCAAATCCTGTATATGACCGTTGCACAGAACTGTCAACCATTACTGTACCGACTCCCTTCCTTGAGTCTGTTTGGTAAGAATGCAGAGATCAGGGGCCTATGGGAATTTGTTAAGACGGCTAAAAAGGGAAAGGGCCTCTTATATTTCTATAAGAAAGCTTTTGTAATCATTCGCCACTGTAACGTGTTAAAACTATTTATATAAGAAATAAGAATTATTGTCAAAATCACTATTACCAGTAACGCTAACAGTATTAAAAATGACCTAGTACAGCCTTAGAAATAACTTTAGAGACATCAGTTTGATATCATTATACAACACATTTGTGCTGGATCACGAGTTGAATCTCGTTTAAAAGATCTCAGGGGTTTTTAAAAACAATTTTTAAATGTCATAAAACGGCATGTGGAAGGAGTTTTGTTTCTTAGAGTTTTTTTTAGGGAAGTTGAGTCTTTTACACTACTATCTTTATTCTGTATTTTGTATAAAGGGACAGCCTTCTGACAATACGCGGTTATACACTACGTAGATTCAGTGTAATCTTTCGGTTAACCATCATTTACAACATAAAACTGATATTTACAACTTCACCTGCATCGTCTAGATTTTATCAAGAGAAATTATACTTGCATATTTTATTGGCATAATCGTGGTTATGATATCCTAGTAGCAATTGTTATGCTCTCAATTAAAAACCATACATATATACTATACTTTATTAAACTGAAGATTACACAATTATCGACTACCATTTATTTTTAGGAGAAGGAGTACAACGTGGCATTATTTTGTAATAATCACGTATAATCTATCAAATATTTTACAGAAAAATATATTACGTAGTTGCTGATGAAATAGTATTTTTATAGTACATGTCATAAAATGAAACTATACAAATAACTTCTGAACCTAAAACTAATGATTTTCTGCTAGCTCTTGGCAACACTTAACTTCTTTAGATGGATGATCCCAGAGTATCCATAGAAAATATTTATTTGAAGTACATGTCAAGGAGTTTATAGTAGTAGATGTCTTAGGATGACATGAAAGTACGTGTAAGAAACATCGTCTAAAAAGCATATGTGTAAAAAGTTAAATCTTCTAAAAAGTTAAATCTTCTTTACTTCACGATAATAAATGTGTACTGTGCAATATTATTTATTTACTAATTAATTTTATATAAAAATTAAAAATTTATTTAGCTTGTATTGACTAAAGTATTGATTCAGTAAAGACTTTATTTATTTTAAAGAATTTAAGCATTACAATAGAGTTGCCACTATATATAACATCATTCAATTTATGGTTTTATTTCAATCAACAGCAATAAACCTTTTTTAAAATGTTTAGGTTTGTTGACAGAAATTATATGAAGAACCTATATAAATACTAACAACAACAAAAATATGCAATAACTTATAGATGAAATAACGCAACTTGTTGATATACCCAAATGGTAAAACGAGAACATATGATTAAGTAACTTCCATAGATAATTAATAAATTACATAGTATAACTTATATACATTTTCCCAGACATATTAATATATGAAAACGTTCTAGTGTTTCTGTATATTAATAGTCATACATTAATTGGGTCAACAACAGTACTTTCAATAACACCTATAAACAATAACTTGACAAAAGTATCAAAAATAAACTATGTAATATTCTAAACTAGAAACAAAGATTAAATATTTAATTTAATAATAAAGAAAGTAACAAATATAATTCTAGAATGAGAGTTACAATAGCTAACACAAATAAAAAAATTCATTTTATAATGTCGGCTAGTTTTGTGCATTTGACTGGGAGACCACTGTCGAAGCTGAGTCTGGGAGTAAATAAGTATTGGCAAGTGATTGTACATGTTTGTATGTCTGTACGGATAAAACTATGCATGTCAAAATTACCTCCTGCAACGCAGATATTTGAATTCCATAAAGAAGAACAGTTTGACAGTTCGATATTTCCTCAGTTATAAACAGTTTAGATTAATTTTAAATATACTTGTATAAGTAATTTACGGTATTTATCCTTTTCAATCTTTCACATTTTGGAGTCTAACCCCTAAACAGTCTTGGTGTAGGCATACTTCTGCATTGAAAAAGAACTTAACATAAACTTATTGACAAAACGATATGATATTCAGTATTTATTTTTATTTGAAGTTACTCAGTAATTTCAGTCAAATTTATTCTCGTGTCGACCACAGGGTAGGGAGTCTTGAACAACACGCACAACCTAAAGTGATAAAGTCACTGAATTGTTAATGAAGTCCTCAGTAACAATTAAGACTTACCTCTTACAACACGGACGTGTTAAAGTGTTCACTCAATATTTTAATATAAGTAAGCGTATTTTAGTGTATCCATAATAGTTTGTGCTGTTTAAAAAACAGCGATATTAAAATGTGTTTTTTAATGCGCTATGTATACGAGATTAGATATTCGAGGGTGACTACATATTAAAAGGTTTATAATTATAAGACAACCTTTAGAATTATAAGGTTTAGATGAAAAAGTCTATGTTACATTAACTTTTATTGAAAAATGGCATATTTTAAACTTAATTAGTTTTTAATAAATATGTTTGCTATATTCTAAACGAACATTTCGTATTAATATTATATTTTGTTTAGAAAATGTAATAGAAGTATATTTATTTTCTTGTGAAAAAGTTATACACATTTGCCTTATTGTAATCTTGTGAAAGTATTGTGAAGATCTATCATAATTAGCCGTTGTTAATCAGTTACCATTTCCGACCGTATAGTTATAAATTTAGACTTTTGTAACATCCTATGTTTATTCGAACCAAAATGTGAATAAGTTGATTTAATACCCTACTTAAGTACTCATGTTCGTTATTAACAAATTATTTAATTGTTCTATGTCTTAGGCAATACTTTAACAGTGTTGTCTGAATTGTCACAGAATATATAACTTCTGTTGCTGAAGTATAACGTGAATAAGAGTGAACATAGCGTACCTTAGTGACTGTTAAAGCCAAACCATCCCAGTTTTGGAAAAGGTGCTCGTATATTTTGGTTAATTAGTTTTCATGATTGTTACTAAATGTTGAGACAAACATACTATCGTTACCTATTGCACGTACCTGTTGATAAAAAAGCTGTAAAATATATTATTTATACAATATTTACTATACAATAATTTTATATTAACATAAGTAAATAGTAACTTTTAATGTAGTCTGTCATTTTCACCTACAGACCATTTACAGTACAATCTGTAAGTTGATACAATTTTTTGTTACAGTAGAACATCCAAAACCATAAGTTACTCAGATATATTTGGTGATTATTACCCCTACTGAAAGTATAAAACTATTACTAATAGCTATAATTGTTCAATCCAGATCGACTTTTAGAGGATTTGATAAAATTTTAAAAGTTTGAGTATTATTTTGGTATTATGTAACTATTATCTTCGAAATGAATACTTTGATATGAATAGTCGTATTAATGTATCACTATCATTGTACTTAAACTTTAAATTTTTTTGAGTGCATACAGTTACAAATTGAACATATTTTTTAGTACACATATGTTATTTCACTATTAATCTGCAGAATTACTCGTATACTAAAGAGTATAAGAATACGGAGTAGATACCACCGTACTCAAGAGCAACGTGCATTGCACGGGGTTGAATAGTAATATACGAGTAAATCTTTATTTTCCTGTACGCAAGCCCTACGATATAATTATGCACAGATATAAAAATAAACAATACAGGAACGGGAAAATAAACAATTATAACGCTAAGCATTTTATTAATAAGGAATAAGCTGTGATAAAAACGCTTGCTAATATTACGATCCTTTATATGGCAGATTTAAATTGGATTATCGAGTCGGGGAAGGATTGCAGTGTTTTATAATTGAATATTACAATGGACAAATATAAGTTAATGCAATGCCATATTGCAGACCTGTAGATACTATGTAAACTCCCACCTTAATTAAATTGAAAGCTGTGAATAATCAACATGCTTTTTGGTTTCATACCTTTGTTAGTTTTTAACTTAAAACAGTAGGCAAACCATAATTTTTAACTATTATGTTTTTTGTTGTTGAGACTACAATATTATCAATAGTCACATTTTTGTAACCCTTTCGTGTTTAGACGACTTTCAGTGTATAGTTTAAATCAAAACAGCAATCCACATTAAAATTTGGTTTAAAACAGAGATTTATAGGTATATACAATATATCAGTCTCTTGAATACTACAATTAAACGACAATATTGGACAGAAGGCGTAAAATTTCTTTTATACAGCTCAACCACAAGCTATTAATTCTGATTTTAATTTACATGTTCAGAATGTACAAAGATGAAAATTTGTTCTTACTCACAAGCTTCATTTATAATGTTGCAGTAATCTTTCTCTAAGTACGAGAGTAATGTATAATGTATTCAGAAATAAGCTTTCGACGTAAGTTCATGTTAAGCTCTCTTGTTACCTTAATAAATCCTAAGTATCCTAAGAATTCTCGCAGTCAGACTTTCTATTCTAAAGTCGATTGGGATCCCAATTAAAGATTAGAACAACTTTCAAGAAGAGAATTAAGACAGGGGTTAATCCAATACGAGGCCATATCACTTATCCTAAGTAACCTTTACTGTTTCACTTAAACATTTTATGTCACAAAGAACTGTGATATGGTTTAATTTTCTGTAACTTTCCTAACATTAAATATATTACAAAAAGCTACCGAATGGTACATAAAATGTCATTAAATTTTGACTTTAGTGTAAATTTTAATTTAATGATACGCCTTGGATAAATCAATTACACTAAAACACTCATGTCCATTTAAATGTTGATACAGTTAATGCAGATCCCCTATGGGGTAAGTTATTCATGGCCTCAGTTTTAGGGGTTCAACTCTTTATAATCAATTACAATACTCTCCTTACCGGCTTCCCTATCAACTAAAATGCAGGACGGAAATACTCACTTAAACTAGGTTCTGTCACATCCTGGTCCACCAATTCATTGATGATTTCTTTTGTTCTTACCATTTTGATTGGGTAGGACCATAACTTGGCAATACCATCGTTGTTCAACTTGATCTTGTAATTAAATCCAGTTTTGGCCAAAAGGAGTGGGAATACCTCTTGTAATTCTTCAATAATTTTCATAACCCGTTATGTGGACTCTTAACATGCTATTTTATAGCCAAGATTTACATTCAGTGTATTGGTACAAGTGTTTTTAATTAAATGAAAATATTTCTTAGAACTAAATTCAAATTAATCGTTTATTCTTGAAGTAAATCAGCAAACCAGTGTTCTTAATAAAATTATCTCGAAGTGTTCCATTTTGACAAGGTCAGAGTGTATAAAATTTACAGTAAAATCAATCTACCACCAATCACTAGGGAGCTTATACAGAGATAACTAAAATCTTCTGTAAAAAATAAAAGGCTCAGACCCATAGTTTTCTTTATTAACTTTTTAAAAAATGATGGAAGATCGAGAATTTAATTTTTAAAGCAAAATTTTTGTTTCATTTACATAAAACTTTAACCATACATGTATTAAGAATTAAAAAAATTAAAACTACAAAAAACTTCATAATATGAATATACTTATTTCTTTTATAGAAAATGCAGTTAGAAAAGGGACAGTTTGAAATTGGAATATGGATAAGAAACGTTTTTGAAATTTAGGAAGCATGAATAAAAGACATTTTATTTGTGAATGAATTAACTCTGAGACAGAATCCACACAACTATAGACGTGAAAACAGTTTATGTTTATAGCAATAAATCTCATAAATATTAGTTTTTGTGATTCATAGCCAGCTGTTTAGCAGTTGAACCACTGAAAAACCAAATGTTTAGGTTTGAAACAATATTAAAAGAATGTGAGGAATAATAAGACTTTTGATTAGCATACATGAGAAAAAAATGTTTTGATAATAGACACTTTGGAATTGGAGTGGCCTAGGGCCTCTGCAGGCAAGTTAGAATAAAAGACATGTTGGTTCTGAAGATTAAATATGACGGCATATTGGGTGTGGTTTGTAGTAAAAGAGAAACTTCTGAAAACTGAAAGTATCTTTGAAATTAAATTTTAACACAACGTTTTTAGTAAAAAAGTATGCTATGGCTCAATTTCGGAAAATAGTGGATAAGGGAAACTTTGGTTCTGGGAGAAAATTAGGATTATATGAAATGTATTTAACTAAAAAAATATTTAATCATAACATTAGCTGAATATTGCACTAAATATCTTAGCTTAAATCACAAATCAAGGCCTAAGCTAATCTTGATGTATGGAGATGTGTGGATCAAAATGTGTGTATATATATATATCAAGACAAAATGTATATACAAGATCTATAAAAGTCTACTGTAATTGAATATGTAATTTTAAAATAGTATGAAAATAAAATTGTTATTTACTTACCATATTAACTGTTAATCTTGACCGCGACCATACTGGTTGCGTATTAGTCATATTGATCACGTTATGGAGCTCTTAATCATTATATTTAGCGTGTGATTTCGTAAATCATTATTTAAAACGTTTTGATTATGAAAAAAGATTAAATTGAGCAGGTTTTGTTAATTTACCCAAACTGGCAACGTCTCGTTTTTAACGCGGAAGTAAATCGCCAGACTGCCCAGAGTGGTTGCCTCGTAGTGACAACGTATAACAACAAACTAACACGGTACACAACTGTTCTGATTTCGGCAACTCACTCACTACTGTGACAACTGATCACATCGGGACTAAGATACTTTGTACCGGGTGCTCGTCTGTCCCGAGAGTACTGGTTATCACAAACCGAAAGTACCCAGTACAGGTTACTGCTTCAGATATTTTTACGATGCAGAACTTTACACACTTAACGCCGTTCGTGGTGCAACGTACTCGATAAATACAATTCGCAGTAACAATATGTATCCATTGAATGATTCTAAATCAGTACAAATACATTTAGTACTCGGTCACTGAAAGTACTAAGCTCAGTTAGAAACCACAAGAAATAACTAGAACTATGCTCACTTTCGTAGTTGCTACGTGACGGTAAAATTTAAATATTTATCGTTTTGAATAAAATAGAATTATAATTTGTGAAGTGGTATGTATTTGTTAAATTAAATTGTTGTAAGTTTGAATGTATGTACTTGATTATGATTTAATTCAAACTTTTATCATTAATATTATTCTTCTTTGAAATAGGCTATTAGGCGTTCGATTTTAACAAAATTAAATGCTCTTGTGGGGAGGGGGCAGTTCCCGTTCATATATGTTAAAATTGTATTCGGAAATAATAGATTTTTTAATAATCTAAATCAAAAGCCTTAATAAAACAAATCATTATTATATATCAGCCAGTCCTCGACTGATAAAACTATATCATAAGTTCTAAGATAGTATTGAAAATTAATTTTACTTACTAGTGGCAAAAAAGATATTTCGTCACTCTCAAATTAGGAGTACATTGGCTTTAAAGGACACCTCATCAGGATGAAAGTAGTAGATTAATTTGGGGATGTGGGATTTCTTAGCTGAGAATTAGCTGAAATCAATCGGAGTAAGTTTGAACTATTGTCTGCCATATTTTTATTTTTGGGCTAGAGTTGCTGCGTCAGATAATAACAAGCTGCCTGGTATTATACTAACAAGGTTTTAGAGTTAAACAAGATTAATTTTAGGGGATAAGAAACTCGCCTGTAGTCCACAAATAATAGGAACTTTTACTGTTGAAAATATGGAGTATTGTAAAGGACTACATATTCAAATAGATCGTTGGTTGCTTTCATGATGCAGTTTTAAGTTAGAAACATGCAACGTAGTTTGTCCTAATTTGCGGAGATTTTATGATCATATTTTTTTTTTAAAAGCCCATATTGAGAACATGTTTATCAAAATGAATGTCTCAGATATTTCCAAAAACGAATGAGGTAAAGAGGGAATTAAAGAAGTATTGTAGGTAAAAAGGACAAATAAATATGCAGTTTTAAAGCAACGTCAAATATTCTGAATATTAATTAATTTTCCACAGAAAACAGAAAATAACCTTAATGACGAACCTTCTGGACAACAAACCTTTTTCAGGTTCTTGATTGCTTTATATTGTTTGCACTATTGTGCTTTCAGAGAACAGGAACGGAGAATATCGGATTCGTTGCAAACAACTTTGACGATTGTGACGTTTGATCTACGTTGATGTACGAAAGTATTCGTATATGATTCGTCTGTAAAAAGAAACAAAATGTATGAATAATTATTATGGGTTTTGTACTTTTACCAATCAACACAAATATTTAAAAAATGTAAATTTCTTCTCGACAAGTAATATCAACCCAACAGTCTAATTAACTATTATTAGTGTGATATAATTTAACATACAATATGTAAACACCCACTTTCCAAACTAATAATAAATATGTTTTGTCTATACGAAATTGCTTTTTAGTTTGTATATTTGTGTATTACAAAAAACCAAGTCTTTTTTTTCTTAAAAACTCCTACATTCACTTTTACTTATGTCTAAAAACTGTACCTCTGCCTTGAGAAATATATGTATCCATATTTGAAGAAATGCATAATTTTACTGTTAAAACTGTATCCACACAAATATTACATTATTATATTTGATTTGTATGACTAAGAAGTAACATAATATTCATTTAATGAATCAATCTTTATAAAACTAATTTGTGACTTCAAAATAAACCTCTCCATTACCACACTATCGTCAGCATCAAGAAGTACCTGGGAGTATAGTGGTTACGTCATTTATCAGATCTCGCCAAACTTATGAGGTGTTGTATCTTATCCGAGTTAGCTGTAAATCCCTTCATGTCAAAATCAAGATGGTTTTGGTAGCACAATAGCATGTCTATAAATCCTTTACCAGCTGCTTCACGTCGGGAAAAGATATATTTGATTCATTCAGGATCTGTCGCCAACCCTATCTCGCCGATTTTATGACGGGATTAGAATTTTATGGGCTTTTCCAGCCATCATGTTTCCATTATCTCATGTCGTGATATTGAAAACTGACCTCACCGGATGCTCTACATTTCAGATTTTATCCAGCTCATACTCAAAACTATATCAATCACAGTTTTTTAATATACATCTAAACAATTTTTGAAATGTACACGAAACTTTTAATGAATCCATTGTATTAAATTACCATTATATTAAATGCAGCAGTTTTAATTTTCAATAAAACTCTATGTTAATTTGAAACTTTTTCAATTTAAATCCCAATTGTCGTGAGAACTAGGTTTGTGGTATTTCTATACCTGAAATACTGAAAGTGTGTAATCAATATTGTAAGAGTACTTTTTTTAGAAAAAATACTGTTTACAAACAAAATCTGTGCGCTATTAGAATGCTTTTGATAATATTAAATGAATAGGAAAATGTAAAAAGGGAACATTACACACTCCAGAACTGTACATTTGTAGTGAAACCCCTTTTGTTCAAGATTTTCAATGTTATTAATAGTATAAATTTCTTTATTTAATATTAATTAGCGACCGTATAATATAATCTGAAATGGTAATAGGATATTGGAATTGAATTCAGCTCATCGAATTAATTTGTACATAATTTTACAAGACAGTAAATTCTGTACGCCTCAAGTTTTTTTCGATACCTCAGGAATAGAATGGTTTCCAATCTGGAAATGAAGTTTTCTATTCTGGTACCAAATAAAATCTTAAATAACTGTTATTCTTTCAATTTTGAGATTTCTAATCTTCTGCCTTAAATTTTAAGTTTTTACCACAAGTTAAATTGTATCAGTTTATTTGAACTTATATTTTATAAATCCCTCAGACCAATCAAAATATAAAAACAAAGATTTAAGTAGTAAATATACAATTAACAAATTTAAAGTTTAATAGTTGTATAAAAATAATGGAATCACTCTCATTATAGTACACATTTATTTTATTTAGTTGAATGTTTGTCCAGGAATATTTTCTTTGTATTTATATTGCCAAACTTTTCACAAACTTTTCAATATTACAACTCAGTTTGTTCAGTAATTTTTTACTTTAGTACTGAGAACTAGCTTAGTATTTGTATAACTTCTGCGGCATTGTTCAACGTCTTAACTAAAGCATTGTGATTGATAATATGTTGATACCGGCTTATAAATATAATGTAAAGCTGTTTGACATACCTTAGTCTAAGGGGGCTTAAAGAGAATACATAATCGAGAAGTCACAGGTTATATTCTAGGGGAGATCAGATGGGTTTTGGACTATTGCCCTTAATGACCATTCGACTATACTAACGAATGTCAACTGATGTATACAGATGTATATCAGCGAAACACATTTAAATCCCGTCATATTTGGAATCTTAAATGTTTTTGTTTTTTATTCGAGGATGGCTTGTGGATAAACTAGAAAAGACAAAAACATTTGTTAATTATTTCGGTATGAGATCAACATTGATACTGGTTGTATTGTTAACTGTTTTAAACTCTTGGTTTTAATTTTTAATATTGAGAGGAAATTGAAACAGGAATTGCCCTATTTTAGGTTTATCAGAGATTATTGGATTAGTATTATCAAGATTATCGGATTTATTTTGGTATTTATTTATTTTTAAGACTTTAGAATACGTAGAATACGGATTAATTTCATTCTTCAGTCTACAGAACTTTAAAATTAGGCTATCCAGCCAAACCTTGTTTCGCGTAGTAGTGATTTTATGTACTATCTTTTAATCCATTCATTGATGTAAAAGTCTGTGGTCTGTTCATTAATATGTTTTAAAGTGCTATATATTTTTATTGTTCCTTTTTACTATCAAACATTTTAAATTTAAACGATATTAACATTTATTATAGTAATTTGTTAATTTAAACCGTGATGTTTAATTTATTATTAAAACTTAGAGTTAATATTTTTGTAAAACTTGGATTAAAATGAAAATTTTACCGTTGGATGAAAGTATTTGTAATGGAAAATTTAACGTTATTCCAGAACATAGAATAAACAAGGGATTGCTGATAATAAAGTACAAACGTAATTCAAGGATAAAAGGATTTTTAGCCTGTTCAGTATACTAGTATTTATTGTTTTGGACATTATTTTAAATAGAGTCAATCCGAATGCAAACTTTGTAGATTTCTAAGATGAATAAAATAATATAAGTTACTTTTCTGTAAATGAATGCTACATAAAAACCTGAGTTACTTTACGCGTCATCAGTGAAAGTCATCTCTTGTCTGTCTGCCTTTCTCCATACTACCTCCAACGCTAAGAAAGAATAACTTTCCGATATCAAAATCAATAATGTCTATGATTAGGCTATAAGCGTTTTTCTGTTCTACGTTTGTAATTTTAGAACAATAATTGCAACTTCTTTAGATAGCTAAATGGTAGGAAACGAAATAAAAATTGTAGAATGTTTTCGCCAAAATAGAAATCACAATGTTCTCGAGAAGAAGTATTAAATATTTGTTCACCGAGGATTTTCTTAGGAGTGTCGGAGATCAAGGCCTTCTTAGGTGTTCGAAGGAGCATCGTCCTCCAGCAAGACAAGTGCTCTATATGCTGCCTGCAATGTCGCTTCTCTACATGTGGATACATTGGAATGACCACTGTGCAATCCAGAAGGCTTCCTATCGGCATTAATCACTACTAGGAAGTGCATTTGGTTCTTAGAACATGATAAATACCAGCTGTAATCTGTATAATAATCTTGTTGTTTTCATGCAATATTTTTGGTAGTTGACCTATCTGTTCAAAATTAGTACCAGGTTAGATATCACAAAGGATGTTCTTGTCATTTATCTTCATAACAGCAAAGTATATCTCAAGAGGTTGAAGGGTACCACTGATGCTCTGACATAAGACTCCCTATTCTGTGTTAAAATTGTCCTATCCCTCAAACGTTGGCATGGATTTTCCTCCTTTTACCTTTCTATCTAAAAAGGACATAATTTGGAAGCATCAAATGTATTTCTAAGCAGTGGAAAGAAAAATTATATTCCAATGGGTTCTAATGAAAGAAGGGGCTAGTAAGGAGTTCGGGGTAGGGTTCAAGAATAGGTTTCTTTACTTTGCCGCTACAGCAACACTTTCTTATGGCCTCATCATTCCACTTCAATGTACGATACCAGGCACAGGGAGACCAAGGCCTAAGATCAACAACCGTGTAGTTGGAATAATGAATCTGACATTCGTATTTGAAACTAGGCCATTATTTAAAAGTCCTAGGTAACTTTTCATTACATTTAGCTGTAGCTGCCATTGTTACACCAACGTTAAATTGATCATATATTTTAAAAGATTTTCTGCGTATATCCAATTATATTACCCTTACACGTTTTCTCTTTATTGAATCTGTAAATATTTTCCATTTTTTCTTTTTTCTCTATGTAACCGGTACAGTAGAAGGAACATATTCATCTGAACTGAATTCCTCTGCTTGTGGGTTAAATTAAGTCTTATTATACGTATAGGAAAAATAAGGATTCAAATTCAGTATGAACAGGATATATGGATGTTTAAGATCATTGGAATGCGGACATTAAATTTCCGTCTATTGAAATGTCCTTTTTATTACATAAAACCATTCTTAATTTCAATTATCAAACACCAAGAGATTATATGCTACATATACAACATTTTCCGTGAGGTGTATTATTAACTAAAAATTTCGTTATTAACTGATACGTGAGTATTATCAGGGTTTTTCATGAGTAATCAATAATGTTTTTTTTAAGATATAAATACTCCTCTTTATAAAAACTCATGTTTGATATTAATATTAATTAAAATGTTTCAACAATTCCGACTATCTTGTGATATTCGTGGATTTCCGCGGTAAGGTTGTGAAATTTTTTTCAAAAGTTTAACATCAAATATTCAAGAGGTGAAGCGAAAATATATGCAAAGTTGCAAGTATATCTGTTTTGTCTTTGGATATTTGTGTAATTGTATCGCGGTTTTTTACGTATATCAGTTATTGGTTAAAAACCAATAAAAAACGTACCTGCATATTTATAGTATTTATGTGAGATATTAATGGATGTTTTAATGTTAAAACAATGTAAATTCTATACAATGGCGGTTTGTTTTAGATTTCCATGGCTAGGTTGCGAAATTTTTAAATCAGATTCATAACGAGCACATAAGAGCCAAGTGAGACACGTTTAAAATGTTTCTTGTCAATCCGGATCCTGAGCAGTCGTAGTCACTGAAAAATATTCAAATCTCCTGATTCAATTCAGATTAGGATTTAAATAACAGTGTTTTGGGACCCTGAAGTTGGAGAGCGAAGGAGTTGTATAAGTACCCGTTAAATAACTGTAATTTCTCCAACAGTTCGTGATATTAACTCGTGATATAGGCTCAAACACTTTAAAAACACCAAAACTGAAAATCGAAAACGAACTCGTTACAGATTCATTAAAAGTAGCTAATGAGTTCAATTCTTATTTTTTCCTCCGTTGCTACTTTGGCCCACCATTCAGAGGCTCCAACTGTGTTGAGGTGTCATCGATGGGACCGATCTCATCAATGGCGCTGTCTCCCGTGAGTGAGGAGGAGGTGTCCCCGCGTGATAAAGGGACTCAAACCAAATAAATCTTGTGATGCATTAATCTGATTGAATCTTCTGTGTGGCTCGACCTATACAAACGCTGTACAAAGCGTTGCTATAAGCATAATTTTGACCTCAGTCACAAATTTGATCAACTCGTCAGAAAAAGTTTCGCTCAAGCATCATCCAGTCTTTCTTCCTTTTGAAATTAGCGAAAGTCAACCCATCTGCATTAAACCTCAAAAAATGAATTATCCCTGTCCTTGCGGAAAATTACCGCTCCATTTCAGTTAAATCTGAGGACCAACAACTCCAAATCAAATGCACTAAATTTCTGTTTTGCGGCAAAGAGAGATTGAGGATCGCGCTGCTGAGTGATGGCGGACGATGTCCACATAGAGGAAACCGATTCCACCAAGTTCCTCGGAATGTACCTTGATCGAGGTCTGACTTGGGACGATCACATTGAAAGTACCTGCTCAAAGGTTTCTTCAGGCATTTATGCTCTACGGAACCTTTCAAAATTTTGCTCCCGGGATGTACTAAAAATGGCCTACTTCGGCCTTGTACACCCCCATCTAACGTATGGGTTGAGGCTATGGGTCAGCTGTTCTAAATACAAATTTGAGCGAGTATTTAGAAGTCAAAAGAAAGCTGTCCGCATCATTTCAAAATTGAAATCCCGAAATTCATGCAGAGATGCCTTTAGGGAGCTTGGATTGCTAACTTTGCCCTGTCTCTACATCCTCGATGTCGCCCTGTACTGCCGATTTAAGTGCGAGTTGGTCCGGGGCAAGGACGTCCATCAATACGGGACAAGAGGCAGGGACAATCTTCACTTACATCCGCACAGAACAGCCGCATTCAAACGTTTTGCCATCCGAGGTTGGTGTTAAGCTGATCAACAAGCTCCCTGATGATATCAAAAAATTTGAATGAACCAACAAAATTTAAAGCTCGATTGAGACACTTTTTGGTGTCGAGGGTTGTTTTACTCAGTGGAAGAGTTTATGATGAGCCGCTGGGATGAAATTTGAAGTAATTGGATCATCCTCTATTTCTGGTGGTAAAATTTTGAAGTTTTTAAAACGTATGGCTGTAAGTTATGAGTCTTAGAAATGAATGTGGGACTGTTTATGAACGGGTATGAATGGGGGCAATTTCAAAATAAATGTACATATTTCTAAATAATTTAATTTGACGATTGTGTGCAATTTTTATAATTGTTGATACAATAAAAAGTATTATTATTATTATATTAGATTGAATAGCTGCAAT
The DNA here is from genome assembly GCF_021130785.1 of Homalodisca vitripennis. Lineage (NCBI taxonomy): Eukaryota > Metazoa > Arthropoda > Insecta > Hemiptera > Cicadellidae > Homalodisca > Homalodisca vitripennis. The sequence goes on along the minus strand of NC_060215.1, from coordinate 88,237,589 downwards.
GTTTTCAGTTAAAGTTGAAAAATTTTTAGACCAATGTACAGGAGTCCTTATGTCAAAGTCATTAGCTTTTCAGTAATACATGCTCGGAGTCTATGTAACTTAAAAATGGAAGTAGTTCAAATGCATTATTACACGTTAAAATCAATTCTAAGTAACTATGATTCTATACTTGAAAGTTTATTGAGACAATGTTTTCGGGATTCACTATAATTTTTATCTTAAATAAGAGCCTTCTTTGTTTCAGGATTAATTGACTAAACGAGTTCGTGCACGAAGTAGCCGCATAAGTAAGTTTTGAAATAACATTTTCGATGTTCATACTTGGCGCGACGATCACTCGTTCACACGTACTGGTGTCGTATGTATCACATTAAATAAAATACATTATTTGAATCAGATTAGACTTATGTAACTGTTTTTAAATCTATTTTGAATATAAACTACGCATAAAATATAGACTTTTTATTTTGATGATATAATATTTAATCAATATAACCCTTTTAATCCGGAACTGAGATTTTGTATTTAAGGCCTATAGGCCTTGGTAACTAATAGTTTTCTCATCATCACTTGTAATGCACATCTGAAAAGCCTCCTCCGGCAGGACTATGTCTAAGACAATTTAATTACAAAATCCATTCAGGTATACAAGGTGTTTGAAAAGTCTGGGTACGGCTTAATATTTTACAAACCATAGCAGATAACATCTATAAACTTTTGCACAGTGTCATATGGCTATGTAAACTATTTTGCCTTGCTATTACCATGATATGCCAACCATGGGGGGACGGCCCACAGAGGAAAACATGGAAATCTTAAAACGAAAGCATGGGTCGAGTGATACCTCATTTGATAGAGCTCACTTAGTATAGTTGAATGCCGCATCTCAAAAGGTTTATCCAATCAGAAATTGCGAGTTTTTTTAGGTACACATTGTGAAGTACATTATGCGCTGCCATTTCTGACTGGATCGTCGTATTCTGATGAGGTAGGCGGCGTTTCACTCTACTCACCAATGGTTTCACTGATTAGTATTATTATAAAAAATAACAAAAAAGTTTAATTAAAAAAATTAAGTGGTAAGTTAACTATTTCACCAATAAAGAACAAAGGTAGAACTTAAGTATTGATATTATCCACTTTAAACATTTTTAAATGTTTAAACTAATTTATTTAAGAGGAACTTGGATGTTTACTATTGTAAAAGTTTCCATTCATGGATGCTGTCACTTTCTAATGTTAGACAAAATAACCTGGGTTTTCCCTCATTATCATTCCAGGTAGTTATCAACAACAGACAATGTCCTACATCTATTAATTTCCTGTTACGGGAAATCACATTGTCAGTTCTCAGTTCTTTTCAGATTTTTTTGTGAGTGCGCGTACAGTGTTAGTTGTTTCTAGTTTAAAAACTGTTGAATTTCAAGTTAGTACCGAAAGAGAAATGGATTTATCAGACATTGACAGAATTAATATACTCATTATGAGGGGATATGGTGACCTCAAGCGCTCTTACCAAACCGTAGCAGATTTTATTTCATGAAAATATTTCCGAACAGACCAGCTATTTCCAAAAATGGTGTTGTCACCAACCATCCGCCGTTGCGAAGAAAATGCCAACTGTAAAAGATCTTCGTCGCAGTGGCAGACCTAAAACAGCGACTAATGAGAACATGGCTACCGACGTACTTGTAACAGTCATTGAAGAGCCACATTCGACTACCAGGAATCTTGCTACTGAGTATAAACATTAGTACATATTCTGTATGGAAAATTTAAATTCTAACAATTACCACCCTTACAAGGTACATCTTTTACATGAACTATCCGAGGACCATTTTGATAGACGTATCGAATACTGCGATACAGTGATGCAAAAGTTAGATACAGACCCGAATTTTGTTAACGACATTGTTTTTTCAGACGAAGCAAGTTTTTTGTTAAATGGAAATCTCAACCGACGTAACTGTCGATACTGGTCAGATACAAAAACCCTCTCACTGGATGAGAGAAGCTCTCACACCCAAACATCCACAAAAAGTGAATGTTTGGTCAGGCCTAATAGGATCCAATGTAATCGGTCCTTTTATTATCGATGGAAATCTAAATGGGGATACTTACCGCAACTTGTTGGTTGACAGAATTATTCCAGCTATCCGAAATTTGGGATTAAATTTTGATTCTGTTTGGTTCCACAAGATGGAGCGCCCCCTCATTATGCGATAAAAACGTACGTGATCGTTTGGATCAAACATTTCCAGAACGGTGGATAGGTCGGAGAGAGGAATAATAGAATGGCCTGCTAGATCACCAGACCTGTCACCTAGAGATTACTTCTTTTGGGGATATTTAAAAAAATAAAGTTTATCAAACCAAGCCTTATGACATAAACGACTTAATATTTTTACTGAAACATTTACATCTATTAATGCGTTACATTACAGTGTAATTCTTTACATTGTAATCTCACATTTAATAAATATGACTACACACATACGGAGTTTTAATACAGCTCCGTACTTACGCTATCAAATATAATACCACTTGTTTAACATAAAAGCTAATTTAAGAATTTTAATCAGGAATATTTCATATAGATGAATTTTATATAACAGGAGCATTTAATAAATAAAAATAAAATTATACCTCAATAAACAATGTTATTGTACTTGGTGAGGGCCGGATGGAAAATAATATTCTATCATATAATATCCTGTAAATCATTAACCCTTTTTTGGTGTGTAAAAAATGTTACACGCGGAATCCTACAGAGCGAATCCTTTGGGCCCCTTTCTTATAACTTCACATGAACTATATAATTTAAATCATAAAGTATTAAAATCTTGACACCAACCTTTTGCAGCCGACATAAAAAATAACATTACGTAAATATGGTTTTAACGGGTTTTATTTTTTATATGGACTTAAAACATCAAAGTTTCAATCACGCAGTTGAAAGATGTAATTGCATTAGTATTCAAACACAAAGTCATTATAGGTATCTTTTGTATAAGTATTAAGGTATTGTGGCATTATTTTACATGGATTTGGTTTTTCCTGAGAGAGATAGGGAATGAAATATTGGAATTGACTATTAGCCAGTTTCCAGAATAATTTAAACGATTGTTTTATGCTATGTAGGTCTAAATACCAATTATTTTATATTTCACCCTAAAAAGGATATAAAGCAACGTATTACTATAATACAGTAAAGAGGTTATAACAATAACCTATCCTCATGGAAAATCCCCAAAGATCAACGCAATAGAGTAATGTAGTTTCATATTCATATTTATAACCGTAATTAAACTGTAATGACCCCCAGAAACCTTTCCCAGTCATTCCGCAGCAGCAGAAAAAGATAGCAGTTCTGAGTAGCGCATTACCCTATTCTATCAATATTTTTATTTAGTCCATAAAAACTGCTACCGTAGAATCCAACTCGAATAAGCAAACTACTATCAATGGCAGGTCGATAATCAATGCAACGTTTAAACTCATAATAGTATATTTAATTTCACACTATTTAAATTTGGGGCTTGGTTTTTATAATGCTGACACTGGTTTTTATATGGAAACTAAATTGTACATTGTATGAAGGTAGGATGGAATCAAAGAAAGATTAAATCCTATAACATAAACCTGCAGTTTCTAAACTTTAGTCCTCGTAAATTTGATATAAAGAGGTTATCGGATCGGGCTTCCAGAGAAAATTAATTTACCGAGCTATTAGGATCGGCTCCGATATTAAAATGTGAATAGTAAAACTAAATATATATTTTAATTAGTGAATATTTTCAGATTTGATGTCCAATAAAACCAAGACTCTATAACTGCATTAATATAAGAGCAGCTGTATTTAAAATGATAATTTATTTCATTTTTTGTTAGAACATTAATTACAGTCACAATCAATCTGCGGACATCAAGAATTTTGGATCATGCGTAATATAAAAATAAAATTAAAACTTTGAAGACAAAAATGGTGTTATTAAAGATATTTTAAAGTTTTCTATATTTATAAATATTTATTTTAAATGTCACTATAAGGTAGGTAAAATGTTTAATTTAAACTATTATAAACCAGTCCAGCACAAATCAGTTCGACTTGATAGCATGAAAGACTTACAAAGTCATAGATGTAAGTTCAATGCTATGTTAAGCGTGTATAGCTATGACTTATTACGGTGGTTAACTTAGATAAATATGAAGATAAAGATACTTAGATAAAGAAAAATATGAACTAGTAATGATTAGTTATATAATTTACTAAAACAGTTACACAATTTAAAATAAAAATGAGAACTATGCAATTGTACATGCTAAGGATTCTTAATGATCATCGCTGTTTTATAATTTATATTGCTGAACTTTTAACCAGTTTGGTTTTACAATGTTCCTCAACTAACTTTACAAACAAAACTATTTATGTATAATCGATTTGAGTATGATTTTGAATATAAAATTTCATGTGTATTTGTCTATACTTATGTAATAGTTGAGAATGGTTAATCTAAAGCTCTTCTACTCATAGTATAAAAATGATACTAATAATTATGTATTGAGTTTATTGTTGTGTAAATTGTAGCTTAATTTCGTTAATACAAGTAAATTATAATGTTTTCATAGTGGTCACGTTTTTTAATTGTTCAGTTTCAATTAGAAACTGTTGTATTATACACATATGTTGTAGAGAAATGTAATGTAAAAGCTAATAAAAGTTCCCTTGCCTGTCAATAACAAGGGAGTGCTGTTGAAGTTATTTCCGTTCAGTAAATAATCTGCATATAAAATATTGATACCTCAAATATCCACCTTTACTATGTTATATAGTTGAATGGGAAGGACGTCAATGATGTGGGTATCAGCCTCCCACAACGAACACCTTTATGACCTGTTTTCCATTCTGCTTGCCACTCGTTTTACATTTAATGCGTTGGTAATAAAATTCCCTTAGTTTAATGTGCAAATTTTAGAAGGTGGAATTTGTACACAATATACATAAAAACTGGAATCTTTGAGGATTTAAGGAAATATAAAGTTTTAGTATCGTAAATTTGAAGATGTGACAGAGTGGTTGAGGATTAAAAATTATGTAAGAATATAGTTAAAAGACTACCAAAGTTCCTCTAACACACACACACACACACACACACACGCGCGCGCGCGCGCGCGCACACACACACACTCTCACACACACTCACACACACTCACACACACTCACTCACACACACACACGCACACACACACACACACACACACACACACACACACACACACACACACACACACACACACACACACACACACACGCACACACGCACACGCACATGCACGCACACATATTGACTGCTGGCAGTCGAGTAGATGAGACTTATTGACAGTTTCTCTCCGCTACATAACCTCTACCCTCCGCTGCAATGAGTGATTGTGCTATGTGCAACGACCCGCTTCCAGGTTCAAATGAAGGGTGCCAAATGTTCGGTATGTGATTTGTATTTTCATTTTGAATGTGCCGACATTCTGGAGTCGACATGAAACCGAATGGGACAGGCTAGGCGTGGCTCTTGGAAGTGTAAGACTTGTAACGTAAAAGGTAAAATACCTAAAGATTTCATAAATCAAATGCATGCCAAATTTTTGCAAAAAATTAAAAACAACCATCAAAGAACAGTTTTATAGATATGAAAAAATTTTGTGAAAAGATGTTTGAATTCTCAGAACCAATGAATTTTTTTCGGCTAAAATAGAAGAGTATGAAAAAATTAATAAACTTGTAGGTAAAGTAAAAACTCTAGAGCAATAACACAACGAACTTTCGGCTGAAAATGCATTCCTCAAATAAAGAAATCTCTGAGTGTAAGGTTCAATTAGTACGACTTGAACAATATAATCGGAATAGAAAAGTCCAAATTGAAGGCGTTCCTGAACAACCCAACGAGAAAATGTGTGATATTATCCAAACACAAGCTAACTTAGTGGGCGTACCCATTGACTACCAAAGTTCCTCTAAAACACAAAAACACACACAAACACACACCACACACACACACACACACACACACACGCGCGCGCGCGCGCGCACACATATTGATTGCATTATGTCAATATGCACGTCCAGAAGGACGTGCAGGCCATTCACAGGATTCCGAAAAACGTGTTAAATGTCCAAAACCTATAATTATCCAGTTTTCCAATCGACAAAACCGTGATCTGCTTCGGAAGCCTTCCAAAAAAGCTAGGATTGAATCGACTACATTTGTAAGGAGTATCCCGACCACTAGAGTGTATGTAAATGAACATCTCACTGCAATTAACAAAAAAAAAAATTAAAACCTCGCCGATAGAATTAGGGATATGAACTATAGATTTTGTTTGGGTTACAGAGGGAAAAATATGTGTTAGGAAGTCCGAATAAGATAATAAAATTCGCATATCTTCCACTGAATATCTAACCAGCCTTGGATTAACGATAACCAACCACTAATTGAAGTGAATTATTAGCAGTTGAAAACTTTCCCGACCCGTTAAATGAAAAGCAGAGATTTCAGTGATCTTGGTAGATTAGGTATATTTTACTTGGATATTCGAAGCTTACGAAGGAACTTTGATGAACTAGTGACTTATTTAAGTGGTCTGTCTTATAATTACAAAATTATAGTATTGACAAAGGTGTGGCTGACTGGGGTAACGTTTTCAGTGAATAAGATGTGAAAAAATGTCTGGCAGAATTTTATAGAATATATTTTAAGTGTCGAGAAGCCTGATCATATTTTGAAAAAGCAGTATAACTAGAAAAAGAAGTACTTGGGTTTCTCATAATCATATCTCTCTGATAAATCATAAACATGATTTATTTAAAATTTAAATAAGGATAGAAACAATTTAGCACTAGAAATTTAATACAAACACTTTTTCTAAATAGTCTCTAGGAGGTTAGGCAGGCAAAGATTGATTTATTTTCATCTATGATTGATAGGGCAAATGGTGATCCACGGAAATGTTAGGAAATTGTTAAAAGCATAGTAAAAATAAAAGAAGTAAACTCAGTATATTAATGGTAGATGGTAAACTTTTGGAAATAGAAAGCAATGAGCATACGATAGCCAATAAGTTTAACGACTATTTTATAAATATTGTATCGGATTTAAGATCAAAAGAATTTTGATATGACCCATTCCTTGAGGATCAGTCCAAGTAGAATTATTTTTTCTCAAAATTTCATATAAACGATGAAGAAGTATTCAATTCCATAGTTAAAATGGAAAATAAGCCAAGCTGTAGCATTGACGGAATAAATATTATAACTATTAAAGAGAATATTGACGTGTTTTTTCCTTTTATTTATAATATATATAAAAAATCTTGTTCCCAAGGATTGGTTCCAGACGATTTCAAAATAGCCTCTGTGACACCCGTCCTAAAGTCTGGTGACCTGTCAAAGGTGTCGTCGTACCGGCCGATTACAGTCATCAATCCTGTAGCAAAGATATTTGAAACAATCGTTAAAAATAAGTTGCTAGATGAATTTCCACACTAGGTCACTTCTCTCAGAACACCAGTACGGATTTCTGCCGGGCAGGGGACAGATTTGGCACTTGAGAGACACATTTCAAGGATAACGTACTCAATAAACCAACGTAAATGCACACTGGCAGTATATCTTGATTTTTAAAAAGCCTTTGATACTCTAGATAACAATATACTGGCCAATAAATTAATAATTAATGGCATAGGTGGTACTGCTTTAGACTGGTTGATGTCTCTATATACCAAAATAAGGCAGATGGTAAAGATTGGTAAATCGTATAGTGAATCTTTAGAATCTTTAGAAATGCTTTATGGAACGGCTCAAGGTGGTGTACGTGGTCCAATTATTTTTTCTAATATACCTAACGACCTATTAAAACTACCTTTACATTAATCAATCTCTGTATGTGCTGATGATACTGTCTTGGTGTCCTCTGCTTTCAACAAAGAGACACTAAAATTGTGGATTAGAGAGGATCTGAGTGCGTTGTCCGAGTGGCTAATTAAAAAAAAACTTTGAATTAACATTTGAAAATCAAAATGGCTTTCACATTGCTGTATGTATAAGTGTATTTGTTCCAATATTAAGGTGGTGAATAGGGTGAAGTATCTGGTTTATATGTAGATCATTATTTGAAATGGGACCACCACATCACTTTTCTATCGAAACGGCGAAGGAAAGCAAATTACTCTTTATACCATCTTAAGAAGTACCTTAAAGATAAACACATGAAGCAACTATATTTTTCTTGGCCTTGAGAGTATATTAAGATTTGGACTAAAACAATACGATGGAACATTTAAAACTATTCTAAAGCCAGTAATAATGGTGCAAAGACACGCATTGCGCATAATGTTTGGTTTACAAAGAACAAACCGAATCAGCTTTATTTTTAAAGAAAACAAAATATTAAATTTTGACTAGTTGTATAAGTTTTGCTTATTAATGCATGTACATAAATATTTAGATCATCATAAAATCAAAACCGAGAATAGAACAACTTGCAGTTCCCAGTTTTATCAACTTGAATTGCCTCTTTTTGGTTCCGTTTCCTCTAAATGCTAGTTCTGCTACATGGGCCCAACATTTTTAACAAGTTCATAGTCTTTTATGACAATGAATTATTCTTTGAAAAAAAAAAACCCCTGAATAAAAATGAAAGCATTAACTTATGTCACTGAAAACGTGCCAGATTAAGAACAGAGTTGCTTTACTCGCTCTATTTATTTATTTTTATCTTTTCTATAATGCACTTTTATATTTGTATAGTATTTATTATTTTTATAATAATCACTTTTAATGTACTTGTCATAGACTTATAGTTTTATTGCATTGTTCATATTTATTTGTTATAATATTTTAAGATTTATCATAAAGTTGTTATACATTGTATTCATAAATTTATTATATTGCTGTTGTTCATTTGTTATATATTTATGGATGAATATGTAATTTTACTGTTGTTATTAAATTGTATAGGGTAATTGTGTGGACTTTGTACAGGGCAATTGATTATTCAGTTTCATGTGTTAATTTCAATGTATCCTTGTTGAATATTTAGCGTTGTTAATGGACAACACGATATATTATACAGTAACTACTTGAATTCTAACAGTACAAAATTAATATTTGTGTCAGGACAATACAATATAAACACTAATTTACTTTTGTAAAATGGAATGGATTGTTGCATGAGGACTGCCATCATCAAAAAGTAATGGACATTATATAGTTTAAGATGTTCCCGCACGCACCTGACATGGTGCATTGGGACAATGCGTTGTGAAATTATTATATTTTTTTTAACAAAGATGGTTGTGTACTGTGAACTTTGTGAACACACACATACACAAATAGATGTGTCACAGCTCTATGCACTCCTACCTCCTGATGTCACTATCTGAGTATGTTAACTTTCCACACTGTAGTCAAAAATATTGTTCAAATGTGTTTAAACCTTAAAAGTAAAACCTATGGCATAGGTTTAGGTTACGGTCATTATTTAATTATTCGGAAATTATTGGGTTTTAATAAAATAATTGTTATTTACATCTTACTTGTAAATTTTCAGGAGAGCGAATAGTGGAGTTCAGAATAAATGTGATTCTCTATAACTATTGTGTTATGCGTTCATAACAGACTCCCAACATGAGAGTAAAAGAGTTTTTCTATCATTGGTGAAAATACTTAGCGCTCACAGTAAAATACTAGTGAATTGAAGCCAACATCAACCGGCATAGATATAACGTCTAATTGGGACAAATTTTTTATGTTACTTCAAGGTGGTTTTTACCAAGTTTTCAGAGGACTTTTGCTGCTAGTTACTCAACTAAGCTGAGCTATACCAACGCGCTATTTCCTTTCTTCTGCACTTTTGAATTTTAACTATCCACTTGCGACATGCAGAAATATATTCAGTCCGCTGGTCAGAACATGAGGTACCGCAATAATGAAACATGATTAAACTTGTGTAACGTTATAATCTTAAGTAAGGTTTATTCACAACTTTATATTATATATCTAATATACAGGGTGTCAATTAAGTCTGGAACCTCTGTTTGAATTTTTGAACCATAATAGAAAGAAATACCAAAGTTCACACGTGCTTACTGGTAATATTAACGCACACATCTACCTAATTACCGACCGGATAATCCCTTTGGGGGATGGTCCACAAGGAGTCGGACAAAATTCTTAAATAGCAGCATAGGTCAAGTTTGGTATCAAATTAAAGGTCTTACTTAGCAGAGTACAATGCCGCAAACCGGACTTCAAAAGGTGGATTCATTCAGTAGTTATAGCTATTTGAATTTTAAAACAATTGAACAATGTAAATTATTAAGTATTACAAGTAAACACCAATTTTTAAGTACCTGTGATCAAAGTAAGTGTTCAAAAAATGTTCCCCTCAGTGGATGGCTTTTACAACCGCCTAGGACATTGCCAGACGATGGTGTTTACTTGTAATACTTAATAATTTACATTGTTCAATTGTTTTAAAATTCAAATAGCTATAACTACTGAATGAATCCACCTTTTGAAGTCCGGTTTGCGGCATTGTACTCTGCTAAGTAAGACCTTTAATTTGATACCAAACTTGACCTATGCTGCTATTTAAGAATTTTGTCTGACTCCTTGTGGACCGTTCCCCAAAGGGATTATCCGGTCGGTAATTGAGCAGATATGTGCGTTACTATCACCAGTAAGCACGTGTGAACTTTGGTATTTTTTGATATTGTGGTTTTAAGTCTGAAAACCGGGAATTTTTAATTCTAAACCCCTCAAAAAAATTCGCAAAAAAACGCGCATTCTTTACTCTTGCAGGCATTTTTTGTAAGCCCGATAGCGGGCGAACGGTTGGAGCTAGCTCAGATCTGACGAAAAATCATTAGTCAGGAATGAATTGAACTACAAAAAAGGTCAAGTGACTTTTTGCTCTACCTTCTATGGTTAAGCGACAAAACGCTCGAATATTTGACATTCCAGAGATTTTTTCACTAAAATAATGTTTCGAGCCTGATAGCGGCCGAACAGTTGGTCGTAGCTCAAATCGAATTGACCCACCAAATTAGTAAATTGCGCGATCTACAGAAAATGACCTAGTAACTTTTTGCTCTACCTCCAGTGGTTTGGCCGAAAAACCATGATTATATGCAATTTTGTGTTATTTTTACCTGGAAATTTAGTTTTTGGGGTTAATAGCGGGGAAACTATTGGTCGGAAGTCAACATAAAACAGAGATTGGATTTAGGGAATTAAGTGATCTACATAAAAGGTCCAGTGACTTTTTACTCTATCTCCATTGGTTTGGCCGCAGAACGCGATTAAGTGACAATATTTGGAAATTTTAGCCTAAAACTTTACCTTCCATGCTTGATAGCGGCTAAACGGTTGGTCGTAGCCCAAAACACGAATTATAATAAGTTTTAGTAAATGACGTGTTCTAAAAAAAATATCAGTAACGTTTTGCCCTATCCTAAATGTTCTGGCCGAAAAACCTGTTTAAATGGAAAAATTTTATAATTTTTACGTGAGAATTTTGTTTCTGGAGGAGGTAGCAGCCGAACCATTGGTCATAACTTAAATCTTAAATTTTTAATAACTAGACAATCTAAAGATCTAAAACAAAGGTTAGGTAGATTTTAGTCGTATATCCTTACGTAAGCCCTAAAATCTCTCATAATGGAAAATCTTGGTCGTAATTAGCAATATCAGTTGTAAATATGATGCGACTATAATTTGTGCAATCCGTTCTAGTTCTGGATTTAACTTTTGTCACTACGTTAACGAGTGACTACAACCCCACATCGTTAATTGGCTGAGCGTTAGCGAAGCGTTAATAATAGATAGGGACAGAGTACTTTTTAATTAATTTATTGAAATAGTGATTCATTGTAAACACTCTGATATTGAATTATATTTTCCTAAGTAATATAAGCCCCTAGATCAACGTTTTATTTTGATAAAAAATACTGTACACATATTATCGTAGCACAGACACACATTTCCCAGAAAAGTACTTCGCGTACTTCTAACACCCCCTCTCATAACATAAACCCCCCCCTCAAGGGAATTTCCTGGTAGATAAACTCCTAATTAAGTTAAACCCTCTGATCAACTTAATAATCTATTAATACAAAGTAATGCGATCTACAAAAAAGGTCTAGTGACTTTTTGCCTTATCTCCATCGGTTTGGCTAATAAATGTTAATATTTTGTATGGTTTAATTTTTTTTAGTGGAGTCGATAGCGGTTGACCCGATTGTGCTAGCTTAAATCTCAAAACATTTATAAATTGATAGGATCTACAATAAAGTTTCAGTAGCTTTTTGGTGTATATCTTTCCGTAAGCTTGTTATACGCTCTCAATGGCAAAATCTTTTTTGTGAATTGGCAATTTTAGGGATTTTTTATTTTTTCCGACTAAAAATTATGCAATTCATAACAGTTCCAGATTTATTTTGTATTACCAAGTAAACGACTGACTAGTATAATACGTCTTTTAGAGCACATTGCGAATTGACTGAGCGTTAGCTAAGATCAATAGTAATTAGGGACAGAGTGAATTTTATTTATGCTCACAAACACAACACCCTCCAAAAGAGGCCCACGTGTGTCTTAACACCCGGTAACATTACCACCCTGGGATTTCCTGGTATGACCAGATAATATCCTGAGTAAATTTAACCCCCTGATGTCTTAACCCCCGGTAACATTAAACACCCCCCCGTAATTTCCTTGCATGACTAAACAAACCGCTGAGCAGATTAAACCTCTACACAACTTGATAATACTGACTTAGGGTGGGTTTTTATAGTATTTACATTAAATAACTCACAAAAGCTGACCAGTGCAGACTTTTCTTGCAAGCTCTGTGCCGGCTAAACCAAAGGTCCTACATCAAATCCAACGGCAGAATGGAAACACAAAATTAAATTGTGTTTCCAGTCAATGAAAGGCCCAGTCAATTTTTATCATAACTCCTACGGTTAAGCCACAAAACGCCCTCAAACTCAAAACTCTGGTTAAAATTAAACATTCAACTTACCACTTTCTGACGAACCTAATCTCGGACTTTTATTATCTACCCAATTCTCTTGTCTCCTAAATTTGCTAATAAGTCACTTAATTTTTCGCCGAAATCCATTGTTTATTTTTATATACCACACGCAATTTGGCTGAGCGTTAGTGAAGCATTATCACCCGTACGATTCTCCAAATCGGATGCAGCAGGGAACATGAAACCTCATATGCGAATTTAACCAATTACCAAATCTATCTAATCCCCGAATTTTTAAGCATTCACTTTGAGGGCATGGGGGCGTAATATTCACGTGAAATTTTAGACTCCGGGCTCCATAGCGGCCAAACCGTTGATCGTAGCCCAAAATAGATGTGGTACTTGAATTATCAAATCACGTGATCTACAAAAAGATTTCAGTTACTTTTTGCCCTATCGTCAATGATTTGATTGCAAAACTCGTTTATAGTCAAATATTTAGTAATTTTTACATGAGATTTCTGTTTATGGAGGCGGTAGCGGTTGAATCATTGGTTGTAACTTAAAAAGTAACCTTTTTATAACTAGACAATAATTAGATCTACAAAATAGGTCACGCACTTTTTTTCGTATATACTTGCATAAGCCCGACAAACGCTCTCAATGGTAAATAAACTGTTTGTCATGAATTGGCTATTTTAGGCGGTTTTAAGATCTATGCGACCACAATTTGTAGAAATTGCTCCAGTTTGGGATTTATCTGGTCGATAAATTTCCCCAATAAAAAAACCACGTATTCTGATAACACTAACCCCCCTCCCGGGAATTACTCCTGAGTAAATGAAAGCCCCTGATCAACTTAATAATCCGATAAAGACCAAAAATGTGTGCAGTTCATCCCGGTTCCAGATTGAGTTTCTACTACTATGTAAACGAATGACTAGTATACGTTTACTAGCCCACATCACGAATTGGCTGAGCGTAAGCGAAGCGTCAAAAGTAGATAGGGACAGAGTGAATTTTAATTATATTCACAGACACAACACCCTCTACAAGAGGCCCACGTGTGTCATTAACCCCCGGTAACATTAACCCCCACCCGGCATTTTCTGGTATGACCAGATAATCTCTTGGGTAAATTAAACCCCCTGATATCTTAACACCCGGTAACATTAACCTCCCCCCTCAGGGAATTTCCTGACAAGACTAGATAAACTCCTGAGCAAATTAAACTCCCTAAACAAGTTAAAAATACTAACTTAGTGTATGTCTTTTACTATATTTACACTCAAAAATTCTCACTGCGCAGTGCAGACTTTTCTCCCAAGCTATTTCTCTGATTTAATCTTACACTTTTCACCCTTGCAGGCTTTTCTTTGAAGCCCGATGGCGGGCGAACCGCTAGAGCTAGCTCAAATCTGAGGGAAAATCATTAGTCAGGAATGAAGTGAACTACAAAAAACGTCTAATGACTTTTCTCTGTATCTTTATTGGTTTGGCCGCAAAACGCGATTATTTGTAAAATTTAACTTCCGGGCCTTATGGCGGGTAAACCGTTTAAAAACATTTTATTACGATATAGGAAATTAGTTGATCTACAAAACATGTCTAGTGACATTTTGCTCTATCCTCAATTGTTTGACCGAAAAACCCGTTTAAAAGTATTAATTTTTTAAGTTTAAGTGATAATTTTGTTTTTTGGGCTCCATTGCAGCCAAAAATTTAACTGTAGCCCAATATAAAAATTTTATTTTAATACAAAATAATGCTTTCAACAAAAAATGTTCAGTGACTTTTTGCTCTATCTCCTTTCGTTTGGATGATAAATGGTAATATTTTTTAATCTTGACGTGACATTTTGGTTTCTGGAGTCGATAGCGGTCGAACTACTGAATCTAGCTTAAATATAAAAACATTTCTAAATATACACTGGTAAGATCTAGAAAAAAGGTTAAGTATCTTTTTTGTCTGTCTCCTTCGGTTTGGTCATAACACGTGATTAAGTGCAAAATTTGTGCAATTTTTACGTAAAATTTAGATTCCGGGCTCTGAGACTAAAATTTTACATTTTTCACCCTTGCAGGCTTTCCTTTGAAGCCTGATAGCGGGCGAACCGTTAGAGCTAGCTCGAATCCGAGGAAAATTCGTTAGTCAGGAATGAAGTGAACTACAAAAAGGGTCCAATGACTTTTCTCTATATCTTTATGTATTAACCCTCGGTAACATTTACCCCCAACCCGAAATTTCCTGGTATGACCAAATAATCTTCTAGGGTAAATTACATCCCCTGATGTCGTAACCCCCGGTAACATTAACCCACCACAGGGAATTTCCTGGAATGAATAGTTAAACTCCTGAGCAAATTATACTCCCTTACCATTTTAAAATTCTAACTTAGAATCGGTTTTTATTATCATTACACTAAACAATTCACAATAGCTGACCAGTGCAAACGTTTCTTCCATGCTGTGTATTTGCTAAACCGAAACTCGGAAGCTAAAATCCGAGGTCAGAATCGAAAGATAAAATTAAATTTCCGACAGTAAAAGGTCCAGTCACTTTTTCTCGTATCTCTAATAATTAAGCTACAAAACGCCCTCAAAATCCAAAGTTTGGTTGAACCCGGAATGAATCAATAAAATAGGTCTACGTTAAACTTCCAGATCCCTAATCTAATGCTCGGACTTAATCTGTCTCCGAATTCCGCTTATCCCCGCATTTAGCCAACACCCCAATTTATGAGGGGCCTGGGGGCGTAGCCCCCAGCGAGCCGAAGGCGAGTATACATATAGAGCCATCGTTTACAAACGTTCCTGACAGAATGTTAAGAAAGTAGAATAACAGTATTTAACCATTGGATGTTTCGAGGTATGTAAATATTATTAGGATTACTCTAACAACTTTAACTGCAAATACAAGTATTATATTATATAGAACCCTCCTAAATTTTAGAGAGAACCATGTGGAGTTTAAAATTGATAAAATATTGATAGAAGGGTTTTTAGTTTATTTGAATCGTAAATCATTGTTGAATAACATGTCGAAATGATACGTAATCAGATAGGAGTACTCCCAAAAAAAAGGAAATTTTTATTGTGAATCTTGGATTGTGACTTTTAGCAATTTGATCACCTTTCGTGATTTTCATGTAAATCATCTTTGTAATAATTAAATAATTGACAAACATTTAAATTTTGTTTTCATTTTCAAAGTATTTCCATAATTTTAATACTGGTTTGAGTGGACTTGCAGAAAAAATCAAACATTGATGGGGTTACAGTTTTGTAAAGAATAGCAGATGGAATAAACAATCAAAATAGAGTTGTTGCACATGTAGGAGCAGGTTTATTGATACTGTAAGACAGAATATGAAAATATTCAAAATAATCATTATAATTAAAGGATTGTGATATCTACTTGCAGAAAGTCTACCTAATCGAACCTGCAGCAAGACTCATTCACACCGATCTCTAAATTACCTCACAGAAGATTGTGTATTAAAGTTCACCCCCAATACCTGGAAATAATTTGTCCCTGAGACAAAATATCAAAATACGTTGACGCAGTCTGTCACACCATTATGTAAGAAACCAGTCTTAGAGATTTACTATGTATATTTAAATACACGGTTTGATGTTTAGATTTCATCATATATTCATATAAAAATATGGTTATATGTTTTTATATTCTTCACAATGTCGAGTTTTCTTGATTCTTCCCTCTTTTTCAACATTAAATGTTGATTAAAACGCTATACTGCTTCCGGCAGCAGATAATGTTGATGAATGACGTACACTGTAGATAGGAAGAATACCTTCCATGACTTGGGTGTAATTTTCGTAACAAATTCGTACAGTAAAATCTACACAACTGGTAACAGACGTACAGACGTATTGTTGGTGAAATTGGCGTTAAACAATATGCAAGAAACAACGTACAACACAAACATGTCAAGGACATGAGGAAGCACATCACGTTCTGCAAACTTCAAGTACTCCCTGTCCCTACAACTAGAGTTAGGTTATTGTGCGAAACAATGCAATAAGAGTAACTTTTTCTAGTTGATCTGGAACTAACTACCTAAGCAATGTGTATGATATTTGGAGATCCAAATTTAGGTAAATAATCTAGCTGAGTTATTTTAATCATTGATATGAAGGATGGTGATATAACTTGTATATTGTCATCTCTAAGGCTTCTTAACAAGCTTTCATCTCATATAATGTTCCATCTCAAGAATTGTTATTTTTACAAGTATCTTTAAGGAAAGCTTCCCAAACCATTACGGTAATAAACATAGAATACCTCTAGATATTATTGTTTTTGGACCATCTTATCCCCGTACGAATCTTTTGAATGTGATTGAAACTCTTAAAAGTCATTCATGATTGTCCGAAATACTTAATGAAATCTACGGTTTAAATACTGAGTCACATATTATGAGTGGAAAAGCAGTTGTGATATCTTTAACAAAGCACATTTTAGTAGGTGAACTTTTTAAAACTTATTTATTCAAGTTACTTTTCCTTTTAAGGAAATCTAGTCCCTAAATTTCATTTTTAAAGAAACATGTTATCTTCTGGACTGTATTATATCTTGGAATAAAACAGTTAAAGCTATTGAATTGTTCTTTACAAACCTGGAGCGTTACGTGGTTGTTTAACATACCAGTAAGTTCCACCATAACCTATCAATGCACGAGTATACGAGACTTTTTCCTGGAAAGTCGTAAACAACTCAAATCAATTACGTAGACAGGAATAAAGAAATTGATGGTCATCTTACTGGAATCAACACATGGGTTTTATACCTTTTGTAACATATAACTATGCAAATATCCGAAATCCTTCATCTTTTGAGACCCTCCATCGTCTATAACAAACTTTAAACAAAGGAGGACTACTAAGGTTTCCACCATAGTATTTGTTTCAATCATAACGTTAGATGTATACGCCAACTACTATTATTCTCTGGATTGAGTAAATTAGAATTCACCTAATTACGCTGAGGAGTTGCTAAAAGTGTATTCGTTGTGCAAAGCTTCTCCTAGTTGTATCTGACAAACATCATTAAACTGACTTCACGCTTGAATATTAAATATGCAGCGTAGTGAGTATGGCGGTTATCGCAAGACAACAGGGTCAAGCAACGTCGAGCGTGGCTGCTGCTTTGATGGGTGACAGCTGAGCAGTCCGCGAAGATTTCTTATACATAACTACGCCTGATTAAAATATGGCATTTTTGCTTTATATTTTTTTCTTGATGAAAACCCCTTTAACTATTTAGTAATGTAAAGTTTTCCAAATATAATTCCTTGTACGTGATCTCGGGTTATTGAATTCTAACTAAGTATAATGCACGACTTTAAAGTACCTATTACACATGTTCCTATTGCGTTTTAAAGAATAACATATTTAATCATATTCTTCACAAAATGCTAATTTTATACGCTTGGCTTTAATCATTGAAAATTTGAAAATACATCTCACTTTCAGTTAACTTGTTACCAAGTGGTATTCTCTAAAGTTGCTTTCATTCAGAGTGTATGGAACTCAGTGGCTTTATGGCCGTGTTACTTGAGCTTTTGACGAGATTAATCAGGTTGATCTTTTGAATTCGAATGAAACGTCGTTCACCTCAATTAGTCATAAGCCGATACAGTTTTATGTTCTATACGTAGTTGATACAGGCTTATATTATACATCTAAGGTTTACAAATTCGCGTTTTGCTTTTGTTAAAATAATGATGAACGTTGCTTTTAGTGCAGTTAGTTTACCCAATTGTTATGATCAACATCATTATTGCAGAATTTGTTTGTATTACGTTATATATGTATTTATTATATTATTTACGACTAAATATGCAGAATATTACACAGCTCTCTCCACGTAATAATTATTTTCAAGAACTCTAGTGACGTATTGCTGTATATTATTATACTCAACTTTAAGTTATACAATCAGATGCGTATATATACTGTATATATATATATATATATATATATATATATATATATATATATATCTGTTTTGTAAAACATGTATCTAAACGTTAGATTTATAGTAAAATAGCTTTTTAAATGGCCTGCCTTAAATCAAACTGTCAAGGAAATATAAACACGTAAACTGAATTCCTAAATCTAAATATAAGTTATTTGTACAAAAATGTAACGATAAACAATATGTTATCAGGACAAGTCTACCGATACAGTGTATTTAGAGGCATTGCAGGGTGGCAATGCATTACTAATTCGACTCTAAATAATCCAGAGTGTTATTCATGTGCAGTGGAGATATACAGGGTGTGTCTTCTATACACGGTGTTCTAACACATATATCAGGAGAACGATTGGAGATATCATAAAAAACATTACGTAACACCCCAAACCAAATACAGGTAAACTAATTAATATATATTATCAAATTTATAAAACAAGGTGTGCTAAAACTGTATGTCCGGGATTCATATATAAAAATTACAAATGTGAACGTGTTAACATATGGCCTACTTTTAACGCTTTAATAAAGAGAGACACATTAGTTTATTTTAAAAACAGACCAAACCATAAGAAAATTTGAGTTTTATATAAAACTATGAAGCTTATGAAAATGTATTGGTGAAATTGTCAAAACCAGCAAATTCTTAATATGTAATGTAATTTAAATTCATTGAAAATTATATGCCATATTTACTAAAATTTGTCTATTCCCAAAACATTTATATTATAAAATAATCAAAATGGGTGTTACAACAAAAATTCAAATACAAGGCTATACCATTGTGTACCTCATTTTAAACGTCTTAAAATTTGTTTACGCTTGTTCTTTCTTTCTCTAAACTCTTTTTATCGAGAACTAAAATCCTTTTTAACATTAAAAAAGAAAGCTTATGCAGTGAAAGTATTGTAAATTATAAAATTACAACATTTTTTAAACGTGAATCTGTTTTACACAGTACGTGGGTCCCACGTCAGTTGTCAGTAAAAAAAAACAATTTGATGTATTTTTTTAAATTTATATTCATTAATATTTTTGTTATGTTTAAAATTTCTACAAATATTTAACCCAATAAAAATGTTGTACCAAAACACAATAAGTTTTAGAGTTCAATAGTATACCCTTATTTTTTATATTTTTACAGCGTAAGAGACATGTAATTATTAGTAAATAATAATTCATAAAACTAAGGAATATACCGCCGTAGGAATGGAAGTCTCCTATTACAAATTGAAACAAATATCTACCGGATGTAATTGGACATCCACATCCGCTCAGACACCGCTGCTAAACAACAGGTAATGAGAAACAAACACTTGCACATAAACATGCTGATATCAAAAACTGGTACTCACCTATTACCATGCTGAGATTGTTCAGGGCCGTGGTGAGGTAGCTGGTGGGACGACTACTAAAAGCCACGGTATCGGGAAGATCAACGGCAGTTTTCTCCAATTTGTTTATGATAAAGAACAATTGGCTGTTGGCGTGAGATTGTTTGTGTGCGGTATAAAACTAAGCTGATGCGGTATAAAACGTTGCAGAGTCATAGTGTCTTGTGAAAAAATGTTAGTTAAGAAATTTTATATTTTTAGGAATGTATCATTAGATAGTATAAGAATTTTGACAATCGTCTAAATATGTTTAATTTCAATTTTAAAAGTACCTTTACATAAAAGCCATGAAACAAATTATGTTATAATTTATGTAAATGTTCTTAATTTTTAAAAGTAGCTCCTTAATTTTAATGAAGAAAACTTATATAAATGTTGAAATATTTTAAAAGAAAGATTTATTTCGCTTAGTTTGTGAACGAAAACAATGTGACATAAAATCATCTTGGTTATAATCTTTACATACATCCTTTTATTAAAATCTACGTATTATAACTTTGTAAGAGAGAATCCAATATCAAAAGTTATTCATGCTTAATTTTAAAACATTGATGTGTATAATGTATATTGCTGATCTCTGATTTCATTTGAAACGAACTAAAAGTAATTTAAATTTGATATAAATAAAGAAGTTCATTTAAGTGTATTGTATTGCCGATCGAATCTACTAATAAATCCTCTCACAATAGCCAAGCCTAATAATTCACAGCATAGCCTTATTTAGTGAACCAAATCAGAATTTGTATGTTAAAATCTAACTACCAACTTACATAATGTAACCTTACATGTAGGAGCCTAAACTCACAACAACAAAATAACGTATAAAACACTGTAAATACTTATTTCTCAATGAATTAGCTTCAAAATTATATATTAAATGAAGATAACATTTAAACAATATCCCTAAATCAAATTAAATATCTTATTTATCTTGAGGAAAGTTTAAATAGACGTAACTCAAAAGAATAATCATACGTTGGAACGTTATGTAATGGTTAATTTTATATGCATTTCGAAAGGAATATCTTTTACGTCCTAACCATTATAGAATAAATAAATGCTTTTTAATAAATGATTAACAAATGTATTTTTAATATAACAATAACTATAAATGATTGTAAAATACGATTCTTAAAAGTGTTCACAGTACTAACCATTAGTAACAAGAGTACTTGGAAGTTTATGTTGTAGATTTAAATTTTTGTTATCATTACAAGCTTCAACGAGCGTATGTTTTTAAGGGGGAGACTTTGGTCTACGAGTTTTATAACATTAAATAACACCTTATCCTTCAATATATTTTCATTATATTTCTGACTTGAAATGTAATGAATACAATTATCTACTACAATAAAGATAATTGAATTGAGTTTTATATTACATAACAATTTAACAGTTAGATTTTTTCTTAGTTAAAAATGTTAAAATGTTAGAGTTACATTATAAATATACTTATTGAAAAACAATATACGATATTTATTCCTCTCAACCTTTTACATTGCGTTGCTTAGCTCCCAAAAAAGTATGTGTTTAAGCATACTTCTGCCATGAAGAAACTTAACATACACTTATTTATTGAACATCATGTTTTGTACCAGGTGTTTATTTTTGTTTCAATGCACTCACTTCCAGTTTAAAATATTTTCTTGCTCACAAATCGGAGGGGATTTAAAAACCCTACGCTCAACCGAAAAGATTAAAATCACAAAATTGTAGTTAATTAAGTTCTCAGTTACAATTAAGGCTCATCTCTTAAACGGTGGCAATCGAATACAACAGGAAAGTGGTGCAAACTAATTGAATGAGTTTTGGGTTTGTTGAAAGGGATCCAATTATCCTAACACGACGTGTTAAAGTTCACTCACTCTTTTAATAGAAGTAAGCTTATTTTTGAGTCTCAATAATAGTTTTTGCACTCTTAGAAAACAGAGTGAAGAAGAGTGAAGAAATATATAAATGGATTTACTTTTACTAGGCCTATTAACATGAGATTAGATATTCGAGGGTTATTTAATTTTGAAAGTGTTTAGAATTCAAAAGTTTTGCTTATTGAAAAAGTGTATTATTGCTAATAACCATATCAACTATATTTTGAAGAATAAGTGTATTATAATCTGTATGCACCTTTCTTTGTTTTGCACGTTTCGATATTACGAACAATAAAGTAGGAATAATATAACAAAATAAAAAAATGTATTATAATATAAAGTATTACACTTTTTTGTTCAAAATCCCTCTTATTCACTTTAGGTACTCAATTTATATTTTATTTGTAAGTAATACATTTTTGTAATAATTTAGAAAACAATTGTAAAATAATAATAACAATAAATAGTTAATTAAATTAACTAAATCATGTATTGTTCAAAATCAATCTATTTCACCATTTCTACTGTTCTATACTTATCTCATTACTTCCTGAGAGAAAGATGATTTTTAGCATAAGGTAAATAATACCACAATAAGATAAAATAAAATTTAAACGAATTTTAAAAATTAGATGCTAAAGATTCTTGTTGTGTGTTAATTATTATTTGTAGCATTTTAGACTGAGACCATATATACAGGATCAACAACTTTGCAGTTAGCGTTATATTTGGTTTATCAACCAATACACTAAAATTCAGTACTCTGACCTAGGTTTCAAGAATGAAAAGATGAATCTGTCTACTTAGGAGATGATAATCTAATTATGATTACCCGCCTGGAGTCATAACCCTGATCTCACTCGCAGTGGAGAACTAACTATATGTTGAACTCTACCCATAGCGTGAATGAAATATTTCAAAAACTTAATTGTGATAAATTTTATGAGCAAATTAAAATTGTACAGATAACACCAAAACCTTTTGTCATGCTAATACATTTTAATACACATTTAATGACTAGAAACTGATTTTTTTGTATGTTACTTAATGTTTGATTTGTATAGTGCATGTTTTAAATTTACTTATGAATGCAATCCATCATGAAAACAAAACATCTTAAGATAAGGAATAATACTGAATAATTTATTATATTTTTATAAGAATACCAGCAGAGGAAAGTCATAGACGTTAGCTGCATAAGAGTTTATATGAAATGGGTACATTATAAATTCCAAAAAATTACAAGCATTGCTGTAAATACAAAAAAATTTAAATGAATTAAAAATTAAATTTAAACAGTAAATAAAAATAAAATGTAAAAATCCGAATAAAATAGTTTAAAGTCTTTTATAAATAGTAAAATAATGTGACTAAAAGGTTTTATGTGACATTAGAAATATTATTTCTCAGACCATTTAAAAAGTTACAAAATATAAACGAATTTAAAAACTTATATGCGCTAGATTCTTGTTATGTGTTAGTTAATATTTGTAATGTTTAAGGTTGAGACTATATATACAGGAAAGAGAACCTTGTGGTTAGCAATATGTTTAGTTTATTAACCAATACAGAATAACTGAGCTATATTATAACAATTTATGAAATTCCACTTTATTTTGTCTTCAACAGAACCACGTAATAGTAAATATACAATATTTCCAAATGCTTTATTCTAAATTTTCATCTTAATATACAGATGGCTGGAGCTATAACTGCTAATATGGTGTTACTGGTAGAATTCCAGACAACGTCCTAAGTTGCGTGATTTATGTTGGTCAATCGGGACGAAACCCACATTTTACAATTACAACACATATGACTGATATTACTGTATATCTGATTTAATTTACTACAAGTGAAGGATGAGTTGAAGGTTAAAAGTAAGATTTAATTACAACTTTGCTACCAAACCAGGAGAAGAATGATAATTATAAATACTGCTGTACATATATTATACTGTTATAGGGGTTGTCGTTATAAATATTTATGCAAAATGAATTGTTTTATTAGTATTGATTTTTGAGAGTTTGTTACTATACCTTCTTGTTCACAATACTACGTTTCTTTATACTCTTTTTGATAATGCAATTAAAATAATTGGTATTTAGGCCTATACAGGAAGAACATCGTGTATACATTCTGTAAACTGGATAATACTCCATTTTAACTTTAACAACAATTTGCAATTAACGGAGGACAAAAGGATCTTTATATTAACGTAACCGTATTCAGTGTTATTTAATTTAATTTTAGTAACAACGTTTTAAAAGAACAATAATTTCGGGTTATATTTATTTATTGCTTGAGGCCCAGAATACAATTTAATATTATATGCACCATATCTAATGCTTACGTTTAGGATTTTCCACCGGTTGTATATAAAAAGATGGTCTTTTTATATACAAGAAGCGACAACAAGCCGTTAACCATTGTTGTAAGAAGAGGAACTGATTAAAACTATTTCCTTGTTAGTCCATTAAATGTGATGCATAATCAAAATTGATGAAGATCGATTTAATAAAAAGCAACTTTGGCCCGTTCCCTCGTATTAAGTTGCATAGAATCTTAAGACCGTCTCATTTAACAACATCTTGATAAGACTATGTAAGACTCGCCGCTTCGCCTGTCTCTAGTATTTTTAACATCACCAGAATCTGGTTTAAATGGATTAGCTTTGTGGTGGCAGTGGTGGTAACTTTGATGCGGGTTGTAATATTTTGATTTCAATTTGACACTAAGGCCCAAATAATGTTGAGCATGAGGTGGACCCTAAAATACGTTGGGCGTTTTAACTTGATAATTTAAAACTGTGCTGATTAATCTAAGATCAGATATTTTCAATCAAGCTGACAATTAACTTTCCCTATAACGAAAATGTTTAATTGTATCTCATTTTTAATTTTTAACTAGACAACTTTATTCTAAATAGGTTCTCTTGTATCTAACCTAACGGTCCTAAATTCACATAAAAAAAAATTTGATAATGTGTGTGTGTGTGTGTGTGTGTGTGTGTGTGTGTGTGTGTGTGTGTGTGTGTGTGTGTGTGTGATTTGGAAATAATTGCTGTGTTTATTCATATTCATTAATAATTTGTTTACATTCACTTTTTAAATTTACAATTCGTTGAATGGCTGGTTACTTATGTTCTTCAGACGGAAAGAAAATAAAACATTTATTTACAAGAAGAATTTATATTCTTAAAATGTATCACTTAGTTTTTATATTCTATTATAGATCAACTGTGTTATCAAATCACGCAGACTCTTGTGTCACTAATTGTAATTAATAAGTATCGTGTAGTCATACACATATGATACACAAGCAATGTTGTTAAAAGGCTCACATTTATTTTACTGACAAAACATTTATATTTAAACCTTTCAAGAGGTATTGAACATAAATGTTTCTCACCCATTTAATGTTATTAATGTACAATACCTTGTTATGTTACATGTTATTAATGTCTTATTAAGCCCTGTCTTTTAAAATCACAAATTCCGTTTTGTTTTTCATATCTTTTTATTTTAATTTTTACATTTATTGCAGTAAAGAAATATATTTCCTATGTGTTTATTTACTGAAAACTTATAATTCTCTTGACACGGCTCATTTAAACTCTCATCTTTTTGAGCAAAAAGCAACTTTCTAATATAACATTCTACTGAGAATTAGTTACACAAACACATCTGTACACCAACAAAATACCATGTGCTTTTAACATTACTAAATAACAAGCAGTGTTTTTTTTTTTATTTTCAAACCTAAGCAACAATGCCCTTTCCTATTTAATTTTGTAAATGGACTATTTTGAAATGATTTTTATAAGACTTTCCTGTTTATAATATAACCAATATCAATTATTGCCTCCTGATTAATATTCTTTCATAAATTTACATTTATATTTGGAACTCCTGGCTTTTACATTTAACTTTCACAATGATATCATACACTTTAATTTTTAATGCCGAATTTTGTTTCAATTAATGTTTTGTTTCTATTTGACTTTTTTAATACTTTATAGTTTTGAAAAAATCTTGGCGATGCTTATCATACATTTAAATCATAATATACATATGTATAAATATATGTATATTTTTAGATAAGATTTTCACTTCTTGTTTGGCTTTGGCTTATAATATTGCTTTCCTATATAACCACTATCCTACGCTTTCTTACCTGAGTACTTAACTCTGGTTCTCCATCGTTTACTTTTACCATATACCTAATTCACTCGCCCTTACTAAATACTCTGACTGTTACAATAAGCTTCACGCATAAATATTCCTTTTTTAGTTTTTAACAATTTTTAGAGTTACACAGGACTAGATTACATTTTAGTAAATTTAACTATACATATAAATTTAAGGTTATTAAAAAAAACTGTAATGAAATACACAATGCAAATCAATTCAAATTCTAACAAACTAATGCCAGGAGAGACACGGACCTTGATATTGTTTGTTGTCTCACATATGCATAGAACAAAATAATAACCGGAGGACGGTTGCCAGTATGCAGAATTTTAATGGAAAATTATTTTACTGTACAACAGGTTAACAAAAAAAGGCCACAGTCTTCAGCCTTGTGTTCGCGACTTCACGACCATTGAAAGAGCAAAAAAGGTGGTAAAGGTATGCGTACTAGACCAATGGGTTGAGGTAATTCGATGTATGTGGCATGGAAACCGAATATTTAAAAGATATGAGTAACATTGAACATTCTCTCAACAAACTTAAATTTAAATTAACAGAACATGTGTGGTATCAAATTTCATCAGATTATCCCACAAGATTAAGTAGTAGGACGTCAAACAATATGTTGAAACCATGGGAATCTCACAGTATTGCTAAGAAAGCGCGCGGGAATAGTGGTAAAACTTGGCACGAGTACACGTATCTGCTATTCCTGAAGATTTCCTTTCGATAAAGGCGACAAAAAAGGTCTAGATGATATGTCTATGTACATTCCTAAAGAGTTTTACAACTTCTATATAAACATAAAATATATTTAAAACTTTTAAATTTTATATCACTTGAATTATTTATACATTTTTTGTTTAAAAAGAATTTTAAAACTATGTAATCTTAATTTCACCTTTCATTATTGACCAAATATAAGCTCCTATGAACCACTTTGTATTCGACCGTTGCATAGTGCATTGACCAATGGACATGAACAAAACAAAAAACTTTTTGTCCTTTTGATTTTAAATGTACGTAAAGAGAGTTGTAAAGTTAGTCTATTTATAAGAATATAACTAGTTTACCCGTAACAACAGGTAATTGACCAGTCAAAGGTTCAATTTAGGAGTGTTCCGTTTACATTGCTTTTAGTGCAAGTGGGTCAAGCATAAAGACAGCGCTTCGCTCTCTGGATACATACTGACGATATCACCTCCGACCGGTCATGGATATTGAACATCATGTTAATTCCCTTAATTATAAAATATCTACAATATAACAACAACCATATCAATAATTATTTAATAGTTTGTTTGTGGTTGTATGAAAATTGCACAATTTTAATTCTTTAACTTTAATTAAACGTTTTAAAAATCTCCCAATATTCCCTATAAAAGAATACAAGGATAACCAATATAGCGGAAAAAAGACTTTGTTCACTGCTAAACGTACAGAACACCTTAGAAAATGTAGTTCGGAAAACCGAAGCTTGGAGCAGAATTATTTACCTAAAATTGAGTAATAGGTGACATACAGACACATACGTAACCTTGCTATGCAGTCTGGTAGAAAAAAGCTCTTAAAATGGTATTCCCACCCAAGCTAGGGTCGTAGAAGGCCAAAAATACCATTTGAGGAAATATTCATATTCCGAGGTACACTTACAAGCTTTACTACATATGACATCTCAAGGTATAATACAAGTTGTAAGTTTAGGAGGGAACCTGGATTCAATGTAACTGACTTGCAAATTTGTGTCTGTTTGTTACAAAAAGAGACCCCATATCTCTTGCATAATGAAGAAAGAGACACGAAAGAACAAATCTTAACTTGATATCTGCCATGTTATATCAAATGGTAAAGATATAGGTGTATAGTTAACACTTAAAAAGAGTGGTTAACTTCATACAAGGGTGTGAAGTTAACACTTTATCAGACACTAATGCTACTACTAATTGTGTAGTTTGTGGAGCTACTGCCATGCTAATGCATAGTGAACAAATACTCAGACGCCCTCTATCAGTTGTAAACTACCGATTTGGTTTATCTACCTTACACTTTTGGATCAGGTCTTTCGAATGTCTCCTCGATATTGGATATAGAATCTCTATGAAAACTTGGAAAATCCGAGGAAATGACAGTAAGCAAATTGTGACGCAAACTAAAAAAAAAAGAA
Source organism: Homalodisca vitripennis (assembly GCF_021130785.1). Classification (NCBI taxonomy): domain Eukaryota; kingdom Metazoa; phylum Arthropoda; class Insecta; order Hemiptera; family Cicadellidae; genus Homalodisca; species Homalodisca vitripennis. The sequence goes on along the minus strand of NC_060215.1, from coordinate 88,208,942 downwards.
TACAATCCGAATTTAAGTCAAGAATGAGTTTAATTGTAGACAAAACAAACCCTGTTACGGTTTTACGAACGGTATAAACATGGAAGGTGCTTCTTCTCCAACTCTGACCTCAGTTCTTAGACAACAGGGATGGATAAGAGGTTAGTTGACCAGATAGCTCTATCTTAGTTTGTATAGGTGGTACTACATGCACAGCAGTATACACAAAGTGCTTGTAAACGGGTGAGAAATAATCAATTCATTCTCTCTTCCTATTACACTATAGTTAAAAATATAAGACTACATTCAACAGAAAATATAATAATTATTATCTATTAAAATTTGATATTTTAAATAAGCATACGTTATGTATATAACTAAAAAATAATTTGAAAAAAGTCTGTTACGACAGAAAGACTAGCATACTGGGAAATCTACCTATAGCATATTGGGAAAATACTGGGCAATTAGTTATTATTAACTTTCGTAAAACATGTAGTTTGCATCAAAATGACCTAAAATAAATAACTTCCTTAACTTCAAATAATGATTAAGATCCCTAACTTGAATAAATGGGTTATATAACAATATTACAGTAATAAAGTTCACTTAAATTTCGTAGGACTAATTTTCTTTGCATAAGAAAGAAAAATGTGCAAGAGATTATATCAACCAATATTATCCCTAAAAGTTTAACGTATTCTTTTATATATTGTAATAAGTTTATAAAACTGTAATCTGGATATATTATGAGTATTAATTTAAAGACAAATGAAGCAGTCAAATTTAATATGTTTTTCCAACCACCAGAAAAATAAAATTACTTAAAGGCACAGTAGAAATTCGGCTTCATAGACAACTTATAATTAATGACTTTACTCTACTTCATGAAATATAATTAAACAATAACATTCCTACCTAAATTTTGACAAATTGGTTTCTGCAAAAAGCATAAAGCTCCTGATATATATATATATATATATATATATATATATATATATATATATATATATATATATATATATATATATGGAAGATGTTATTAAATCTGTCAGGGTTGGAAACTTGTGGATTAGTAGAGTATTTGGGGTCGATGTGTTCTCTTGTACAGGAACAGGAACAACATTGCCTTTCTTCAACACAATGTCTGTCTCTGGAATACGGTATTGGAGGATGGATTCCCTCAAAGTCACAGGGACAAGATGGCAGAAGGGCTAAGTTAAAAAAAAATAAATTTACTTTAAAGATAAAATTTAACGCTTTTATTTCGATCACAATGAATAAAATATTGAAATCATTTAACCCAGAAGTTTTTAAATTCGTTCAAATACAGGTTTTGATGTAACGTATGATATAACAGCTTATTAAATGCAACTATTTACTATACCTTAACTTCCATGAGTTACGTTACACATAATATTGTTCAATACCTACTTTATTATCATAACTTAAATTTGGAAAGTAGTGTGGAGTTATATTTCTCTTTTTCATATTGTTTTAGCTATTGCTTATACCTATGTTTTGAGAGAGCAAATATCTTTAATTTATTTTGTTGTTATCAAACACTATGTTGACTGAGTATTAATACTAAATCACGCCCATAAAAATAAGAAAAACAATATAAATATCTGCTATTGTGGATTATTATGGCCATTCAGTGTACCAAGGTTGATATGAATAAACCATATCACCAAGGTTTGAGTACCAAGGTTTGTGGGAATAAAATATGTAAAGTAATTAAACAGATTGATAATAATATCAACACACCAAAATCAAGGTGATTTTTTAAAGCTGGCCAAAATTAATGTCCATTGAATATATTGCATTCAGTTCTAGTCTTAATACATATTATAAATTGTAGACCATTTGTAATTAAATAAGCGTTTAAATTATGGTGGTGTCCGTTGGTGGATGACAGGAGCAGTACGGAGTCTGGGTGAAATTAATATGTCGAATAAAGAAACCTGACGAATATAATGTGCTGGGGGTAGACGAGCAAGAGCAGTTCCAACATTTACTTCTGAACTTTTTAGTAGGATTTTAGTAGAATTATATTCCCCTTGTAAGTATTACTCAGGTAAACCAAAACCATTACAGTATAATTTATTGTCCATTAAAGTAAGTATGAGCACTTGCAAGTGTTACAACATGCATTAAAACCGTAATGCCATTTTATTAACCACGTGGACTTTAAGTGTAATTTTACTTAATTATCTAAAAGTGTCGTTACATGAGCCAAGATAGATATTTTAATTAACACACGTTATGCAACTAAACAAAGGTTTCAGGTTTAGGTTGGAAATTGTTTGAGATTACACATTAGTCTAGTATGCTGTCTATTACGTAATATATTCTCTTGTCGTTTTACCACATCTAGAATCGTTTAGTTACTCTGCCTATGATCTGATTTTAAGTAGTCGTAATGCGTATTGTTGTAACTCACAACATTGTATTTTATATTATATATATATATATATATATATATATAATTATATATTATATTATAATATATATAATATATATATATATATATATATATATATATAATATATGTATATATATTAAATTACGTTTATCGTTACACATTTTTAGTTTTTTTACTCCAAAGTATTATTATTAATAGTACTAGTACATGTAAAATATTTTTTTATAATCTGTATTGAGTGTCATGTACACCTACCAATGAAAAAGATTTATAATTCCATATTCTATGTTAGTAGACTTGTTACGTATTAAAAAAACAGTTAAATCTACATATTTATGATGTCTATAAATATTCTAAATTATGAAACCAAGTTTTTCAACAATTCAACTATGTAAATAAACAACAATGATTTTGCTTAATTTTGTAGTTGAATCATGGTTTTTTTCTGAAAGACAAAAAAGAGTGGCTAGCCGAAAATAGAAATTAAGATATAAATTACTCCTAAATTTGTGTACAAAAAAATATAATTGGTCAAGATGTTTAAAATATATATAATATATAAGTATTAATAATACCACATCTCTGAGGTTATTTAAAAATGGTAGATAGTTCAATAATTCCAGGAAGAGTCACATCTCGTTATCGGTACAGGGTGCCAGAGTTGGGAGTGGATACAAGACACTGTCAGATTGAAGACGTTGGTCCAGTACGAATTTATGAGAAAATTAAGAAAGAAAGCGTAGCGCTGTATATCATTTTCAAGTGACTGTACTTTACATTTGTAATCTAATTTAAGCTTTATGTATGTGTTTTCAGAATTCACATAAATTATTGTTTTCTATTTAGTAAATCCTTTAAATTAATTGTTATTTGGCCTCCTTCTTATTTTCTTGTATGGCTCAATACACAAAAACATTACTGTTGCTGTTTTGCTGTTGTTTTCACAATTTCCAGGAATATAGGCTGCTTGGTTAATTTAATTATCTTCGCCACCATACATCGAGAACATAAAGGGAGGAATCCAAGCTACGGCCTTTCTCCTCAGCGTCCTGCAGCTTCATCAGCAGTTGTAAGTAATCATGTCTTTTTATTTTACTTCTGTTATGACTTTCTTTGTTGGTTTTTACTAGATTTACAAAATATCTGTAACTTATGCAGGGTAAATACTCATCCCGAAGATAATCGGTAGATTTTGAAAGGAAAGCTTTAGAAGTAATATTAGCTCTCCAGCCAATATTAACCAATGTGTTGGTACCATATTTAATACATTTTGCTGTCTGAGGATTGCATTTGCTGAAGTCGAGTCCAAAGGCTATAACTTCTGTACCAAAGTCGACTCATTTAACCTTAACATCTATTGGTTATCCGGAAAATGGGTTATCTATGTTATCAAACATGTGGTCTCCAGTTGTTTAAAACTGGCTGAACATAAATTTCATCTTCTTTGAACTATAATTCGGACTTTTTTTATCCTAAAAGCCAACCATTTCTCGCCATTATAATTGAAAAGATTCATGGACAGCAGACCATTGTCGATATTGAGAAACCCTTGATTTTGAAAGTGGGTAAAATTTCCACTAGGATTTTTCATCTAAGCTCCACGTCCTTGATGACAAACGTAGAAACCTATAACAATATAAATTATAGTAGTAAAGTAAGTGATAATGTATCAATTGTTACAATACATTATTAGAAAATCAGAATCAATATTACATGGACCATAAAATAACCGAAAAATCTTTCACCAGGAAAGATGACGTAGAGGATGTGAGACTGTTCAATGACATTCTTGGTGAAGATGTCCCAGGTACCCAGAAGAGGAATGGATCCCAGGTATGGGATGCCACGATCCTGAAAGTTGTCATAAGTGCTGGTGAAGATGCCGTAGAGCAGATAAAACAAAAAAACTACTAACTGTAGAGAGTCCACCATCCAAAACCCGGACACTGCCGCCATATTAGATCTTCAACAGTACTCGTATCTTAAATAAGAGTATTTATATGATTTATTTATTTATCAACGGTAATACATCATTTTACAGATAAGGACATCAAGATGACAATACAAATTATAGAAAAACAATACAAAGGTATCAGTAAGGAACAACACAATAAAATATTGCAAGCACGTCAACCAAAAAACAAGCTAAATCAATAAACAAACTTAATAAACTAAAAACAACAATTCAATAACCAAGCAATCATATTTTTTTTTCTTTTTGTCACCCAACAATAAGCCAGTTCAATAGGCAAACTAATAAACTAAATCAACAATTCAATAAATAGAGGTAATACGAGGAAAGCAGTATAAATAATAACAATAACAGTTTAACAATAATAGCAATAGCTAACATAACAATGACAAGAAACAACGATAACATACATAAACATACAACAATAAGTAAGCTCGAGATATAATATATTTATTTATATAGGAGAACTCCATTCCGGAAAACAAACATTTACCGGGGAACCCGACTCTGGAAGACTCCTCTGATCACAGATTGGCAGTCATTAAAGAAGTCGAACTGGCGACACAGCTGGTTGCCCAGTCGATGCAAACGTGGAAAGAGGGCCGTGCATGATGTAGTTGGTGGGGTGCGACCGACCAAAAAACAGGTTACATGAGCGGGTCAGTCTTGAAGCTCGCAGATCAATACGACAGAGTAGGTCAGGACAATCGACCGTGCCACGAAGAACTCCCCATAGGAAAAGAGCATCAGCCTGTTGCCTTCTAGTAGACAGAGGGAGAAGTCCAAGAGAGGCCTCAACTAGATCAATGGGTACATCAAAATAGTTGTGCCCCAGCCTAACACCGACAGCTCGGACGAAGCGTCGCTGGATCCTGTCTAGACGTTCAATGTGATTGTGCTGATAAGGAGACCAGACAACAGAACAGTATTCAAGTATACTCCTTACCAAGGACTTATATAGGATATTCAACGCCACAATGCCAAGACCACCCCTTGAAGCTCTTAGTATGAAGTTGTGCATTCGTAGGGCTTTGCCGCAGACGAAGTCAATATGCTTATCAGGCTAAGATCTGCAGAGAAGACGACACCCAGATCACGGACGATTGTACTGCGAGATAGTACAGTTCCATTGAGCACGTAGTCAGATACCACAAGAGGTTGGGCAGAGCGAGTGAAAGAAACCAATGAACATTTGGCGGCATTTATGCTCGTAGCGTTAGTCATTAATATAGAGATTGAAAAGAAAGGGGCCCAGGCGTGACCCCTGAGGGACACCAGAAGTGGCGGTGAAAGGTCTTGACAGGGCGCCAGCGAAACTAACTAGGAAAGTTCTATCATTTAAGTAGGAGTGAAACCAAGAAAGTAGGCTACCACATATATCATAACCGTGAAGTTTGGCTAGAAAGGTGCCCATGGCTGATAGCATGAAAAGCTTTGCTAAAATCAATATAAACACTATCGACCTGAACGCCACTCGAGAAGGCAGACAAAATGTAATCCACATAAACAACCAAGTTACTAACTGTTGACCTACCCCGGACAAAGCCATGTTGCTGCGGCGCTATGATATTTTTTAATTGGAAGCTCACATAGTCAAGAACTAAGCTTTCGAAAATCTTCCCCAGAACTGGCTGAATAGCAATAGGTCGGTAAATTGTGGACATCAGAAGGATCAGACGACTTATGAATTGGCACAATAAAACAGCTCTTAAGTCCAATCAGGGAATATACCATCCTCAAGTAATCTATTTAAGATGACTGTAAAGTTGAGGCGCAACAATGGGAGCACAGAAGCGGAAGACGGATGGAGGAATCAAGTCAGGCCCAGTTCCCTTGGAAGTGTCCAATGAAGAAAGTTTTCTCTCCACATCCTCACCGCCAAACGAACAAGACGACATATTGATCTGGGTAGAGAAGTCAAACTGAGGGATGAGGTCAGCCGAAAGGTCTATATACGGTTGCAAAATAATCAGCAAATAGGTTACATATACCCTCAGGACTAGATTCACGTTGATCATCCGAGAAATATTCGTTTGGCTCTGGTAGACTCAGATTTCAAGTTCCTGACTAAACTCCAGAAAGCCTTGATATTTAGGGGAATAGAGTTGTTAACTCGCTCCATGTATGTTGCATGGCAAAGGTCACTCAGCTTCCTTACAATGGTGTCGGGCCCTCTGGAATTCTAAATAATGCCCATAGTTACCAGTAGCCTTGTATTTTCTGTGCAAGATCTTTTGCACACGACAGCATTCCTCAACTCAGGAGAAAAAACCATGATGGAAATCTACACACACCGCCTCTCTTCAACGGAGTTTGCTTCAGAACAATATCGTGAATGGTCTTTTGAAACTTATCGAAAAAATCATGAACTATCAGGTATATGATAAAACACCTCACCACAGCAAAGACTAAGCTCGTTGTAAACTTCTTGAGTGTTGCATCGCATAAAGTTATAATTCATTTGCAACATTGGACACCGACCCACAGGTTTGTACGGGTACCTCGATGTGAAGAGGAGGATGAGCAGCTTCAGAAGACAAGACAGGATCAGAGGCAGGAGAGACGACACACTTCTCATCACTGCTGAATACAAGGTCAAGCATAACCCCTCGAGCATATTAATCTGATACAGTTGGTGCAAGGACATCAGGTCGCGCAATAGCTGAGATGACTTATTGCTGGCAGGTGGAGACATGTCAGACCAAATTAACATCAGGGAGATTAAAATCACCAATCAGCAGTACCACATCATAATCAGACCAGTACTCAAAAACTCTTCAATTAATGTCGCAGAAGTTCGAGTAAGGTTCAGCAGGTTTATTTGGTGGTATGTAAAGTCCAGCAATAAACATGGATGGACTTGACGATGTCTTGTTAATTTGAAGAAATACAGAATCAGTTGTGCTAATACAAGGACTAAGTTCGATAACCATTATTGAATTTTTCACAGCCACCAATACTCCACCCACCACTAGATTTTGGAACTTGTGGCAGAAGATCTATCAGAACGAAATACTTTGAAATTAGAAAGGCCGAGCTCGGCTGAGGATATGTCATCACTCAGATTGGTCTCAGTCAAGACTACAATATCGTATACAGAAACAGGGATGGACTGTTTGATATCTTGAATTTTAGTTCTTAACCCCATTAACATTCTGATAGTAGACACTGGTGACTACGCCGCTCAGTTTTTTTTGAAGCCTGCTTCATTATCTTCGGCGTTCCATTCACGTACCTTATAGTGAGATTCTTCTCTCCCTTCTCTGAGCGCACTTTGAGCTGGTCCCTCAAGCTGTTGAGATGATCACGTTCACGGGGTGTGCGATCTCTTGACACTCTTACATCAGCAAAGTCGGGATCGATGCCACGAAGGACGTTTTCATCAAAGTTTCTCAAGAACTCAATGACAGCCTGTAGAGTAGGAAGAATGAGTTTTAGGGGGCGCACCTTTTTATTAGTCGCAGCACCAATACGGTTTTGAACCTTATCTGAATTCGTGACGCACTCTCATAGCCACATCGCCACTTTTGCTTTCAGATAAGCTATACACAATAACATTATTGGCACGACGAGCTCTGTCATTAGATTCCTCAGTATTGAATTCTAGATTTTCAGTTTGAGGGCAATCTTTAAGTGATTGAACGTCTTGCTGTAAAGCAGTTATCTTGGATCATTAGCAGAGACTCGAGGCCCCAATTCAGCAATAGAAGCTTTAATGCTGGATAAATCGTGTTTTATATCCTCTATTCCCCTGTGACAGGCCATCAAGCAAATTTAGTTTTATTAATAACACGATCAAATCTCGAGGACAGATCAGATATTTGAGCAGACACAGGTCTAACGGACTGTGAGTCTACACAATCAACGCGACCACAAGACCAGTTCTTAGTAGTTTCATCAGCAATCTTCTTGTATTCACCGGCAGTAATCTTGACGCAATCGGGGTGAAACCAACGTTTACAAGCCGAATCACATTCCACCCCTTTGTCAATCACTTTTTTGTAGCAGATTATGCAAACAGATTTATCGGCACAAGGTTTGCCATATCAAATTCTTACTTCTTTACCAATACACTGCACCGACCACCGCTAGCTACTCGATCCACCAACAGTAGCCGGAAACCAGGTATTAGTTATAATGCTGATCTTTTTGAGTAGCGAAGATGTTTGAGAACTAAAAGGCTGTGGATTTCAAAGTGACAGGGATTGTTTGTCTTTATAAATCTGCTGACGGTACTTTTTATTGACAGCTGGACTGGAGAAGAATGGAGGGAAGCGAGGAGCAACAAACGAGATAATACACTCGTCAAACAACCATACTAAGCGAAGCGAAGCGAATTTAAAATATACAGGCTACATGAATAAATAACATGCCAAGCTATTGGGATTCAGTTGATTATTCAGAGTATTATGGGATATAACCCATATTGATAAAAATTTAAAGCTTATGCTCAACAATTTAAAAATATATCTAATTCTTGCATTTCAATAATATAATTGGTGTCTCAAAAAACAGCGAATGAAAAGTAGTAAAATGTGTAATAATATAAACTAGTATCAGCAGTGTCGAGTTGTAATTCAGTGAAATGACAAGTTAGCGTTTTGCACAGACTGTACTAAAAGGACCCATAAAATGTACGATACTACTAAACATCATTAAACGATTTCGCAGACACACATTAAAACTCTGTAATTTTGTAATGAAGCATTTTCAGATCCATGTTGTTTAGGAGAACAATGTTTATATGGGCGTATGCGTTTAAAATGTCCTACTTCAATATGTTTAGCCACAACGTTCAGAAAAATTTCGATTAAATATTTAAATAATAAGGATAAATCAAAATTTTGCGTCATACGCATTAGAGTACTTGAGTAGTTCATTCAATACTTTTTACTTTCCACGTTTTCCATTTTTCGTTAAACAGGGTGAACGAAGGGGGTATATTAAACCATCTAGTACATTAAAAAAGGCAACCTTTAACATTAAAGGAAAACAAAAACAAAATCAACAATTCACAATTACCGTTAAAAAATTTTAATTTAATATTTTGGGTTTAATATGGAATAGATCTCTTCTTAATGAATATTACAGTACAACTATAAACTTTTAGGTAAATATAATATGCCGGTAAATATTCATACTTCTAAAGTAATTGTAGCATTTAAACCGTACACTATTTATGCAGTAATCCCAGACAAAACTATTTGTATGCAGATATGAACCATATTTAATCCATTTCTGATATTCTTTTATCTCGTGCATCACATACTGTCAGAATGTTTGTGTTAGTATTTTAAGATGATTTCTAACAAAGGAAATAACAAAAACATCAAAGCAAACATTAAGTTGTTCAATACAAGTAATTAAAATTTGACCTACGGTACTTTTTTACTTATGTATAAAATTTAAATTTATTTCTCAATTTTTTCTAAATAAAAGGTTAGATAATATTAGAATGCCTTATTAGTAGTTATTAGTATTACCTAAGAAGGTTGTAGCATATGAGTCACATTTCAACAATATTTATTGAGATTATGCATAAGTTGGTAGATTTGGTTAAGGGTTTCATATAATGAAATTTAAAAAATCCCAGAAACTAATTAAAGTCGTTCGTTTTTTTTCTATTGATATAGACCAGGAATCTTTAATAATTCGGCCATGGTAAAAATATTTTCATAATTTCGTGTAAAATAATATATCAAGGTTATTCAATTTTTAGGTATTCTAAAAATATTCAGAGAAGAGAGCATTAAAAACCTTATTTATCTCTATCTATATGAACTTCATATAATGAACGTTGTAATTTTCATTCTTTAACATTTTTGGACAGGCTCAAGAATACAACGTGCTATTAAGGTATATATTTTTTAGCATTTTTAAATGAAATATATAAATTTGTAGAATAAATTTTGTTTTGCAACAAAATCAGTGATTTTACTTAGCTAAGCGCTTAGAAAGGCTTCGCAAGGAATTTCTCGCCAATTGCTCGATAAATTAGAATTTTTATATCTGTACACACAATAATTACCGAAAGAGATAAACTAGAGTGAACAAATTTAGTATAAAAACCTTCTGCTACAAATACATTGCTATTAAAAATTGCATATATCGTTCCATATTATTATAATGACTACGTTATTAGTCTTCAAATTTATTTATATACAAATGAGTCAGTGTTCAGATGTTTTCTGAGGAACAGTATGCGTTTGTAAAGTACTGTGAGATTAACGCCACCCGCGATTTGTAATACCTAACAAAATTGACAGCGGGTTTTTTCCATACGACTATCGGCTGTAGAGAGTCATAAAATTTTGATATAGCTACGTAATATTAATACACGCGATTGAAATTTATTTTATATAAAGTTACCATAGCTACAATTCGTTAAGATACTTGTTGTTTAAAGTTTATTATTCACTATAGACAATAGGTTTTCGGACATTTACCATCGTAAATATAACCCTACAAATATTACAAATAACCATTCTATCAATACGTGTTCCCTCGAATTTCTTCTCATTGACTTCATTGCTTAGTGTTTATTGCCGATAGACTGCACTCTTGGAGTTATCTTTTTCTAGAAAAATAAATAAAACTATATTTTGAGTTGTTAGTGCACAAATTAATATTCTGATGTAAAATTTGAAACAATTAGAAATATACAGCATTGTTTACCCAAATCTTCCTTACAATTTCCTTGGAAGAGAGTAGTACCATCCGCATTTTGAATAATTTGGCCTGAAGCTACCGATTACCTGATTCATTTACATAAATTTAAAAAGTACTAGACCTAATTTTGATCCATGTGGTACGTCATATTTGATGGGCAAGTTTATTGATTAATTTTTATTTAGCTGAACATATTGGAGTCTTTCATTTACGTACGACTTAAGCCAAATGAGTGGTGATCAGTGAGATCAGTATTTGATGATGCACGCAGTCAAAAGCCTATGACAAATCTAGGACAATGATTGTAATTTTTATACTGTGTAGGCCCTCCAGAATAATGTTACTAATCTGCGTACCACATCTACCATTCGTAAAACCAAATTGCTCTTTGCAGAGGAACTGAAATTGGTCCAAAAAGGAGATTATTATAGAAAGCTACAGCTTTTCAAACACTTTATTCAATGCCGGAAGAATGGAGATTGGGTGATAATTATATGTTGCTTGGAGATCACGTTTTGAAAACAAGGGATAATTTTGGCTTTTTTAGGCTATTGAGAAATTTATTACATAAATATATATGTAAGATTTTAAATTTTACCTCCTCAATATGCCTCTATAAATCGACTTTACTTTTACCCAGATCTTCTTTCCCAGCGCAAGTAAATCCAGTCGATGTCTTGTCCAATGACAACCTCTTCAAGTGAATTTTTGTGGTTTTTACTATAGAAGAATATCTTTACTCTAGTCTGCTGCGACCAATAACTTTTGAATATGAAGGTACCTTCAGCGTCATAGGAGAAGACGGTCCTTCTTCTCGTCCCCCTTCATTTGCGTTGCATTCACCAGAAATGCTGCTAGGTTCTATCTTTCAATAGCTCGGAAAATATGTTAGTATTGACTCTCGCGCTACGAAACGTAAAATAAACATTAGATACAGTAATAAATCTCTTAAAAAACGTAGCATAAATTTTACATTTTTAATCTCTTAAACTAATTGAATTGCATATTAGGTAAAATCTGATTAAATAAAACAATTTTGAGTTTATTTATAGATTTCTTCTTTATGTTCTTAAGTTTCAAAGGTGAGTTTAATCAAACAAAGGGCCATTTCAATTCAATACACTTAGTTTAAAAGCTCTCTGAACCAAGATCACTTAGACGTAAGTCAGACGTAAAAGAGTTATTCACAATTTAAAGTGTCACAGCCTTTAAATGAAATGAAGAAGGATTGGTTGGTTTATTAATGGATTATAAAGGTCAATTGAAAAGCTATTTAAGCCTAATGAGCTTTCAGACCTTCTGATGGCGAAACAATATTGCTTCGTCACTATTTATAAACATTATCATAGATATACAATGAAACATATTGTACACACTGGTATGCACGGTGTACGGGAACAACAGTTGAACTCAAACCTAAATTTACCAAAATATTTTACAGCTGATGGCTTTTTGTATAAACATGTGGTATTCAGCATTATTATTTGCAAATAACCTGTGAAATATTGTGAACATATAAGTATCTAAATGTTTATTATGTAATGTGCAATAATTTAATTAATTTTCCTCATTTATAACGTAATTACTGCAAGAACGTGGATTGTCAAAATATTTAAAGTGTTTGCTGGTAATGAGACGTTTACGGTCAGGACACATATGTGAAGTCACCACAGTAAATTTATGACCTAGAATAAACGGTTCTATAGCTCCAGCATACTTGCGAGAACATCAAATTACCATAGTAAATTTATATAAGGTTAGTGAGTTATTTACAACGTAGATTCCCGTTCATAAAATCAGGGATAGTTTTTATCTATGCATTTTGCTTAAAAAAGTCAACGCATTTTTTATAAAATCTCAAGACACGAGACCTGTAACAGTTTTCGTCACCGCAAACCGATATAAATCCATGAGATGTATTGAGCTTCTAAGACGTATAAATTGACCTCACACATTTTTATGGCAAGGGGCCTTTCACTTGTGTGTATTAGTCTAAATTTGATTTAATCTACCCTATTTTTTCTTATCAATTCCAAATCCTAACAGTTGACTCTAATAGAGATAATACATTAGAAAATTATATTTGGATAGAAGAACATAAGCTAAGGATTATTAATTAATTCTATTGAAGAAAGATCACTCGTTTCACTCGGTACATCCAAGCACTGGCTGAAGACGAGACAGTACAAATTATAGATTTCAAATAAATTTATATTGTGGCAATGATTGTTACTAATAAGAAATTATTCATTAAAACTCTACTATAATACATATACACAGTACTGTATTGCTGAAAATAGGTTTATCACCACATTTATAAACTTTAATATTATTATTATTTAATATTAATGGTTTATAATTTATGTTCAAAATAGGTTCTTATGAAAAGTATATACCATACTGATATGGATTTTAAACGAGTTTTATTTATAGGGCAGTTTAATCTCAAGCTCCTTGTTAAAAGCGGAGCCTCGGATGCGCAACTAGAAGCTAAAGAGCGTGCCCTCTTTGACATAGTTACAAATTACTTCCTCAATGATTATACCTTGAACTAGGGATTATTTCTAAATCAATTACTATTTTGAGTTTTAAATATTAAGATTGGTTTCTATGCTTTGTAGCCTCTTATCGTTCATATTGTGCATCCTTCAATGTCATGTATTTTTAGTATACTTCAAATGACTGTGAAACTTTAAAGCTTTCTAACACTTATATTACTTAACTTTTATTTGAATATATATATATATATATATATTATTGGCTCTCGACTTCATAATGGAACGATTATAGTAAAAACTCTATTAATAACGTTATTATATTGAAATTAAACTAAAATTTTACTACGATTTATTGCACGTATTTAAACTTACGAAATATTTATTGCTATAAACTTGCTAGAATATTTATCACTTCCTTAATAGCCTACAGTATTCCACGCAATGTTTATATTATTACCTCCGTTGATTACCAGTTATTCGTAATGTTCCCAGTTACAATTAATATCATTAATTCTCAATCAAATGTTATTACTGTGTGTGTGTGTGTGTGCGTGTTTTTTTATAGGTGCGGAAAAAAATCTTCAAAAGATACCGCCATCGTTAATACTCCGCCGCCCATCTTACGGCAAATAACAATGGACGGTAGTGTGGAGATTTTTACCCACTAAAAAAGCACTCCTTTCCCCTCTCCCCGTAGATGGTACGGGGAGGACTGGATTGGAACCGCATTAGCATTACATCAATCCAGTCCGTGCTGCGTCTTGCGACGCCTACCCCAAGCTACTGGTCCCTTTCGGCGATTTTATCTCTCAGAAGGTGCTGTGCATAAGCTGCGACAGCTGACCAGTTTTCTTCTTGTATGATCATATAGGTCACCAGGCTTGAGGGGGAGAGCCTGGCGCCTATGATCTCTTCGGTGCTGCTTCTGTAGTCCTTCCACCGAGCACACTGGAAGAACGTGTGTTCGGCGTCGTCGATTTTGCCCAGGCAATATTTGCTTGTTGGCTTGTCATGTAGTCTCATCCTGAAGAGGTAGTCGTTGAACTGACCGTGGCCCGTCAAGAACTGTGTCAGGAAAAAGTTCGTTTCTCCGTGCTTCCGAGAGAGCCAGACGTTGATGTCCGGTATCAGCCGTGCCATCCATCTGCCGTCTCTCCCGATGTCCATCGATCTTGCCACTCCTGTAGCGTTTCCGTCTTTATCCTCGTTCTTGCCTCCTTGGAGTTGTCACCATTCCCTTTAGCGTCGTAGAGTTTCACTCTTTCAAATGCTAACAAATCAATCGGTGTGGCTCCTGCTATTACCAGTACGGCTGCTTCCGAATACGTTCGGTAGTCACAAGCTACCCTAAGAGCTCCTCGTCGCTGCACCGCAGCTATTTTGGGTCGGTATGTCTTTTGCTTTAAGATATCCGCCCATATTTCCGCTCCATAAAGCAGCACTAAATGAACTGTTTCCAGTAGCACTCTTCTTTTTTTGGCTCGTGGTCCCGTGGTATTCGTCATAATTCTCGACGAGCTAGACACTGTTCTGTGAGCCTTCGTGCATGCGTTTTCAAGGTGTTCTCTGAAAGACAGCTTTTCGTCTATCATTACCCCCAGATAACGCAGAGCCCTTGTTGTCGTCAACGTCTACAGTGAATGGTTTTGGGAACCATTTTTGACAAGTCAGGACGACCATCTCGGTTTTCTGCTTGGCGAGTTTCAGGTGGTGTTTCTCGAGCCAAGTTTCAACTGCGTCAATAGTCTCTCGGACCAGCAACTCTGCCTCCTCTACACTGTCAACTACTATTGTAGCTGAGACATCGTCCGCAAAGCCCGTGAGTTCCACTTGCTTTGGTAGCGGGATTTCCAAGAGCTCGTCGTAGTCCGCGTTCCATAGATCTGGCCCCATAGTTGAGCCTTGTGGCACGCCAGCCGTTATGTCATATTCTTGTGTGCCTTTCGTCGTTTCCGCTAACAGCGTTCTTTCGTTGAGATAGTCATTAACTATGGCAAGATTTGCTGGATCCGCGTCAAATTTGTACTCCAAAGCGTCCAAGATGTCACCCAATTTGCACTGTTGAAGGCGTTTTGATGTCTAATGTAAGGATCAGACACACCTTGCGGGCTTTGAGGCTACCAGACCACGCTTCTCTCGCTATCTTTATTACATTCTGGATCACGCCCACTGTAGATCGTCCTTTCCGGAAGCCGTGTTGGTTTATGGCGAAGCCTCCAACCCGATCGATGTCGTTGCGGAGTCTTCCTTGTATGAGCTTCTCGAGTAGTTTCCCAGCAATGTCTAGCATGCAGAGTGGTCTAAACGACGAAGGTGTTACGGGGCTACCTTTGCCTTTGTCCAGAAGGACCAATCTCTGTTGCTTCCAGATCGCAGGAAACGTGCCGGTTGCCAAACATGCATTGTAGGCATTCAGCAGTATGGCTGGGAATTCCAGGGCTACAGTCTTAATCACCGACGTCGGAATACCATCAGGGCCGGGTGCTTTTCCTGACTTGAGAGTCTTTGCTGTATCTTGCAGTTCCTTTATTGTGAAAGGCGTTGTTTCTTTCTATGCATAATTCCTCTTCTCCCGCCGCGGGTGTTTGGGAAACAACTCCGCTACGATGCTGTTCATCAATGCAGGAGGTTTCGCAGTTCTGGTAGAGCCTTTCGAAGTCGTTTAACGACAATTTGGTATGGTTTTCCCCAGATGTCTCCGACAAGGTCGTTGCACGTCTCTCTCCACAGCTTTGCTTTACTAGCTTTAATGCCCCGGTTTAAGTTTTTCTTACCTTGTTTGTATTCGGTCAAAGGTAGATCTTGATTGAGAGAACGTTTTGCAGTTCTCGTTGCTCGCCGACGTAACCCATGGCATGCGTGTGTGTGTGTGTGTGTGTGTGTGTGTGTGTGTGTGTGTGTGTGCGTGTGTGTGTGTGTGTGTGTGTGTGTGTGTGTTTGAGGGAGAGAGAGAGATAGCGACTGACAGTTTCCCAACTCTTGTCAGATCACGTTGGCATCAGACTAATCAATAGGATTCCCGAGGCAGCCAAGCAACTGAACGATTCAAAGCAATACAAAGCTCGTGTGAAGCCCCATCTGGTGCTAAATGCGTTCTTCACTTGTTGATGAATTCACGATGATCCATAGGGAAATTAGACAGTTAAAACAATATAAAACGTCCTGAACTGATGTTATGTGTCATTGTTTTCTGTTAATTTTATTAATTGGGCTAACCTTGTAGCCAAAATTTTAATTTTATATCCTAATTTTTATTGTAAAAATTACAAATTTGTTTATTTTTTATGCTATCAAAAGATTATTTTTTTTATATTTTAACGTGAATTCAATATCGAGCTTGAATTTAATGCTATTCGTTATTTTTGTTAAGTAATTTTGTTTAGTCGTACTTTTATAACTGTAACTTCCTTTACTAAAATATCCAGTTCTTTACATTAAGGCCCAGCTGTACTTGAAGCCATGTTTATGTTGATCTTGTAAGAACAATTTTTAAACTCAAACACTGTTACGACCTTATTATGTTCATACTAGTAGAACTATGGGAGATTGAGTATGAATAATTTTTAGATTAAGATTAATATTAATACCTTTTATACCTGAACCTGTAGACTAGGTATCTCATATGAAGGTGATAAAACGAATGTTTGTTTTACGGGTGGAAGGTAAGCAAGTTTTACGTTAAGCCTTGGATTTTGGTAATACACAGCAGTTACATACTTGTTAAATAATTGTTTCAAGAGTTAAAATTATTTTATGTTATGAGAAATTTATAAAAATCATAACTTTGTTGCGACATACACTGTTAGAATTATTACTAAAAGTAAATACCTGCCAATTACTTAAATAGTTCAAAATAATTAAATAGCATTAGGTTTTAGACAATAGCAATTATCAAGTATGTATCAAAACATAGGTAATTTAATCATTTGTCTTCTGGCAAACATAATAACTAAGTATTCGTGCACAACCCCAAAACCTTAAAGATTAAATGCGACGAGGATAAATGAATCAATATCTTTTGATATTTGAAAACAGTAGGATACCTTATACGGCTAACAATAATTATGAAAAATTATGTATTATAAAGGTATTTATAAAATAATCTTTATTTTGCTTTTATCATTTAGAAATAATAAACGCTACGAAACATTTTATCAAAGTATTTGCACTTTTACCGAAATTCTAAGCTTTAATTAGGCATTCTAAAATCGGTATGTTGTGGACACTGGTGTGTAGAAATATCAAAATATTATAACGCGATTTGTGTTATATTCTGTTATAATTATGTATTTGTTTAGAACATTAGCATTACTATCTATGAAGAAAATAAAATCATTTTCCTATGATACATATTACAACTACATCTGACCAAAATGCATTTAGAAATATTCCTTTTCCTCCTTTTATTTATGCTGAAAATAAAATGCGTATAAAATTTCGTAGTGTACATGATACAGTTTGATATTTGTCAAATTTTATTTTATGTTTACAATGATAAAGTATTAATAGTGTTAATTCCGAATTATTTCATGGTTGTGTTGTGCACAGTGTCAAACAAATTATAAGTTCATAAAAGATACCACTGGAGTATAGTACAAAACTTACACACATAAGTATGTGTGAATACGTTTTGTTTAAAATGAACACGCTAAAGAGGTTTTTATATTTTTTTGTACCCTCTTAAAAGGTGGTACAGCGCTAAAGAGTTTGAGTAACGCAATAGAAACGTTGTAATTGAATAGATTTAGGTGCATAACTTAATGAAAAATATTATAGAAGCTCCATGGTTGATATAATTTTCTCTTTAATGTAAAGGAGGACCAGAATGTTAAGCTGCATTTCCTATATTCTACTAAATTTTATTTAACTTTAAAACTATTGTTAACACATACTTACTATATTCTACAAAGTAGTAGATATTATTATATTTGAATCAATTAACAATTGATAAGTAAATTATATTGTTGTTCTACAAAATGTGAACCTTAAAAAATTATCTTTAAATTCTTTCGGGAAACTTTTCACGTATTTCTTAAATATAGCACTGTTTTAATAGTATTTACAAAATTAATCCTTCATTATAATAAACCCACTCTTGATTTTCATACAAATTATCTCTCAAAGTAATTACCTTAATATACTATATGTTGAACAATTAAGGTTACCATAAAGACATAAATATCATCATATTTGTTATGTCATACTTACATTAGAATTATTTGGAAAATAAGAATATCTGGATAAAGCATAAACTATTTTAGTGTTTAATTTATAAATTAATATACAGTTCAGTGAAATGCTGTGACAAAGAAACACAACGAGAAGCGTAAAATATAATTCTATAATTATACATACATACATTAGTATTTGGCCTTCCAGTCATATATTAGTTTTCTTATTTAAAAAGCACTTAATTATTATTATCTGCACTTACTTTTTCTGTGGGGAGCCATAAAGGATAAGGTGTACCGCACGCCCCCTACAACTCCCGTAGACATGAGTGAAAGGGTACGCAACGAGTGCAGCTCAATTGGCGAAGACGTTTTAATCAGGGTACAGAGTGCATGTGCAACGACTCAGGAAGTAAATGGAAACAGAAGGGCAGCACTCCTAACATTTGATTAGAACTTGTAAAGTTACTAAGCTATTAGAACTGGTCCTTTGTTTTGGTATTGCTATCTCAATAATAATTTTTTATATAATTTTTAAATGTGTACAATAAAATATGAATTCTTTAAATATGTTTGTTTAACTGCGATCTATCTAAGTCGCTGGTTCTGAAATCTTTTTTTATCTCAAATCTTTTTTTACTAAACATTTCCATAATTTTTATAAAAAAATCCAAAGGAGAAAGGTCAGGTGATTGAGGAGGCCACACTACCTAATGGTTCCGGAGCTACGTGGATTAATTATTAAGTAATATTTTGACAAATATGACTCAGTATTTTAGTTCCATACTGTATTTGGGTTGGAAACATTGTTTACAAATCTAATTGATGCATTTTGTGACTATCCAGCTGTCAATTTCTAGTCAAATTCAAACCTTATTCTTGAAAGTATGGCGTTCGATGAAAAGGTAGATATGTTGTTAATATTTGGTGAGTATCACAAGAACAAACGCGATGCTGCAAATTTGTATGCTGCAAGGTATCCTGATAGACCACATCCATCATGTAGTGCGTTTGCTCGTCTTGAAAAACAAGCCCGATCTACAGGATCTTTGGCTCCTCAAAAATATTCTTTAAATGTGTTTGTTTAACTGCGATCTATCTAAGTCGCTGCTTCTGAAATATTTTTTATCTCAAATCTTTTGTAACTAAACATTTATTCGAAAAGTTAAATGAATATCAAAGCAAGATGATTAATGCTCAGCGTAAAATATGTCTAATATCAAAACACGTACAAACTACACACATAACAAAACACTAACAACATATAAAACTAACATTTATTAAACGTGCTTTAAGAGTTCATGCCACTGATGATGAAATGAAAACTTCCAGTCCACGTAGCTCCATTAGAGATATTGAAAAACTCTCAATAGCAAAAATGTCTTATTTTTTAGAGTAGAATCTAAAAACAATAGGGTGTTCCACAAAATATTTTAAAGTTGGCCACCACAGTGGAAAATGGCGGCCATCTTCAAAAAATTTGAAAGTTTATTCCTGAGTGAAGCTTAAAATTGAGCAAGTTCCAAATTTAAAGTGTGGTGGTAAGTCGCGTAGTTAAAAAGTTAGCTATTGGATCACTTTAAAAAAACTCACCCGGTATATACAGCGTGAGTTTAAAGTATGGATACACTCTGTTTAGTTTTTGTTGGATACAGATGAGGGGATGGAACTCGGGACACCATTCTATGAAATAGAATTATAGCTTTGCACATTTATCCGAAATGGGATTTTGGGCGGAGGATCAAAATGATTAAATGTAAACAACCAGTACAAAATGCCAGCTCATTGAAATTCAAGAATTTTTATTCAAGTTGAAATACTTCTTATCAAAATCTAAAAGTCAGTATTAATATTGATGTGAATAATACTTTAATAAAACATATTTAGGTATGAATAACAATTTGGAGTAAGTTTCTGACAACTAGATTAATACCTAGGTAGAAATTTGTTTTGATACCAACTGTATTATCTAAATGGTTACTGTCTTTTTGGCATTTAAAATGTGCTTAAATATTAATTGCTTTGTGTAATAAATATGGTAGTACAGTTTGAATGTAACCAGGCTTTTATAAGTTGTTTCCTTCAGTGCTTTAGTTAAATTTACATAAAATAGGTCCGTTTCTAAACCTATTTAACGTTTTAAATAAGATTTTTGAAACACCTTTCATTTGAGGTAAAAAATACATATGGTCTTAAATGCTAAATTGATTCTGTAATTATTAATGGTTAAACCTTTTTATATTTGCTATAACTTAAAGAGAAAGGTAAGTATTTACTACTTATGATTATCTATGCACTTTATAGCATGTCGTGCCTAACTAAATATGAACCTTGGTAAAGTATATAGCTGATTAATAATTTGTTCTAATAATTAAATTTTGACTGTAATACTTTCACTCATTTAAATGTCTAAGTAGTTACAACTAATTTGGTTAACAGTTCAGCTACGTTTTATTGTAAAAACGATTATTTATTTCTAACAAAACTATGCACTAGACTTTAAAATACTGTGAACTGATATTTGGTATTATGATTATACTTGTTCTATGTTGTTGTGATGCAGTCAGTATAATTTTCAGGAAGTTTTGACTATTTATAAATTATTTTAAATCCACATGTTAAATCAGTATGCCGTAATTTACTATCTTCCTAACTGACTGATAAACCACAATCTTGAGTAATCATATTATTGAAAGATTGCAGTATTATAAGGGTTGTACATTAATACGTCTAGAATTTTTTCTAAACGTGACGTGTTTCACAGCATATTTGTCTGTCTATTAAAAATTACTGGTATTATTTGGTTTTGAATTAAACTAAATTACTACAGTGAGAAAAAAACATATTTAAACTATGAATGTATTTTATTTTGCATTCAATTAAATAACCTCTTACGCTTAACGTTGCTTCTGTCTTAATTTAACGATTTGTCAATGAATATTGAACAGCAATATTAATGCAATAATAACGTTTGCTTAAAATTTAACTTGATATTCCAATATTTTAATTTTGTGCTCTATGACTAGTATACTAAAAAAACCATTGTTTTCTCACAATAACACATACCATTCGTGTGTATTGTACTGTATTGATTGATTAAATACAGTTGTTTTAATTTATGATTATGTTCCTGTCATGTTTTTTATGTTTGTTATTGTTATCTTCAGTCACTCATTGTGAGAAATACGACGAAGTTGTTATTTTCTTCTAAAATAGATGGGTATTTTGGGTTTCTATTATGAGACTAACTCTGGTTGACTACTATGGAGCAGTGCTGAATGCTGAAATAAGGGAGGTGGCGTGGTGGAAAAAATACCACTACTCTATACTGTTCACCCCTACCATCTCTCAGGAGCTCACCGCGCGTCATGATCGCAAATATACCTGTGCTTGCCTCGCCGTACCCGGCAAGTCATACTAATATCAAGTAAGATCGCCTTACTCAGTTACTCTCGCAGTGAGAACCTTATGTTAATCAAACCCGTAATTTTGGAAATTAGTGCGGACTTAACACACATTTACCTTGCTAGAAGGTCTCCATGTCCTGGGAAAACTTCATCGACTACAATTTAATTTCTGTTACAATAATATTCCTGTACAATTTAGATGATTTATGTATCTTAAATGTTTATTTCAGCTGGTGGCCACCGGTATATCTTGTTATGTTGATTACTTGTATATCTAAGATTCCTAACTAATCAAATATTGAGCTATCTTATCTGAACTAAATTAGAAAGAATATTTTGCCTAGAATATCACGTAGGTGTATGTTTGTTTTACTAGGTAATATCATGTTACCGTAAGGGTCAATGTAGCTTAACTTTTTAAATAAATGTGTTCAATATAAATTGATATTATCACTCTGCAAAGCCTGTTTTTTAATCATTTATTGAATAGCTTAGTAGAATATTTTCAGACCATTATCAGTGGTGATCTTATCTGGAGGTAATATTATTTCACTTAATCTACATTGTATGTTTGGCTTAAATGAGTATGATTTCATTTCCTTAGGTATTTGCACTGGAGAGAGCCTTATAGGCCTCTGAACTTGCTTCGGCTACATCCACTTGTCGTTAGAAGGGAGGTTGCAGATGTGGTCTTTCTTTATAAGATTCTCAACTTTGTGGTAGTCTGCCCCCCTCTTTTGGAGCGAATTGCTTTTCGTCTCCCTTCTGGCACAAGGTCGCGCCGCCTCTTCGAGCTGAGCCACTTAAACCGCAACTATCTCCAGTTCAGCTCTGTCCCAAGAATACTTCGGCTTGGCAACGAGGTGTGCAGTGAAGTAGACCTTTTCTGCAATGACTGGGAGCTTTGAGACGTGCTGTGTTGACAGTGAGGCTGGAGAGATTTGAGTCGGAGTGAGCTTGCCAAGTCCTGCACAGTGTTACAGTATTGCAATAGTTACTCCATTGTTATCTTTGATGTTTTAGTATATTACTGTTATCATTATTGTTATTGATGTATTATTATTTTTTATTACTTGTTATATCACTACTTGTTATTGTTATTGCACTATTGTTATTGGTACCACTTTCGTTATGTTTCTCATTGTATAGTTTAGTCTTGTTATATCTGTTTCTTTCACTATGTCGTAGGCATGGTCAATTGCTGAACTTGATTTTTTTATACTATACTTTTTTATGAGAGTTTATTACTGTTCTAGTCATCGTAAGTATTGTAATTTTGCAAAATGGTTATACCGTGGGAATGTAAATAAATAAATAAATATCATACTCATAATCATATCATACTCATACTGGTAATGTGATATTGATCGCAACGTATTATTTGTTACTTTTATGAATGGTTATTAAGGTGATATTTAAGGATACTTAAACGTCAATATTATCGTTACAGTTATATTTTAGGACGAGGATTCCTCGCTCTATTGACTCCGGACTTCGATAGGGTGAAAAATAGCGTGGACGGAGAAATTAGATTTCTTAAAAGCAGGCTGCCCCTCTCCCTAAACCTCCTGGTTCGGAGCAGTGGGTTTTAGTATGGTTGCCTTGCCTTCCTAAACCTCCACATACATCTGAAGCTACTGTCTTAGGGCCCAGCGCTTTCTAAATTCAGTGGTGCCGAACACTAAAGTGTAGCAACTGATGGCATATCTCTAAATTGGAAGTTCATCACAAGGACGAGAGATAAAGTATGGTTTTAGGTTTTTTAAGAAACTTTTTTAAATTTAGAAAGTAATTTTATCCGAACTTTTTACAATCTAACTGTTTTTAATTAAATATGAAGTAGTATTTTAGCTAATGTGCAAGTCTGAGCCAATTAATTCTTGCAACCAAGGTTTGCTTAAGCCTAATTCAGTTAATTTTTTCAGAATGTCTGGAGTTTTACCTTTCTACTCATTTAGCAACGTTTAGTGTATCAAAGTCTTAGGATTAAGTAAGTGGTGGGTCTTATTCAAACCTGAAAATTAATTTAAATAATGTCTGGCCAAATTAACCTTCTAACCTCAATTGCCATCTTCTATCATGTAATCAGTTCCTTAATCAAACCCAATACCTATAGATTCCACTCAGTCAACCAACCTAATTTTTATTTGCTTCTATTTAAATTTAATTGATACAGTTAATTCAATTTTAGTCTTAATTTCATTTTCTTTGCCCTAAACTGTTTCTTAAACTTCTTACTATGCGGTTAAGATCTTTATTTGTTTAAAACTATACATTTCACAGTATAAAGGGCAATACAATTTACCATTTATTCTAGCAAGCACATTTAGGCACTTACAAATTAATACTGTCTTGGCTCATATGTCTACGAAAAATAGGTTTTTATCGGAACACAATCGTTTAAAGCTAGCCTATTAGTTTCCACATAATATATGTTGATTTCAAAATTAAATACAAGTCTACCACATTATTGTAAAGATTTTTTGTAATAATCTTGCAGCTAAATATTACATTCCTACAGTCTACATTCCTACTTACAGTCTACCTTAACCTGCATGGAAGTATTTTTTATTTGAAAATATTTGATAGCCTATTTATATATATGGAAACTAACCGTTTATTGAGGTGCAACTTACTGGTTACTAAATACCAAACCGATTTGTCTAATTAGGTATTATAGTATAATGAAAAAATTAACTTTTAATTTACAATAGATGCTATTCATTTTCTGGCGTTAGAGCTTACTTTAAACTAGTTTTAGTCTGTACACAAAGTAGATGGTAACGTGCTGTAAAATTAATGTTATTGTTTTTCTACTTTTAACTGGGCCAGAATATTATATAAGCCTTATGCTAGTTGGTTTTTCAGGGAGATTCGGATTTAAGGGTTTAAATTCTAGCTGTTTAAACTTTACTAGGTTTAAAACTTAATTTAGTTATATTTATTTATATTGCCTTTTGTAAAAAAAGTTATCTCTGCTTCATTTGCCTAGTTCGTTATAGTAAACAGTTTATCTTAACATGAGAGTACACTTTTTGGTTTGATCAAATAATATAAATAACATAGACCTATGTATTTTTTAACAGTTTGTAGCCTTGCAGCTTGAGGTTGGGTTTCGCAGGCTAACAGTTATGGTAAATAACTACAGTAATGTGGTTATGTAACAGCCAAATCCCCAATTAAGTAATTCTTGTCAAATTTAAAGTAATTTATTAACTGGAAATAGTAGTAGGCCTATTCAGAAACACCACTTTTCCAAATATAAGGATAATAAAAACAGGAATTTTCAATTGTCTAATAAAACGTGTAATTAAAACTTAATGTTTTATTTTAGAGCTTGCTAACAGGGCTGACAATCCCCAAGAAAACCAGGCCCATTAATCCTTTACCTCAGGCTTTGCCAAACGTCAGACTTCTGGAAGTTTCAAATAACTTTTTAAAATATTATCTGCTATTATTAATAATGGATCTATCAGATATATAATTGCTAAAAGTGTTCTTTTTTATTCTCTATCGAAGCTGCTCAGGGGTGTCGTAAAGAAGTTTGAAGAAGCTTCGTTGACGGCTACGACGGAAAATGGTTCTATTGTGTCTTTTTAAGTTTTGGGCAATATTCATTTTAAACTGGCTTATATTTCGTGGACCTTCCCTTTTCTTGTTACTAATAACATTGCGGGTTCCAATTTAGATTGGTCTCGATTTAATTCAGGCCTCTTAAATGTACATTAATGCAGTTCTCGGTACCAAACACATTAGGACCTCACCCTATTATCCAAAGCCGTCAATCGCTAAAAGAGTTCATAAATATCTTGGCGTTTCTATGAGAAATTTTCGTTCTTAGAACCATACTAACACTATTCTCCATATGTTCTAAGCCGCTGTTTATTCGGTCAAACATAAAACAATTGGCACCTTTCCATCAGAAATATTACGTCGCTACAAAAATACTTTATCTTTGAACAACAATTGGAATTGAAGATTACCTCCAACAAACCCAAGATTCCGGAGACATGCAGAGAAGATGAACTAAAGGTTTTGATCGGTTGGAAGATCCACAACAATATAATCGGGGTCATTTAACTTTCATGTTAACATGTTCCGGCGAGTAATTTTGAATATTACTACTAATAAAATTTCAGCCAAACTTGAAACTCTTTGGTCACGTCCACTAATTATTTGTATATATTTTACGTTTCCTGTCACTGTGACATTGATTATTTGTTAGGTTATCCCATGTTTCCAATGTGAAGAAATATTTTGGACCAGAACATTCACAGGGACCAACAGAGGCTTAGAATTTGAGTTTTGTTTTCTCTCTCCTTTTTTTTCTTCTCTCTTCAAAGTATGACACCAACATACTGATAATTTGTTCTTATTCTTCCGTTCATTAAATAAATACACGGGAAAATTAGAAATAGTGTTGGCTGTTTTAAAACATTTGTTATGCTTTGGCAATTTTTCTAAACATTCCTTCGGGAGAGGTCTTTACTCTTTTATTAGTTTTAACATTCCCAAAGGTACTCAACGCTCTGCAATCCTTCTGCACAATCTAACACTTTACAGCACAAGTTTCCTTTTTTACCTTTTTTCTCTTTTAAAGTTAGTCCAATTTCTTTGCAGTAGATTAATTTGTAGTAAGTTTAAACTTTAGTTGAGTATAATTTTAATCTTTAGTAGTTGAAGACTTTATTTACTTTGCTTTCCTGTCTATATTTTACTCAGATTAATGGTAATCTCATTGTGTCTTAAGGTCTGTATACTTACACGTATTTCTCTTAAGCTGCTAAATGCTTCAGGTCCTACATTGGGTTGTTCTTTTGTATTTCGTTTTTGTTACTGTTTATTGATGTTTAGTCATGAATGTTAGCCTTTTTTTGTATTGTTAGAGGTTTAATTGTTGAAAATTTTGGTCCTTTATTATTTTACTTTTGGTTTTCTAGGGTTTTGTGCAATTTTAATTTGTTCGCTATACTTGTTCTTTTAGGAAAATTTAGGAAAAATTAAAATTAAAATTTAATAATTTTAGTTACACCCTATGAGACCTCAAACAAACTTTACACTTTTTCCAAGCTTTAATTAATATAGGACAAGAAAGAAAACCTATAAACTTTATCTCGCCTTTTCCCACTGGCCATAAATGTATTCTAGTTCATCCGGTAGGGGGAGGAGAATACAGGCCATTCTTTGCTATATTTGTTAGTACTAGGGTACTAGGTTTTCACTTATCTTCTCTTTTCAACACAATCCGTTGATATTATTATGGGTGTCAGTTATTGAGACTTTAAATTTCGTTTTAAGGCGGTCTCTTTATCCTTAAAATTCATCCTTTTCTAACAAAAATGCAATTAATATTCTAGAGTCGTATTCTGTTGGAGGTTCAAGGCGTTCCACCAGCCAATTACAGGTTCCATTTGGGTGCTTAAATGGCGTTTGGATTTTGGAGTGGAAATGTCCGGCTGATGGAGACTTGCCAGTACCTGTGCACACTTATATTCCTTCCCAAAGTTTCGGGAACACCTTTGTTTGAGCATTTGACCACCAAGCGTAATAAATATTTATGAGGAGGAATAAACCCATCCTAACTTTAGACATTTTACATAATAGCTGAGAGTACGAGACTCGTGTTTGAGTAATGTTACTGCCACTAGGTTTCTCCTCCTGCCTCTTTGAATTGTAGTTTTTCTTCTTGACTAGAATGATCAGTTGAAATTGATGCTAGCCTTTACGCTTCTTGAAATTTTCGCAACCGTGGAGTAAATTCATACTGATGCAAGTTGTAGCTGATCGCGGACGTCCGTGTTTTGAATCAGCGATACCTGTAGTTTCAAATCTCTCCTTCTTTCCCAAGTAACTTAACCTTTTGAGAGAGTATTTTTTTTTTCACTCCACAGGGTGGAGAGGGAGGATTTGGCGTCTACCACTATTATTTTGTTGGCCATTGGTCGGGCCGGTAGATGTGATGAGCATTTATCTTAATCTTGGCTACAGCTGGTTTTGTCATCTGCCAATGCTAAGTGTTTAACCTCTTTTCGGATGTTATGTAGATTCTATTGTCTGTATTGTTCCCTACACTGCATAATTGTGGGATGAGTTTTTGTCGCTGTATTGACTCCGGGCTTCGATAGAGTGAACAGGTGTAGAATAATATACGATGGACGGAGTAATTCGATTTCATCCTGGCTCGGTGCAGTGAGTTTTACTATCGTTGATTTGCCGTCCCAAAAACTCCACGTACCTCTTAAGTTATTGTACTAGAGGTCAGCACTTTCCAAATTCAGTGATAGTGAACAGTACAGTAGCGCACTGTACTTACTAATATCCATTTTTAAACTGTTGATGATATTTTCTACAATGATCATCTAATAATATTATGTAATTTGTGTTAACTGGAAGGCAAATATAGTAGGTGATGATAATAAAATCATGTCAGCAATTAAAATATACTATTATTTTTTTTATTTCTAGTAAGTTTCGAAATACTTTAAATTTAACGATGTACAGAGGGACAAAACTAATATCTTTTGACATGATTTTCGGTACACAGTACGATTCAGATACGGCATTTTTAAGGTATGTAATGACATAAATTTAGTTTCTCTACTTTATTAAATAAGATAGGTGAGGGTGAGAAATTTTATTTCCACTCTCTATGGATATCACAAATGACAAAGCCGTTTAACACAGATTGCAGACCACAGCCGGAATTGTAAAATACGCCACGGTCTAGTGATTAGGAACAGTTCACTGATGGTCATCCTTGTCAATTACTCAGAATGCACACAGTGCTGCGCAATCACGCCAATTAACATACCATTTGGAAACCGTCCCATTTCATTATACCCCTAATTCCTATAACCATCTCATTCATAAACTTGACAACATGACACCCTTTATACTCAATCCTTCTATTTGTGAACCAAAATAATAATCACCTCTTACCAAAGTTTGAAAAATAGAGAATTATTAACACTAAATGTGCTTGCCCTTTTGAATCGATGCTATTTTGATACAGTGGGAGCACTATTTTTTGGATAAATTCGCCGGGTTCACTGACTAGTGAAGCCACTTTTTATAAATACGTTAGAACCTAACGTGAGAGTTTAAATTGTGATTTTCTCATACACTGTAAATTGTGATTACACTTAAAGTTTCTGTAATGTTTGAACAGGCATTATTAAAAACTAGAAAAAAATCCGAAACAATTAAGCTCATATAAGTGAGCTAACAATGACAGTTGCATTGACTAAAATCCATGGACAGGAAACATTTGCAAAAAGCCTTAAAAATACATAGTTAGTCCTTTACGTTGCTTCTGGACTAAATCAGCTACTCGCTGCTTGAACCAAGTCTTTATAACAATATAAATACTGTTTTGTTGATCTCCCAGCCGAAAACATTATGATACTCAAGTGGATTAAACACCCAATATATAATGAAACAAATTTATTGTAAAATTGTTAGGTCATGTCATGTTTTTATTTGCATTAGATGTATATAATAAAAATACTTCGGCGTATACTCGTATGTTACGTGTTCACATCGCTCTAATTCACAAATTTACATATTTTCATCGTACAAATAATTTTAGTTTTTTTACATTTCGCCTCAACACTATTGTTTATTCATGCCTATTGTTGTCACAAGTACGAAACAGAAACTGTTATCACTCAAATCATGTTGATCTACATGATTGGAAATGTAAAATAAGGTGGGTTGATTTAAATCCAGAGTGTTTCTGAGTAATCACTAATTATAACTTACAAAGTTTATTACAGAGATCAAACCATCAACAATCAACTTATACTTTCGTCTCCAGGTCTAACATTATTTACAAATTATACTTTATAAAACACAAGTAAATAATATATATATATATATATATATATATTATTTACTTGTGTTTTATAAAGTATAATTTGTAAATAATGTTAGACCTGGAGTAAAACCTGGAGTATAATATATATATATATATATATATATATATATATATATATTAGCCTTTGTAACACTCACCTTTAACATGATGTTAAAACCTTAAAACCTTGTTAAAACTTTAAAGCCCTAATATCAATATTTAAGTCGAGTATTAAACTTACAAAAGGTATCGTAGTACCAAACATACAATTATTTATCTTAACCACATTGTAAGATCTTTACTTCAATTCCAAAAATTTTTAAATTTATTTTCAACATACTCACATTTTTTACATTTATTTTCTTTTTATTCTTCACTGATTCAGTTACTAAGTAACTTTTTTCCATTTGATTTAGCCAGCTTTAAAGAACATTGTTATTTCCAAACATGTATCTGTGTTTTGGTTTCTTATTGTCATCTCACTGTTATATCTCTGCTTTGTAAGGTATACAACTCTTTTTAAATAATTAAACTTTCTGAAAATAACATATATAACCAGAACATGACGAACGTGTACACTGTTGTCACGCAATACGTAGATTATTTTTAACATGATCTCCAAAGATTCGGAATATTACGAAAACAGGTTTATTTTTTTCCTGTATATAATACAGTATATTCAATCTGTAAATGTGCGTAGAGTACAGAATTAAATAAGCTACCACATTAAAGCTAATCAGCTAAAAATAAAGCAAAATCTTCTTTTCTGATTTATATTGGTTATTTTAGGTAATTGTATTACAAACTGGTATTTAACAACTGTGTTTCCGATTTATAGTTGAAGGAAAGAACGAATTAATTTCAGAAAAGAAATATTCTTACTTCAATCAGTAATATAATAATTACTTCAATTAAACTGGTGGTTATTCAACAAGCAAAGCATAATAAATTTGAAAGAACACTCAATACTTTTATACGTGACAACATAATAATTACATTTATACGGGTGCCCTATTAAATTTTTTATAAAAATTTTAAGAAAAGTTCATATTGATAAAATGTAATAACCTTAGCTGACTACTGTAAGTGTAAAAACGTTAAATTGTTTAAGATGTTAAATATATTATGTAAAGTGATTATAAAATATTAATTTAATAGAATTAATAATAGTAAGTCGTATAATCAATATCGTCACTTAGGTATTAACTACTTTTTGTTGAACTATAGTATATTTTACATATTTAATTTATTTACCTTTCTCCAACAAGCTCTACTTGTAATTTATTTATGTATAATGTATTGTCTGTCATTGTCCTCTACAATCCTGAACATGTATTAATTTGGATGTTATCTAATTATTTATTGAACTATTTGCTGTAGATTTACTTATTACGATAGATAGTGTTTAATTATGTCTTGTGTGTGTGTTTGCGTACGTGCGTGAGGCAAAAGGTTTTTATAAACACAAAACTAAAATTCATAAATAACTTCCATAGAAGTTATTCCAGTCTACGCACAGACTGTTTTGACGATTTCTCGCTATAACTATAGGCTCGTTTCTTTGATTAGTTTAATACCATTCTTTTTCTATTTACTTCCATTAAGACAAGGTGCTGAGGAAACCTCCTCGATAAACCTTGCTCTAAAGGACGTTTGCGCTGCTTTTTTAGTGATACAATCTTCCAAAAAGGTTAGTTTGGCGTGAAACTAATCGAGTTCCCATGCAAAATTCTCCATTAGAAGGGAAATCGGGCACAATATCTCAGTCATATCCGGTGTGAGAAAGCTCAGCTCCAGCTTCTTCTAGTCAAAGCTAGTAGTGATGGTACTCCTTCTTGTTTCGGCTTAGAGTAACTTGTAACACTTAGAGAGCCACGTCCATTTCAATAGTAATCCTCCGAAACAAACTGAACATATTGATCAAACATTGCACACCGACATCACACATCTCGGTATTTGCGATTTCGGATGTGCCACTCCTAGATATCTATATAATGGCTCAGATTAAACTGCCATATTGGTTTTTGCCAAAGGCAGTATTGGTTCCATTTTAAGGTAAAAACCAGATAAAAATGAACCCTCCAGGGGAGTTGTTTCTTTTTTGAGAGATATTCTTAAGACGAATTATATTTTTAGCAGAGTATTCATTGTAAATACTCAATTTACAATTAAGTTGATCAGATAAAAAACTATTATTGACTAATTAGTGATACTATCTAACTAATATTATTTGTTGCAACATCCCAATGTTATACTCCTTAAGGACTTTAAACTTAATTTTTATAATACTATACTGTAACACAAGATAACATTCTGAAATTGTCTTATTTTACTGATTAATTTAACGCCGTTAAATAGAGTTTTGGTTATATTTTAATTAGGTCCTAAATATGTCTGGGTTCTTCTGTTAGCATATCCTGACAATAGTTATTTATAGTTAACCATATACTTCCGATCTCCATCGCATCTATCAGGTTTGGTGAACAGGATGTTTGAGCATTGTTGGTAAATCAAACCCACGTTCAATTAGATGAAAATGAAAGACAGTTAGGAACTGGGCGTGTGACGGCAGCACGTGTGTGACATCGGTGTTGGTCAGTATTGTTTGGGGTGAACAATGGTACTGGGCAGTGTGAGTGGGCAGGGTGAGAGGGAGGGCAAGGGCTTGTTTACACAGTGTATGTGTAGGACCCCAGTTTATCACTGGGGGTTAGTAGTCACGATATCATAGCCACGTACCCTCTGTAAACTTTGCTTACCATCCGAAAACTGCTTCGTCACATTTTACTGCGACGACTGTGACACATATGTGTACCGTTACGTGCCAATCAATTTGGTTCAAATACATGTTGTACATGGTTTTTATGTACATTGAGCTAATTTTTATTGTACTAATATACAGTTTATGAGTACAACTAAAAGCATGTTAGACTTGTTTCATCTAACGGGTTTATAAAAAAATATTGTCATCTAGAATAGCTTAGATTATTTAGTGATTAAATAATACTTGCTAAATATACCTCTAAAAACATAGTAAATTTTTATTACATCAGTCTGCCATACAGGATGCGCTTTCCTAAATTGTTAAGGTATTTCCCGTGGTTAGTAAACAAGTGTCTCCATAAGCCCGACACGTCCATAACAGCAATACCTTTTTTCCAAATCATTTAAGGAGTGGTTTACTTTCTAACTTCTATGTTTGGAAAGTTATTCTAATGTTTGTGGTAGTGATGGAATAGAGACACAACTACAAAGTTAGATTGCTAATTGCGGTCGGTGAATCTATCTTGAGAGCGGCTGTCTAGGTATGCTGGTTCTAGGCATGATCACACTTAAGTTATTTTGGCGTAGTAAGGTGTCATGTTCTGAACCAAAAATGAATGTAGAATCTTGCCTTGGCTGTCTCCAAAAACATAAACAACTGGTGTAATCAATAATGTCTTTTCGAGACGAATGACTACTTAGCTGCGGTCTCCTTAGTCTTTATTATTTTTGAAGTCTCATTTCGCCGTCGTTTGGCTGTATTTAAAGGGAAACTGGCATTCTTTATGTCAAATTTGTTGTTTTTCGTAAGTCTCGGAGAGTAAAGAGTATATGTTTCACAGAGTTCATAAAAAACTATCACATTTATAGAAAAGGTAAAAAAGTCCAATTTCAAAAGGTTCGAATTCCAAAGAAGAACCAAAAGAAAAAACTACTCTGAAAGTCTCCTGAAACTAAACATTTACGTTACATAACGATGAACAAATACACACAAATTCTTACTTTAGTATCATAAAATTTTACATACTCTCAAATTACGAGGAAAAAATTATTTTTGTGCTATACACTGACAATATTAGAATAAAACTATTTAATGGAATCAGATGTCGGCTTACAATTGATGACTATTAGAGAAACAGTAAAAAAGAGTTGCGCACATTTTAATAGAGATTCAGATAGGTCACTAGTCTATCATGCCCTGAGCCAGTTCATCTGTTTAGGATAAGAGTGAGAAGGTGGCGAGGGTAGGGAGGGTTAGTGAGATGGACAAAACCCACTAAAGAACATGAATTAACAAAGAAACAAGCAAGTTCGTCCATCAAAAATTTATGGAACAACTATCTCTAAAATTGTTTTCTTCTGTAAAACTACCCAGGATGAATCCCTAGATGTGGAAACATCTCTAGTGCGTTTAGAAAAATGGTTTGTCATTTAAATGTCCTCATTTTCTCTTTTTAGTTGTTCGACGTGGTTTTCAAGCTCCAATATTCGAACAATGAGATGATCCTTGCTCTTTAGAGGGTCATCGTCATTTACCCCTACACACTATATATCTTTTTCTTTTCCAACAGGTTTGGCACTAGTAGCGATATCGAGTTGAGAAAAGTAGAGCTAGGCGACGAGGTCGTTGATGCTGGAGATCGTGAGATGTCAGGGATCTCAAATTAACAATATGTGGTCCTCTGAGTTTATCCTTGCCAACTGTTATCTTAGTTTTTTTATTGCTATGACTTAATTTTTGCTTTCCAATCACGACCAATACATCTCTAAAGAATGTCCCCCCTATACAGAGTCCAGCATATTTACCGTCTTCAGTTATGTGGCACGGTTGACCTTCTTTGTAACTTCTATGGTAAATTTCATTGTCTTTCAGCCACTGTAAGAAAATAAGTGTACGGTAAAAATAAATAAACAAAAGAATTAATGAAAAGTAGTAAATAACATAAAATAATGACTAGAATGGATATTTTAATTGTGTAGTTTGAAGAATTTGTAGATGGTTATCCATAGTGTAAAATGTAGCAATAATTGTACCATTCAATGATGGGAATTGAACACACTCCGCTACTCTGACCATTAGTCCACAAGTGCCTCACTGGTTAGGCGTAATCACCAGTACGTAAATAACACGCTCCGCAGATATCGAAGTGAAGGACCCGTGAACACTGTGTTCTGTTGTAGATGTAAATCAGTTCTATCAGTTCATCGGTTCATTCTAAGTACTTATCATAAGAATAATATCACATACATGTAATAGAGTATTAACAGTTCACAGCCATTTCAACGTTCTAATACACAATGCATTACTCCAACGAATCCAAAATAAATTAATATAGAAGAAGATAAAGATAGCAAGATGGCTTGTTACAAGTCGGCGCATGCGAACCACTTCACAGTATAGCTGGACGCAGAGAAGAGGACATACGGCACCTTTTTTTGAAAAAAAAAAAAAAAAAAAAAAAAAAAAAAACACACACACAATCATCTCGGAGGAAAGACCCGATTGGAGGTGCCTACAGATGTATTTACAAAAGATATTACAAGGTAATAGGTAGAATATAACATGGGTAAATCAAACAAATCAGTATGTGCCTAAATAAAATGTAAATGTTTATGAAGTACAAACCTGCTAGTTTGTTACTTGATATTACATGGTACGATTTTTATAATAATAATATAAAGTGGTATAGTAAGAAGACTGTATCAAATCTGTATTGAAGCGTTCTTACAAATTGAAGAACTCTTTAAGAGCATTTAATGTCACGACTCCACTTTGTGTGTCTGTAGCCTACGGAATTCCATGTTTTTGTAGATTAATCTACATTGGGGAAACAAAACATTTAATTTGATTTTTGAACGTAAAGGCATAAGAGATAAAACAAAACATACTTAATGAGTTTTCACGCAACGAAGTACTTAAAAATGATATATTTTTATCCAAGGATAATAAAGGAACGCTTACAAATAGCTAAGAAAGAAAATAAGTTCAATAAAAAGATCATTTTCAGATTGATCTTTGATGTATTAAGTTTAATATTCAGTACTGGACCAGTCGGTTTTGAAACCCTGTTAGCCTGTGATAAAGAAGTCTTATTGATCCCTGGTCTATCAGATTAATTGGTGATTGACTAAGGTTGATATTCAGTAATGGACCACTCAGCTTTAATTTACATTAATGTAGTTATTCAAGAGTGTTCTCAACAAATCAGAAGTAAGTCTAATTTTAATTGTTTTAGTAATTTTTGATACTGTGCAAATCTTGTATTATTCTTATTTAGTTAATAACAATTCTCCTCACGAAACAAATGATTCTTCACGCCGGATCATGTTTCAGTCCTTTAGAAATACAGAGCAACAATTTTTGTCTTTAAAATTAAGTAACGCTGAACATTAGCGCCAAAACGCACACGCTTGTTATTTTCATATCGTCTTTTTCGTCCATGTTGAATGACGCTCAAGCATCACTGCATACCCCTTAGATTGGACTTTTCCAATAATCCACCTTCCCTCAGTTGAACTTTCTATCCCAACTCTACTATGATGTATACGAATAAAAAACCTTGTTGATTGAATTTATTTTTTTGTAATAATATAGACTGTTCTTAGATTTTAAGCAATATTTCTCTTAAAAGGATTAATAATTTATTGGTGTATCATTTTTTATAACTTGTTTTGTACTAAGGGCCTATTATCTTTTTTCATGTGACTTAATTAACAATTTATTAAGCTAATGAATTAACATTCATCTTTTAGTCAGTTAACTTTAATTGTGATAAGGCTACTTTTATTCAAACAATTACAAGCAATTTATTTATTTCAACAATTTATTACAAGCAAATTGCAACATGGTTTTGGAAAAAGATTCTCTATGGTTGTACTATAACATTCTCTGATCTATTCCCGTTTCTAGATTTACCCGCATAGCTGAGTGATGGACTATTCCTGGGCTGTTTGTTTGTAAACAGTGTCCTGCCACACCTCACTAATAGTGGGATAGACTTTTAAACACAAATATATGGTTGATTTTAACTCAGTAGTTTAGAACTCTTTGGCTCACACTTAAACTCATTACTAATCTATTATTACTTAGTTGGATATCCCATTAAATTTACTGTTGAAGATTCGTTCATTTAGTTGCTATTTTCTTAATTTTTGCTACTGGTTTAACTACAATCATGTCTAAGCCAATCAAGTTCGCTACGTATGTTCTATTAAGTTTGAAAAAATATATAATTAAAAAAATATTGACTGCTGTTGAAGCGATCGCAGTTGTTCCAAGGTTACATTCGAGCCTTGTCAGCCTAAGTTAACGAGATAGCTAAACAACGGGCTGACTTTTAAGGCAATCCGAACCGAGTTTTGGATCATCTGTCTCCGTATGATGCTCGTACTTATCAACTTTCTGATGACCAAGATACGATCAACTAACTGTTTATCAAGATACATAGCCTTACTGAGTCTCTCAATCCGTTTGAATATCCCAGCACTCTCTCATCATTTAGTAAACAAGGTACACTTATCTCTCACCCACAAGCTCACGTTACCAAAATTAGAATTCAAACATTTTGATGGTAATCTTTTACAATGGGATAGTTTTATTAATCTTTTTTATTCTAGTGTACATCGCAACGCAAGTGTTTCTAACGTTTCCAAATTTCAATATTTGTTATCAGTGCTATCTGGTGAACCCTCAAACTTGGTTAAATCTCTGAGTATTACTACAGCTAATTATCTTGTAGCATATCAACTGCTGCGTGAACGCTACCATAACTCACGCTGACTCACCACACTTCATCTCAATTCTCTTATAGACTTCCTGAAAATATCTCAGGTTCTGTTCGTAATTTACACAACTTCGTTGACCTGTTTTTTTAACACAGTGAAGCATTAAAAAATTATCGAGTGCGGCGTCTCAACTACATTCAACCCTAAATTAGCCGCTCTTATTTAGTTCAAAATTGACAGTGAACTGAGCAAAAAGCTAGAAGTCTGTAGGTCCAATCAAGACAATGCTACTCACACTTTACCGGAAGTTAAGGATGTAATTAAATTTTTTAATACGGAGTGTAACCAAACCGAGGACGCCACCCTTCATTTAATTCAAAAGGTTAATACAAATCGTTCCTCTCAAAATAAACCAACGATGGGTGTTAGATTTGCTGAACGGCCTAATATGACAGCAACCATGAGATTTTTGCAAAATAACTCTCAAGGACAAACATGTTTCACCTGTGATTAACAAGACCATAAAATTTGGCAACAACTTCGATCGTGTCTTCCCCTCACGAAACAACTCCGCTATGATATATTTTACTGCTACAATACAGTATAGTTAGACTCCTCCGATACATTTAGCATATTTAATATACCATATGCTATGTCACAAAAATTATAATAAAAAATCGAACACTAACCTATAGTCAATTGTAATTGTTACAACGTATGTATTACAAATTACAAGACTAAAGGCCGCCTTAGAGCTATATGAAATTAACTAAATATGTTTGATACAGTGTTTTTTGTCTCAAGCTATAACGGTAAGGATATTTTGCATAATGTATTTGGAATGGATATGCTATAGAAAATCACATAAATATACTAGAATGCTTACAAATATTAGTAATCCGTATTAAAAGTAAAAGTATTTCTTTCTCTCAGGAATTTCTGTCAGAATACAAAAGTGGTTATGAATAAAATGTTATTCATAGTCGATGGATATAATCTAATGTCTAACAAATGAATATTAACTGCGACAAATAATTGAAATATGTTGTCTGGTTAGAATAACATTTAATGATGTGAAATTCGGTTCAAACCTCAGGTGGTTATCGAATCACAATTATTGATAATTAGATTATAATTACTCAACGCTTACATGCTTTCAACGCCTAGGACATTAAAACTTAATCATCAATGGTTTCATCAGAATAACTAATTAAATATTATGTTATAATGCAAAAATGAGTAATTCATATAACGAAAACATTGAATGCATTAAAATAAATTAAACCCATATAAAAAGTGTCTTCGTATGTTTTTTATAAATTAAATGACCAATGACGGGGTTACAGTTCAGTTATATAACATATACACAGTACACTTACGTGTGATTTGTTTTATAAATCTTAACATACGGTTGTTGAAACTTCACATTAACAAATTATACATGAAAAAATGTTAACCTTTTTGAACATTCTTTATATACTTTTAACACTTTTAATTGGATTACGTTCAATCCAAATGAAAGGATGTGGATTATGTCTTTGCAATTCAGTACAGTTTTAAAAGCAAACCGAGTTTCTAAAGTGTCCCAACTTTTTTAGGTTTTAACTGCGTGACAACATAACAACTATAACATTAAAAATTAAGTCACTTGCTGTTTACAGTTAATATCCACGTTTAAATCCTAGGTATAAAAGTGCAAGTTGTTTCAAACCCTCAATAGCTAATTAGAATACATTATAGTTATGGGACGTAAATTGAACAAGAGATAAGATGAAAGAAGACCACTTTGGGTATTCTACTGTAGTAGTTCATGTGTTCATTCTATTAACACCCATATTTCTACTCCATTTAAAATATTGTTATACAATTAAATGTTATATGATTTTCTTTGCTGGGATTGATCACTTACTTGTAAGTGATTTATATTCTTCTGTACTTGCTCTGAGGGATAATTCCATCGGTAATGAGTTCAGTATGTCAATATACTGTCTCTGACCTAAATGTGCACACAAAATATGACTCCTTTTTGTTACTCTTGCAGTGCTTGATTTATGCACTGGAAATTCTGTCTTAAATTTTTGACCTTGCTGTGGAAGGAATAATGGTCTTATTGGTTATTCTTAGCCAGTGCACTAAATATAAAAAAATAATTATTTATAATACTAGTAAAAGGTTATTTCATCGGATCTTTGCATTTGCTCTGAATAAGCGGGTTAATATATATTTTAATAACTGTGCCCTGAAAATATCCTATATGTTTGTCTTTGTACTGATCGTTCTTTGTATGGGCAATGTAGTCATTTATTATGTATTTTTGCTATAAATTTTATATGCACTACAATTAATTATGTCCTTATTGCTCTGTATATTCCATGATCAGGGAGTATGTTGAAAATGTCGTTCCTGTGTGATTGTTCTTGCGTGATTATTGTTCTTCCGTGCGGGAAATTATTTAATATTTGTATATTCTAGCATGCTTTCTGTGCAGGTTGTCTTTTTGTTGTAACCGGTCCGTCTTGACAGAAACGTGATCCCTATTGAATTATTCTTCCTCAAAAGTATGTGGATCCTAGATTTTTATCTTTATTGTAAACTATGTCGAATTAAAATGTTCTTACTGTGACCGTAAACATCTGGCCTCTTTTCATTTAATTTTAATGTAACCTTATTTTACTTTATGACGAGTCAGGTTGTTCACGGAAAATTTCGGTAAATACTCTTATTGATCACTAATCGATCTATTAGCTTTTTAAGGTAAAAATAATGCTAGGATAGCCCATTTGGGTAAAAAGTTGTAGGAATGATGAAGAGCAAGTACGGTCATAATTTTCCACCTGGACCTATTTCTACAGCACCGCTCCTGCACAGCCATTTTGGTACCTGCAGTTTAAAGATTCTCACTTGCACAATGTTTGAGATGATTCGGTTACTTGTCGCTCCGTTATTTTATAAAATTTGATATATTAAGTAAATGAATCATGTTCCGTTTCCCCCTGCTTTGTGCATATCAATGTTACGTTTCCTCGTAATTTGTAAAAAGCAGTAGACAACAAAAACATTTATTTCCTTTAAATTTCCTAGTTCCTAGTATTATAACGTTGTAACTTAACACTAATAAGTCGTGTACTATATGCTATTTTGTTTTGCTGAGACTTTGTGGTGTAAAGTGTAACTTATATTGAGAGCCTCATACAATGTTTATTTCCTTTTTAATATGTTTTACGGTATGGAAAGTTTTAACTCTTTTTTCGCAACTGATATACAGTTTTTGTTGTAAAATTAATAGTATACAGATGGTATTTATTTTGCTTCACCAAAAATATATACAAGTCACGATCTTTGTATTTGAGTATTTGAAACTCAGCTTATATGCGTGAATTCCAGGAATGTTCACCTTACACCATACATCAAAAGTTAAATACAGTTAATTGTATTTAAAGTTAAGGCAACATTTACTGTAAAATATTTAATATGTACTATTACTACCAACTTACTAATTAGCTCAATTGCTTATTGTTGACGGAATAATAACTTGTAACATACACTAGCAGTTATAAAAGTAAGAGGGCCCAGTTTGTCACCATCATGTGTATAGTAATGGATGGTATTCTTCCCCAGTTGTAAGGGGGTTGTATATTTTAAAATATCCTACTAGCAGTAAGGTTAAAGCAAAAATCCTCTAAAACTATATAACTAGAGAGCCCACAGAAGTATCATGCGATAGTTTGTACGATTCCAATAGTATATTATTCTTTTAACCTGATCTACTTTCCCAATTGGCTTAAGAAGAAACATAAGCTAAGCACAATCGGACCATGATCAGAGTATGTAGTTTAAATTTAGCATTTTCTGCAATGTCCAAGATTTTATTAATCTTTATTTTTAAGCAGAAAATTTAGGTGGGATTCCATCGCTTCATTTAAGTAAGTAATTTGTCACAGTAACATAAGGGAGGACTTGAGCAAATCTGGATTTTGTAAGGGTAAATTGTGAATTGGTAAGTAAGTGACACTTATTAGGATTGTTCAAATGCATTATACTCTTTGAATATTCTAATATTTTAACTGAAAACATAAGTGGTTCACAATTATATACGAAAAATAAAAAGCTTGAAATATGTATCTCCACATTGCTGCCTTTGTTCCACTATGCATAGCGAATCACCAGTAAAATTGGGCCCAATCGGAGAACATTTAGAAGTCCCTATGATTTGAAGGTTCTAGTTTTGAATTTAAATTTTTATAAATTAACCGTTTAAAGGTTACTTTTAAGCAATTCAGCTAACAATTACTTGAAACTTGCTTTTAATAGGTTTAATTAGTTGCATCAATTTCACCTACTTTATGTTCATTAACTTTCAATTGTGACGATCCTTTACTCTTACTTCTGTAATTTTCAATAGAAAGCACAGAACATTAAATTAGTGAATGACTGTGACGAAAGAGAGATTGCTCTGATTCAAACATTTAATACTTTTACAACAACAAATTTTGAACACTTTTATACCTTCTTCAGGTAGAACAACCACACAGAAAACACACACACACACACACACACACACACACACACACACACACATATATATATATATATATATATGTATGTATATATATATATATATATATATATATATATATATATATATATTGAATCGTAACAAGTAAGGGCTCTGTGGTGTAATTGTAGCACACTCACCCGGCAAGTGAGAGATCCGGGTTCGAGTCCCGGCGGAGCAAGTACTTTTTGTGATTCTATATTTATTGAAATTAAATTAGGCTATTGCCACTTATACAAATTTAATGAATGTAAACAGAAGTCATTTGACAGGTATTTGGTCTTCCGATCATATGTTAGTTTGGTTATTTAAACACATATGTGAAAGAAACGGCCAAATACAAAATAATTGAATCGTAACAAGTGATGGCTCTGTGGTGTAATGGTAGCACACTCACCGGGCAAGTGAGAGATCCGGGTTCGAGTCCCGGCGGAGCAAGTACTTTTTGTGATTCAATATTTATTGACATTATATATATATATATATATATATATATATATATATATATATATATAGGGG
Organism: Homalodisca vitripennis; assembly: GCF_021130785.1. Taxonomy (NCBI): domain Eukaryota; kingdom Metazoa; phylum Arthropoda; class Insecta; order Hemiptera; family Cicadellidae; genus Homalodisca; species Homalodisca vitripennis. The sequence continues at coordinate 88,166,404 of NC_060215.1, read as the reverse complement.
ATGCATGTGGAGATTACGTTTTCTAATATTTAACTTTTTTGGACCACCCTACGGCATTTCGCAGTTTTCTAAAACACTTAGATACATATTTTAAATAATTTAGCTAATTTGAACTACAGGAATCACGTAATATAACAGTTAGTGTGAGGAAGCATGTAGATTTTAGAATCAGCACATTTTTAGGTTGTAAAATGTACAATTCGATATGTATATTTCTAAATTAAAAAGTAGGCCTTATTACTTAAAAAGAATATCATTTACCGTTTAGAAGGTAATTTTAATTACAATGAAATACTGTGCACTCAGTTTATAATATAGCCTAACGTTAACGCCTCAAAATAATCTAACGTATACAACCAATAACGCCTTAAATGAGCAATTGTAAATTATACAAATTTAGTAATTCTTACAGGTTCCAACAAATATTCTGCCGTAAGTTTTATCTAAAAAATATAAATCATAATGTTTTCTTAAGATTTCCGTACAAATTAATTTGATATACATACAATTTTAAATGCTGCGAAACGGAAAATTATGAAAATTAAAATGTATGAACTACTAATAAAAACTTTGATATACTAATAATTCTTAATAATAATAATAACTGATTCCATCAATATTTTACAGAACTTCTTTGAACGTCTTTTAGGAATAAAAAAAAGTATTAACATGATTAATATGAATTGTTTAGAACTAATTTCAAGACAATGAAACGATAAAACTTGGGAACATTCCATTCATATGATACTTACAAAAATGTCAGTATTAAAACATTTTACACAGTAATGATAATCAACAAAGACTCATACTTAACAAACACGAAGGTTAAAATTAAATGATCGCTAAATTGTGATCAAGTAAAACTTTCTATCTTTATGTGGGAGCAAAAGTAGCTAAAATGTATTATTGATAAATAGGTAGGCTAAACCATGAACCGTTGTTTTCGTACACAACGCTATAAAAAATAGTAGGATGCTTTTTAATCGAAACTTTGTAGATATGAATAGTAACGTGTTGTTTCGTTATTTTAAATTTATTTCTCTAACAAGAAAGAAAATAAACAAAATATAATTATAAAAATAATAGAAAATATTTTAATGTTTTAGAATTGCATTTAATTAAATACAAAAAACATAACATTTCATTATATAATAGATAACAAAATTCGTCAAAACAAGTAAAAACTGAGGTAACAAGAATTCTATGGATTCTGGCCAAGTGATAAAGTTGCTTGAACAACAATTAGGAGCTCTAGGTAGAGCGCTGTTGTTTGCGATTTTGAGCGTATAGGAGGGTCGTCATCGGTATCTGATCGTGGCAGGACAGATATGTCTTGATCATTAGAATCACCAAGAGGTGTTATTACGAGAAGGTTAATCGTATTCTGTAAAACTTTTTGTAACCTATTGCACCGTCAGTGAATTCCGCTGGTGAAGGAGGGCGTGGAAAAGAAGGATGTATGGCTGGTCATGACATGCTCTGTGTCTCCGTTTAACTCAGAGCTTTAAATACATAAATAAATTTATGTAATGTAATAATAAATCTCTTCATAAGGAGTTCATTCGCTGTTACCAAGTCCGTAGTTATTTTGGGCAATGCGCTGGATTGACAATGCTGCTAGAGTGTTCCAGCGGGCAGTGTGTCAGTCAGTAGGGAGCTTTCCCGTTTAAATGGCGGCGAATTCAATAATTTATTAAGTGCGGGTAACCTACTACTCAGAATGATATTTTATTGCGAGAAAGAGAAGTTAGTTATTTGAATGTAATGTAAATTATATTTGTTTGATAGATTTATTGACCAACCTTATAGATTGTTAATTTATAACAAAATATCAAGTTAAAAATAACTGTATTTAAATTTTGAAACGCTTTGGACTGTTAGTAAAATATGATATATTTAGTGACATAAATAATAGAACAGACATTATGCAAGTAGCAGCATATTTATTTTAACAAAACCTAAAATTTCTTGGTCTATTTGATAAATTAGTTCATATTTATGTTGTTGAGGTACAAATTTTAAGTTTATTTAACAAAAGGCATTTATTTTCTGCTTTAATTTCTATAACTAAAATACTTTTATAAGTAAAGATCATTTTATCTAGTTAATTTTTTTAATCCATAAAGAGCATATAAAACATTTTTGAATATTAATTGAGGTTGCCAAATAAAATAATCAAAGGGCCTGAGCGAGAAAAATTATTATTCAAAATTCATAACTTAGCTTCTGGATTGCTATTATCAGTATATATATGTATATATACAGGGTGATTCAAAACTAAACGGCAATCTCTCGGGAGCTTATTCTATAGCTAAAAACAAGTAAAAAAGTTCATATAACCATATGCCCGGAAACGCTTCGTTAGCGAGTTACGCCTAGCGAAAGATTTCGCCCGGATTTCAGAACCCTTGGTGAAGTCAGGCCGTATAAAAATGGTAAAGGTAGTTACAAAGATACAAATACGATTGTTTTTTATGTTTTTATATCTGACAAATTTATTAAAATTCGTCCCAGAGCTGTAAATGCAATACTTTCAGAGATATCTTACGTAAAAACACAAGAATTGGTGCAAAGAAATAACACATTTTTGTGTTTAACGTAAGATTACTTCCATAAATGTTAAATAAAGGTCAATTTTTTCTTAAACAGATTTGTAGAACATTTAATTCTGAAAATATTCATGTGAATTACTTAGGAAAAAAATTAATAATAGGTATTGAAATTTAGCTTTATTTAAAAATAAAAACAGACGCACAAAAATGCATATTCTTATCTGCATAAAATATTAACTAATGTTTAGGTTGTGAGTAACAGCTGATCATTTATTCAACACTTTTTATCGTCATATTTTCTTTGCAAAGGTTGGCAATATCAGCTGATCAACAATTAAGTTAAGGATCTTATGAAAGAGAATAAACAGGATAGCCGATAAAGTATAAGTCTACAGTATTAATAAAAGATTCACAGATAGGATTTTAACTTTTTTCTGTTGTTATCTCTACCTCAGATCCAAAGTCCGACGGGAAAACAGTCTTCTCTCTGGATCTGATTAAACTTTCCTCTGGGTTTAGTAGACGACAGAATTCAACTTCAGCAAACCTTGTCAAGCTGGCCATCTTAATCATTATGATAGACTTCTAAACTAACAGTAAATTAAACATTTAAATAGATCAGTTAAATACCTACGAGTAAGGATTATAAACATGAGTGGACTGGGCGGGAGTGGTGCGCCATTGTTGTGTGGCGTGTGTCACATGAGGTTAGTTGTTTATACGTTGTGTGTGTTGGGGTCTAGTTTTATCACCAAACCACGATCCCATATCCGCGTACGGCTCTATATATTAGGCTTGCAATTTATGTGTACAGTCACAACATACTGTTACAGATTATGACGTAGAAAATACAGTGAATTTTTATTATTAAAAAACAGTTAGCTAATCGATTTAGTTTAATGAACATATTAGGTTACTTGGACCTAACTTTTAAGTGAGGTATTGATAATTATATTTGCTTCGATTTTATGACTTATTACACTTATTAAGTTCTAGTGTTACTAATTTTAGACCACTCGGTTGTGAATGCCTTGACATACTGTTTAATATTTACTACATTGGGTTAGATAAATAGACATAAATATATATCAAAATAAAACAAATTTTTGGAATGAGTTCTATAAATGGAAGCACCACCTAATATAAAATAATATATAATATATAAACCCTTATAAGTGTTCTATATTGTAGTGGTAGTACGCTCACTCGGCAAGCGAGAGATCTGAGTTCGAATTCCGGCGGAGCAACTACTTTTTGTGATTCGATGTTTATAGAAAAATTATATATGTATTTTTTATAACTTTTTTTAAATTTATAATTTTTCAATGGTACATGTATCAATAAAACCCGCTAATGCATAAGCGATCGAGGCCATTTTAAAAGTACGCTTGCACAAGACGGGAGTAGTTAAAATTATTATTTTGATAGGCTTCAGCTGTATTACATTACTTGTAAAAAGTTTAAAATGCCTATTTTGGAATTTTAATAACCATTCTAACGGTAATTTTTCCAACGAAATTCGTGAACGCATAAGTGAGCACGGCCACACAAGGTAAGAGCAACAAAACAGCTGATACCTCTCAACTGTGAGATGTTTGGCACTCGCGGCTTATACAAGAGTAATAACCCATTATTATATGACACTATTATATAATAATGTGTATGTAGCAAGATGTATTACTAGAAAGGATGCCCTTTTTTAGATTTTTTTAATCCTTATGCATCACATAATTAAAACACTCAATTGGTTTCCCTACGTAATATACCGTTTATAAATCACATTTAAAGATTCAGGAACCCTTGAAGTGTAAATAAAAAGTATGTAATCTTAACAAGACTTAACAAAATTACGTTTATAGTTTTTTATTCGACTTGAAATTTTATTTCTTTATGTATTCTTTTTTCAGTATTCACTCTTATAATATAATTCATTTTGCGACCAGAAATTCAACACGAATTTCGTGCTTTCCTTTCTTGGCTTAATACCAAAAGTTATCACCATGTGTTTCCATTAAGCATTCTTGGAGCTGGCCAAACCTAAACAAGACGCGTTGAACAAAACACTTGTATGAAGCTTGAAGTTGATTTGTGAAGTACTAAGATGACATACGAAACACGGTTCATGAAGCACGAACTCACCTGTAACAACCTCATTTGGAATGTAGCTGCCAACTTTTAGTAACACAGTGATGATTAGTTCATGTCGACTAATCAGACTACACTTTACCTTGCTTTTCAATTTATGTTAACAATTATTCTTTGGTAATTATATATTTCATTCATAACAATTAAAATTTTGATTTTCTTGGTTTAAATATCAATATTTTGTTCTGCTGAAAACGTTTACTTACAGAGTTCGCAAAAAGACCCGCAGAACCAAGGCGCCGGAAATTGATTGGCACATGTATGTTATAAACTCTGCGACAACGGTAAGGATTTTTTGTACTTTTAAGATACTTCAATTCCTATTTTACATAAATAGGGTATAACACAAATAAAAATCACATTGTTCTAAGTACATTTTTGGCCACAAAATATGAAGGACAAAATGTAAATAAGTAATAGCAGAATTTAATTAAGTGTAGACCACTCGTGTAAAGTATAGACCTGTTAATTTCTACTAATGTAGTGACTACAATTAGGTATCAGTGCAGTCAATGATATGGATGGATGAAACTATTGTGGACATACATTGGCTTTAACTTCACAACTGGTGCAGAACATCATTACAGGTATTGATGTTGTGTAAACTACATAACAGAATTATATTATGTATATTCCTACTGGATTTAAGAGTAGTTATTGTGCACCTTATATATTTTTGTAAAACTAGAATTTAGGCTTTATTGGAAATTCAGTATTTTGTACTTCTTAACGGGTAAAACATTTGAGCCGGTCCATAAAATATTGGTCTGTTTGGTAAAGACTGGCACATTTAGAGGTTGGTCTATAATCAGGCCAAACATTAACTAAAGTTGAGAAGAAGGAAACGTTTCGTATAATGCACGAACTGCACTTATGCCTAAAGTCGATGACTAAATGACATTATAAAGACTTATATAGTCATTGTCACAAAGATTTTACATCCCAAAACAAGAGTTTTAATACAAAATATACTAATTAGTCAAGTACTGCTAGCCCTTTAAGGCAGTGTAAGTAGCATTCCTATGTGAAGTTTTTGAACGTAAAAATATGATATAAGGGTATAATCATAAAAAAGGGGATAATAAGTAAGTAGTAAAATAAGGGGATATAAGGGTTAAAATCTATTACGTGTTACCATTTTCTAGGTAGTTCATTATTTGACTTATGATTGCATAATAGAATAATCATGAAGTATTACGAAATATAGGAAACTATGAACTTTCACGAGTTCAACAATTCTATAGGTGCTCCTTAAGAAACAGTTTAAAGAGTAAACACGTCCATGGAACAGAATACTATCCCGTGAAATACAGGGCGGTCATAATAACTGAAGGTGTTTCTCTGCAACACCTGAGAAATAGAGTATAGAGTCTAACTGTCCCCTACAATGCTTTACCACACCGAATTTGGCCGTCTGCGTCTGTCCTCTTTTTATTGAACTCTTGTCCTGTTTATTGTTTATTTTATTTTACGTGAGACTATTTTATGAATATAAGTTGTTAAAACACTTATTGGAGGTATGTGTTGTTTCTATTTTGCACTGAGCGTTATGGTATTAACTTTATAATATAATGATCATATCAGAGAATACTATTTGAGATTGTGTGATCACCACGCACTTTTGAAGATTTTATTTACTGGTGTTATCGTTTTCGTAAAAAATTCAGGAACCGAAAACTTTTACATTCATAGTTACAATATCATAATAAGGATGTTAAAATGTATACCACCCGTTTTTAATTTATTAACAATTGATTACTTTATTTAATTAACTTAAATTTATCTAAGATTTTACCTAAAGTATATATTTTTATTGGCATAATATTAACACAATATAAAATATCGCACATGAAGATTTCAATTTGATTCAATTAATTTAATGTTTTCATGTACACAAGAGAAGAGGGTTTTATTATTTATCCATGTTATTGGATATAAAGCTCATTAAGTTGTTTTACATAATTACATCCCATGTTTACGTGGTTCCTCACCTTCAGGTTATAACTGTGAACAGGTAGATGGTTTGAAACTTCATTTTTAAACAATGAGTACGCTATTACTCAGTACACATCAACAATAGGAGCATCGTCTCTGTAGAGTTTCCAAACCCTTTCAAAGTAGCTAAGATACCATATACAAAATCAGTGTCATTCGAGACAAAACCAATCTTCAGCCCATGAAATTGCTTACTGTGTTCACGAATTTACTAGAAAAAGTTGTGAAGGATCAACTTATGTATTATGTATTTGGGCCATAAACAAATTTTAATACACCGTGAATATGAGTTCAGAAAATCCAAGGACGCATTATATGCGCTTTTTAAGTTGGCCGGAGATGATAACTCCGCCTTCTTAAACACCTGTTCTTCTTAAACGCCTTCCGTTCTGAAACACCAGTTAAGTTTTGTTTTTAGACAGAAAGAAGCTATATGTAAATTAGAGATAATTGGGGTTGATCTGAAATAGTTTAAAAGTTATATACGGAAAAGCGCGTGCGATTTACGACCATTATTGATGTGAATTGGGAACAGGAAACTGATGATTACGGCGTTATCCAAGGAATTTGGGAATATATGACAGAGACAAACTTTGAAAGATATATGAATCACTTTGAGGTACACGCTCGCTGCTCAAAAGAACGCCTTTGCTTTGTTTTGATTGATAACTTCAGTTCATACCTGTACTCTCCAGTTCTTGAATGTTGGAAAGATAATGGCATCACTTTTTTTTCTTTTCCAGCATATTTAGTCATAAGCTGTAGCCTATAAACAGAAGTTTTTATAGGCCTTTAAAAGTTCATAAACAATAGCACTTCCATACGCTGCAATCCCTATTAACATAATGAGTGAATTCAAGGTAACTGGTATTAATCCATTTAACAGAAATATCTTTACTGACAGTGATGTTGTACCTTTCTATACTTTGGATAGGCCAGCCTCAAACACTTAAAGCAGACCATCAACTTGAGCTGAGATAAACGCTACATCCACCACCTATCAGTATGTTCTAGCTATTCCTTCAATATCTAGAAAAAAGTGTACCGTCAAAAACCTCTTGGAAAAGCGGAACTCGGAAAAGGTATGGTATCAGCGAAAAGAAAGCGTGTTTCTGCCATAGTGTCTGACACTACAGTATAAAAAGCCTTTCATAAGAGAGCTCTTTTTCTAAAAGAAAGAACAAGCAATAATAGAATTTTTTGAATTGCAGTGAAACGGAAAAAGAAACGAAGGCAAGAAGACAATGAGGAAGACGAAGAATCATTGTGCCTAGGATGTTTAAAGTCTTTCTCAAATATTTAACCTGAAGCACAATCGATTCAGTACACAACCACCTGCTAGCAGAGGCCTTATCAGACAACCATAAGAAATGGAATCCGCCTAGTATTTTTTTAATGCTATAACTGTTATAACTTGATCTGGGCAGTGATTACAGATTACACTGTGACCAAATAAAGCATGCTGCTTAGTAACGATTAGTTGTATTTAGATTTTCTAAAGTCATTAGTTTAAGTTATCAAAAGATTACATGGGACGATGTGCCACAGCCTCTGGGTCAACTTAAATCCATACGTAGAGGCATATCGGCTCACTTGACAAATGTTTAGCAATTCTTTTAAATAAATGTATAATAATTAAAGAAATTACACATGAGAATTGAAACAGTTTTCTTTATGTTCGTTATGTTTATTGCATTGCAAGATACTCCACTTCAGTAACTTTATTATCTCTTCTTTATTGCTTTCATATAAAAAAGTGAAGTTACGTGTTATATTGCCAGGCGAATTTAGGGCTAAGAAGCACTCGCTAATACAAAGTCTGAGGATCAACAGCGTAATTAGACTTCCGAACCACCACCAAAGGCCGGGTAGGCGGGCTGCTTGCAAGGATAGGGTCGCTCAGTGGTCACCCATCCAAGCAGTAGCCACGCTCGACGTTGCTTGATACGGTTATCTTGTTATAACCGCAGTTCCCGCTACTCTGCGCACTTGTCATATTAACTTTGTTTATTTTACACCATGAACTAAAGAAATTTCAACAATTTAATTACAGAGTTTTTACTAACGTTTTATTTATCTATTACCGTTGTTTGAGCCTACAGTTACAAATATTTACTTTTTATAATGTGTTATGTAATTATAACTAAAATGAAAATATTTAGAAAAAAAATCATACTTAAAAATTCATTTTGGTCATGAACAAATGTAGAGGCATTATATTTATTAGGGAATATATTCAAATTCAAATATATTTAATGTAATTGTAAATTATATGTATAATATCGCAAAAGACAGAGACACTAGTAATTTTTACATATTCACTATAGTTTTCTACATGCAAACATACTAAATGCACTTCCACTCCCAATATTTATAAATCACCCCCAATCAGTCAGCCGAATGGGTGGTCTCCCAGTTAAATGTCACAAACTCGCCGACATTATAAAATGCATGAAACACTAAACAGCATTTCAGACGAGTTCTTACGGCCTTGAGCGTGGGGCATTCTTGATTGAGCCTGGAAATTTTTTGAGAAAGTGAACACCCGTCTGTGAGGGTAAGTGATCATAAACCACCGTTCTGTGTCTCCCAGTTCGGTAGTTTACTTTTCCCCTAGTATCATACTATATATATATATATATATATATATATATATATATATATATATATATATATATATATATGTTTTAACCTCTCGTTAAGTAATATTTAGATATATAGAACATTGTTGTTTTCAAATATATAGACTATATAGCGTTAACAGTTGTAGATACGATATTTTAAAGCCTCTTAACGCTACTTTTTGGTTTCAATTTTGCAATCTTTTTCTTTAATCATAAAGATCTCGTGTAGTCCGTGTTCACATGTTCCCCAAAGCACTATTCCATTGGAGAGATAAGGGAATATTAAGCTAAACTGTGCCATCACCAGAATCTGAGTTGAGCAGTATTTTGCTAAAGACCATAAGACATGAAGCCTAAAGATAAATTGGCACATACAGGATCTATGTGATCATTCCAACTCAAATCCTTATTCAGGTGTATTCCAAGGAAATTTACACTTCTTCCAATGAGGTATCTTTTAACATGGCAGTGGTGTCACTCAATGAGCCTTAAGAACGAAATGAAAAATTAACAACAGCTGATTTTTCACAGTATGTTATGAGATTGATATTGTTGAGATTTTGAACATCAAAAAGGTTCACGTTCCAGATTTGACATCGTTTTTGTGTTGAAATTGAGAGTTGCTTTATCAGCATGCTGTACAGTTCGCTCGTACTGTAGTGATCCACATGATTTAGTGTTGAATATCATTCAAACATATTAAGAAGAGGACTGGCCTGAGAATTGACCTCTGAGGGACACAGACCAATTGATTCTGACTTGGTTTGAAACTTTTGAGGACATTTTGCGTTCTGTGACTGAGTAATGATCTCAGCTACTTGTAAATAACTTTTCGAATGCTATCAGATTACAGTTTCTCTAGCAGTATACTGTGCTTTATAAAAGTCGAGAAACACACTTAACATGAGATTCTGACGACCACATTCCTCTACAACCACATGTACTAACCTCACGTTAGATTAACACTTCCTGAATCCAAACCGTTCATCCAAGAACCAATCAAGGGATTCTTACAAAAACAGTTTTTCAAATATCTTTTTAAAGGTTCACAATATTGAGGCAGGCAGATAATTATTGGTAAATATTTTTTAATGGGTGCTACTTTAAAATCTTTTAGAAGGGAGGGGCATATTCGATTCTATTGTTTCCTATGCCATTAAGATTATATGAAATAGTCTACACGTGAAATCAACTCAAACTCCTCACTAGTCAACCGCAGGCCTTGCTCACAAGCAACAGATACATATAATTAACTAAACTCATTATCAACATCAATAATGGTCATCCAGAAGTCTATTGGCAACTTTTTACTTTCATTAGTTCACTTTGCAGCCTAATTAAATTTTCTACAAGTCGAAAAAAAATTGAATTGGTCATTTTTAATTGTTTTTTTTTTTTATTTTGGAATAAGACTTTAGTTCTACCTAGAAGAATTTATTTTTTGATGTATTAGTATTTTCTTTCTTTGTACTCAACTTTAATCGTTCTCTGAGGGCAGTATTTGTTGAATTAATAACTTAGACACAAGTAAATTTATTTGAACTGCCTCTCAGTTGATTGAGAAAAATTAAAAAAAATCCACTTTTCATTTCAAAGAGATCGGTTAATGAGATAAATTATTTCAGACCTTGCCGCACTTATAGTTTAGGTAATTTTGGCCTCCATAGTAATATATGGTTACGTGATGTTTCTTCTATATCATAGGTACTACGATTCTATGATGCACAGATATATTAATAAACACAAGATGCCATTAAAAATAAACAGTTATTACACACACACACACACACACACACACACACACACACACACACACACACACACACACACACACACACATTTTTTATCAAGGAAGGATAAGCTCTGATGAAGTGCTTGTTGAAACATTGCGACCCTTTTTCTATAACAGATGAAAATAGGATTTGCTGGTCGGATAAGGATTGCAGCGTTTTGTAATCGAATACTACAATTTAACAATGAATTAATATAAAGCTTTGTTCTACTTGAATACATGTCATTATACTTTAGGTCTACAGATACTTTGCTAACTCCTGCCTTAATTAATTTTAAAGCCAGTAATAGTTAAAAATTAATGTACTCTGCTTCGTTTTGTTGCTTGCAAATTCTATAGTTTTATTTTAGAACGGTAAGCATTCTATATGGTTTCAGGCATTTTACCCGAATAAATCAAATCAAATCATCCTTTATTGCCATTCAATATGTTACATGAGTCAATAATTACTACGTTATCGAGTATATAACATAATTTGAACAATATAAATGCAAACATAAACTCCTTAACACTACAATAAGACTTGGAAATTAAGAACTTCTTCAAACTATTTTAAACATAGTGATAGTCATTTCCATCTTAGGTAGTCGGGGGGGGGGCGTTAAAAATAGAACTAAATTATAAAACGCTTGTTTTTTGAAAAAGAAGTTTTAAGGTATGGAAGGTTACATTTTTTTCGTTTCTGACGTGATATTTAGATTCTGGCACAAGGGGTTGAAAAAGTCCAGGGTTTTGTTTAAAGTAAAGTAGGACATGAAAAATATAAACTGAGGAAAAGATAAGGATCTTTTATGCGTTGAATAACTGTCTGCAAGAATCCATAGGTTTGATATGGATATCCCTGTTACGAATATCCCTGTTATATTATTTTATAGTTTATTATGTTTTTTCTGTTGTTACTGTTATTAAGTTATTTCTGTTATTATGTTATTTCTATTGTTATAGTTTATTTATTGTTGCGTTCTTTCATTATGGTATTGTTATAGTTTTTAAAACATTTAAATACGGTTTTATTCTAGCATATATCATGCCTTGTATTGGAGTATATTGGAGTATTATGTAATATTTCCTTTCAGTCATTCACATGTTTTTGTTGATGTTTTTGTTGAGGTAATTTTTTTGGTTTAGGTTAAGTTGTAATTATATTGATCTTGAACTATGGATCTTGAATGTAAAAATGGAGTATGTCCGTTGGAAATAAATAAATAAATAAATAAATAAATAAATATGAGCTATTATTTTAACTGATTTTGTTTTGCAACATAAACATCTGTTTTATGTAACTATTTTCAGAACCCTATACACCAACAGCAAAAGAAAGGTATGGATAAATGAGAGCATAGTATAAGTAAGCATCATGTCAGAGTTTGTTTAGAAGATAATCTGCGAAGGACAAATAATCCTGAACCAATATTTGCAGCTACATTTTCTATGTTAAAATGGTGATTCCAGTTTCTTAAATCAATCGTGATCCCAGAGAATTTTACAAACTGATTCGATTCAACACGATCTCCAACTAGTTGGCTCAATGTATCGAATTATCGAGGTGATACTTTAAAATCGATTAAGGTGGCCTTTTCTGTATTAACAAAAAACCGTTACTATAAAACCACTGAAGGATGTTGTTTGACTGAACGAAAGCATTCATCTCCATGGCATTACGACATTTATCATTGATTGCCGTGTCATCTTCGAACATTTATAATCAACTACCTGCTACTGATCTTCTAATACTATTTACATAGACTCTGAAGAGTAAAGGCCCCAATTTAGAGCCCTGGGGCATATCAGCTATAACAAATTTGACGTCAAAGCAGCATTTCTTTAAAACACCACCCTCACAGAATGGAGCGCTGACAGATTGACGACGACCAACCAAACAGGATCGAAACCTTTCTCCAGCTAAAAATCTCACACCAATCAGCTCAAACTTTTCCAGAAATTTCTAGAAAGGAACCATGTCAAATGCTTCTCGCTCGTCAAAAAATATTCCTCTAGTAGATTCACGTCTAGTGCCACGGCAATCCTGTTAGGTAATGCGATCTATCCTTTACAAAACCAAACTGTTTTTGAAATAAGAAGTCGCTCTTATAAATAAACGACCATAACCTTTTTAATGCAGCTTTATCTATAACCTATGAAAACATAGATCTTTTAAAAATTGGTATGAAGTTATCAATTTCATCCATATTTATTCCTTTATGAAGAGGCTTCACAATTGAAAGTTCTAAATAATCAGGAAACACGGCATTTTCAAAAGAATTATTTATCAGATGAATAAGCGATTGGATAAATAAAATAGTGCAGTCTTTGAGCAGATTGGGAGATATATGTCAGCGATTTAAGTTTCAGAAACTGCAATAAGGACAAAGGAGTGTGCAAAAGATTAGTTTAGTCCAGTATGAAAATGTTGTCCAATATTACCCTTAGAATTGGATCGGAAAGCAATATTTAAGAAATCTTTGAACGTATTCGCAACAGATTTTTGGTCTTTATTAATGAACCATCTCAGTTTTTAATGCCATCAACTGTATATTTAAAAGGCTTAGTAGTATTCCTACGGCTGAGGATATAGGACCACGATTCGCGCTGCAGCAGGATTTTTAAGATCCGCACTGTATTGATATAAAAAGAACTTATGGACGAATATAAAAAAGGGTGTGCCTGGATTGCTCTCCCTGCCAACAACAAAAACTTGGGCATGGTGATAAGACAATGCGGGTATCAGGACATCACAGTGGAAAATACAATCGGACAAATCTGTAAAGACGAGTTTGATTAAATATTTATAATCTTTTTTGTTCTCTTATGAAGGATTTGACTTAATTTGACAAAATATGGGACGTTATCATGCCAGTAAGATTAGCATTCTTGATAAAACTATGAAACAAGTAAACGTTGAAGTCTACAACAGTGACAGTTCTGGTATATGGAATAATAATTCTTTCAAGACATGCAGATAAGTAAGTTTTCAAAAAAAATATGTTCCTCAAAAGAACAAGAAAAGGGCATTGGTTTACAAACAAAGACTAATAGTAAATACAAACCATCGTACTCGATTTTGGTAACAACGGCCTTCCTATCAAAAGTTGTCTATGTGGACCACTTAATAATGGACAGAATACTTCACGAGAATGCACAATCCTCCATTTTGCAAAACTTTAAGGCAAAAGTAGGTTACATTTTTATAATCATTAAAATGGGCAGCCTCAATTTAATAAGCTCTCAAATGGTGCTTTGATATAAAAAAATATCGGGATTTTCTCATTATAATAAGACCTCCCATGTATTAAGTTTACTTGCCATCCCTTTCACATTGTGATACATTATTTTGTATCTTGAATAATGTCAATGACTCAAAGACTCTCAGAAGAATGGCCAAGTATACTTTGGTGCCTTCGCCTGGATTTCATTTTCGTGAACTCTGGAAACTGTGTCTATGATAAAACGTATCGGAGGTAACATCCAGATTCCTCCTTGAAAAAACGAAATCTGATTAAATAATTTGCCAAACCAGTCTCTAGTCTCTAACACTTGCAAGGTTCAAGAGAAAAACTTCGAAACAATTCATTTAGTTGGAGGTTACCTCCCCTATTTAAATGTCTACCATAACGGGTCAAATGGTTCCTTTTTCCAGCAATTACCTTTAACGTAAACAACCGAAATGTTTGAACAAATCAACTCAATTTATTCATCGAAGAGGAACTGGGCCTTATACCTAATATCAGATCTTATTAATATACCATTCAAAAAATGCTACAGCAATGGGAAAAAAAGTATTTTCACAGTACACAACAAGTCTGCCATTGCCTTGAGAACGTAACTCTTACCATGGCCTCCATTGTAGCCTGCCCTCCTCTCTTAAAATTTCAATAGATTATTAGTACCTGCGTGAATATATATTATAGATAAGTCATAGTTGATAGTATTTTTAAAGTATTTGCTTGATGTCGAGGATTTTTGCTCTTGCACATCATTCTACATAAGAATAATGGAATCACCTACTGATAAAATTATTTTTCTTGAAATCATTACTTTGAGATCTACTTGTGGTCTCCCAAACAGTTATTCTTCTATTTTCTTTAAGTGTCTCACTGTTAATATTCTTATCAATGTTTGTGCTCTTGTGTTTAAGTTTTGTGCTTGGTTGATACTGATTTTCTTTAATTTAATCTTATTGTTTGTATTTTTTAATTAATAGTTTCAGAGCCATCAGTATAGTTACAAACACTGTAATGATTGGCAGTTTATTTTTCTAAAATAGATCTCAAACCTATTTCTACAGACTATATTAGCATAGGTTACTGATTTGCTTGAAGAAAATAAAACGTATTGTTCTTTTTGTTTGACAACCGACCAATTATCCCTTGTAGACATTTTCAGTTTAACTAGCCTAACATCCATTTCAGAAAGTGTTTTTCCACTAACAACATGGCACTTTCTCTGCACATAGATTGATTGGTTGTCTAACCAATGCATAAGATAAATCTGACAACAAGGGCCATAATAATATGTACATATATATTTAGAATTAAGAATAACATTGAATTCACATTCATAGGCATTTTTTCTGGTCACAAGACATTTCAAATATAGTCTAATATACGAAGTTTTATAGCAACTTTGCGCTCAGGTTCACTGTTAACACCCGGCAGTGAGTCGAAGAGGTAAGCTTCAGCCCTTGTTCTTTCTATAAACAACAGTGACCAGTGAGTTCTACTGTCGAAATGGTCTGCATATACACTGCCATAACACAAAAAGAAAACTATATTTATCAGAATAAAAATTAGATAATATCAACATATCATTTACGTCATTTTGACTCCCTAACTTAATATTCTGAGTTGTACCTATACCAAAATATCATATATTTTGCACTGAGATCAGAGAAATGTACAAAATAATCATTGATAATGTCTGCGTTCACCCATTTATCATTTCTGTCGCGTTGATTTGGTTTGCTCTTTCGTTTAATGATTTCATGATTAAGGGTTAATGTACTAAGGGTTTAACTTACGACTAGAGTTTTTTATAGGGGTGCTTAACCTAGTATTGTTCCCCTCCAACTCGGGACAGGAGTGCCTCACTGTATTAAGTTTATCTGCTAGCAAACGGGTTTCTGCTGTTAAACGTAATCCAATGCATCACGTTTTCGAAGGTCTCGCTCCAAAGTCTTATTTTTTTCATCGTGAGACATCTTCTCCCTCTCAGCCAGGCTCTGAGGCTTCACTCTAGAAAAAGTGGTTCATCTCTCCCAGTGTACGTTCTTTTTCCAGCTCCAATTTAGATGTAACTTTATTTTCATATTGTTGTAAGGATTTATTGTACTGTTCACATTCACTTTTCACTGCATCAAAGCTTTTAGTAACTGTGATATTTTAGATATTATATCTTTGAAGTCAATTTCAGGGAGATTTTAAGTATAATATGTCTTGAGTAAAATATGAAATAGTATCATAAATATCTAATTAACAATATTTAACTATTAAAAAAATTGTTGGTGGTCCATCTTAAAAATCAAACAATGTGTATATTGAAATACGATGAGACAGTCAGTAAAGATAAAACATGAGTAAACAATTAACATAGTCACAGAATTCAGATTTTCGGGGAAAATCTGAATAAATAAAAGCCTGCAAACTGTAAAGCTTGTAAAGTTTAAGAATAAAAACTTCAAACTATGTCCCAAAAATAAAACTACATATCAGTTTTAAAAATCATAATTCCAATGCTGACGACAATGTAGACGAATCTGATTGGAATGAGCGTCTGGATTCCAGAAGCGGCAATATTCAAGAGAGGTAGTTAGAGTGTTGCGGCCTGGAAAAAACTGCACGCGCAGCCAAAAAGCCGTCGTCCATGCATTTCGGTATTTATAGCCGGAGAAACCGCGGCTGGCAGCTAGCGGTTAGTGAACGTCACCAATGCGCATGGTGGACTGGGGCTTGACTGACAGCGGGCAGCTATCTGAGACGACCATTCCGAGACTCGACCTTCTATCGATAAAACAAGTCCTTGAGGTTTAGCTGATAGTAATACTTACTACTAATTCGGAGTAGTTAGGATATGGACTTCACCCGCACAGTATTGAAATAATGTCAATTCTTAAGGTCACAGTAAAGGAAGTTGACAAACTAATTTAAAATCAATTAAATGTGATTACCAAATAAATTACAACACCTCACGTGTAGGACCATGCCTACCAACCTGAAAATCACTAGTTTTAATCTTACAATTATTATGTATACACTACAATAGGATTATGAAATCCTAATAAAAATATTGTAATAATTTTATTTTTATACCATTCAGAAATGCAGATGATGACCCCTTTCTTACATTATTACTAATAATATAAGTGCTTTATTAATGAAACACGATACCCAGTTAAAAATGATAAGAATTTATTTGTTATGATCTTCATATTAATAATTTTTTTTTAACTGAGTGAAATAGATTCAGTGTTCTTGGGAACTTAGAAGTCTTGCTTGACTTTAATCTTAATTTTTTGACAATGTCGCTAACAGCCTGCACTTAGCTGACTTAAGGACTTTTAGTATACTGCTACTGGTTTCGGCTAACCTTTTTGGCTTATGCAGTAGTCGGTTCTGTCAGCATTCCATTACTGTTATCCAGCCAATGGTATTAGCATCTCGGTGGAAGATATTGATAAAAGAAAAGAAAATTTAATTCAGCCATCCGGCAAATTTTTATCTCGGTTTTTCTGACAACATGCCCCCTTCCTAGGATACTGTTAACATGCAACTAATTTCCTGGATGTGGATTTTTGACGTACTGCTTGGCGTCTTATTTTGAATGAGCCACAGTACCTAAGTTAAAGGGTCTCGTTCGTGGTGATATTTCTCAGCGTAGCCTTTGTCAGAATGAAGAACTTTTATTTTGTAAAGTAAGGATTGAAATCGGAATGAGGGGCTTTTCATACTTTAGCCCCAAGTATTTAAATTGTCGTCTCCTTCAGATTAATCTGAAGAAAATGATTAAAATTGTCTACGTTGATAAATTTAAAGTAGGAGGTCAATAGGAAATATTAATATCAAATTATATTTCAAAGGAAAAATGTGTTAGATTATCTTCAGAAGTAACCGAACAGACCTCATGAATTTAGTCTAGAAATTGAGTCAAACAGGTTGTTGACTTAGACTGCCGCGTAGGTCCATGGCAGTTCAGAACAAAACAGCTTATTCGGGTGTTTGCAAATTTCTGAAACACTATTGTCACATGTGCCCTTCTTCTTTCTCATGGTTGTGTCCTGCCCTCTTCCGACATCCCGCCTTAGTAATTTCATGTCGAATCATCAGTTTATAACTTATCTAAATATATGTTCTAGTGAACCTATGCCTCGTCTCTACAACCATAATTGTTTTATATCACTTTTGATTTCCTATTTCAGTCTAGTTCTATAAATGTTTTTGGTCTTTTATAATATTCTTAACCTGTTAGAATTATTGTTATTCTAAGTTAATTTCCTTTTTTGGCGTTTATATTTGAAGAATTCGTTGTGGTGTTAATTTATTAAACCCATAAGTTTTTAAGAGAGAAGAAGAAAGTAAAAGATGATTAGTGATATAAGTGTTGATTGTTAAAAAAATTTAAGTAAATGTTATATGTTTTGATTTGTTACTACTTGATTTAGTATAAGAGTACATCTAATTTTGAATAGTGTTAAAGGCCTTAAGTACCATTATATAAACTTTATATTTTATTAAAACGAAAGTGATTTTAATAATTCATTTTAATAATAATTTTGTAAGATGACGTGTAAGATAAGAAATTATAATAAGATGTTTAGTGTTAACGCGAGATCTAAGTAAAGAAATGGATTTATTTATAACAGAAGATGTGAAAGGTGTTTTACTGTCAAATTTATATTTATATTATTCAAGGGGTTTTTCACGATTTCTTTGTATTATGGGACACATAAAGATATTCACTTTTATTTGTAGATTATTTAAAATTTTAGAGAGGGAGGTGAATTTAATTTTAGTTGAATGTGTGGCCGAATTTTGTTTTTAAGAACAAAACATCAGTTTATAAACCCTTGTATGTTTTGGTTAAAAAAACAAACCTTATATATTAAATTTATGTAAAGAACTTAGGTGTCTCGATTATGGAAATTCAATGTATTTAAAATAAAACATTACTATTACGTATACATTTTATTTTAACTTCATGTGTGGTATAATTAAGAATAAGTTACCCATTTGTCAAAGCGTTTCACCTTCGTTAATTATTTGGCTGTAACTTGTTTTTTTTTTGTGCTCTTAGATCCTATGCTGTGACATTGCTTTGATTCATTCTTTCCAGGCTTGACTTCATACCGATCATCTACCAGGTATTATTTATGTCAATGAGTGGCAGTTCAAAAGCACACTTTTAAATTTATTGATGTATTAGAGTTTTTTACTTCTGAAGAATAAACTGGATGTAAATACTCGATACCAAGTGATATACTTTTCATATGGTAAAATTCCGAAATCCGACTAATTTTGGTTAATTTAATTGGAGTTCTTGGAGTTTCAGTTTGTGGAAATCATTACACTTTTTAACATTTCACAGTTGACATTAACAGAATAAATGCTAAGCATAAAAAAGAAAGCAAACCTAAATCCTGCTTTTCCAACTGTTTAGAAGAGGTACGTTTTAAGCTAATTCGCAAAGTTATATAAAGGACTTGATAGGCTTGAGTTGCACATCTATTGTTCCGGCGTGACGGTGCTAATATTCACAGTTTGTTCAGCTGTTAAATGAACCTGTCGAAAAAAAGAATCACTTTCCCCATCTCTTACTACATTGTGAAGAAAACATGAACACTTATCAATCACTGGGGAAGCGGTAGTTATACTTAATTTTCATTTGGTTTACGTGTTTTCTAGTATAAGGCTTCTTAAAATAGGGTTTTAATAGATAGGCATAATCAGCTATGATAACGTTTGGAAGTTTTTTTGTACCAAGCGGCAGTTCACAATCAGGTGGCATTTTAAATGTCTTCTTTTCTAACTTTCACGCAGAGACGAGTTACCAAAAGAACCACCACCATTTTGACATCCTTTTTGAGCGTACATGAATCCTTAAGATCTTACAATAATAGTAACAAACATAAATAACGTAGGTAAATTCCACATATTCCTATATCCTTTTCTTGGAATTTCCAGTATTTTCCTGAAGGGCACAAGTATATGATCTTTTAGAAATCGATTTGAAGGAACTCAAAACAATGTTTTAAGCGTTTGAAGCTCCCATTAGAAAGGTAAACGGCACAACTTTAAACAAATATCCAGTTGCTAAATATGCATAACTTTTTGTGATGTTACATATATTATATAAAGATATATATAATACATATATTGACATATATATATATATATATATATATATATATATATATATATATATATATATATATATATATATATATGTCCCAAAAGTCAATTGTCCCACTTTTCCTAATTTTGAAATAACTAAATTTTCAAATTAATTCTGGTACATTAAATTCCCATTATTAGCGCGTATGTTTTCCATTGTAATGAAAATACATATATGCAGGCGCAGAGGTTCATTAAACGTCAGTGTTGACAATGGTCAAAAGGCCAGCGTTTGAGGTTTACCATGAATCCCAGTTATAAAAGTGCTCTACGTTTACAAATTGGTTTACTTAGAATTGTACTTCAATGTTTATTTTATGGAATACAAACAAAACTATTTCATCTTTTCAGCTTAAAATAAAATATAAATGTGATTTTTATTACATACAGGTAATTTTTATTATTGTTACGAGGTCCGTAAGAAAGATTTAAAATTTGTGTTACTTTAAATTTGGTAAAAACTCAACAAATTGCAAATAGGAGGTCACTGTACCGCCCAAATATAGGCCATTTGATTATAGTCAACACTGATGTTTAATGACTACTTCCGTGTCTAAATATTTATGTTTTAGTTTTATTGAAAATCGTAGTATAAATTATAACCCTTACCACTTGACATTTCGTTTAGTTGCGTTTTCTGATTTCCTAAAGTAAGTTGGAGGAATGTAAATCTTCAATATGTTTTCTAGAAATTAGACATTAAACCAAGTGTTTTAGAAAAGATTTTGTTCAAAAAGGGACATATTTTTAAAATTATGGGGCTCATGGTACCAGCCACAGGGAAGAGTGCTTTGAAACGTGAACATGAATCTTAAGCATAAACACACTTCCTCCAGATGGGGAATGATATATTTTAAGTTTGTAAAAGGTTATATAGTCCAGCTCACAAAATTGAGGCAAAAAATTGAAAATAGGGAGCTGTGTTTTAAATTTATTTTGCAATTCTAGACTTTTTGAGACGGATTTAGGAAATTACCGAACCTATAAAGAAAAGCTTAATAAGTTACGTTTAGTATATAGAACGCTAATCAGTAGGTTATTTATTTTATTTAGCTAACATTTTTATTTAGTTTATCGTTTCTTTCCGTGGCCGCTGGGTCGCTGAGATGACACCAGCAAACCTTATTTTTGTCGTGATTTCCGCTTTTTTATTTAGTTAGTGGTGTTTTCGAGAGCGCTGGGTTGCTTGACATTAGTTTACACCAGTGTTCCTTAAATACGAGATAAGCGTGATTTCGTTTTAGTTTTTATTTAATTATCGTTTCTTTTCGAGGCCACTGGGTCGCTTGACGTAAAGTTGGCACTATAGTTTCGTAGTTTCTAGCTCAATTGCGGCTAGGCGTAATCTAGAGCGAATTAGTGTTCGCGTTTAATTTTCATTTAGATATTTTCTTGTTATCATCTTTTAAATAATTTACTTCATAAAGGATTACATTTATCACATCAAGTGACTCCTAAAACCTAGATTGCCGTTCGTCTGACAACGTAGCTCAACATTCACATTGAACCAACCCTTCCCACCGAACGTACGTTATTGGTAAAGTTTAAGTTAATGGAACTATTGCGTTCTTTATAACGATAGCATTCCTTCCATTCTATAACGGTGAAGAATTTTAAACCTTACATTTGGCCTTGACATCATTTTATCGTACCAAAATGCTTTAAAGGGTACATTTATTAAGGAGCTGTAACTGCGAAATGTTGCGTCATACCCATGTAAGTGGTTATCTGTACAAGATAATTAAAACAGTTTGAACTTGCTGACAGATTGTTTTGAGAAAAGTAAAAGTGCACATGATGAATCTTATCACATCACGGTCAATTACATTGTGAACATATGTATAGCCTGTAAACATTTATAAAAAGTGTTTGGAACTCAATTAGGAACATTTAAAACTTTATTTCACTTATAAAGTGAGTTTGAAATAATGAGTGATGTTTAACAGGGATGTATTACATGTTTCTGCTGATGTGTCTGTCTTTAATACTAATTATTAAAAACTTTTATCAGATTAAATGAGACTCAAAGTCACTGGTAATTATACATTTTAGGTGTGACACCAATATCTACTTTGTCAACGAAATAGTTCAAATTTTAATTAAATAAAAACAATTTATAAAAGTAGGGAAACAAATTCAGTCATCTATAGCTCTAAAAGTGATTATTTACGGACCCACGCTACGAGAAAAAGATTTGTTCACCACTGAAATATTCTACCGAATGACTTAACACAAGTTCGGATACAACCTTTTTAAAAACAAGTACAAACATTAAAAAGAAATTCAACGTTTAGAACTGTAAATAATAATAGCAATTTTATGATTCGTATACATTTTTCACAAGGCCTATAATTTGTTTTAGGTGTAAGTTTGTAGTGGAACACCATAAAACACAAAAACGAATCTTCCAATATCGACTTTGTGTTGTCTTAGTTATCGTTTCATTTATGTATTTTCCACTGCCTTGTAATTATTTTAAGCATATCATCTCCATATCTTCCATATTGATTTCAAAACATCATTTGCCAAATTTATTTGACTAAACATTACATCACTATCGTTGGCGACTTTAATTCATCATTAGGACAAATATCGCTCAGGGTGTGTTAATTTATTTCACAGCAATTATAGTTTCTCCCATTTTATTTAATATCCTGGATTTCATCCTTGTGAGTTAAGGTCAAGTAAGTACTTATTGCAGTGCTGCAAAGATTGCAGAAGATAATAGAATATTTCTTAATAGAGAGAGTTAGCTAAAGAATTCTTTTGACTGACACGTTCCATTCGATAATTATTAGGATTTGGCTTATGATTCTCTTACATTTTGTTTAATTTCCTGATGATGCTTTTATTGATAGTCTAGAGGAACTCAGTGACCATTTATCTATAGAGTATAATGAACGTGTAAAAAGAAATAATTTTTCCAGAAACACTAACTGAGATTCATCATTAAAAACTTTAGCAAGCTCAAACTGTTTTCTCATTTAAAAGACAGACATAAGACAGCTGGAAGTACGGACGAATATTGAATGTTAACTTACCTAAAAATAGACATTAAAGAACAATGTAGTGCTGAAGAATGTAAGAGAAATATTGAAACTAATCGTAGTAAAAACTGGTCAAATTTTTGAAATATTATAAGTAGTTTTGAGAGGTCTTTTCCTCGTTTACAGCTGTCAACAATGACACCAAGATTTTCATAGATATCATTATTCTATGCTCAGAGTTTAGAGTGTTCTTCGATCAAACATAAAGGATTTGGTTAAGCTACCTGAGCTTATAAATAAATAGCACGAAGAACCTGAGATAGTGAACGTAAATAACCACATCAGTTTGTAAATGACAAAAACATTGATGGTACTCCATTATAGGTTGACGGCGTCCAGTCTGCCATCAAAGTTTTAAACCTTGCTTACATTGTGAGGTTGACAAGTTCCTGCGTTTATTATTAATGTTAGCATTTTTCCTGTTTGAAACATTCTTCAGGTGAAATCTATTTCTATGGAAAAAAATTTCTTTTTTAAAGCCTCCTATAAATCCCTTCCTAGATTATTTCAATTTTAACTTATTATCTACCACACTTATTTAAAAATATTTTAAAACCTTACCTTTTTAAAATAGAATATTTCTTTACATATTTTACGTTCAAACAGTCTCTGTGACTGCCAAAACGTTTGTGCATATTTGTATACCGACCTTTTAGGTTTTTGACGCTCCTTAATATGTAACCCACCTCACTCGTTTATCTCGTTATAATTTCGGGTCTTGCCCCAACTTTATCTTAGCTTCGAATCAACGCTTAATTCTACCAACTAAAGGATTCGTTAGTTGTCCTCCATGTAATTGGGTCAAGTTGGATTAGTGTTGTTAGGAGGTACTCCTTTCCCTGAAAATACGTGGTAGTCAGTAATGTAGACAGACTGCCTGCGAGACGTAGTTTTTGTAGCATATCCAGTTAATAGCACCCTATAAGTAAGGTAAAGTAAAGATGTTTTATTTTACCAGGCGAAGTAACACTTAACCTGGGGACCAACGGCTTAAAGGTGACTTCCGAACCACCACCAATGGCCGGGCAGGCGGACTGCTTGCAAGGAATAAGCGCTGTAGATCTAGAAACCGATAGGCTGATGCCAGTTAATGAATTTACTTGTTACTTGAAAACTAAATGATACCTTGAAAACTCAAAGACCAGCTAGAATGTTCATTTGAATAAATAATAAACGATAGATCTGCCTACATACTGGCAGGCTTGGTAGGACTTGAAATTAAGTTTTTACCTGATATATATTTAAGGATAAAGACTCGATATTTAAGGATAAAGGGATGGAACTCGGGACACCTTTGTAGGAAGTAGAAGCGAACTCATATCTTATATATATAAAAAATCTTGAGTCACGATGTATGTTGCCAATAAACTCCAAAACGACTGAACCAATTTTAATCAAATTTCACATGTATCCGTAATTTAGTCTAACTTAGAAGATAGGATAGTTATTATCTGAATTATTCGCTTATGTCGTGAATATAAACGAATAAAATGAAGAAAAGTTTTCAAAGCGCCTGCACATTATAACCTGCAATTACGAGATAGATACGTATATTAAACAGTGAAACACTATTTGAAGGCGCTAAGTTATGATGTATAATTGTCTAAACTAAATTTTTGGTTGAACTTAAAGGTTGAGTGGTAGACCACTTTGTAATAAAATACATTATGCATGTACAATACAATTTTGACATATTTTCTTGATCGTGACATCAAGGTAAAATCTACATCGGGGTTGGAAATATAATTTACTTCAACCAGAAATGCTCATACGCGGGCAAAACTTACGAAAAGCGTGCGAAGCCGCGGGAAACAGCTAGTTATTATATATAACTTTGGACATTTTCCTAAAATAGGTTTTTGGGGGTGTGGCTAAAAACTTTTACATTTTAAGATCAAATAAGTGATATAGAGTTGCAATGGATAATTCTTAGCAGAATAATAAAAATAAAATTGCAGAATCAAATTAACTACTTGGTAAGTTTTTGAGAAAACTCTGCACGTATAAGCATAAAGACGACTAGGATTTACCAATATATAATTCTTATACATATACTATTTTGGAGATCTGTATATTTCCGCTACAATCCATTATCAGTTAGCTAAAAATGTATAAGTTGTTAAGTAAATTACTCATGGCTAAGGAGTTTGTCAATATTATACACCCAAAAATAGACCAAGAATTTGAGGTGTGCAATAACTGCCTCAACGAATACATACATACACGAACCTCGTAACAACGATATAAATGAAGGGGAGTTTTTACGGTGATCCTGTCCCTAGGATTCTTCCCTCTACTACACCTGGAACAGACAAAGAGTGTACCCTAGAACCCTTGATCCTAGCTAAGCTAAGGTGTGTGCGGGGTAAAAACGTTCGTTCGAGTGACCAGCATCCCTTGAGTAGCTTTGGAGTTTCGACGTCAATATGACTAGGACGCCGACATGAAGAATGAAGGACCAAAAACCTACTCTCTTGCGTGTCTTATTGCATACCCTGGTTCCTAATCTATGACTTGTGAAAAATTACACTACTAGTTGTATTAATTGAGTACGATGTGTTATTATTTTCTATATCTACTTAGACGTCTCATACATTACTTAAACAAATTACCAAGGTTACAGTTTGGTAGTTTATTTTTAAAAATCCTAATGCTTACAGCTCCACTTTGTGGTTGTTCAACTGGAGCAAAAAAACCTCTAACAGAAACATAGATAATACGTACACTCACCACATTTAATAATACATATATGATAATATTACGGATATGAAACAAATAATGTATTATAATAGCTTCAAGTAATTTGCTCCAAATTGGTAGTAATATTATACATTTTTAATCAAGGAAAATATAAATTTATCTGATATCCATGATTTTTTTCTTTAATTTCTAGTTTAACCTGATTCATAAAATATTAAAGTACTTTTTACTGTACGCACGATTAATGTTATTATTGTTTTGTGTGCGAGACTCTATACTGTAAAGGGCGATGTTTATCAATTGTTGAATCCTGACAATTTGTAATTGCTCTACTCGTGTATGGTCAACGGTGAGGTTATTACAATGTTTACAACACATTTACCCCGTTCTATAGTATAAATTTGTATTTACCTTCAGCTAATAAAAGATGTTGAAACAATGTACAATCTTCAACTTTTTATTATCATAGTTAATGTTCGGGGAAAAGAACAATGTTAATTCGTCATGTTATTCAGCTTCATCCCAGTGATTCCATCTTGATGTGACCAAAGTACCAAACTTGTTATAAGTAAAGTTTTTCTAAACTAGTTTGTATCTTCAAACATTGAAAATCCTTATAGAATAAATATTTTGTCCATTTTATCTATGTTCTATCTTTGGTTTCTAAAAACTAAAAATTGTAAAAAAGGTTTAAATGAGACCCTTCCTCTTTTTTGTAGAAAATATAAATACGTATTTAGAAATAGTCTTTAATAAACACAATTAATTTTTGTGGCCACCATTTTATATTCATATTGCTTAACTTTAAACATTATTTTTAACATTTAATTCACAGAACTGTGTGAATATAGTGTAAAGCTATAAAATGAATATGACCTCGTCTCGTAGTTCCTCGTCTATTTCCATTTTGATCAGCCCAATAACAGAGCGTGCCATCTTATCTGCATGAAACATTACCAGCAATTTAAACAATGCATCCACCTGCAATCAAGTTTGAATTGTAAATGCAACCATTTACTATGGACAGGAATTCAATTATTGTGCTCCAAACTAATAAATATGAAATCTTCCTGTTACTATAAAAGTGTGCAATATATACCGATTCGGTAACCTTACATAGGTTACCGATTCCCTGGTTACATAGGTGGGTCAGAATGAAGAAGAGAATAACATGGGGTAAAGACCACATGCCTAAATTTGTACAAAAAGTATGGTGCCAAATATCATTCCCTCTTGAATGTATAGAATAACGAAGGTTGAGAGCTGAATTATGGCACGTAGCATGTTCAAAAGGACAACTGCTATGAGCTGGTCACCCTAGAAAATTATCTTCGCGGATATTATCACATAACAACCATGTAGTCACGGATCAGATATTTTATCCCTCCAGTAGAAGTGTAACCTTTTGCAGCAAACGAAATGACAACGAAATTAAAAATAAATGTTGTTTAGACATATTTTCTTAGGCCTGGTAGCTCGATCATAATTTAGATTGCAAAATGGAATGACATTATGACTGACTTTTTGTGTGATTACTATTCAGTATAAGCGTATCTTATGTGGTGAGGATAATATTATGTGAGTAAGCAAATAAATGATTTATTTTGATTTTCTCCTAACTAGTTATTGGAATGAGATATTTTTTTGCATTTTTGTTTTTATTAATGTTTGAAATGAATAAAAGAAGTAAGTAATTACATTAACTAAAGTGAACTTAATAACGAACACAGCGAATAAACAACTAATATCAACTAGCTAGTTACTACTAAAGCTCGATTATTCGTTGAGATGCAACTTTAAATCTCCTTCTGGCGATTTTGTCCATGAATGAAACTAGAGGAACAACTGTCCAACACTGGGTGACACACCGCTCACGGTAAGGATCTGTTGACACTGACAGTTTTACTATCTGATACTACTCTGTTACTCTCGTGTAAAAACGTTCGACACTGGGTGCCACACCGCTCACGGTAAGGATCTGTTGAGACTGACAGTTTTACTATCTGATACTACTCTGCTACTCTCGTGTAAAAATGTTCGACACTGAGTGCCACACCGCTCACGGTAAGGATCTGTTGAGACTGACAGTTTTACTATCTGATACTACTCTGTTACTCTCGTGTAAAAACGTTCGACACTGGGTGCCACACCGCTCACGGTAAGGATCTGTTGAGACTGACAGTTTTACTATCTGATACTACTCTGCTACTCTCGTGTAAAAATGTTCGACACTGGGTGCCACACCGCTCACGGTAAGGATCTGTTGACACTGACAGTTTTACTATCTGATACTACTCTGTTACTCTCGTGTAAAAACGTTCGACACTGGGTGCCACACCGCTCACGGTAAGGATCTGTTGAGACTGACAGTTTTACTATCTGATACTACTCTGCTACTCTCGTGTAAAAATGTTCGACACTGGGTGCCACACCGCTCACGGTAAGGATCTGTTGAGACTGACAGGTTTACTATCTGATACTACTCTGCTACTCTCGTGTAAAAATGTTCGACACTGGGTGCCACACCGCTCACGGTAAGGATCTGTTGAGACTGACAGTTTTACTATCTGATACTACTCTGCTACTCTCGTGTAAAAATGTTCGACACTGGGTGCCACACCGCTCACGGTAAGGATCTGTTGAGACTGACAGGTTTACTATCTGATACTACTCTGCTACTCTCGTGTAAAAAATGTTCGACACTGGGTGCCACACCGCTCACGGTAAGGATATGTTGACACTGACAGTTTTACTATCTGATACTACTCTGCTACTCTCGTGTAAAAATGTTCGACACTGGGTGCCACACCGCTCACGGTAAGGATCTGTTGAGACTGACAGGTTTACTATCCGACCCTGTTGTGCTATTCTTGTGTACATCTCACCGACACTGGTTGTGACAGCGGTCACGAGACCCCTAGTTCTTGCTCAGACGAGCAATTTTTTACTGTCGTACACAAAACTTACAAGAAGTTTCTAAAAGATTCTTAGATCCTGCAAAATTTGAAGATGGTTAGCGTCCATGGTTTTTAAAAGAATACAATAACGTTGTAGTAAAAGATTAAATATCTTTACTACCAACAAAAAATACACCAACTTATAATCAAACTTAACTAAACTAAGCATGCAAATAGTACGTATCCATGATTTAAGATGTTAACTACTTTTTTTAAGATGATTACCATTAATATTGAATAACATGTTGTGTATATTATAAAATAGATAAAAAAAATCATTCGGCGTTTAGAAATTCATATTGATGTAAGCTTATAGCTGGCTACTTTTACTTCAGCACGTCTATTCATTTTTATATCTTTAAGAGTTTAATTAAGCGTTCTTCAAAGTTTCTTATCGGACGCTTTTATCAGCTATTACTTATTGAAGATTAAAACTAAAAATAATTCTAGCCATAAACACTCTTTTAAAGATTTATTTGTTGTATTGAAAACTTTTTTGAATATTTAAACAAGGCAAGACTCGATTTATGATTACCCAATATAAATATCGAAAAAGGGTATCCATTTCTTTCGTAATGAATTATATATTTAAATGAGGCTCCTCAAACTCACAGGGAAAAATAATTATGTAAGCGTTTTTGGGGTTTAACGGATTATTTTGGCCGCTATTACATCTTATAGATATTTTTTGCCACAATCACAATCTGAGGGACTTGGTAATCGTCAAACTACTAAAATGATATCTGATTACATCTTGTTCAATCTTAAAGGTTGCGCTTGTGAATCTCAAAGCTATACTTTGAGTGATGATACTGAAGTGCAAAAGGAACACACCTTGAACTAAGAATATGGAGGATCTTTACTCTTGACGCATGTTTCCCTTTTGCAGATGCACCGTACAAAATAGCAGAGATATTGATCCTAGAACTGCTATTACAACAAAAGTGGTAACCATATTTATTGTGGCATTGTTGTTGTTTTTCGTTTGTTTGAGCTTTCTCTCCAACATCTCGAGGACATCACATACATGGACAAATCTCAGGTGCGTTCTGTTGTAACTGATGGACAAGACTAGCGCCATATCCATTAAAGACTTTCCTTTCACCAGCATAAGTACCCTAAACTCACTGTGTTTGTTCCTAAAAATAGCTCTACTCCTAATATTTTATACATCTCGTACAACCAAAGCATCGATGGAAGAAATTGAAACAAAAAATAGAAATGATCCTTATACCTCCTTATACCAGTTATACGCTGCCTTCCGGGCCGAGGTGTCAGATTTCAGGAAGGAATCGGGCGAGAAATGGGATCAGTCGTGGGAGAAACTGACTCAACTCCAGAGCGATCTCAGAAGGTTACAACAGAAATCATTAACTCAAATAGTAAGTTACATGTTGTTGAAAAACATGTGAAGCCTGCAGATATATTGAGGCATTGAAGGGAGAGAGTCGGTAACTGAAGGGGGAGGTGAATGTATTGCGGGCTGAATTTGGCGGATCTACATCAACACACGTGTAAATAATAATACTTTAATCCAGTATTCCCGTCGCGCAAAAAGATAACGCATCACATATATATTCCATACTTCACAGATTTTCAGATGTCATAAATGTGGAGTTCCAGCGATCGGATATATCTGTTGCACATAGACTTCAAGGCAGAAGTCATCTATTGTTGTATCTTTCGTTTCGCGGTCAACTAATACGATGTGGATGAGTGCCGCACTCGATAGGAAGGGACGTTGGCCAGTGATATCCATTCCTTGTTTCCACCGGACTCAAGGGTGTTCATCAACGAACATTTTACGACACAAATCAGACAGCTGTTTAACGGCGCCAGGGAGTTTGTGAAGCAGAGGGTCCTTTCAGTAGTGTGGAACAACGACGAGATGGTGCTGGCCAATTCGACCTCAGGAGGTGCTACCGTCCGTATCCAGCATCAAGATTAACTGGATAAATGTAATTAAAATTATCTTGGCATATTGCCACAAACATTTTTCCACGTAGTAAATTTAAGTATACGATCTGGAAAATGTTTCAACGTTTTAAAATCGCTAAATTCAGTCCTATCTATAGGTCCTGTCCAAAATCACAACACAGTAATTGTAGACCAATTACACTTTTGACATTAATAGATAAGATTCTCGAGAAATGTGTCAAAATTCATTTAACGAGTTACCTAAAGCAATTTCACGTTGTAGCTACAGTATGGTTTTAGAGGAGAAATCATTACATTCGATGCTTTAATTGACTTTATTAAGTTATTTTTACATACAACTGGAGAAAAAAACACGTTATTGTGACATTCCTAGACTTACCTAAGGCTTTTGATTCCGTTAATAGTACAAATCTCATTAGAAAACTGGAAATTATTGGAGTTAAGAACAACGCTCTAGACTTGGCTTAAGAGTTATTTTAATAATATAACTTAAATGGTTTCAATCAACAAGATTAATAGTGCCACCATACCTGTGAGGTATGGTGTAGACCAAGGAAGTGTCTTAGGCCCACTTCTGTTTAGTTTTTACATAAAAAACGTCAAAATTGATTTAAAAGGAAAACTATTTCTGTTTGCGGATGATACGGCTGTAGTTTTAGTTGGTGAAACTTGGG
The DNA here is from genome assembly GCF_021130785.1 of Homalodisca vitripennis. Classification (NCBI taxonomy): domain Eukaryota; kingdom Metazoa; phylum Arthropoda; class Insecta; order Hemiptera; family Cicadellidae; genus Homalodisca; species Homalodisca vitripennis. The sequence goes on along the minus strand of NC_060215.1, from coordinate 88,134,597 downwards.
AGGAGGCATATGACTACGCGTCCTTGGATCTCGTGAGAATTAAGAATTTTTTTTTATCACAGTGTGCTGACCGTAAACTTTGACAAAAGAAAACACTTACAGATTTTCATGAAGAACGATCCAGGACCGAGGACACTGAAGATGCACTCCTACGGTGATCACCGTGCGATAACCTACGTATATGGCACTATTGAGCGTGAGGAACAACACAAGTACTTGTGTGTAATTATCGATTGATAGTTAAGTTGGGTCTCACACGTCCAGTATGTGAAAAATAAGCTTCGAACCATGATTTATGCATTCATGCAGATGGCGCAGGTGCTCTCTGGTTGTCAGTGTAGGGAAGTTTACTCCTCCTATGTACAGTCGACGCTGCAGTACGGTATTCTGGCGTGGGGAGCGGCCTCTTCGTCTACTCTCAAGCCGCTAGCGGTTTCTCAGAGATTCATAATGAAAGTTATCCTCAAAAAAATAGAGGATATCCTACCGAAATATTATTCGAGCTGTTCCTGTTCTAAATATAAGCCAGCTTTTTATTAAGTCCTTATTAATATATATCTGCAATAATAATAATAATAATACAATGTTTCATGAAAGTAGTACCCATACATATTTAACAAGAAAAGAATTAAATTTTGGATTTGATATTCCCAGAGCGGCACACATTTTGGAGATTAATAATTCGTTTTATTTAGTTCATAAACTTTATAGGAATCTTCCAAATAATGTGCTGCAGGCCGAGAGTGGCGGTGCTGCCGCCTACAAGCGAAGAGTGGGCGAGTGGTTGCTCAGCTTGGGCTGGGCGGCGGCGGAGGCGCTCATTCAGTCGCCGTACACATAATGGTAAATTGCACACCCGTTACAATTACTCACTTACAAGCACTTACACATCCTTACGTACGCACAAACACGCACACACTACCAACAAGTTCCGCGCTTCCTTTCATCTATTCTGCAGCATAATGTACGATTGGCTTAACCAGCTCCGATTACTCTGACTTTAACTTATGTATACTTTCTCTTAGTTATAGATTAACTCTCTTTAGTTTCAATTGTTACTAGAATGTCGTAGAATACCGCAAATTTTCTTTTAAATATTTGACACACACACACACACACACATACACACACACGCATATATATATATATATATATTGTATTGCTGGATGTATACAATTATTAGTTTATGTTTATATCACACTAAGCACTTCATTTATTTATTGTAAATGTATGCTAACAGTGTTCAAATATTAAGTTTATTAGTGCTGCTGGACTGACAAGAACTCTAATCCTGCATACAGATGTGTAGTCTCTGAAGGAATTATTCCAATTTTTTTACATTTTTTATAAGTCAAATGCATTTATGTATTGTTTGGAAATAAATAAATTCAATTCAATTATGGGAACCACAAAGGTCAGACAGGGAGATATTCTTGCTTGATTTATTAAATTAATACGCAGTAAAAATAACTAAAACATTACTTACAATTTTATTACCTTGTGACAATATTAAAAGTAGCAAATTTATTTTACTCACACTTACATTTAAGTTCATTAAATTCCCAATGTATACGAAGTTACTCAACGTCTATTTAATATCAAACTCGTTTAGTGTTCATCATTAACTTTCATCATATTTTATTTTTCCACTACTACAATTCTTGACATCCTATTAGGCCTTTTAAATCACACGTGTCCATTTAACTTTTCTCTTACACCTGTTTCACTAGGGAAACTTGTTTCTTAGCTGGTTATTGAATATTTCCAACTCTTAGCCTTATGGCTCATCTCATCATGTTCATTCAACTTGTCCGTAATAAAATTATTTTATGTTCCACGAATGACAAACCTATTATTCTATGATTGTTTGTTGTTGTGTGATATTGTTTTTGCATATACTTCAAAAACTTCAAATTGTTAATATTAGGAATATTAATTAAGGAATATTATCTGACACCATATGTTTATAAAATAAGTAACTGTTACACATTACATTCTACTAGGGTCTGTCCCTTGTATCTATTGAACTTTATTTTAGCGATAGCCCTAAAAAACATAGTTGTCAAGGTACAATAAAACTACATTTTGCGTTTTCATTGTTCTTAGTAACATCAATTAACATTTCAATTGCCTTTATAAAACAACTTCCTTAATGCCATATTTCGTTGAACATATGTGCCCGCTACAAAATTTAATACCCACTAAAACCCATATACTTTTGATATTAGTAACCAAGAACTATTTCCTTACTTGTAAAACCCCAGCTTCAAATGATTGCTGTTTCATTTTATAACAAGCCTATTTTTAAATAGTTGTAAAGAAATCTAAACAGGAACATTTCCTGTTTAGATTACTTATAGTATATAAACGCAATCGATTAATATTCTTTCTTAAATTTACATTTATAGTATTTTATTCCGTACTTATTCACATATAATAATGTTGTTGATGGCTTTTATTCACGTAACAACTACTCATTTTAGCGTGTTTATGGACTATACCGAATGAATGGACATGTTTTGATTTCAAGACCTCTACGAACGTCTCATACAGGGTTGACAAGGGTTCGGCTGTAACTGGTACCTGAGCGGTAACTCGAGCACACTCTTCACTACCAAACATTAGGCCTATATGTTCGATTACTTTAAGATGTTGTGACATTTTTCTGCCAATCTTGGTTCCCTAAATAATGCGCTCTGATTGGTGGTAAAAATCGTATAATATTAGCACGTACTTCTCTTCCTGCTCTCAATCTACCATAGTTGCTCTGAAACTCAGTTTATGGTGGTAGCATGCAGCTACCTTCTGTAACTTCGGTAACAACCATTTCGTATTTTACGCGTCAAAGGAATCTCTACGTCGTTTACACAAGTACAGAGTTCATGTGACTATGTAAATATACGTATTCATCACAAAAACGAGTTTTAACACAGATTGTATTCTCAAAGCCTAATGTACAGTTACTCAGAAGCACTTGTCCCTCATACATATTGCTCTCAAGCATTTTTGAACAAAACACTGTTGTAAATTTATATTTGTGTGACAAAACATCACTTTAAATTTCTTATGTAAAGAGTATACTTACAAACTATTTTGTGTAACAAGACACTGCCCATTATACATACTTACTCCTTTCCCATATAACCTGATAAACCATATACAATGAATGTATGTACAAATATGTATATATAACTATAAATAAACACACGTACACACACATATTTATTATATATATATATATATACATTTTTCTTTATATATATATTTTTATAATGTATATTTATATATCGTGGTATATTTATGCAGAATCAGGACAACAGAGTTGTTCAGTAAACTCAGAGTAGTAGACTAATATTCAAATTTAAAATATTTAAATAATAATAGTGACATTCTGTACGCTTGAACACTTATTTCGAATGGCATATACTTCTAAAAACAATATAAATATAAAAGTACGTATTGAAACATGTTATGAAGGTAGGGTAGGGAGCTTAATTTCCATTTTTCCATTATAATTTTTGAGGTTATTTCTGCATAGAAATAAAGATGTCCGATATTGTACCCTGGAATACTCCTACGTCCTTGTTGAAACGGTTGGAAAAAATACTTGTACAATGATAATCGTGCCAAGGCTCATTGAATGTTTTATATAAAATTTATTTAGCCTTCTGGTAAATTTAACCACAATTAACAATCGCGTGAAAGAATACGCTCGTGCCTAAATGTTACAAAATATAAAATACATATATCTACTAAATGTCTTCTAATTCATTGCAGGAATTTTACCTAGACTGCCGTGAGCAAGAGAGATTCAATCTCGTTAAAGATGGAAGGAATTTGCACAATGCCTAAGATAACAAACATCTGGGAGAATATCAGGCTCTCTGTTCAGATGAGACCCACATTCAGTCGTTCCGTCTGATTTCATTATGCCTGAACTCCTTTTATCTTAAGTTTTAAAGGGAAGAATCTCAATATATTATTTCAAACTTAAAGCAATCGTTCTCTCATAAATATTAGTTGTATTTAATTTCATTTTATATAATGGTTTTACTATTACTAGATTTAGAATACTTACCAACAATAACATTCAGTATCTAATTGTAGAAAATCATAATTTTAGATGTTTCGGTTTTGGAATGGTAATACAAGAAAAAAACTAAAGCTGTGACCATTAATGTGTTTTTCATCTAATTTTATTTCTTATTGTTTAATATACATTCTATTTTCTTTCAGTCATATTTATTACCCTTGCTAAATAGACGTAAGCAATAAAAAAAATACAATTATTATTGTCTTATAGATGGCCGAATAACAAATACTGAGAATTTTGTCATACTTGAATTTCGGGTATTCTTTCTTGTATGAAACTAGATATTAGTTGGTACTTTTATCTTCCCGCCTTAGTCAATGACACTTATCTACAGAGAAGAAATTAGAGATCTGGCCAATATTAGGTAAGCGTGTGATACTGTCCTTTGTCAGTACTTTGTGTTGAAAGTTGTTTTGTAGCTATTAGAAAACAATTTTCATGAACCTGTGAATCTAAAAAAGTCCAAAATACAATTTCCGTGTCGTAGGAAAACAATAAAGTTAAATGAAAAGGCGAAGAAGCTTATATAAGTAGGCAACAAATCAGAATTTTCCGGCATAAGCACTTTTGTTGGGTGAAGGATTTTTAAGAACACCTCAGAAAGAGAACTAAATTACTAATACAAATAATAGCTATCAGTTGCTAGAGACTTCCAGAGGAATCAACAAAGCCAGTCCAAGCGATATAGGAGACTGAAGCTGCAAGAAGTGAGTCAAAACTGAGTACTTTTATAAATACAAGAACACAAGAAGAAGTGAAGAAGACATGAATTTAAAGAACATAGCACTTTAGGCAGTAAATACATTCTGGATTAAGTGATGTAATAAATTGATTATATACTCGTATGTCATAGAAAACGTTTAGAAAAAGCACACGATGACCGTTTAAAATCATTTTAACAATATTAAAAATAAAGTGATAGCAGTGATATAATTCTAGGGTAAAATGTCGGGAAATGTTTAGTAATAATCTAGTAGTAAAATTTAATACAGGAGAAGAAAAAACTGGGAAGAAAGAATATGCATGTTATATGAAAGTTGTAGGAGCCAAAATTTGGAGCATGGAGCCAAGATAACGCTTCATGACCAAAATTAAAACCGTGTAAAGACCAGCTTCTCGCACTGGACTGATGAATACGATTTAAGCAAGGCAAAAAAAGAAAGGGAAAAGTCATATAATAAGAAGTTCTAAAGTTATAAGGAAATATACCCCGGTTAAATGTCAAGAGAGAAATGTCATCAGATACTTGGTACAGTGTTTATAGTATAGGAGAGGGCCTTAAAGCAGAACTGATTATAGAAATTTTAAGTAGATAAATATATTGGACTTTATAGTACGTAAAATAATTGGTAAATAATAAAATGCCTGAATATATGACTATTTGTTTTGTGCCTGTGGAAGAGAAAGTATAAATTAATTACTATTTTAAAATTTTTGTTTACTTAATAATTTCTTAAGCCACAGTGTCGCCATTTCTTAGCGACATTAGAAACAAACCGCTTAATACCACTAAGTATATTGCATGACATTGTTGATCCGTGTTTCAAGGAACTTAAACGAAATTTATTTAGCACCGAGTCCTTCATTTTCGTATCTAACATTGAAGTATGTGTTAAGTAAATATCTTAAATCTCCAGTCAAAGTTAAAAGCAGTAATGTAATCAAATTGCATGAGCTGAGCTTGTTTCTGTTGTCTACAGATGTAACATAAAAATGGTATGAACTTTATGAGCTATCTGATAAGAAGATATTTTTGCTGTGAATGTTCCATTTGGCAATGATGACAAGTATTGAATTTAGTAATATAATTTATTTTGTGACTGAACAAATGTTTCCTAGAGGTATTCCCATCTATAGCCTCAAAAACGGTGTTATGGGAGACTCTGACACTAGACAGAATGTAGACTATGTGACCGGGTACGATCGATTGTGCAATCTCAGTTTATTTTTGCCTAAGAGGACGAGTCTGTGGTTAAATCATGTGACAGTGCCAGGTGGCCAGTTTAGTTTATTCTACCTCACGTTAGTGTGGTAAGGGCTAAATAATCTACGTACTGTCGTAGTAAGTTTCATTACACACACTAAAACACAACATATTTAAAATTTACTCGAACCCCATTGTTAATGATAAGGTAACTAACTGCAGGTTCTTATCAGGAATGTACTTTAGATCTACTTACATAATGGTTGCTGAAAACTAGATCTACTATATTCACTCTCATGGCGCGTTTATAGCCTCACCCTAAAGAACCACAGAAGTTTATATCGTAACCTATCTTTAGCTTTTTTATATTATTGTCACCTATGATCTGTATGCCTCTTAAATCCCATTATAAACTTAACCGTCCGCGGTGATTCTGGTAGGAAGATTTATTGACAAGTGACAAAATGGTGTAAAGAAACAACAAAAAAAAAGAAAGGGAAAAGGGGGAAAAGTTGCAGTTTGAACTATAACTTACACGTTGCACCTTTTTAAATAAGCAGCAGTCTGTTACTAATTCAATTGTTTTACCTCTTAGAGTTGAAGTTTTTGTAAGTTTTTTATACATATAACACAGTAAATTTGCTAATTGACCTTGGAGTTGGTGTGACGTAACTTGCATATATATATATATATATATATATATATATATATATATATATATATAAAATTTATTTTATTTATACATATATTTTATATTTATATATATACATATTATATATATTGTATGTATACATAAAAAACGTAACGTGTGGAAATCTCGGTTGCTCAACCGTGATTTAGGATCGCGTCAGTAACATCGAATGCATCCAATTGCACCTGATGAGACAATGAGAACACTTCATCAGCTTTACATTTGTTTGTAGTCTATGTGTCTCTGATGTCGATACAATGTAAATAGCTCTTTTTGAGCTTCGTTATCACCAACTATTTTCAATATTTTCATACGAATGTTGATTCTAGATTCCAGGATTTAAATCTGTCACAGTGTTAGGTTTCACTCGTCGCACCAAGTGGAAGATCAAATGGAGCTAACTAAATATATTTATTGAATCAACCCCTCCCACCATAGCCATACTTTGGGACAGACATATTAATTAAAATGTTTAAATCAAAGGAAAACCAAAGATAATATCATTTTTTACATTTAAGCTCTGAGTAGATGTTGTTCCTCTCTTCTTTGAATATAAAATTTCCTCCTGAAACAGTGAATAAGTAAGTCCATTTAAAAAATTCCACAAAATGAAACACTCAAATTACCTATTGAAATTTTGTTGTATTAAATATGAAACGTTTTGTGCAGTTAATTATAATTGTGGAAATTTATTACACAACATTAAACCCAGAAAACATATCTGCAAAAATTTTCACGTATATAAAGATACAGCAAAGTAATTTAAAATAAGATATATCATCTCTAATTTGATATTGTACCTGTTATCTGCACGTGTAACAAGCTGTAGTGGTTGAAAACTGTTCGTCGTATTTGAGAAATCATTAATAATTCAATAGTTTTACATGATCAAACAAACAAAAATTCTTCTGATCCCAACAAACTATCACTTTTACTTCAAAGGCCCGCTATTTGGCATAAATTTGTGTTACGCCATGGCTATAAATAAATCACAGGAAAGAGTGTAAAATTGTCTGTTATTATTATTCTTATTTGACACTATCCATGATGAGCTAGTAAACACATCTGTTAAATGCTACTATGAGCTGATTATTAGGCAAAAATTAAACGTTATTAACTTTTTTTAGTGTATTTTAAGCGAGGGGTGGTAATCATTTAAGCCTTTCTATTAGGTTATTATTTGAGACAGCGAAATAAATTTGGTTATAAAACCTTCATCTTAAAGTAACTTATACTTTACAACTCTAATACACTTTTCATAAAACCTCGGGTTTCTGAATTTATGAAGTTTAATATTTTTATATGCCACTATTTTTTGATAACTGATTTGATTTTTAAATTTTTTTAAACATGCCTTAATTATACTAAATATTCTGCAAACTTTGAACTATGTACTTTTATTCAATTTACAGATTTAATATTTTCCTTAAAAACACAAACAGACCAAAAACTAACTACGATGTGAGTATACCTTATGTAATATTTCTTCATTTTATTAACAGAAAAAATCCAATGTTCAAGTTTGATAGAGCAACTTGTGGAATCCCTTTTTAATCTTATCCACTGACACGTTTAAATACGTACATACGCATAACATTAAATAGTAGTTAGATAACCTTAATTTAAAATATCTCGAATCACATAACAATATCCAAATGAATTATTTAGAAGATATAATCTTCACCAGTTCCATTAACCACATTTTAAATTGTAGTTATATGTATATTATTATTTCAGTTAAATATCTTTGACTCACATAAAAAAACTAATGATGACTCGTGCTTGCTATAGTTAGGAATGCCATATGAACAGCCATGAACATGTCATAATGTTTACTAGTTTACTTGTAAATTGTGCAGTATTTTAGAAAAGCTTTTACATAACAAAAGTATAGACATGCAGTTAGCAGACAAATCTCCTTACAAATATCACTAACACATATTTCACTCTAAATGTTTCTAATGGCAAACTTTTGGCAAGTGATACCTGGTTTTAATGTAGTAGTATAAGTTTCACCATAATGCATGAGGATAATATGAATACTTTAAAACATTGATATATATTATCGTTTTAATGTTCATCCTGAATAAAATTCCTGATGCGATACAGTGAATAATTTTTTTACGTATTAGTGAAAAAAAAAACAATGTCTTTAGGTACAGTTTAAACGATGCAAGAAATCCAGAAGAAACGTACATTGTATGTATATAAGGGTGGCAGGAAGCTCAATAATAAATCCGTATTTTATTTTAACAATTAACAATAACTTGTATTCCAAATGTCAAACTTAAATGTAACGTTTTAATAAAATAATGAATTCTTTTGTCATGTTTTATAAATCAATTATATTATCGACTTATTATAAAGTATAAAATCAATTCTTTTAACATAGGATCTAAGAAAGGTAGTTAAAGTATTAATGAGTGGTTACCAATACCTTCATAAACTTGTGAATAGAGTAAAACACTTTTGTCGCTAAGAAGCACCATACTAGAGATTTGAATGTGTTGGCATCATTGATTAGTCTTATTTCTAAAATGAAGGAACTATTGATTAGCTTGATCCCCATTGTATCGTAAGTTTTCTAAAGCAATCGTGCTGTGCTTGTTCGGTATATAAGTTCTACGTTCTCTAATCTCGTACCGTGCACATCCCTGCCCTGAAGTAGTATTCACACTATAAGTTAGTGGCACAGACCAAGGATTGAGAATATAAAAGCTCAATAGGTAAGGTTTTTAGTTCAAGCTCCCTACTGAAAAAACTACATTATTAATTACATGTTTAATTATATGTCATTATGACAACCTTTTCTTGTTTTCTGCTTACCAAAAAGAAACAATGTGGGCGAGAAGGAGCACACAATTTCAATATCTACCACTTTTGATAACGTGATTTAAGTATGTTTAGACTAGGTTACAATAAATATGGTACTAATAGTACCGAAGTTAAATATAAGATCTCAACTCGTAAGTCAGATTAGGACATGCCTAATAGTACGTTATCATATATAATGAGCAGAACTTTGACAGTATAAGTAACATTATTGCCTAATCCAACCTTTGAAGAAACGCTGTAAATATGTATTTACCTACATTCCCAAAAATAACAAATAGTAATAATAACAGCTTAATAACAAATAGTAGATAGGGAGAGAGTGGCCTTCTTCTCGCCGACACCACCTTTTGGGGGTCAGAAAACAAGAACCGAACATTATAATGATATGTAATTTTCACAGTAAGTCAAATAAAGTCTGTTATTTCTAGTAATGTAGGTCTTTCAATAGGGAGTATTTTCAAGTATTTCATTTCAAGTATTTCCTTCCACACATCATCATAATATGGTATATTATGATAAAGTATATTATACTTTTAATTTTTGTTATAAGCTTAAGGCCATTCGGTTAAATAGATGAGGTTTACTATCTTCCTTTGGTTTAAAAATAATCTCTGAACTTTCTAGTTTTTGTTGAAAAATAGTAGCAATATATCATGCTTTGTATAATTATATTTCTTTATGATAATTTGTTTCAAACATAGGTTTATTGAATTGCTTAAAATGTGTTTGAATTTTTACTTTTTTAGTAAGTTGAATCATAAAATTTGACCCTTTTTCTTAGGTTGACAAAAAAGGGTCAAAGGTATCCGAATTTGTTAAAAGCGTTAATGAAATGAAAGTGAAATCATTTGTTGAAAGCTGGGAAAGCATGTTCTACGTTAACTAAAGAATAAAAACGATGAAGATCTTTTTTTAGATATTTTTTGAAAAGGTTTATGTATTTTAGTCTATGTTTTTCTTAATATTTTCTATCTTGAGGTTACATTTTAGTAATGAATTCCTTGAAGCATTTCACACTTACAAAACATCCAATACAGAATTTTAGGAATTTATGATATTTTTGATGACGTTCCAACTACTCGTGTTGGCGTGTTTATGGACTAAAGTGAATGACCTGAGATCATCGTGTAGCCGCTGTAATAAGGTTTAGAAACTGGTTTGGTGTAAGAGATCGATGTTATAATGATAAGATACATTTTAAATTTCAAAGACGTGTTCCACTGTACGCATTTGGAGATCCATATAAATCAATAATAATAGTTTTTTATGGTTCGTACACTATTTAACAGAGGTTTAACACTTGCCGTATGAAGTGAGTGTGAAATGAAATCCAAATAATTGAAATCTTCCTTTACACTTCCCAGTGTCAAATGCGTTTTACTCGGTCTACGAGTTTGTGAGCTCCTAGGAAGGAAATACTGGAATATTATAATTGATAGTGAAATTAAAGTCCCATTTCACGTATCTAAGGCAATATCCTATACCTTATTGTTGGCATTATAATTATTATTATAGTAGAATTGGCGCATACTATGTAACTATATGATTGTTTATGCAGTAAAGTATTATATTATTCTTATCACTATTATTAAGTACATAATTGGTTCATCAGACCATTTTTCAATATTCGATATGTATTCAAGCAAGTTGTAGCAATAGAGTGCGTAAAAGAGAAATTCCTCAATGCCTTTCATTGACCTCAGATGTAATAGTTTGAGATTATTTTAATACAGTTGTTCGACGTTGTACCCCTAGAATACGCCCTTTTGTAAATGGTATTATATTTTATATACAATATAATTTAACTTTCTGATAACTTTAAACATACTTACTAATAATGTAAAAGAAAACGCTCGCCCCTAGTTCTTACAAAATATTATACAATATATACCTACTGCATTTCTTCTAATACAGTGTAGGAATTTTACCTAGACTGTTTTACACTATCGTAAGCAAGAGTATTCCAGTCTCAATAAAGATGGAAGGAATTTGCTCAATGCCTTGAGATAACAAACACCTAGGAGAATATCATACTCTCTGTTGAGTCGTTGCACAATCAGTCGTTCCATCTGATTTACTCCTTTTATCACATTTTCAGATTTAAAGATAAACATTTTAATATGGTCTTAGGTATATTTAATAGAGATATTTTTGCAATCGCCTTCATGACTTACTGTCCGGGAGATTTTTTGAATTTTCTCTGATCACAACTCAGAGAATTCAAAATCATTATAATCTGAAAAATGTATATACATGTGTGTGTTCAATTTCACATGTTTTTATTGAGATAATTTAAAGTAATTTCCTTACATATCCCATCCAACTCGCAAGTTGCTCGTGAGAATAGTTTTACAAAGAAGTAATATACCTGACAGGCAAATACAGGCATTTCTCACTTATCGTCCTTTTTTAGCTGGCATATTTTACTTATAATGGTCAACAGGCAAAATAATTTAATTCTGTCAAATAAACATTATGCAAATTAAAAAAAAAAACAACATCGAAAAACTTCTTTTGAGATAAATAGAAGTTAATATAACTAAATAACAATATCTAAGTTAAAAAAAGTATATAACAATCAAACACAAAACATACATATCACAAATATTTATCTTTCATACTTAACAATCGTTTTATAAATAAATTAACAATCATAACAATACAATATAAATAACCATCTCTGAAGACAACAACTATATAACTAGAAAAAGTTGAAAGGAAGAGAAAAAACACACGTAGGGCATTGTATTACCCATTTTGCTTGGCTTTAAAAGAACGTAATTTAGTTTTTATTTCAGGTTTTGTTTAAAAATTGTGCAATTTCCGTAATGTCCTAATAAACTTAAATTAATCATTCTAGGTCCTTGATAACAGAATGTGCGCTTGCTAGTTTTCTTAAGAAAAAAAAAATAGTATGTCAGGAAACGTATATTGTGCATTACGTGTACTCAACTCCCGAAATTGAAATTGATATAGGTACTTATAGACATGCATGACTGTACATATAAGGATGTTGGTATTTCATAATACTAAGTTCAGAGAATAAGTAACTCATACTTTCCTTGCACCTTGGCTCATACATGTCACATTAAAATACATTGGACAATAGTAGCTTAAGTGCCTCAAACGTGAATCAAATCCGTAAAAAATGGTGTTCTTAAACCACGGAAAATAAAGTTTTTTTGAAGTGATCGCTATAAAAAATTTTTTATGTAGTTCATAGCGAAGTTAGTTTTACCAAGTTTTTGACAGGTAGAATAATTTATATTTTGGTCCCATTTTAAATGTTGGTTAACATAAATCAATAGATATTTTACCAATACAACAATTCAATATTTTCAGGAACATAACATGGGTGGCTATGACAAGTCAGGCCAAAGGCATTTTTTAGGTTATCTTTAGGAACGTTGCAATAGAAAAAAACATGATGCACTTTGATTTTAATCATTGAATAACCAATTTATTTTGGATCAGCTAGTTGGAAATTCGGTCAAGATCTTTTTTTATAATGAGCATTAATGGATCTCTGTCATAAGCTGAACACATCAAATCTGTGTTATCAGCATACGCAATTTTTTAAATTTAAATTCAAGCTTAGCATATAATGTCTGTAAATTAAGAATATTATAGGGCCTAACACACCTCGTTGTGGCATGCTGTATAGTTTATACTAATGTATCTAAATACATTGTCCACTTTGGCAACCTGTGATCTATTATAACACACAGACAGAATAACAAAACGATCTTTAACAGAATAACCTTTAACATTCAGAAGTATATTTTCCACTTGAATATCATTTAAATACATTTTGTTTCGCTTTACAGTTTTCTTTACTACGTCTCAATATTTTTTGAATCACCATTACGGCCATCAAATAATCTAGAAAAATTATTAAGCCTAGTTCTTTTTATCTATCTTGATACATGTCTGGAATATAGTTTATATGAGTGTTTAGATTGTAAATCGGCTCTATAATGTTTTGCCTTTTAAATAATCCTTTTTTAATTTACTAAATTTATAAGATAGTCCGTAATCTATTCACTTCTTTTCCTGTTCTATGCCTATATATTCCTAATAAACTTATATAGAACTCATAGTAGTCCGTTATGTATAGCTCCAAAACACAACTTTCAACTTTTATAATTTTTGAATTACGTACAAGTACACGATGAATACAAGATACGCTGTTATAATTCTAGTAGGGTCATTTATTCGACTTTCGAAACGAAAAGGGAAAATTAAATTTAGGTATTCTATCCATAGACACTATCTTTCTCTAAACAAGATATTTAAATCCCCGAATATAATAGTAGGATTATCGGTTTTAGACAAAATATATTCAAAATCAATTTAAAACTGATTAAAAATGAAATTACAAATTTGATGTATTACAAAAAATGAAATTCGTACAGGATGATTATCAACATACAAACTATACATAACAATAACAAGTTTTGAACAGCTGTAGCAAACAGGTAACAGCTGTGTGTCTTTTGAAGGTCAACGTCTACGTGTACAACGACATGCCTGATTGTCCGGTCTGGGCTTGAATATCATATATGCTGGTAGCTGACATTGTAGTAAAACTATTCAAATAAATAATTAGTTCGACATGGTGTTTCGTAGACTTCTAATATATAACACTTTATGTAGGTATTTTAAAAACTTTATTGTAATATATATATATATATATATATATATATATATATATATATATATATATAATATATAAATATACAATGGAATTGTTCAAATAGTTGGCGTTTGGTAAATTTTTTTATAACTATACTTGATTTCTTGTTACTTGACTTGAAATGTCATCAGACGATATTTTGTATATGTAAAAGAAATATTCTCCTATCAATTCAAATATATGTGAAAAATTTGGTTTCTTTAGCATAACAAGTTTTAAAGATTATATTAAAAAAAAAGAAAAAAAACACGAAATGGTGGGAAGCGGCTAAATGAGGCTTTCCTCAACCTATGTTATGTGACATTTTTTCTTTAAAATTATGAAAACTATCACCCACAGAAATTCTTTACACAATTTTTTTAACACCCTGTATTTATAATGCACAAGGTTTTTTTTGGGATCAAGTCCACAATCCCCCTGACACCTCTCCGTTATCAAAAAGCCATTGAGCAATCCAGTGACAAGTTTTAACAAATTATCCAGTAATGTAATACGGAATTTTGGGTGATTGTCATCTTTCCAAACTAACACCGTAATCGCCTTAGGTGCATATTGATCAAGTGATCGTTCACATAGAATTTTGATGTAGCTGTAACACCCTTAACAACACCACATGATTTAAGTTTAGCTTTTTTTGGACTTGGTAGGAAGGAGTCGTGAACCTGCCTATTTGAGGATTGTAAAATTATAGGTTTTTGGATATCCTACTTTTTAGTAGGGATTATAGTGGCAGCCTGCACACAAGTTAATGGGAACGTTTGCCATACTGGCTAGAGATTCCACTATGTCGTCTAATTTCTCGTTTGCCAGATCGGGAACACCCTAAGTTCGTACATTTCTATTTCTATTGTATTGTTCCCAATATTCAATCCGACTACTACATATTTTGACGCTCTCCACAAGGTGCCTGTGTTATAATTGGAGTTTTTCTTTGGATTCTTCAATGAATTTTTATTTTGTCAGAAACCTCTACAATTCTTTTTTCATAATCCTCAATTTAGTATAGCAAAATTCAACTGATGCTTGTAAGTCAGCAATTGAGTATGCATACTTTTTTGTAGGCCGAAAACTGTATTTTATTGTTTTTCTATCTTATTAATAATATCCTCATAAAGTTCATCTAACCCTTTATCGACACAATTTCCTTTGCTTCCTTACTCTAACCCCTGCATGATCTGTACTTCCAGGCTACCGCCGGTCTCTGCCCATGTGAATCCATGTGTGTGTGCGTGCGTGTAATTGAATGTACACTCTCAAGGTAATTTTGAAGACGATAAAAACTGTAGTTCTTAAGAGATCCAGACTGAACTTGGGTCAAAAAAATATTTGTATAAAGCTTCTTTAGCCATTCCTAACCAATGAGCCTAGGATTGAGCATTCGTATTAGAGCAACACTTTTATCTGGACTATTTAATAATATATATCAAAGTTGACAGAATAAATTACATCAATTTGTTATAATCTACAGCAAAATTTATCCTTTCGCATTTTCCAATAACTGCTAAGGAATGACAATTGTGATAGATGTAGAAGTATACAGTTAAACAGCTTTAGTTAAAGTTGTTTAAACATAATTTCGAATTAATTGTTACAAATTCAATTCCACAAAGAACTTTATATGCTTTTAACTTTATTATCTTGTAAGGTTTCAAGATTAAGGAGTTTCTAAATAATTGAAAATGTTGCAAATAACATGGCAGTATTGAGATTTATTTATCAGTTACAAAAATGTAACATCTAAACTAATAATGCAATTTCAATTGGACATTTAGGGACGAAGTATGCATGTAAAATCTACCTTTATGCCAACTGAGCGGAAAGGGATATTTCATATTTATACAAATGTTCAATAATATATGTCTTATTCGTTACATCGGTTTATAAAATGTAGTATTCCACAGTAACTTAATTTATACTAATGATACAAAATGACATTAAATAGTTTAATTGACATCAATAATATTAGACTGTGTTTCAGTTTCGAAAAAGAAATACAAGGAGGATGAGATAATTGTTCAAGTAGTGACCAATAAAAATAGTTTATTTTAAAAAACTAATCAGAGGTGGGGTCAATGGATTTTTTGTGATGTTTTACTAAGATTTGTTATTTTTACACATTCGTTAGTTAAGCATTTTTTAAATTTAAAATTAATAACAATAATATGAAACACTGTTGCTAGAGATTGCGTGGAAAAGTAAATTGGTGTGTAACAAGGAGGGTTCACTGTATGCATTAGTAGAGTTGCAATAGGTTACGTGGAAAAGTAAATTGGTGTAACAAAGAGGGTTCACAGTATCCATTAGTAGAGTTACAGTAGGTTACGTGGAAAAGTAAATTGGTGTAACAAGTAAGTTTCACAGTATGCAGTTGTAGAGTATTGCTCTAAACAAGTATGGCAGTTACGGTTTGAAACCTACTGTAGTATATATTATAGTACCATACCATTGAAGGAGATCACTCTTTAGACTTTCCGACATAAGAGCTGTTGTAACAGGTGGCTGAATATTCCAGTGACCAGAATATTCTTCTCTAGGTTATAACATGTGACCACTGGTATTTTCATCAATTCTGATTTCTTATTCTTTCTTACGATTTCCGTCTTCTTCCGTCAGAAGTATTAACTTTCTAAATAAACTTAAAGAAGCAAAAAAAGTAAAACATAATTATAAATAATAAAATAAACATTGATATTGATTTATAGATGGGAGATAACAGACACGGAACATCTAGACCTATACTTGAATGTTGGTTTCTCTTACAAGTATGAAGCCCGATATTCGTTGATAGCGTTTATCTTCCTAATTTGGTCAATGGCACTTTTTTCATACATTAGAGTTCGGTTAAATATGAAGTACGCGTGTGATGCTGTCCTTAGGCACCAGAATTATTGGCGCCCTCCTTACATACAAATTCTAGGTTGTAGAAACATACGGTACTATACTAAACGTTGTACAGTTATTCGGATCATAAATATTATTATTTAGAAATAAAGAACGAGTCAAATAAAAATTCTAAACATTGAAAAAGTAAAAAAATAATCGAAATAATAAGACATAAATACTGTAGTCGAATACACTTTTTAGAAGGGCGCCAGAGAAAGATAAAAATAACAATATATTTCCAGATAAAACTACGATGACAATAGGAAAAACTAGAACACTACCACTTACAGAATTAAGGCAAAATATAACTTACTAAAAGAATTTGCACAAGAAAACAAGATCTTAAAGAAAATACCGTTGCAGACACATTGGACTGAAGAATACAATTTGAAGGATGTACAAGAAGAGAAAGAAAGAAAGAAAGCCCACCAGGTAATTAGTAGCATGGGCAATGTAGATTCTATATGTGTATGAGAGTTCCAAAAGTGTAAAAATAAAATAACTAAAAATATAGAGTTTAATATGAATGAAAAATTCCAAAGTGATGGTGAATAGAATAAACGATTAGGAAGAGTAGATCAAATTTCTCGATCCATAGTGCTAATTGTGTTATAAGGAGTCGGTAAGTAGTGTGCAGAGTTAGTGCAAGTGCTTAAGAAGATTGGAATTTTTGTATTCCGTAGAAAGAAGTGTAAATAATAAAAGGCCTGGCTATGTAACTTTTTGTTTTGTGCCTGTAGTTCACTCAAGAGGCAATCAGTTACGTATTATTTTACAATTTGGTTTTACGAAAACAGTTATTAAGCCGTAATTATAAACAAGAAGCACCATATAGACGACCACTTAACACCACTGACGGTTGGATTATATTGATGCTCCTATATTATCATTGGGTTTTGAACTTATTTTATTTAGCACTGGGTTCATAATATTCTTATTCAAAACTTAAGCCTGTGGTAAGTAAATAACTATACTCCATGTTAGAAGCATCACTGTATTAATTTCACGAGTATTAGTTCACACAGTAGAATTTATTTGTGTTGAATATAAACGTAAAACAACAATTTTATGGAATTCAGAGACAGTGGTAATTAAATATATTTGATCATAAATTAAAAAGCGGCACTTTAAGTTAATTACAGACGTGTTAGCTTTCTGACTAGAATTTTTGTTTTTTAAGCGTATTATATAATCACTATGCACCCTACAATAGGGTCGCAATCTTTAAAAGTAAATAAATGTACATATTCCACCTAAAACAACTATTATTATATTGTGTGATTTTATTTCGCGTGTATTAGCTGTAAGTGGACGCTGTTACTTTTGTAGATATAACATTATATAATGTTTTCATACATCACATGCAGTGTTGAATTTTTTTTGTAATTTACCACCATCAGTGTAATAAAAATTCAGGTACATAAATAAATACATTAAAACTGTCATACAAAAATGAAAGCAGTACTGTAATCTGATGTTAAATATTCGCTCTAAGTAGACGTGCCTACCTCAAGATAGTCTAGCAAGTACTGTACGTAGTTCAGGTACTATTGTAGTACGTTATTTGACACTTTCAAAGTTAGTGAGATTTCGCATTTACTTTAAGCGAACTGTAACCCCATAAATCTACCTGCATAGTGGTTTATAACAGTAAGGTGGATCTAATATATTCATAACCACGATTATGAATATATTTATGAACTATTTATTCAGTCCCTGGCTCAGATGGGCCTTTGATTTGGCTAGCCTACAGATGAGGGTTGGAAGGAATAGGCTATTGAGAGAGGCACAATTGATCCACTCTCATATGGTACCTAACAAGCGGCACATTGCACCTGAGGATATGGCAAATCTTCGAAGATCACTGTAGACTGGTAAGCCAGGTACGTGCCTCCGGGGCGATTGGTGTGTTCCTACCCTCCCCCCACGTACTTCCTAAGTTGACAGATATTTTGTTTTCGGTGTGTAGTAGACTTGGTTCCCAGCATGTTTGTATAAGCAAAGGGACTGCACAGTTTTATATCGTTACCTATCCTTAAAGTCTCCATTTTTTTGCCATCTCTCAGGTATAAAACCTAAAATTATAGTCGATTGTAGGCTAAACCTTCCGTGATGACTAATACAAAGATTTTGTTAGAAATTCAGTTTGCGAGTATTTATAATATTAATAACTCGTAAATTACCTGTTTCACCCATTGAAAGCAGCAGAAGTTCGCAGCAGATTCAATCGTCTTACCTCTCAGAGTATGTTTTGTTAGTTTATACTATATAACACTGCACATTGCTAATGCAGCTTATGGTCTGAGCTCAGATAGGTTTTCCACCCAATAAAGGAAGTAGCAATCTACTTCATGTAATTAGGTATTACTCTGAATATACGGTGTTAGTGTTGTATATAGAAGTAACACAGTGGAATTGCACTTAGTGTCCCTGTTGATTTAATCAATTTACTTGTTCCACTCAGTGAAAGAAGCAGCAGAACTGAGCTGTGTGTCTGTAACTGAATTGCTGTTGTATGAGCTGTCTAAAAATAAACTGACTCTATTTTCAAATACAAATGTAACAATTTACAGTTGTTGGAGTCAGTTTAAAGTAAATCAGTTTACATGTTCTGCTCAATTTCAGAGAAGTGGTTTAATTTTATTTCAGGTGTAAAAGCGTCCTGGTTTAATCTTATTTCAGGCGTAAAATATGTCAGTTGTAACTTGTAAGTAAATAGACGTTTTAAATAATGAAGAAATTATTAGCACAATGTAAATTCAGGTATGCTGGTCCTGCTGTTTGCAGTTGTTCCTGTTGTACAGTATATGTAAAACCTTATTCTTGTTACCCAACTTGATCTCAGTTGCAAGTGTATAGGCATATTCACTCGGATGTATCCTTATTTCCATCATACTCAAACTCAGTGATAAGTTAATCAATTTACGTCTTATACATATTGCAAACTTTATTCTATTTTATGTATCATTATATCTCAAAGTGAAAGATGTTCAATTCTTCATAGTTATATAATGTAAATTATTTCTTTTTGTAAGGGTGAGTGGTAAGTTAATCAGTTTTTCCTTATTACATATATCATAGCAACACCACAAAACAATGCAACAGTGCAATTCAATGTTCGGCACATCAACTCTATGAAAAAGTTTAATTTAGTTTGTAGATGTATTTGTATGTGCAAAGTGTCAATTGTGTCATACCTTGAAGAGAGAGAAAAGTAAAACTATTTTCAAGTTCTAACTAAAGAAATAACCATCAAGGTAATTTCATTACATATGTTCAAGCTCAGCTTGGAAATACTACTTATTTATGAAAATTGATATACAACTAGCAGTAACATTAATAAATCTCAGTAATAAATTATTTATTTTACGGTTTATGCAAAATCAGGTAAACTATAAAATGAAAAACATACAATGTTCAGTTTAGCTTAAATACCAATATAACCTTAATGAAAATTGCGCATAAATTCCATTACGGCTTTTGTTATCACTATCAACATAATACCTCTCTGTAACTACAAGAATATATAAACATATACCTTTATTTAGTGGCATTATATAGTATTATGTAACCCCTGTAACTGAGACTCATTTCCCAAACTGTGATTTTGCAGAATGAGTCAGGATTGTGGGGCGTAAGTGATGCAGGCTCAAAACGTAGAGCCAATCTCAAAAACTGGACACCAGCCAGTTGCATTGTAACTGAATAAAATTTCAAATGGGCAATCGGTAATTTTAGCACATTTAAAGAACCAGAGGGGTTGAAGGTTCCCAGCTCCGCTCCAAAAAGGCCAAGAATCTATTGTCCTAGTATGCGTACTATCAGAGCTAGTTTGGGTTATGGTTATATTCCGCATGACTGGCGTCTATGTAAAGTGGTCTTCCAAAGAGAGAGCCGTTATGACTACTCTAATCCAAAATCTTTTCATCTCATTAGTTTATCATTGTTTCTTTCACAACAAACAACATAGGCTGTTTTTTGTTTAGTTTTTGTTTGTTTCATTGTTGTTAGTTTGTATGATTTTTTGGTTTTGTTTTGTTTGTTTTTGTTTTGTTTTGAAGACTTTTAGAAAGACTGATTGAGCGATATTTAAGATAATATTAAAAAGAATGATAGACCAGCCAATGAGTAACTCAAATAACAAAACATGATTAGTAAGAGTCGCTTAGTTTTCGAGATATTGACTCTTATTTGAAAACAGAAAAGCAGCTAATTTAGATGTATATTTCATGTACTCTTGCTACAAAACCAGGACTTTTGTTATTATGTTGTCTTTAAATTAAAGCCATAATGTCAGGAAATCCGGTTTAACTAAAAAACAGTTGAATGCCATCGCCGTTACCTCATTGAACTAAAAGTTATTCCTATTTTAAGATACTTCAGATAATCAAACATCATTCAATGATTTGTGATTTCAAGAACAATCCTTCACTAAACTGACATATTTATTTATTTTTTTATTTTCAAGGTAGGTTACTTTTAAAATGGTATTATAATAATCCTCGAAACTTCGAAAATAATAATTAAACACAGTTTACTTTAAAAATAACACATTTTATACTAAAACCAACACTTGCAATTGTTAACCAAAATTTTAAGAGGTAATGTTGGGGTTAAAGACAAATAATTGATGTTTCTACCAAGTGGTTTAGCCTAAAACTGACCTTATTATCAATGTTCAAACCGTCGTCCACGAGCTCGTAAACAGGCTTAGCATCTTCTTAAAAAGGATCGTTTGAATCTATGCGCACTTCCAGAAGCATTTAATTCTTGAGCAGCGTGGTAAATATATTGCCGCACTTCATCAATATTACGAACAGGTCCAGGGAACACTTTATCTTTTAGATAACCGCAGTACTAAAAATCCAGCTTATTTAAGTCAGAGAATATGGGAGGCCTCAGAATGGCACCTTGTCAGCCGATCGTCCTGCCAGGGTAGGTTACATTCAAGAAGTCAAGCACATCATTCTGAAACCACATATGTTGGCATTTTGCCAAAGGCCCATCGTCCAAGAGCTTTTTGAAACTCATTTTTCATAAAATACAAGTAAAATTCACCATTTAAAGTATCTTGTAGCTCGTAAGGCCCGATGATTTAGCCGTCTAAAATGCTCGTCCAAAAAAAAATAACTTAGAACTGATGCTGAGCCTGATATTCTCTCATCAAGTGAAGATTTTCAGTTGCCCAGTATAGGAGATTGTGCATATTTACAAAATCATCTCTTTAAAGGGAATATCATCTGACCTTAAGATTTTATTTAAACACCTTGAATCTTCTCTATGTTCTTCTAACAATTTTCGACAGAAATATTCTCTTGCACATAATCACAAGGTAGTAAAGTCTGCACACGCTGCACATAGTATGGGTGGTACTAATGTCTTTGCATAATCGTGTGGGCTCTTGACCTTGATAGCGATGGTAATTACGGAGAAATTTGGATTATCCTCGGCTTCTTCTCCAACATATGTGCATAGAGGTCTTCTTTCTCTATGCCAATAACAAGGTATTGTGTCTTCCAAGAAGGCATAATGGAAATTTATGTAAACTCGATAATCAGGGAATCACACTGCAGTTTGATACCTTTACCGATACTTGATTACAGCCGCATTGCCATGGCCATGGCATTCACCAAATTGACATGTGTGTTTGCATATTAACGTGCAAATACCAACTAGGCATTAGCTGTAACACGCTGATAAATCTTGATTAGGAAGGCCAATTTTAGACACGTAGATTTACAATCAAGAACCTCATCACGGAGTGAAATGGTCACACTTATTAATACTTACAGATAAGCAATAGATAATGTACACGATTAGAACGGAGTCTCTCGGATCATTATTTGGGCCGCCATTCGCTTTTCTGGTCAACAATATAATAACAGCTGTTTACATTCAACAGTTGTCTATAATGCAACAGCCTTTTATCATGCAACATAGAGTTCTAAGAGAATGCATATCAGATTACTCATCTTATAAATTATATTAATAAAATGAGTTAATTTAGTAACAATAAAAACAATCTTATTTGTAAAGTGGTAAATAGTATTATTATAACATTTTGAAATCCCAAAATCATGAAAATAGTTTTAAATAAACATGTCAGTGTAGTTACGGATTTTTATTAAAAGCACAAATCATTGAATAAGAAGATTGATTATTTTAAATACCTTAAAGTTAAAACAAATCTTTTAGTTCAATGAGGTAACGGTAATGACATTCACCTGTTTTTAGTCGAACATTGCTTTGCACCAGCTGGTGAATAAGATTGAGGACAGCCTGGCTGCTAAAGAAATCGCATTATGCACCTTTCTTGGCATTGAAGGTGCATTTGAGAATACTTCGTATAGAGCCATATTTCGTGGAGTACAGAGGCGCAATGTTTATCCTAGCATTTGCAAATGGTTCGATGCTCTGCTTTGTTCTGTGTTGTAGGTACATGGCAGGAAAAATCTTTAGTTGTTTCTCCAATTATGGGCTGTACACATCGGGTTGTCTTGTCACCTTTATTCCGAAATCTGGAATCTTTACTTATAAGAAATGATGCGAGTGAGTATTTAAGCTCAGGGCTATGAAGATGACATGGGTCTTTTGGTACAAGTAAAATATTCTAACGTTGTTGCTGACATCATGAATGCTGGTTTTCGTTTTGCACATACATGATGTCTTATGTATGTGCAAAACGACATTATGGAGTCCCAAGAAAAACTTGCAAGCCTTTGAACTCACTTCTTAAGACCCTAGGTGTGGACTATGTAATCAGTAGGAGGAGACTGTTAAACGTATTGCTTTGAAATGTGATAGACTTGAGGTTGGGACAAGACCACTATTTAGAACCTCAAAGCCCGGTGATGAATCCGACGCCAACATTGGGTAGAAGCTCTTGGATATCGTTTTATGCTACTCACAAGGCTTCAGGGGTAGGCTGCCCTAACTAGTGGTACTTGGGTTGCCCGATACTTTTAGGTTGACGCGTAGGCAACTAAGAGTCATTTATAATCCCCTTCCATAATCTATTTCTCCATATATGTAACTCTATATATTTTAGTGTTATAGTGATTAATTCATAAATCAACTTAAAAAGTGAATTGAATCAACGAAACCATCTTCATTGAAATTTAATTTTAGTGGTGTTGTGTCTCAGAGTACTCGTGGTTTTGCTCTAATCAATACTACATGTTCCACTCTGCAATGGTGTGTGTACCATATGTGATGGTAATTATAGACATTACTATGATACGTTAAATAAAAAAAGGACAATGCAATGCAATGTCAAGTTCACTCTGTTCATAATTATTAATGTAACATAATACAACATTGGAAAAATGATTAGGGACTAATTATTGCACTTTATGCGATTCAAATATATTTTTTATGAGTGAGGCTTTATTTTATCATACATACGATTCAGAAATAACCAAAGTAGTCACATTTTATTCAACCTAACGAAAGATGTAGTATACAATATGTGATATATTTTTCCACTGAAGTGAATCTAATTACTCGCTGTGTTCTCAAATTCCGACTCATATCATAGACACATTCTCTTATTTATTTATCATATACGTCATATTTATCATATTCATACACTACAGTCAGTTAATTTTTAACTGCCCCGCTCGGGAGTTTAATAATAGAAATCAGCTTTCACAGTTCGGTGGCATTGTTCACAAAAATTAAATTATTGTTCAGTATCAAATTTACTAAAACTGTATCTATCTCAAAGAACTGTCCACACACGCAACAGGAAAAGTTACTATTGCAATAACTGTTATGTCCAAACAAGGTTTTTTAAATCAAAAGGTAAATAAAATAAGTTCTAGAAAGTCGTTAAATCTATGATATAGAACATATTACTATAATTTATGTATGTTATTACCTTAACAATGTAAATTGTTAACGCATATTACCTTAACTTTGTAAAATTTAGAATAAGTACTCGTCTTTCTTTATAGATCGCTAATATACAGAGTGTCGAGTTTTCAGAAAAATTAATAGAAACATAAAGAAAGAGAAAGTTATTTTACAAACAAGTAAATTGGATTTCATAAAGGTTTTATCACAACACTTATTTAGATGCATATTTAGTTAATTTGTGTATACCTCTCGGTGAAATATAACGTAATAGACACATTACGTACAATTTCATTGAAAAAAAAACCGTACCATTTCTATATTGATCTCTAAGTATTTTGAACACGAGTTTTCGTATTTTAACCCCCATTTACTTATTATTTTATTTGTGTTTAAGAGTCATTTAGTGTCTTTAATGGTATAAATTATTACATTTCTATTTCAATGATAATAAAATCTATGTTAAAAGAAACTATAATCATACCAAAACTTTAAGACACGCGTAAGTTAGTAATAAAAAACAAATATGTTCAGTGTCACCTTTACACTACCTATAAACACTTCACTTAATAAAATAAAACCCTAAACGAACGATGGCAAACGTACAAACGAATCATATTATAATCTAATAAAGATTTTAAATAGAAACACTAATCTACACAATATAATATAAAATATTTTTCTCGTTATTTAAGAACTTTTAATAATCTGGATGATCATATATTGTCCGTATTATTCGTGCAATTGAACTAAAATGTTGGTTCTTAAACATCTATATACATATTAAATAATATTTATAAGAACCTGTGTATATACTGTCTCTGCCCATTTGGCAAACACGGAAAACGGTATAATTTGGCTGTTGAATTTTCATTAAAGGACTCCTGAGGGTTACGTTTGATGCTGGGTTAATTTTCTCCCATGTGAATTTTGCTACTCACCGGCTTGTAAGTCATCTAAGATTGCTATATAGACGCATATAATTACTTGTTCTCTCAGCAGCTTCACCTTGTTCAGGCTCTGCTGCACTCTTTCTATGAGTACTGTCTTCCTGTACGTGGCAATGCTATATCAGCAGGAGACATGAAAATTAAACAAACAGTTGGGCATATGTGCGCAATATTTCTTTGTGAACTATGAATTCCAACTGTTTGTTGAATACTAGTAAGGTTGTTGAGGATGTTATCTATGAGAGACAACTGTACAATACGCATAGCTTGTATCGTCCACTAGGAATGAGCAGCTGAAGTTCTGGATATTTGATTATGGGGCTTAGAACTCAGAATGAGGTGCTTGTATGACGACTTGACAAGGCGGCAGACTTGATGTGCCTCGCGTTCTCGTGAATTGTGGTAGGAATAGGGTCTCTTACTTTTCATCAAAGATTTATGATGAACTTACTTTTTTTACAGGTAATAACGTACCAACTAACCATTTTCTGATACTCTGATGATAAATAAATCATGAAAGCTGAATATTGTTTAATTAAGTCATTAAGTATCTTGTAATCATCATTTGTGTTACTTGACTTAAGTCTTTTGACAAACATAAATACACTGAAAACTAGTTGTAATAAAGGCATTATTTGAGTATTTCTTTTATTTAAGGAAACAACTAAACCAATGTTTTTCAAATTATTACACCGTGCCATTAGAATCTGTTTCCAGGAATTCCTAAGGCTAAACCAACAAAGTAGTATTTTAAATAATAATGTTTACATTTATAGAGAAGGAATTTATGTGTGAAATGTACGGTGTTATTATTTAATCTTTATATTCAGTTTAGTATTTATAAGATATTATCTTTATTTATAGAAAATTCTTTTCAACTTAATCAAAACTAATCATTTTGACAAATAGAATATGTAAGATGAAATTTAAAAGGCGAGATTTTTATACAATATCTTGTTCTCTATTTGTTATTACAAATAATTATAAAGGAAAAAAATATTTTGTGGCTTCATCCTTGGTAATGTCGAAAGGAAAGAGTTGTTATACGCTAAATATAACAGAGGTACAGCTGAACAACATTTATAGTATTCACATATGTTAATGTTATGTGTAAACACAACATTGTTATTAAAAAAGTATGATACAGATATAATATAATGTATTTGTATAGACAGTTAATAAGTGTCTATGTAAATCAACACAATTATTAGTTAATAACAATAACACAATAAATAACATTAGCTAATAACAACCTGATTTTAGCTACTACGTATAATAAATGGATTTATATAATTGGCTATGATGTTAGACGCTTAATATTAGACCAATTAAGTAGAAAGAAATGGAAATCAGTTACGCCATCTATAATAATGAATGTTATAACCATCGTCTAAAATCATTTAATTTATTATTTCGTAATCTCTTTATTTTAGTTCCATGTACTCACAAAGGTGTCATAGTAGTTATCATTATATACATATATATATATATATATTATATATATATATATATATAATTTCAATAAACATTGATTCACAAAAAGTACTTGCTCCGCCGGGAGTCGAACCAGGATCTCTCACTTGCCGGGTGAATGTGCTACCATTACACCACAGAGCGCTTACTTTTTCCGATTCAATTATTTTGTATTTGGCCGTATCTGTCACATATGCGTTTAAATAAGCAAACTAACATATGATCGGAAGACCAAATACCTGTCAAACGACTTTTATTTACATTAAACTGTACAAATGGTAATAGCCTTATTTAATTTCAATAAACATTGAATCACAAAAAGTACTTGCTATATTTTGAATATATATTAAATATATATATATATATATATATATATATATATATATATATATACATATAAAACACAACAAATAAAGTAATATAAAAAAGTTGTAAAGTAAAAAAAATTAGTAGTATAATAAAGTATATATATACTTTATTATGAAAATATATATGGTTACGTCTTTCCTTTTATTTGCTGAAGTATTTTTTGTAGATTATTATCGTTCGGATATTTATGTATGTATAGTTGTGTGTATGCTCAATTGCGTACTTAAAAGTTCATACGTTTTTATATAATCTGCAAACTATAATGTAATTTTATGGCCACATAAATTAATTTCTTAAGTAAACTATTAACTTTTTTTATTTTAGAGCTTCTAACAAAATACATGTGTTATGTTATTTAAATTTTTAAATAATATATTATATGAAGTAAAGTTGCCTTAATTACAAGATATATCTTCTAATAGAATTATGTTTATTATTAGTACAGACCAATTGAATTTGTTATTATATTCCATTTTTGTGATCATTGTAATTTAAGTTTCACAATTAAAATACTAAAATGCAACACGATAATTGGGTATATGTTATGATTTACTTTAGCGGCGTATTATTGATGTTTAACGAGGTATTGAATGGCTGGATAGTTTTATTTCATATCCTGACTGAACCAGTTAACCATGTTTATCTGACGTCCACTGCAACCAACATCCATAGGTCTCAGGAATATTTGAGCATTCTGGGAGAGACCATCCTCCGACCAGTGGGATGAAAATTAAAGACAGTTAGCAACTGGGCGTGTGACCGCAGCACGTCTGTGACATCGGTGTTGGTCAGTATTGTTTGGGGTGAACACTGGTACTGGGCAGTGTGAGTGGGCAGGGTGAGAGGGATGGCAAGCGCTTGTTTACACACTGTACCGTATGTGCAGGACCCCGGTTTATCACTGGGGGTTAGCAGTCACGATTTCACAGCCACGTACTCTCTGTAAACTTTGCTTATCATCCCAAAACCTGCTTATTCGCATTGTACGGCGAGCATGACATGTGTGTACCGTTACGTGCCAATCAATTTGGTCACAACACTTTTTCAGTGTTACTCTCTAACGTGTTTATTTATATTTGTAGGCTGCACATGGTCATTGCTATTACAATTAATAGCTTTATTTTTTTTTCATTTTATGATGATGACCTATTATCATGAATTACGTTATACATACAACTTCTAGTTGAATTCCCCTATAGACATAAATATTTGTTATTTATCTTTTAAGAATAAACATACTACATAAAGTGGATACTCTTACATACAAAGAACACTTTCGAATACTCAAAAGAAGAATAGGAAAAGAATGTTTTAGGAATAGAACATTACATTCCATTTTATAAAACAATTTATTGTAGATATGTAATTTACGAGAATGTATCATTCCCTTTTAAAACAGTTGATTACTTTTTCTTTAAGTAAACTTTTCATTGTGATTAAAATGTTAGTAATGTTCCGTAAAATACAAAAGCAGATACGGTATTGTACTAATATTACTGTCAATTTTACTATCAAAGTTATAAGTGAAATCAACCTGATCTTTAATAGTCCGCTCCATTTCAGCAAACAAATTCTTCGTGCATTTTACCTACAGCTTCATTAGTAACATACTTATGTTACATATTTTACATTACCATGTTCCTCTACGTCCTTCTACGGAGGAGTCTAGGTACTCTGAGGAATCCTTGCACTCTCAAATTCCAATTCGTATTGGTTTATAAGGAAAACGGAAAGTCCTAATTTGCCGGCACAGGATCAGAACACACTACACTAGTATCACTCATGTTCATTTCGATAAGAAAGTAAAGAATACATAACTTTGATCTAATCTGACGAAATACTTAGTTACATAATTTTGTCTATGTATTATCCTTCAGAATAGAACAGTTTTTCTGTCACAATGCAGATGTTGCACTTGTAAATGTTGTCTGAAATGAAGTCCGTTTTAAAGGAATCAATTTACAGGTTCCTTCTCAATAAAAAGTAATTTTGTTTTAAGTGTAAAAATTACAGAGTAGCTAGCGGTGGTTTATGAGGTTTGTAAATGTAAATATTTGAAATTGTATCTTGTTGGTATCAGTTTTATTAATTCTTGAGCAAAATGTCTTTTGATGATGTTTACATGAAAAGGGTACACAATATTTGAATCATGAAATCAAACATAGATAGATATATTTTCATAATCCAACCATTAACCAGCTGTGCAATGTTTTAGGTGTGCAGCTCTCTGAAGTTAAGTAGTTTCTGCTTATAGCAATTACATAAATATACATTTGTCATAAAAAATTAGTGCAATACATCTGAAGTGCATATATTACAGAGTATCAAATCATATTTAGAGTAAATATAGCACTCTTCTAAATGGTGTGCACTTAGTTTTAGTGGTTAATTAATAAATAATATTATTTGTTTGGTCCTTCAGGTAAAAAAAGAAGCAGTTTTAATTTAATGTGTATGAGGTCGTAGAGAAAGCCATTTCCTTTCTATATAGATGTATCACTTATCAATGATTTTAAACATTGGAATTACCGCTATAAAATTAGCACCCAATAAAGAAGCAATAGGGTATTTCAGTTTTAGATGTATCACTTTAAGTATAAGATTATATTTTTCAGATAAAACCTTCCTTTGTCCTAACTAGGACTCACTCACAAAAAATAATTTACATGTTTCAACAAATGGTCAACGCACCAATGTAATTCAAATACAGAAATATTATCTTTTAGTTTAGTTGTAATCTTTCTTCCATATGTATGTAACACTCGACAATAGTTTCGGTTGTTAATATCAATTGCAAGAAAACTAATTTACATTTACCCAAAAAAAGGAACCAACAGTGTACTTAATTTTTAATATAATAACTTTGAGTGCAGGTTATACCCTCCACAACTGTGTTGCATCTGTAACTTACTGTTTCACAAATTAACTTACATGCTTCACCTAATGAACTAGCAGGAATATAATTAATTTTCATGAATACTATCTCTTAGAGTACTTATAGTTACCCTTATCTGTAGATATAACACTACACAATAGTGTTATATTCTTAAAATCCTTTTATATGTTTCACCTATTGAAAAAGAATTTTTTTTTCTAATTCAACTGTACAAGCTGTTGCGTTAAAATTTTTCTTTCTGCTGTCAGTTATGTAACCCTTTCACTGAGATTCATTGCCCAAACTTTGGCTTTTCAGAATGAGTCAGGCTTGTAAGGCGGAAGTGATACAGGCTCAAGACGAAGAGCCAATCGCAAAAGCTGGACACTAGCCAGACGCATTGTAACTGTATGATCATAGGTTATATGGGCAATCAGTAAGATTAGCCTAGTTAAATCACCAGGAGGGATGGCATTTTCCCAGCTCTACTCCAAAAGAGCCCAGCATCTCTTGTCCTATTATGATACCTATTCAGAGCTAGTTTGGCATACAGTTATATGCCGCATGACTGGCGTCTATGTAAATTGGTCTTCCAAAGAGGGAATCGTGCTGACTACTCATTTACCATCAGTTTACAATCGTTTAGTCCTTTATGACACCGAAATCAACATGTATATGAGCCTGGCAAGTCCTGTGACATTTCCTTACATCACCTACTGAGTAGGGTTGAGGTTTTTTCCTAGGCTCGCTGCTAAGGAAATCGCACTATGTACGTTTCTTGGTATTGTAGCAGAATTTGACAATACTTCCTATAGAGCCGTGGCCCGTGGGGAACAGGGGCCTAACTGTGATCCAAGGGTAACAAATGGATTCACACTATGCGATCAAGCATTACTATATAGTTAGAGAAGGTTGTGTAAAATAGCCAGATGTAACAGTTATTACCTCTAAAATATCAGTTCCAAAGATAAGAGATCGATCTTTTCCTATATTATTTAAAAATCAACCTAGTTACATGTAACAGAATTTACCAAAGAAAAGGATTACGCCTGAAGATAGTCAATCGTAAATTGGCTTAATAAAAAAAAACAGAATGGAAAGAGAACCTAGAAAAGATTTACAATAATAATCTTGATTATATTCCAATAAAAAATAAAAATGTTATACCATTTGAAAAATCAACACACCTATTAAAGGACCTCCAAAAATAAGTTTGTCAGTTTGTGTGAGTACATTTATACAATTTAATATGTATTTTACATTACAAACAATGTTTTTAGTTTGGGAAACACTAAAAATTATTTCTTGTGTGCTTCATCGACAGTATTAAATGAAATATTAAGAGCACTCTAGTTTGTAAATCTACCGTTACAACACCCAGGAAACGATGAGTTTAAATATAAATCTTATTTGAAAACAGCGCAATCAACATTGAAAACTTTTCAGAGCACGGTAAATGTCAATAACGCTCTTAGACCTAAAATACTATTTGAAGAACACATTGAACTTCTTCTCATGGAAACCCTACGTTATAGTTCTAGAATGTTAGTATGGGCATACGTACTAAGGTTTACTGATCCTTCAGAGAAGCAATGTTGTAAAACTGCCCAATAAGCGCTACATATATGATACATTTAAAATTAAATTAGGCTGTCAATGTTCTGTTTTAAACTATCAACAATGTGCTTCCTTGAAAAAATAAAGTGTTCAGAGCATAAAGTATTGTATATTACCCTTCTTCTTGACGAGGTTTATATAAAACTGACGTTTCATACAAAGCCGGGAAATTCTAGGGTATGGTAATAAAAAGTGGTGGTCCTGAACCAGCAGAAACTATTCAAACTTTATGATTTCTTGAATTGTGTTATACTATAATGATGTTGTTAGACATATCCCGCAAACACACATATGTGGTAAAGATCTCTATCAGCTGACAATGGATTGACTTAAGCTCCTGTCTTCGATTGGATTCCGCATTGTTGCTATTATATCTGATAATAATAGTGTAAATGGGAAAATGTTTGATCTACTTTGTACATGGGATATGAAACAGTCAATAAAAACCCCTTTAACGATCAAATTACAGTTTTTATTTTGTTCGATACGGCTCATATCTTTAAATCAATACATAATTACTACTTGAATGAAAGTGACTATCAACAAACACTCAAGTTTCATGATCCTGAGGTTTTGTTGAATCACATAGACCATGTAAAGTCTGATGAAAATAATTTATCCTCAACATTATATTCATGCAAATGTAAGCTATATAAAGCGATATATTCCTTCCGTATGTCAAAAAGTACTTTATCCGAGCAGTATAGAAAGGCAAAATGTTGCATTGTGTTCTTGCTATTGCACAGATCTTTGCAGGAGAAATAACTGGAACTTATGAATTACTAAAAGTACAGTAATATTAAGATGGTGGAACATAGTAAATACAAAAGTTAATTAACGGGACTAAAGTTGAAAGATATTTGCAGAGCCAACTAAGTGTTAAAATGACCCAGCTATGGGGTTTTTTGAAGGTATTTGTGAAGTAGTTAGGGGAATAGTTTTCATTTAAAACAACATGTGAAAGGTACAAACAGGGTAGGTTTTGTGCCAAGCATAGTAACGGAACATATTTTTCACTTAAGATATATATAAATATGTTATTGGAAGAAATGTTTTACGATATGTTCTATTAGGAAAGTTTCTAAATGGTGACATCAAATCAAGGTTTGGATAGTAACGCCAAATAATTGGTGTAAATTATCTCATCAGCACAACAGAAATTTATATATACGGGGTCCGACAATAAAGTAATTAGACTGATTTTCTATGCAAGATGTGGCAATCCAGCACGCTTGCATAGGTACAATATCTTTAACCTTGATCTATAAGCTGCTTCTAGTCCCATCGGCCCATCGATGCAACTGCTCAGTTTTGAGTTGTGGTTAATAATTTAACACGTTTGTGTCTCTCGTCACAGAAATAGAACCGCATAATACTGCGCAATGGTATGCCATTTCGTTTTGCGTTACATTGGGTGAAAACGCAACGAAAACTTATAGTAAGCTTCAGAAGGCTTTTTGAGAGGAGTTTATGTCAAGAGCTCTAGTTTTTCTTTGGCATAACATGTTTAGTAAGGCAGAACGAATTTTGAAGGTTAAGACCGCAGTGGACGACCAGTAACCTCACGGACGGATGTCAACTTGACCAGGGTGCTTGAACTCGTACGATCTGATCGAAGATTGTCCGTGAAAATGATTGCAGAATAACTGAACATCAATCGATAAACGTTTCGTCAAGTAATAACTTTGGAAAAGAGTTCTTCCGTGTCCGTGCCAACATTGTTGATAATTAGACTCTGCATCACGATAATGCTCCATCCCATACTGCTTTGTAAGTACAGCAATTTTTAACCTCAAAACGAATTTCAGTACAACCACAGCCACCTTATTAATCAGATATCGCTCCGTGCGACTTTTTTCTAATTCAAGATTCAAAACGGCGGTGAAGGGACACCATTTTCAAACAACACAAAATGTCCAAAAAGCTGTGACGAGAGTCTTAGAGGACATTACAGAAGATGAGTTCCAGAAATGTTACCATTATATATGTATAGTTGTATATATTGCGTAGTTAAATGAGACATCGTGTTTTATATAGTCTGCAAACTATAACGTAATTTTATGACCATAGAAGTTCATTTTTAAGTAGTTTGTCTATTGTATTTTTATCGACTAGTTTAACACATTAAAATTGTGTCAATAGTAAACTTATAAATTAAGTTTCCTTGATAGAAAAAAATATTTCCTCAATAGGAGTTTAACTAATTATTAGTACAGGGTAATGGCATATGTATATTCCAGTTTTCAGTTCAATGTCATTTATGTTTCATATTAAAAACTCTACAATGCTTCTTGAGAATTTGTTAATATTTTAAGATTTGCTTCAGTTCAGTAGTTTTTTTCATATTTTAGGAGGCCTTAAATGACTCTTGAACGCTTTATACCAAAATACTGACTGTATTAGTTAACTGACGTCGACTGCAGCCAATAGAGATGGATAACTGGGATATTAAAACAATATACTGTAGCTTGACATATATGAATTTTAACACATTAACTGCAGTGGACGCATATTGCTACTATTCCGGTGGCTTTAAAGTCTGAACATGAGTGTGTCGCAGTGAATATGTTAAGCTTTGTTGGCGAATCCAATCCTGAAGCAACGACACGAAAATGAAAGACAATTAGGAAATGGGCGTGTAACCGTAGTACGTCTCTGACATCGGTGTTGGTCAGTATTGTTTGGTGTGGAACAGTGTAACTTTGAGGTGTGGGTGGGCAGTGTGGGCTGGCAGTGTGAGAGAGAGGGCAAGCGCTTGTTTACACAGTGTATGTGTAGGACCTCGGTTTATCACTGGGGGTTGGCAGTCACGATATCATAGCCACGTACTCTCTGTAAATTTTGCTTATCATCCCAAAACTGCTTCGTCACATTTTACAGCAACGAGCGTGACAAGTGTTTGCACCGGTACGTGCCAATCGATTTGGTGGTAATAGTTTTAGCATTGTTTCTTATAGTTTTTATTTATATATGTCGGTTAAATGTGGTATATTCTTGCATTTAATAGCTTCAAAATGTCCTTTGTTTTTATTATTTTTAATCGTTTCCATTTCGTGTATATTTCGCCATGTTAAATGCGTTACGTATAAATATTTTATGATTATATTATATCATTTATGGCATCATTTATCTAACTTTTTATTTAGTATCTGTAAAGAGATAAACATTTTTTGTTAGTAGATTTAAGTGGAAAGTTCATGTGCAATTGTTAAAGAATAGATTGAGAACATCTGCATTCTGCTTTTCATAAAATATTAACACCAATTTCAAATAATACTGCTTATTACCCATATACACAATTGTTATTACAATTTGGTATTACTGCTTGGGGCGGAGCACATAACATTATTTTTCTATCATTACATACTGCACAGAAAGCCATTGTGAAAGTGGCATTACAAAAACCAGCTAGTTACACATATAAAAATCTATTTAATGAATTCAAGGTTCTTAATACAACTTTGTTGTATTCAAGTACAATAATCTTATGTATTTTTAAAAACTAAGAAAATATGTTCGAAAAAAAACAACCACCCATTCGTTTAAAAAGACAAATTATCTTGTGTATTATAACACCAAGAATCAATAAATCTGTAAATTTTATGGAGACTTTATATATATATATATATATATATATATATATATATATATATATATATATATATATATATATATATCTAGTATAGATTTTTCAAAATTACCCCACCAAGTAAAAGCTCGCTCCCGGTTGATGCAATTATTATTCATATAAGAAATAGGTAATAATTAGCTATTAGTAATACGTAAAACAGGGATTGTTAATGTTTTTAAGTCTACTTACAGGCCGACCTAACTAACAAGGTATTTACGTAAACTTGGTAGTTTATGTGTGGGTGTCTGTTTGTCTGTATGTGTGTGAGTGTGGTGTGTGTATTTGTCAGTGTGTGTGTGTGTGTGTTTATGCGTATGTAGGTATGTGTGCGTTATACAGGATGAATGTACCGTAAATTAGGTGGTACAAGGTAAACTTGATGATTGTATCTGTTTTGAAATCAGCATGTGTGGAGAGTTTGCTATTTAGAAATGAGTGGCGAAGGCCAAAATATTTATGCTTTCAATGGATTATAATTTGATTATACATTTGTAAGTTACTATAGGTAGAGCCACAGTCTGTACAGCCAGAGATATTATTACTTTTAATTCTATTTTAAAACAAAGAATCTTTAAACTTGTTATTGACAAATTCAAATATACGAATTAATTAATTAAACGTGGACTGATCGGACTCGATTCTCGCGCACTTGTTACGACCCATGCGAAGATATCTTTCTAGACGTAAATATTGTGGATGTTACTGTATCGTTTATGGCTGGAAATAAATGTATTTTCTTTCATTCTTGTGGTTATATTGCAGAATATTACACAGCACGTGAATACTATTATTTATAAGGAAAACTTTCGAGTAATAAAAAGTAGACTAGACAAAAAGAAGTTTTAGGGGTAGAACATTTCATTCAATTTACTAAAACAATTTATTGTAGATATAAGGTTTCCGAGAAAGTAGTATTATTGTTCGCTAAAAGTAATGAATCAATTTAAATAAAATATTTGATGTAATCAAACATGCAAATGTATGGATTTATGCAAACAATATTACTTTTGTTACGGACAGTAAAATTCGAATATCTGTCATTTACTGAAAACCGATCTAACGTTAAAAAAGTGTAAATCATGTAATGGAACTCATATTGGATCATGTAATAAGTTAAATACCACGGATGTGTGCAATGATAAATAAACAGCACTTCGGATACTTCAATGGTATATTACTAAAATATCATATCTGATTTTGTATATTATAGAACATCACTAATTTTTTTTTTTTTTTTTTTTTTTTTTTTTGTATCAACGGTTACACCATTTCCATTCAATGACAAATTATAGACTCAAGAATACTTGACTACTTACTTATAAATTATATTATATAAAAGAGAACTTATCAAGATAGTCTAAATAAGTGACAGAAACATTGATAAGAATATCAAAAACAATTCAAATCCATAACAATAACGAGTAAATTAAATAATAACAAAAAGCAACTAACAATTGGACATAAATTACGATCAGTTTTAGGAGAACTTTCCCACTTTTGAATT
Source organism: Homalodisca vitripennis (assembly GCF_021130785.1). Lineage (NCBI taxonomy): Eukaryota > Metazoa > Arthropoda > Insecta > Hemiptera > Cicadellidae > Homalodisca > Homalodisca vitripennis. The sequence goes on along the minus strand of NC_060215.1, from coordinate 88,097,202 downwards.
TCTGTATGTGGCCCTTTAAAGGAGCCATCAAGCACTTTATTCTGCTCCGAACTAATCCAATTAGTAAAGTTCCACACAGGACCAAACAATTTAACTTAATTTGATGTGTGTGATAAATTTAACAGTGATAAAAATAAATAAGTTAACAACAATATAAATAATTTAAACAATAACATAATATATAGATAATATTTAATAATAACTATACAAGCAACAACAATGACTAATTAATCTACAAATCACAAACTTAGATGTGAACTGGACGCAATAAATAATGTTAATAAGTGCATGATATGGTAAACATATGATCAAGACTAATTGGTACACAATAACAAGTAAGAATATAGTAAGTAATTTATAACTTAAAAAGTCTTCTTAATGCTAATTCGGAATCAAAGAAGAAATCATATCCCAGCCCCGAAGACAGTGCATTTCCTCTTCTTTGGAGTCTAGGCAGACAACTATGGTAGGCGTAGGATGTGGAATACTGGTGACGAAAAAACAAGTCTCGAGATCTGGTTGATCCAGGGATGCGGAAACTAATCCTTGAAAGAAGATCATCACAGTCAACCTGCCCAGTGAGAAGTCATTTTAATAGCTCCCATAATTTTAAAGGTGAATTTGTCAGTTTAGATAAAATATTACTAATATTTTACCACCAAGTCTGTCCTTCCGGCCATTGTTATTGGATCGGAAGTCACATTTAAGCCGATGACTCTCGGGTTAAGTATCAGAGAGGGCTTCTTAGTACTAACTTCTCCTGGTGAAATAATCAGTTTAACGTTGTAAATCTCCACAGCTACGTTATCGTATAGTTCATCTTAAAGCTAATTTTGTAATTACAACACAGTACACTAGAATGAGATAAAAATATTTTCTTAATCTTCTGTTAATTTTTTTTATATTACAAGCGAAATACAATAGGTACAGTGTGTAAACAAGCGCTTGCCCTCTCCCCTTCTGCTGCTACACACTGAACATTTTGTAAATCATTTACAAAATAGAACATTTAATTTTTACCACGCAGATTTAAATGAAAAGATAACAATAACATAATGTTAGTTGCATTGAATAATACTTAAGCATACGCAAACTAAGCTAATGAAACCTTAAGTTGTAGTACAGTATATGTCCGGGTATTATAACAGAAAAAATCGTATCCTAAAATCGAGTAAACGTATTAGGTTTATTCAAGTAAGAATGAATCCAAAAAATGTTTCGTTCATTACCAGTACCTGTTCCATTTAACTAGTTAATCTTATCTCGAATAAAGATACCCTGTAATTTATAAGTAAATTCATAATCTTGTGCTTAGCAACCATTGTAATGACTATATTCTAGTTTTCATTTTAACCTGCATCAAAATAATGGCAACACAACCTGAGTTATTTCTGGCTGTAACTGAAACTCAAATACTACCACCAGCTACTACCATGGTGGTTACGTGGATGATAATTTTAGTTTATCATCTCTTCACTAATTTTCCATAACAAGACTGAAATATATGATTAATGACGTTAGCAATGCTTTGGCGCAGTGTTAAACCGGAAATAATATATATATATATATATATATATATAAAACATTAATAATTCAATGTTGTATATATGATATAAGAATGATTCTTTGTTAAAAGTTATTTTTGACGATGGAAGGATTGTGAAGGAAACAGGATTTTTCCGGACATTTGCCATCGTCCTTTATCTGAAGAAGAGATCAGATTGCAGATCTCGAAACGTAGTGTTACTGATTTCTTGTTTCACTGAACGATGGCAAATGTCCGGAAAAATCCTGTGTCCTTCACATACCAATGATCATTATAAGAAGTTAAAAATTCTACATTAAGGATTTGAAAGATAATTTAATGTAATTACGGGGCCTCAGTAATGTATTATTTCTTGAGTAACTAATATGTATATATTTACATAAGCATATTTATACCCTAGCATAACATATTTATACTAATTTATTGAATGCAATATCTTAGTGCGTTACTGCGTTTTTCTTCAAATGCACAGTATATCAGAACAATAAAATGGTTTGAACATGACCCCTTCAATTAGCTAGCGATAATATCATTTTCTGCTATTGTTGTTGTTGCGTTAGAATACTCGCAGGCACAATGAAATCACCTGTAAAACTATATAATCACTGAAAGAGCTCTATTTTTTATATTAGAATGAAGAGGATAATTATGACGCAGTAGACATGTACAGCTACTTCTTGAAGCTGAAAGTGTTTTTGCTAGCTTAAAGGATGACGTTATCAGTTCTGAGGTAGCTGACCTAGCGATACATTTGCATTATGTTCTTTCGAGCACATCAGAAAAATATACCAGCGATCCTATGGTTGAATTCATTATCAAAACTGCCTCACAGAACATATTTGATTCCACGCTCAAAATAAACTCTGACCTAAAACAGACTCCTTCTGAACTAGCACAATAAAACAGGTTGTTATCACATAATTGAGAAAAATAAAAAAATAAAAGTGAAACATCTTGATAATTATTTATAATGTAAGACAAATATCCAATTAAAGGAAGGTATACAAAATTACAAGACCACATGAATATTTTACTGCATAAACTGACTGTTTTAAATGGAGAAAATTAAAACATAAGCGAAGATTCTTAATTCTCAGTGATCAGATTGTGAAAAATCAAAGGAGCTGCCACGTTAAAATTAGACTGTAGTGAAAAACTAAAAGGTGAGTTTTTGCCCGAAAATGTTTTTTCAAAGCTGAAGTTTACATATAAGTTCCAATTTCTCCAAATAAAGAAAAGAATTTAATTTGCAGACAAAATACTTTCATGAGTTGGTTAAAAACAAGAGAAAAGCCATTATATCGTGAAACAGTTAGGGAAGAGAGTTTAACGCCATTTTAATCAAGTAAGGAATACATTTCAATGAACTAGGTCATCTGAGCATCATCCAAGGGCTGAAGTCTCTTTTTCACTTGAAAATAAGACTAATATATTTGTCCACAGTATTCCATATCGACATGACATCAGATCCTCTATTTTATTCGCCAATCTGACTATTTCCAAGGACTATTTCTGACTAAAAAGATGGCCTCAATTGTTTTATGAAGCTTTTAATGCTGAGAAGGTCTCACTTCTAACAAATATGGATTCCATTACAAACGGTCTGTGAAGGTGGTTTTGGGGAAACATGTTGAGTTACAACATGAGTTACAATTGTTAAGGAAGATAATAATTATCTTCGAACTGTGAATGAAGTTTCTCCGGCAGAACCTCGAAAGTGTATAATGTACTCAAATACTCATGGACAGCACTGATTCGGATATCAGTTATCATCTCTTGGGGTTCTTGGTGACATAGGTAAAGCGTTCCTCATTAATCCGTTGTCTACAATTATAAGCTATCATATGTATATCGCCCCGTTAGGTACTCAGGCATTGCAGTTGCTTTGAATAATGGAGAAAGGGCGGTTTACTTTACCTTCAAGTTATCTCTCACTTTGAATGGTTTTAAAGTTACAATATGTAAAATCTCTGAGCAGAGTGACATGGCTCATTTTTTGCTTCGAGAAACCAAAATGATAGTGTGATATGTTTGCACTATATCTCACAAGGGAAGGTTTGAGGTTCTTAATGGAACGCTTGAGGACAAAGCCGTCTTATGAGTAGAGTGCTTTTTGCTTTTACCTGATTGATTTTAGACAAACACTAACAGTTTTATTATGAGGAACAAGTCCAGATCAGGTTAAGGCATGTCTCAAGTCATCCTGTTTGTGACCTGAAGTTTGTTATATATCTTTTAAAATGAATATAAGTGCCAACCTCCAACATGCTTTGAAGGCAAAGGAATGTACTTTTAATATTATCTTATTGAAAAGTACTAAAACATTAAAAAATGCAATATGACCCCACATGTGATCGATAGGTACTTTCATGACTGGGTATTTGTATGCTTCCATAACCAATTGTGAGAACTCGTGGAAGCCTCCAATATCAATCAATTTAACGCACATCGTAAGTACCATATATACGTGAAATAGAGATGAAAAATTCAAAATATTTGCTTACAATGATGAATTGAATGGTGCTCGATAATTCCAATATTCATAATTGATGAACTTATGAGCACAATATTATGGGCCTGGTTTGGTGAGGAAGGTTAGGGTAAAAATATTGTGACTTATTCTAAAGATGACCAATATTCCAAAGCGTACGAAGCTGCAACAGACATGCTGGAAATGAATAAACAAAAAGTTTGGAAGTTAATGTAGTCATGTCAAATTTAATATAGTCATATCAAATATTGTCATATAAATAAACCAACAATAGAATAAGTGAACGAACCGGATAATAGCTCATCGTTTGATACAAACATATCCTTCAGTTGCCCAAGGCATGCTGAGTAGCGTCAGTGACAGGATCAGAGATTGTGAGATTACTGTTCACAACACGTTCTCGTGGGGTCCTATTGATTCTCTTGTTTGGAAAGACAATTCCAGTACTCTGTATCTTATACTTCTTACTAAGATTTCTCCATTACCAAATGGGTTGTTGGTCCTATTTAAATTTGCTTAATCCTGAAGGAAACTCTCAGCTAAAAGCTAATTAAAACAAGACTATGAGCCAAAGAACTAAATAAAAAGTTACTTGCAATTTTAGTTTTTTGTGGTGATCTGAAATTCAATATAATATCTACCCTAAAATAATTATGTTATTAATATCAATTAATGAATTTATTTACAGATACTTAATTAAGATTAGAAGATAATTACCCTTTTATAAAACTAATGGCGCTGGAATTCTGTATAGATTATTATGAATATCAATATTTGATCATAGCTCACAGTCCAAAATATTAACAACGGAATAAAAAAAGACCATGCATTCCAAATGTATAAATGTTCTCACGCTCACAAATGATCTGATATTAATATCGAAACAATTTGTAGGCTTTTAATTATCATCCAGTAGTATATTTGCAGGTAATAAGTATTGCCTTTTATCTGTTGATGCATGTTTTAAACGTACAAGTTATGACTAGAAAGATTGAGATGGGATGCAAGAAATGTCATCCAATTGCAATCAAGCTGGATGCGTGGGAGCTGACGTGGGAACAGGAAGCCTTTCGATCATTTTTTAATATAACTGAACCTAATTGAGGGGTTATACCGATTCTAATGGCCAAAAATCTTATACTCATTTTAAGAGTTTGTATTATTTTTGTGACTAATAAGACCAATGTTAAAGTGGATAAAAATTCTGTCGATTTACATATAACGTCGGAGATAAGAATTAAGGGTTCACATTTTCGTGGCATTTAATTTCTCTATCCTTTTCTCTATATTTCCACGAACACACTTACTAAAAATATATGGAGAATAGGTTATACATTAGGGTATTTTATTTCTGTTTTATAATAAAATTTAAGATTATTCAAGGCATGGTGAAAAGTTTTAATAGTAAAGTTTAAGGCATTAGTAAGTCAAATCGTTGTTGTGCATTTATACCACAATACACATTCAGGTAAAAAGTTTTTACATTCATTTAGCCCCTATTCATTGATCAATCATACCCACTTCCAACATAAGGGGTCAGACTTTTAAATAATCGGTCTCCCAGTTATATTATTATTATAAATTCGCCTTTTAACGATTTGGCTGTTGTGGCACTTATGATCAAATCTGGCAATCTGTTACTTAAATAAACACAGCGTGTGAAGGCAAATTCTCGTAAGCTACCGTTCTGAGTCTCCCAGTTCGGAAGCTATCTCTGCCTCTTGTCTCATAATCATGTATGATTCGACCTCTTTTTAGGGAAAATTTCGGCTTATAGAACAGAGTTTACTGTAAAATGTAGAGACTCGGTAGAGAGAGACGTGGTCTACGCAATTAAATGGTTAAGTTAGATCGAGAAATGTACCACTTGTGGAATTCCAACCTTATATCCACTCTATGACCATATCAATTAAACTGACGATGGCTTCTAAAGTCGATTTGCTCTTTCTAAAACCGAACAGGTCATCGAACCGTGGCTAAGGCACGGTTGAATAAGGCTAACTTAGTTCCAAAATCTTATAAATTCTTAATGACCTTAAACCTAGGAAGTGATACATACATAGTGAATATACATTTGTAAACAGATTTGATAAGATTAGTCATAGATTATTATGGACAAAATCCTTATACTGTTTTTATACAAAAGAGTAAAATCGGTAAAATACATAATTCTTTTTTAATCCATGCTTTTATTCGTAGCCAATGGAGAAAATTTCAAGTTTAATGTTTTAACACAATAAGAACCTATATTTAGTGTGTGATAATTTTCCTTAGTATATCTTAATTTAAAGATATAGTACCAGAGGTTAAAATGCGAAATGATGCTAAAGAAAATTAAATTTGCGATCCAACTCTAATGCATGAAATATCAAAGTTTCTAAAGGAGTTAAACCATATGCACAAGCGTTAAAAGCCATAATTTAAGTCCTCAGACAAATTCCTGCCGAACAAGATAAAAAAGTATCTATTGAAATTTATTATGACATCTGTAACGATACAATCTACTAAAAACAATGATAATGGTGTGGTGTACAAGACTGTCCTGAAAGAGATCCAGAATTTGTTGTATATTCAAAAGATGGCAATCCAGAATACCATCTTCACACAGTTCACTTATCATTCCCCTCCGCCCCAAACAAAACTACTCCCTAAAAAGAAATTTGAGAACCAAAAATCTCTTTAACACTTTTACACCCAAAGGGATTTATTCTGTCATGTTGATTGCCAATTTTGGTTTAGGATTAAGGGCGCTGGATTGTTCACAAAATTCCCTTCACGTATTATATGTATAAGATGATCTTATAATTTTGTTTGTAAGCGCTAACCACCTCGTTAGCGTAAGTCAATAACTGTAATCTTGTACACTAATGTTGCAAACGACATTCATGAATCCATAATTCTTATAAAAGAATCCAAAGATTGCAGTTTTCGTTTAAATGATGCGATTTATTAAGTGTTACAAAGTTTAATGTTCTATAGTACAATAATAACAGATTTTAACTTCCAATATCATTTATTTAGCAGCCACGTATAAAATTAAATTTCAAAACTAAAAAGATATTACACACAAATACTACTTTGTGTCGGTTAAGAGTAATTAATCATTAAGATTGAAGTCATAATAACATAACCTAATAACTATTTAATTTAAATAAAACAGCGAAAGAATGAAATTGAAGCCCTAGAAAATTAATTACGCTAAATAAGTACAGCTTAATTTAAAAAAATATTCTCTTTTGAAAATAAACGTTAAATGTTTATTCCGGAATTTATTTATCAAATTTAGTCGTCATAAAATGTAATATAGAATGAAACGACAACGTTTTTTTAAGTAAACCAGTTTTATATGAATAGCGTTAAATGCAAATAAAATATGGTTTATATTTATACACTACTATTTTGTAATTGACGGTAGCATTGACTTTAATGCAAATTTCGCTCATTACGTAAAACTATATCACATAAACTAAATTATAAACAACTTAAACTAACATATAACAACTTAACTAAATAAAGTAAGTATTTTAGTTAAAAAAACAAGGCATAACTTTTGGAAATGGCGTGTTGCCGGATGAATATGGACCGAATATGGTGTTTCAGGAGGCAGGGGATCACAAATAAAACCCCGGTAAATTATTTAGCATTAAAAACTCCTAAATACTGTATGTTGTATTTTATTAAAAAAGTACTTTACAAGTTTCTTTGTTTCTTTTCAATTCCAAGGGGAGTTTTAGCCCCTGAGCCGTCTTAAACAGGTTGATTTTGGAAGATATGAAGAAACTGTGAGAGCTAATTTTATATAATGAAAAAAGTGTACATAAACATGTGTCTGGAAATGCTTCTTTGCCAAGTTACGGGAGCAAAAGATTTCGCCCGGATTTCAGCTCACCATGTAAAACGAGGTCTTCATGAAATTCCTGCGAGATAGATTTAGGGGATTATTCAATCGTTTCTTATGGATTTCGACCTGATAAACTGAATAAAACAAGTCCGAGAACTATAAGTAAACTATTTTTTGAAAAACCCGTGTCAAAGGCAAAAATGGAGTAGAAAAACACATTTTTTCATCTCTGGGTAACAATAACTATGTTATTTCGCCAAGAAACTGCTTAACATTTTAAATACAATTTGTTTGATTTTTTATATATTTATACAATTTTTTTGAAGAAATTGGAGTAAATAAAGCTTACAAAAAGTGACTAGATTTTTGATTGAATGAATCTTTATTAATAACACTACAGAGTTAAAATTAACAAAAAAAACGTTAATCTAAACCTATTCAACCAAATGACAGTAGATTTTCAAAAGTGTCGACGCCGACTTCAATGCATTTTTCTGCTCGTTTTGGGATGGCTCTTGTTGCTTTCCATGGTTCGACAGCGCATTCATTTAATTGCGTAAAAACTTCTTTACGTCTAAGTAGCGCCTCACGGGAATCAACGTTGATCTCGTAAATGTTTTCCTTCATCCATCCTCATATGCAAAAACTCAACGGCGTATGATCTGGTAACCTGGGTGGCCTGTGTATATGGCCTCCACGACTTATACATTTATTTAGAAATTATTGATGCAAGTGTGTGGAATAAGTATTTAAAAAATTTGGCGATGCACTATCATGTTGGAAGTACAGCTATTGTCACGTTGGAAGTACAGCCATTGTCACGTTGGAAGTACAGCTATTTTCACGTTGGACGTACAGCTATTGTCATGTTGGAAGTACAGCTATTGTCACGTTGGAAGAGGAACACTTTCAAGTAATATCGGTATTTGTTCTTGAATAAACTTTAAGTGTATCGGGCCTATTAAGTGCTCCTGAAAAATAAACGGTGCAATCAGCTAATAATGAATAACATCACACCATACGTTAATGATAAAATACTTTTGAAAGGTAATTTGAACTGTTCCATGAGGGATCACTTCTGCCCAAGAATGTTGATTTCGTAAATTGTTCATATCATCAAGGGTGAGCTGTGACTCGTTCATAAATAAAATATGCACTACTCCGAATGATGGACATTTTCTCCTAGATTTAAATGTTGTATTTTTGTTAATGGTAGGTATATGGTTATTATTGAGTGTTCTTCACACTTTACTTTGCGTAACCATGAACCGTTTAGGAATACGTCTTGTACTAATACCTAGACTTTGTTCAACAGCAACAGCAATGTTTTCCTCTGCAATAACGTTATGTTGGCAAGAGCGGTCATACCGGAATTTTGTGGAAGTAATCCTGTTTCCCGTAACGTAAGAAATGTAGGACTAATTGCCCTAGAATTTGGATTCTGCGGCACGGGTAACGTTGCCTGTATTCTTAACCAGCGACCGTAGCACTGCCTTCACACACACTATAAATAAACATCATATCTTCGTATTTTTTGCGTTTTTTAGTGTGAAATTACTACTCCAGAACTTAATAGTTACTACGAAAAATAAATACCTACACGTACTGAAACTCAGTTGTTAGCTCTCTTGTCAACTCAATAGCTCTCTTTTGCACTTTAAATTTTCTTTTTTTACGTTTAATTTGTTTAATGGGAAGTTAAAAAGTTATTCTCAGTTAAATATAAAAAGCGTGTTGTACTGTAATAAATAAAAGTCGTTTTACTTTCTGTGTACTTTATTTATACCGCTTAGAATAATGTTTTTCTACGTTTTATTAAAAGTTTTGATTTGTTTCTTAGTAAAATACCATAGTTATTGTTACCCAAATAGGACAAGATGTATGTTTACTCTCCATTTGTTCCATTTGTAATGGTATTTTTTTCAAAAACTACTTAACTTACAGTTTTGGGATCTGTCTTATTCAATTTATCAGGTCAAAAATTATTAGAAATTGAATTGAATTGAATTTACCTCCAGATGTATCTCACCAGAATTTTAAGAAGACCTCGTTTTACATGGTGAGCTGAAATCTGGGCGAAATATTTCGCTATCCGAAACTCTGTAATGAAGCGTTTAAGGTCCCATGTTTATATAAAAATTTGTCATTATTTTAACATGTTAAATGAGCTTCAAAATACTGTAAGTTTTTAATAAAAAGTACAATCATCGGTTTGCTTCTTACTATTTATGTGGCCAGTCAATCATGTATTTCAGTGGTGATTCGATACCTTTTTGTTATTCACTGTACTATAGATATGGAGCTATGTTGCTCTTATAAGGACGCTTCCCATTATTTACAGGGCTATGAAATATATATTTGGCGTGTTCTTTACTTCTTTCCAAATCATTTTTACTGCTCTTTCAGAAAAATTACAAATCTCTGCTACCAGTGCAGTTGCTTTTAACATAGGACCAAAAAAAATCTTCCTACTCTTCGCTATGTCAGCACTCAATTATATTTCTGATAATTTCTTTCCCACCATTTCGTATCGTAAAACCAGTCTTTATTATTGGTTCACTGACCATCTGAATACATACAAAACGTCGGCACATAAGAAGTTCAAAATTAAATCTATATAATCATTTTATAAAATATATCGCAGGTAAATGATTGAAACATTATATATTATTTATTTCAAATATTTTTAGAGCAGTTTCTGGTCTCATTATGAATTGTAATTTTATTTTATTTTCTAGTTAAGTACGGAATACTTAAAAGTTCTTAAACAAAACACTTAATGATAACACTTTTATCTTAAACATACTTCCATTTTAAACAAATTATTCCATTACAGTAACCTCAAATTTATATGAATTTTATTAAAGTAGTTGATAATAACAGTAACAGCATACTCCTAGACAGTAAACCTTATTTAATTATAAATTGCTAAATATATTGCAATAAAGTGATCTATATGTGTTTAAGTATCTATTTATGTTTTAAATTTATGTTTTTTATGTCATTACTTTCATAACTTTAAATCTCAACCTCATATTTTATTTATTTACATTTCAATACCGTTTTAAAGTGAATTTTAATTTTATTTATTGCTTTCATGTGATTTCAATTATTTAAAGTTTAAAGAAGACAAACTATTTTCATCAGTAAATAAAACATATAAAGGTCGTCTGTCATAGTTGTTTTATTATTTTTACTACAAATCTGTAACAACAAAATGTTTTTAATATTATATATTTAAATATTATTTGTTATCTAAACCTTAGTGAGCTTTTGAGTTCTATGATCAAAGATGAATTGTAAGAACCTACTATTTGAATTCTCAGAACTAAATTCTCAAGTTTAAATATATAACTCTCAGAAGAATATGTAGTTTTTTAATGCGTGTAAAGTCCATACTGCACTCTGTAAATCAACTTTTTACTTTTTTAATTTTTTTATTTTCTGAAACATAATCATTAAAATAATCCAGCTCTTTGGTGATGCGGCGGACGTGGTAGCGAATGCACGGTGACGTAATGCCACTTGACATACTTGACACCTACTGACATATTTACTGTGAACAAGATGACTCACACAATGACGTTAACCAATTCTTAGAAAAATTCATGACTAACTCTAACGTTTAAGATTTATTCCCTGTAATAAACGAAGCTGTTTTAAAAACAGACAGTTTCTTAATTAGTAGTTTGAATATCAAATTTGGCATTACTGTATTATTCTCACTGATGCATGAACTAGCAATTATAAAGGTTTAGTTCTCTAGAAAATTGTGATATTTATAGCACAGAAACAATTAAAATAGAAATTATTGAGAGGTTATTTACTAAAATACTGAATTACTCGGGGGTGTACAACAGATTATTTAATAGGTTGACTGCCACGCCGAATGTTTTGCCCAACGCCTGACTGCCATGAGTACCATATATGGTACCAGAAATGGTACTCACTCTATCTCAATGAAGGGTTGAAAAAAAAATTAAATTTTCGTACCAATGATCATGATTTTAATTTCAAAAATTATCAAGTCGATTATATACATACCAAATTACATGTCCCTAGTCTTAGCAAACATTTTTTTTATTTCGTTGGCATTCATGGTAATCTAATAATCAGCTGTTTTGACCATTACATTGTTTTGTGTGTTGGTTGAGAAAGGTTCTTTATAACCTCAATGTTAGTTTGCTACTGTCAGTGAAGTGTGGATGAGTGCATTTATAGTATGATAATATGGCAGGTGACGATGATTACATATTACAAATGTTAAATGACAGTATGAGAAGTAGTGAAGGGGGTTTCAATTACGATAGTGATACTGTTCTTGAAGTATTTGACGATAATACTGATGAAGACCCAGACTTTGTTGTAAGTGATGTTGATGAGGTTAGTAATAGTGAAGAAATTAATAACCCACAACCATCTACATTAAAAAGAGTTAGATTTAGTTCAAGTACACCGTCCAAGCGCAGACCTACACTACAAACAAATACTAGGCCTCGGCGTTTATTTGATGAAATTATATCTGACCTGTCAGATTCAGACAATAATGAAAATCCTATACTACAACCTTCTAACAGAGTATCTAATTGGAAGTCTGTGAATGAGACTTTTAACATGTACCCCTACAATCCAAACAATGAGCCTGTAGGTATTAATCCAGACCTTGTTGAAACTATGGTAAGTTGCGAACCTATTGACTTTTTTAATTTGTTTTTAAACAGTGAAGTTGTTGGTTTACTAGTGGAAGAAACTAACCGTTATCCACAGCAGATTATACAATGTATTCCTCATAGCCCCCATGGTAGGCTTGGGAAATGGATTGACTGTACAGTTAGCGAAATGTTTTTCAGAATTGTTATGTCCATGGGGTTAAATGTATATTACCTACAATAGCTCATTACTGGAGAAACGACACGTTATATAATTCTGTATTATCTAAAGTCATGTCCAGAAATAGGTTTGAGCTCATTCTAAGAGTTCTACACTGTGCTAACAATGAAGAACACATTCCAGGGAATAGGCTTTACAAAATCGAAAAACTTGTTTCCCTATTGAATGAAAGTTTCAAATTATTAGTTACCTACAGAGAAACACTGTGTGTTGATGAGTCAGTTGTACCATTTCTTGGACGGTTAATTTTCAAACAATACTTAAAGAACAAAAGGCACCGTTATGGAATTAAGATATTTAAGTTGTGTGCAGAAGGTGGTTATTGTGTAACTTATAAGATATACAGTGGGAAGGAGCAAGATCAAAGAGCTACAAATCTTTCCGCCAAGGTAGTTTTGGAACTAGTAGAGACTTACTTGGATTTTGGAAGGACAATTTATACCGATAATTGGTACACTAGTGTTCCTTTAGCTGAATGGTTAGGCTAAAGAAACACTAAATAAGAAAAGGAAACAAACAACCCTAAAGAAATTATGAATGCAAAACTAAAGAAAGGGGAGCTCTAAAAAATGAAAACAATGTGATAGTATTAAAATTGAAGGATAAAAAATATGTACAAATGCTTACAACTAAACATGGCACCGAATGTAAGACAATAAATGTGAAAGGAGGGAAACAGAAGAGTAAACCTGAAGCTGTGATTGAATATAACACTGCCAAAGCATTTATTGATTATGCAGACCAAATGGCAGCCTATTCATCACCTCTAAGGCGCAGCGTAACATGGTACAGAAAGATTGTATTTGACATGATCCTCAGTACATCAGTTGTTAATTCTCTCCACATATTCAAGAGTGTAGCAGGTAAAAAATTAAAAATTACAGAATTTAAAGAAAATTTAGTCATTGAACTGTTTAAAAAAACTGATAACATACCTCAAGAAATCACTATTAGTCAAGAGCACAAGTTGGAAAGGCAACCTAAAAGAAACAAGTGTACCAAGTGTTATACAAAACTAGCTCAAGAAAGAGGCAGGAAAGAAGCACAGGCGAAAACTAAAAAGGTTTACACTAAATGCCTTAATTGCAATCTGTACTTCTGCTCAGAATGTTTCTTTTCTTTTCATAAAGTGAACACCAAGCGGTAAATTAGTACCAAAACATTGCCAAATAGGCGTTTTCTGTAAACAATTTTCTATGTTTTACTCTAATAATAATAATAATAATAAATATTTACTTTGTATCATAAATTATTTTTTATTTTATGAACCCTCACATTTATTTATTTTACAAACAGTAAGGTTTTGGAGGAAAATATGATGTTGAGGCTTACTATGGATTAGTTTTAAAATGATTAAAAACTTTTAATAACATACAGTTGCAGCCACAGGCCATGAGTACCATAAATGGTACTCAGCAAAACTAGTATTATTTTTGTTTAAATAATATATAAAAGTTTATTTTATAGGTCGACAAAGGGGAAAAAGTCAATATTTTTGTTTTTTTATTCAAAAAAATTTGTGGCCTCAGGGAGGTGATCATCAATAAACATGTGGCAGTCAGGCCTAGGGCCGTGAGTACCACATATGGTACTCATGGCAGTCAACCTGTAAAGGGGAGGGGGGGCGAAATGGCTGAAACTGAACCTTGAACTGGCTTTTGGCATTTACATGACTTGTAACAATACCATTCAAACAACAGCGAAAAACGCATCATATTTACGCTGATAAGAACATATACGTATACTTTAACATAAAGTCAAAATTTAAACGAGAAAGACTTAAGTATATATTATGCAGAGCAGAATTTATACTATAATGTATTAACAAACCTACAATAGTAACTGAGTATTTACCAAGTTTTTTTAGTATTATTTTACAGCTTGCATTGACTAAAATTTGTTAAACACCCTGTCTAAAAGACTGTAACGGCGGGAGTTCTAAATATGGACTTGACAGACAACTATGCTTTGCTGGCTTGGGTGGAGCCCAGAGCACAACGCACCCGACTTTAGATCGGCATACACATACCCTCCCCGCGCCTTACACGTGAGTCAGCCGAGTGTCGGTGTGGGCTCGGTTTGGTCACTGTGAGAAGCCACACATGTCCGTTCGTGTGCAGCCCGTGTGCAAAATCTCACTGTTTCAACTAGATCATATTTCTTTGGGATTTAAAATGAACAAATTTAGCAGTTAAACATTAGTGGCTTAGTAATACTGCTATGGCTCTGGAGAAAGAATAAGAAAAAAGGCAGACACTGCGAGCTGTTAACGACAGATGTGGTTTGTCTTCGCATGAAGAGAAGGACAATGGAAGGAGAAGTTTACACATTTTCTCTCACCTCATTTGATATAAACTCTAGAACATAAACATGGCTAAGTAAGCTATAATATTACACATCTTTATTCGGAAAAATAAATTTGTACTTTGCGTGAGAGCTATGAAATTAAATCCAGTGCAAAGCAAACTTGAGAAAGAAGACCAAAAATCCTACAAAAAATGCCTCGGTTTCGCGGAAGCTTTTCCAAAAAAAATTCGCTGTGTGAGAACAGTTTAAATATTTCTTAAGTTCCCCAGAAGGATCTGTGTGTTGCAAAGAACAATAAACTTCAGTCGCGTCGTTAGATACTTAATGTAGTAAATAAAAAATAAAATAAGTAAATAAAAATTAAATGATTTTTTCACGTTCGTATATTTATTAATCGGCTCTGATGAAGGGAACATTAAAGAGTTATAGCAAAGATTGGTACAAGCAGCCAGTATACACGATTTGTACTTAATATTGTTTTAGTTATGTTTTTTTTATTCTTATTATTATTTATTCTTTTTTATTGTGTTTTTATTGCAGTGAATTTCGATAAACTCCTTTTGTACATTTTATTTAATGTTTCCATTATTACTTTAAATTAACTCGTTACGTGTAAGGATAGAGTTGCCCATGTTGTAAGTCTTTTTATAATAATTGGTAAAACATAGTAATATTTGTACAATATATAATAGAGTATAATATTTTTTCGTACTTTCAAATCTTATAACGGTAAATAAAATATGTTAGCTTAAAGACTTTATTGTATTGAGAAGGATAAAAAAATAGAATGTCATAGAAACACTTTAAATTTGACTCCTGCAAAACACTGGAAAACATAAAAAAACGTTACAGTAAGTAATTCCAATACACACAAAATTAACAGACTTTTTCACAAAATTAATATATGTTTGTGAATTGTAATAATCTAAAATTTTTATATTGTACAATATTGTAGTATGGTTGTTCTAATACCACTAAATATATAACATAGTTTTATAGCGTATAATAATTAAAAGTTTTAGGTACCACGTAATGTGTTTTGTTGTAATTCTAGCGCAATACATTACTAGATTACACAGACATTACTAGTTTAGTCAAAGACTTTAGAGTAAGCCTCAATTCTTCAATAATTTTTCTATATCTATGCTTGATGACGATTTTAGTCCGCACCGTGCCTGTAATATTTCAAACTTAGGGTACCGGTGATGGTATCGGCACGGCGCGCGGCTTCGACGGTCTGGTGTCGGTGCGGACACGTATGGACGTGGAGGTTGAATACCTCCATGCAATTCTTTCACCATATGACCAGTGACACTCTCCCGATTTAAGGTTGGGACACACATAACCGCACCGAGCCCGACCACGTCAGTCGGCCGTATGCTGGCCTTCATACGGTGAAAGAATTGCAGCGCAGTTTTCAACCTGCAAGGTCCACACATGTCCGCACCGACACCAGACCGTCGTGGCCGCACCGTCACCGACATGTTTAGTTTGAATTTTGACGGGCACGGTGTGGTCTACGAGCGGCATCATATGTTGTTTACTGTTGCGTTCTTCTTTTTAAAACTATTTAAGTAGTCTACACGTTCTATTTTGGTGAATTATTTAGTATAGCCTACTAACGCTACATCCTGTGTTCGCGTAACAAAATCATATTTATTATTAAAAGTATTACATTTTCTTACCTTAGAGTAAACTAGTCATATTTTCTTATTGTGCATACTTTCTTATTACAACAAATTTGAAAACCATGTTGTACCTTAAGTGATTTTAAAACAACTAAATTCGAATTATTAAAAATCTATAAACATTTTTCATTAATTAAAAAATAACAAGCATGTAATTTATTTGCGCGAAAATCTATTTTTTCTTTGATGTATTGAAGTTACTTAATACATTTATTCCGGTATTTTGTAAGGGTCATATTTAGAATGTTTCCATGACATTTTTATTTTGTATTTCTTTTCACTTCAATAAAGTAAAAATAAAAATATTTTATTTACAATAAAGATTTTCAAGCAAGAAAAACCCACGTTAAAAATAAATAATAATAATAAATCATTTATTTCCCCATAATAACAAACGGAATATTACAAATAAATATTATTGCCAGTGCTTAGTAATAAATAATACTATAAACATAACGTATTTACAAATAGCAGTAAATAACAAATACAAAAAAAATGTTTTCTACTTACTTTATTTCTAATTTATTTACTTAGAGTAATAAAATATAAAAAAGTAGGTTACATCCCTTTAGATTTTTCTTTCTTTTTTTTAAACTAATAATTAGGCCAACAGATTTACAAAATAAGGGAAATTTAGGTATCCAATTAAGGCTGTGCCTGTGTTGGGGGATACTATATACAAAAAGGGTACAAAATAAAAATAGCGGAATCGAGCAAGAATTAAAATGATAAAAATGAGTTATTGTAGCTTATGTAGTAAATAATGTAATATTACGTTTTCAAAGTTTAAATTTAGGTATAACTAGTGTGCTGTATTAAACAAAAAGGATTTATGCATGATTTACAATTAATTAAAAATATTAGGCTTTACACATGTAACATTAAATATTATATTACAAATAATTTTTTTATAATGCTCTAACGTGTCTATTTAAATATTATTATAACTTAGCAGACAAGACTAACCATACACTAATTTATTATCTTAAAACATATACTCAATATCATTTTGACCGATCAACCATACTCTATTTTTTAGAAAATATATTTATGTTTCTACTATTTTTGACTAATTCTGGCAATAAATTATTTGTCTTCGGAGCTATAAAAGAAAAACATTTGGTAAAATCTCCAGTATAAATTTTACAAATATTTACTATGTTTTACAAATTATTATAAACGGGCTTCCAACATGGCAAACTCTATAGCTTTTGGGTTTAATACAAAAAACACCAAATATACTGTTTATAGTGTATTTGACCAAAATTCATTGCAATGAAACACAATGAACAAGAATTATAGGGATAAAAAATATAACCAAGATAAAGATATTTACAAATTTTACATACTAACTGATTGTACAAAGCTTTACTGTAGCATTGCAATATTTCATTCACCACAGCGATTAATAAAAATAACAACAATGAAATTAACAATTATCTCAAGCAATACCTAATATTCCGAATTTTTTTAAGTATCTGTCACTTCGAATTCAAAAGAAACATGCTCTAGTACAAACAGTGAGATTGTTGCGCTCGGACTGCATACGGACATGTGTGGCCTCACGGTAACCGAGCCGAGCCCGCACCGATACTCGGCCGACTCACGTGTCGGGCACGGTTGCGGTTATGTGTGTCCCAACCTTTACGCGTCGGGCGTGATGCGGGTATGTTTGTCCCGATCTTTAACAGTGACGTTGACACTTATCTGGACCATGAGCTACTACAGAAGTTGTTAAGGGAGCTGCCATGGAAACACGTGTTGCAGGAGGAAACGTTAACGCTTGACATACGCTTGACATCGTATTTATAAAATCTTTTGAAGATTTTAGACATTCTTCTCTTAAACAGAAAATGCATGGTACGTGCAAAGCTTAAACCATGGATAACAATAAATCTCATTCAGTCCATCAGGAAATGAGACAAACTTGAAAAACGTTGAAAAAGTAATTTGAACATAATCTTAAAAATTATTTAAAAACGTACAGAAATAAGTACAATAAAGTGAAAAAAATACTACGTATTACATAAAGACAATTATAAACTCGTGGAATTGTTTTAAAACTGTTTCGGAAATTTATCACTGAAATTATCGGTGTGTTCCACTTGAAACCAATTATGGAGAGCCAGGTGAAGAGATGCGTAGCCGGGGTGCGTGGTGGCTCTGCTCCCGGAGTCGATGAAATTGCATATTTCTTTAAAACGTAATATTAAGAGTCTTCTGTGAGCGATTGAGCATTTAATAAATTTCAGTATTACTAAAGGAGCTTTTCAAAAATTTAAATAAGCCCAGGTAATACATTTGAATGACAAATCTGATATGAACAATTACAGATCGATTTCGTGACTACGTGCAGTCAGTAATGTATTGGAGAAGTCCATATCGCAATTTGGTTTTAGGCGAGGTAAAAGCCAAAGATTGTGTATATATATATATATATATATATAATATATATATATATATATATATATATAAATTTGTTGCTTCGTCTAATAGTCGGCCTTGGTTGGTTTTATAAGCTATCCAAGCGATCGTATTTAAGTTATGAGTATAAATAATATTAGCAGTGAATGTCAGGAAGAAAATTATGAGTGGTTCAGGCAAGCACGCTGGGCCCGTATATATTTATCCGTATACATTTCTCTAGTATATATAAATAACTTAGATTAACTGAATCTCACATGAAAACTACTCTTGTTTGCAGCTGATACAGTACTAATTTTTAGTTGCCTAACTGGCATGCCAATAACCATAAAGAAATGGTTTTCTTGCAACATTTTAAGTAAGAATAAATTATAAATCAAATATGCTTTTAATAAATTATTCATCTACTCTCTTATGGAGACAGATATTTTACAATTAGGCAATTATTTATTAGGACTGCACAGATCTACATCTAATCTCGTAAAGATGCCGTCTTCACCTCTATTACTCAGTTACCCTACCAGATACGCTGTTAGTGTTAGCTTGCAGGTCCCTTTCATTAAACTGTCTATTAACCTTACTAATGCGTATAATATCGCCAACGCGTTGTACACTTGTGATAAGACACCTGCAGGAGCTGCCTGTATTGAATACAAAGATGTCATTGTAAACGCCAACATTACCAACATCCTTGCGACATCCTTTTGTGACAATTTATTTTGGTTTATTCCACTTTCATAATTTATTTTCTTTTCGTATTTTTTAAACGCATGTTAACACTTTTAATAAATAAAATTTAATTTATAGTATGGTTTTAATTGAGTTTTAATTTTTCATAATAATGAAAAATTAAAACTCAAACCGTTACGAAAAACAGTTTAAACAATAGTTAAAACTGTTTTTCGTATTTGTTACTTCACCTCTGTTTTATCTTTATATTTTTTTATTTATATACAGCGTTTCTTATTTTACTATTATAGTGATTATTATTACATTGTACTGATCGAGATTGGAACTGAACAGCACGCACAGACGTTGCTCTATGTACTGCCAATTTGCAAAGCCCTTCATGTACAAAATGTGGGAATGTCTAATATAAATACAATTTTCTTTTAGTTTGAGTTGCGACCAGGGACTTTTTCGTGACTCGCATAATTCATGTTATCTCTCTAAAGTACATAATAAATCATTTCTGCTTACAATATGTTCAATCCAACATTATCTTAACATTTTTATTTTAAAACTATTGTATTTTATCTCATGCATTCGTATGTGACCACCAGGTCTCTAGTATTAATATATATATTAAAAAGTGATTGTTGACAGTTAGTCTAAATTAGAGCTAACGGATTATAAACCATACCAGACATAATCTAATAAGTGGTATACCAGACTAATTAAATCAGTGTTTTTGCTTTTGAATGGTGCCTTTTAGGTGTTTGGGGGAGGGGTGCAGAAGGGAACTTGAGTGATTTTTCAACCTTTCGGTAAAGGCTGACCATGCATGTTTTCTTTTCCTGGCTTTAGGATAGTATTTTATGAATAAATCTTTTAAATAAAATACAATCTTGAAACTATTGTAAATATTGTTTGTCATATTAATACTAATTCAAATTTAAGTTGGATATGGAATATAGTCATAAGAAAAACTGTTTACAAGTAAAATACGAAATGTGCTCAAGGTGAATAGCATTTAGTAAAATTCATTATTACTAAAATTTATAACATAAACAGTAAATAGTTTTATTATAAATTAAACAAAAGGAATAAAAGATTGATTTTGTTAAAATTATTAACTATATTTTGGATTACCTTGATTTGTATTCTACGCATTTAGAGTACTATTTTGTAAACCTGAGTAAACTTCAACCTTTCGGGTAAAGAAAGCAGACTATGCAGGTTTTCTCTTCCTAGCTTTATGATAGTATTTTGTAAAGACATGTTTTAAGTAACCTAAAATCTGAATGGTTTACCTTGATTTGTATTCTACCAATTTAGAGTATTACATAATTAGATATGCTTAAGGTCCTGGTAGTTTGGACTGGGCAACAGCCGTGTAGTTGATATACCCGCACGTGCGACCGATAGAGTGATATAATATACGCCCCTCTTGAATGAGTCACTTGTTACTTGACAGGTCTGTGAAGCTTGCCTGTACACGTGTCTTGCTTTTGGCGAAAGAGAGCTCCAGAAATTTAGTTTTGGTTTGTATTACTACGATTCAACTCTTGTTTTATATTTACTATTAACTCAACAGATTGTCTATTTTCCATATTAGCATAGTTTTATTATATTTTGATTTTACCTTGTTGGCCGGCTAGATTGAGGAGCGCAGTATTTGAGGAAAGAAGTATTTGTTTGAATCGAAAGGGTCCAAATCGTACTGTTTGTACATAAGGCCTCATGATTTTTAAATCAATGAGACCGAGACGTAATAAGTTATGAATCTCTGTTAGAACAGCGATGCAAAATACGCGTGCTTACCATGTGAGACAACAACGCTCTCAGTTGGGACAATGGTGTCTCCTTTTACAACTGTAATATCATATTTCATTAAACTCTGTGAATAATTAATTTTTCAAAACACGTTCCAAGAAAGCAATGCTTATATATATATATATATATATATATATATATATATATATATATATATATATATATATATATATATATACATGTATATGTAAAATGTTTTATTAATTGTTAATCGCCTAAACCTTATATTATTTATTATACTTACCAATGTATTTGCTGCCCATGTCTAATTTTACAGATTTTTATTTTGTAAATCATTGAACTTTGGTAACATTACAAATAGCAAAAATTAGTCTTTATTGTCATTTCCTAGTACTAAAGGTGTTCGCCGTTGTAATAGTGAATAAATAATAATATACTTCAGGCAACTAAAGTTGCAAACATTTCATAATGTCACTAACATAACTACCCCCTAAAAGATATATTTTTATATTGTATTTTATTATTACCCTTAACGGTATGGGTAACCTTAACATAGTTGGTGTTATCTTTGTCTAGCGGTTTGTTCAATATTCCTTTATTGTATAAAGCAGACTGATTTTTAACTCTTTGCCAAAGCTAAAGTTATATGTTTTTTTTCATTCTATTTCTCAAAAACGTACTACTTACATTATAAAACTTAATTTTCACGTTTAGGCTACAAACCTCTGAGCAGATACGCACAATAGTTAAAAAAAATAGTTAATATGTAAAAAGTTTGGTTTGTTTATATCAAAGACAGCAAGACTCCAGGATGGGTTATCAGGCGTTACCACTTTATTTAAATCCCAAACCACTGATAGCACTTGATAAACGATTAGAATTATTACAAATTCGAGCCAGGACATTATCAAATAAAAAAAAAACTCTAATTTCCAACATATTTACAATTATTCATTGTAAGTTAAAAATCTAACGCCCAAACATAAAAATAAACTAGATATTTAGTATTTACGGTATTCAAAAATCTAAACAGTATTTAAGGTAGATATGTTCACGCACACGCCTTCATGTCCTAATCATGTATTTAGAGTGTTATCGTGCACTGCGCTCTAATTAATGTTAAAATTATCTCGAGTAGTATTTCCTTCAGAACTGTCACCGGTAAACTTCACAAGGCGAGAGAAAGTCTGTTAAAAGAGGATTCTCAGGAGTCTCAGGGGACGCAGATGCACTCGGAGCCGTTGATGACGTCTCCACGGATATGCAGTTGGTGACGTCAGTTTCATTTAATCGCTGAAGTAGGTTATTGGTTGAAATACCTCTTCCAAGTCTCACATGGGGCTTTGAACTTTGTATATTAAAATATTTTTTCACTATGTTAACTCCTGAATTTTTTCTACAGTTGATACTGTTTTATGTATGTTTGGATTCCTCTAATAACTCGAAAGTGGAATTATTTTTTCCGTAAGGAAATATATCTTGTGGACAGTTGAGTTTTCATGAGAAAGGGGTTTCTATTTATGCACCCTTTATTAATTTTAGTACTGGACAAAGTGTCTCAGCGTGCAAGTTGTGGATAATACTTGACACATAATCTGAACTAGCACAAATGATCACTTTATAAAACTTGATCATGAACCTCATGCTAACCAAACTGTAGGCATAGTAAGGATCTTAGTAATTTTACCTTCAGATTTGCATATTTTGATATCAAGTGCTACGAAACTCAGCCTCCAATAAAGAAACACTAGATGGCAAACACACTCTTGTAAGGAATATCCTGGGTCGTGGGATGTTTGTGGTGGGAATACATCCACGACCCAGAACAAAACGTCTTCACAGAAAATTCATAGTGTTCCCAATTTAAAACAGAAGTCTTGGAAATAAACAAAGGAAACGTATATTGTTTATTCTGAATAGATAAAGCTGGCAGGTGGTGTTGATATTATCTTTTTTTAATCCATTTTTATGACAGTGATTTGAACATCTGTCAAAGACAATAATGAATATATTTGATTCCAAACCTCAGCCAATAAATTAGGGCCATTTTATTGAAAGTCAAATAATTGTAGTACAAACATTTATGAATGAAAAATACAAAACTCTGGATTAATGATAAACCTTTCTCTATAAGATTAGGTTAAAGGCACATGGCTTTTTGTGGAGGAGGTGATAAAGATAATATTCCTGATATATAGGCTAACTGGTATGATATGGTCTATTACAGCTGTCATATCCAGTGCCCAACACCCCATCATGCATCAATGGCCGCCAACAACACCAGGCTCATACATCTTACTTGCAACAATGCAATTACCCGATAGAATTTCCAGTAATATGTTAGTACCTATTTATGCAATAAAATATAATTTTTTCTCACTCACACACACGCAAGCAAGCACACACACATTCACACACATACATATATATATATATATATATATATATATATATATATATATATATATATATATACATACACCGGGTGTCTTAAAAGTCACACCGCCTCTCTCTATTAACCTTTAGATGAATAGAGAATAAGTGATTTACTTTGGGGCATGTTTATATGAGTACATTTACTGTGTCTCCTGGTAACCGTATTATGTTTCATGGTTGTTGATGTTCCTATTACTATTACTAGGTTACTATTACTAATAAACGTATCTTAAATTATGGGGGTTTTTTAAAACATCATTTCTTCAATTGGCCAACAAATTTGATAGAGTAAAATTAAATACCTTATTTTTAAGCTTGGGCTTTGGACTTTACATATACATCTTACATTACACTTTAAAACGATGTACAAGTTGAATTATGCTTACGGCATATTTATTTTCCGAACTCCATGTTGACAATCCTCCATTGGAGCTGATATTCAACGTGTAAGCGGTAAAACTACTCACGATGGACTTCTAAAATGTACTTTATAAGTTTATGTTGTTGTTCTGTCCGTCTGCAGCAGATCCCAGCCACTACACATCACCTCCTTGAGTAGTGAGAGAGTTGAGTACGTGAGTGAGTAATGAAGACGTCCGTTTACATGTGGAGCTGAGTGGCTGTTGTGGAGTTCCGATGTTATTGCTGCTCGGTGAATATCTAAGATAAGAAACTACCTGAAGAAAGTCTACAGAGAATTTTAAAGCTATGAATTTTGAAGTACTTATTTTTAAGCGTTAATTCCTACAATCTTGAATGAAAATAACATCAATAAAATAGAACTCTTAAAGTTGGTAGCGACTTCACAACAATGGGTACAACTAATGAAAAAAATCAATAATTGGTCAAATAAAAATGTAAATCTGATAATATTAGAATTATATGTTTGAAAACATATAAACTGTAACAACTTTAAATATGTATTTATTTCTTAGTAGTTTTTAAAATAGCACTGATATAATGAGAAACAGTTACACCTTTTAATAAATTTCAAATTAATAAAGTTCGTATTTCTTGTTATAAGTTTGTGCAGTAAAAAATCAATTAAAATACATATTTAATTCATTTGACTAGCTTGAAATAGGGAACACCGTTCTCGAAATGTTTTATGAACATTCTCCAGCATTATACATTAGTATTTTAACAGACTTTTTGGGTTTGCTACATTTTCACTAACAACACTAAAATACACGAAAATCCAACAATCTATACTTTACACCTAAACAAATATACTACTCGTATCTCTAAATACAAAATTGCTGTTACTAACAAACGTAACCTTACGTAAAGGCGTTATCCGTTTCCATGGTGGAGATCAGCTGGAAACACATGGTAAGTAGTGTACGCTTAAATCTTTGTTTGATTTATTGCCAAGTGAAAATTGCTCATTACAGTATTAGTCTAAGTATGGATGTTATTTTAATGAAGTGAAAAAATCTTCGAATGATTCACCTTTACCCATTCATCCAAAAATAGTCTGAATAAATATAAATAAAGGAATTGTGTAATGTAAGTTCAAACAGATTTTTGTGCACTCGTGCTCACACCGCACATATTCGAATTGTTTATACCAACACTTAAACATATTTTTATATATAATTATAATATATATATATATATATATATATATATATATAATATATATATATATACAGGGTGTATATTATGTCTGGAAACACCCAAATATATCCTTTAATAATTTAAATATAAATTTGAAACCTCTTACAATCGTGATAGAGATTGGGCATCTACTTTTTGGAACAATGTTTTGTTATGTCACACCAACGGGGGACGTCCTGCCGAGGGTATCGTGAATATTCTTAATGGAAGCCTATACCTTGTGATACATAATTTTAAAGGTAATAGCTTACTGAATTGAATGCCACAAACCGCATCTCAAAGGAATTATTCTATCAGAAAATAGAGCATTTTTAGTATTGAAAATTTACTGATGTTCAACAATGTAATTTTAAACATGGTTCTTGCCACAAAATGTGTTACACTAATTTTTTTAGCATTTTTTAAATGTTCAATTAAAATAAAATAAACAATTTATTTTTTAAGCTGGTTTCATTAGTAAAAATTTACCAGTTTTTTATTACAATGAATAAAACTTAAGAGTCACTTTCTCTGATTACTTATGAATCTGTACTTGGTGTTTTCCAGTCAGCAGGAAGGTTTAAAGAGACAAAGGTCACTAGCCTATGAGAAACATTATTGTGTTATTAATCATCTGGTCTACAGGTTTCAGTTTGTTGAGCATGGAGCTTTCACTAGACAGGTCTAAGCTTGGGAATTACAAATGGACAAAGGTCATATCATTCCTGTCGAGTTAATCAGTGTCTCTGAAGCATTGCTGTCAACAAGTTATCTAATTACAGTAGTTCAGTTTTTATTTGGCATTTTAATGGAATTGTCTGAAAGAGAACGAATTACTCTGTTGATGATGCGAGGATATGGCGATCGTCAAAGATCTTATCGGGAAGTTTGTAATTTGTTTAATGACACTTTCCCAGAAAGGAATCCCATAAGTGTTTCAAAATATCAAAAACTATTGAGCGTTTTTGAAAATGACAGGGAGTGTACGTAATCGGCCAAAGTCGGGTAGGATACAATCTGCAACAGATGAAGAACATGCACTAGATGTTTTGCAAACATTTATTGAAGACCCACATACATCGCTCAGAAAAGCTGCACAGCAACATGATATGCACCCTATGTCTGTGAGTAAGATTTTGAAAATTTATAAATACAAACCATTTAAAGTTCATTTAGTCCAACAGTTAAGTGAGGAATGATTACGACAGAAGAGTTGAGTTTTGTGAACTTGTGATGCGCAAATGTGATGACAATAGAGATTTTCTGACCAACATACTATTTTCTGATGAGGCAACTTTTTTCCTAAATGGCAATGTTAACAGGCACAATTGCCGTTACTGGGCTAGTGAAAAACCCACATTGGATTACTGAGTCCCATTCACAGCAACCACAAAAACTGAACGTATGGTGTGGAATTTTAGGTAACAAAATTGTTGGACCCTTTTTCATCAATGGAAATTTAAATGCCGAACTTTACTACAATATGCTCCAAAATTAAATAATCCCAGCTATTCAAATTGCATCAGGAGAATACTTTGATAATGTATGGTTTCAGCAGGATGGTGCTCCACCCCATTATGGGAGACAGGTAAGAGAGTATTTGGATTTAAGGTTTCCTCATAAATGGATTGGCCGAAGAGGAGAAATCGAATGGCCTCCAAGATCTCCGGATTTGTCACCAATCGATTATTTCCTATGGGGTCATTTAAAATCCAATGTTTATAGAAGAAAGCCTCATAATTTGGAAGACCTAAGAAACAGGATTATAGAGGAGATTGCTTTGATAACTGAAGAAATGTTAGGCAACTCTGTCGAATCATTTTACACAAGATTGGCTCATTGTCAAACCGTAGAAGGAACACAGTTCGAAAAATTGCTTTTGACACCAAATGCAGGTAAAACGTTTGTTGTAAGACTTTTCTAACAGCATACATTATTTTTTATTTGTAATAAGAAATCAATAACATAAAGTATTTCCATAATTGTACTGTAATAAAAACTGGCAAATTTGTGCTAATAGAACCAGCTTAAAATGAAATTTTTTGTTTTTATTTAATTGAACATTTAAAAAAATGCTAAAAAATTATTGTAACACATTTTGTGGCAAGAACCATGTTTAAAATTACATTGTTGAACATCAGTAAATTTTCAATACTAAAAATGCTCTATTTTCCTGATAGAATAATTCCTTTAAGATGCGGTTTGTGGCATTCAATTCGGTAAGCTATTACCTTTAAAATTATGTATCACAAGGTATAGGCTTCCATTAAGAATTATTCACGATACCCTCGGCAGGACGTCCCCCGTTGGTGTGACATAACAAAACATTGTTCCAAAAAGTAGATGCCCAATCTCTATCACGATTGTAAGAGGTTTCAAATTTATATTTAAAATTATTAAAGGATATATTTGGGTGTTTCCAGACATAATATACACCCTGTATATATATATATATATATATATATATATATAAATAATTAGGTCAGATATAACGAATAATATCTTCTCCGGTTTACTTATACATTCTTCACCCATACAGCATTTACAATCCTACACATTTTAATGAAGAATAAAGTATAGGTCCTTGGCCGCTTGTTTACGCAATGTAAAGAGTCACTGTTTTATTACAGTTTTAAATCAACAATGAATGCTTACTTCGAATGAGGAACGTAGATCCATTAGATAGTTTTTGAGAGATTTTTATGAACAATAAAACGTAAAGTGTTTATGTACATTATTATTATTACGTTTCTGTCAGCTTGTTGATTAATCAACAGTCAGAAAAAGCTAGCTCACAGTTTTAGTTCAAAAGATTGCACTGAAAAGCTGGAAAGAAATTTTATAAATGGGTCTTAAAACTGGTAAATAAACCGAAATCTATGACATGGGACTTTTTATCGTCAACATTATTATACGCAAACAATAACGATACCAAGTTCATGTCTTGAGGAGAGATACGATTGCAGATCTCTCGAATTTTACTACTTTCTTTTATCACTGAATGAAGCAAGCGTCCGGATAATCACATTTCTTTCAGATGTTGATGCCATTCTCTATACGTTCCAAGAGGAAATGCACAGATGCTTATCCATATAGTAATTATATAAGTAGCAATTATAACAATAATTTACCATCGATCAGTTTATGTTTTTTTAACAGTTACGGCAAAGATAATTATACGAACCGGTAGTGACTAGTTTTTCGGTTAAGGAAATTTTGAGTTAATAAAGGTGACAGGGATTTGCTACTATTTAATTGTTGTTTTATTTTTGCACTTTTTTGCTTCATAATAAGCACGTTAACTTACTCAATTACATACAAAAACAGAACAAAAATACGTTTGAAAGGTTTGTTTAGCTATTTATTGATTGCCAATTTTATGTCAGTTTATTTATGGCAATTTTTTAGCCAATGTCATAAAAATATTATAACTAAAATGATAAGAAACAATAAAATCTTGTCCATCCAGTTCACTGTAATATAGTTCCACAGAACATTATATTTATTTCCAGGACGTTGATTTAAGCTTGCGTCACTGCAGTACATTGACCCTGTGTTGAGTGCATTGTTCTCAAGACGGTGTCCTGAGTAGCTGTCTGTGGCTTCGCTCCCACTACTAGCACCATCACCGACTGAAGCATGTCGAAAGCAGGGCACAGCCCTCCACCTCCAATTCGAACGACCCCCACAGCTGGCAAAAAGTGTTTAAAACATTAAAGCATTTCCTTAATTAAAAATCTAATGATTTCAACCTGGATATGTGTATGTAAATTGTCGTCCGATTAATAGCTGAAATATGCCGTACAGTGCTTAAAGCTGATTTCTTAAATGCATGTATCGACAACATATGAGCGTCATCCACTCAGTTTTTAACTGCAGATGGACCTGTATGCATAAAATATGGCTGTTAAAAGAAACTAACCTTTTTTTTCTGATATGCTTAATAGTTGGAAACATGACATATTTAAATATTTTTGTGAAAATAGAAATAAATAATAATTTATTTGATTTATTTATTGGGGAATGATATTCCAAGTTAAGTATAATGAAATTGTTTCGTTAAAATTCTGATCAGGGACTCTCACCAAATTCTGCTGTATAAGAATTTATCAGTTACTATCATTTGAGTATTGGATTCGGTAAGCTGTACAGTTTCTTAGGTAGCGTAGTAGGGTTGCGTGCAGCTTAGTGAAGTAGAGTGTTTAACTGTTTCTCTCAAGGAATAGTTATTTATCTCTGATGTTTTTTTTTCTTTGAATGGTATAATGATATATCTTATATTGAAAAAAGCTGAATTGATCGTAAATCTAAATTTATACATTTACACAAAATAACATTCACATGTAAAATGTTATATTACGTTTATAGTACGTATGTTAGCATTATTCAATACGCATCCAATAAACTTTAATACAGTTAAACAAACTTTAAATTGCACATAACGGACATTTAAAGGGTTGGCAAGCCAATATTTTGATATTCGTTTCAACTTCATCACATACTGTAGTATTTTCCTAAAAATGACATGTTTTTTCTAACTAACAACACTTTTATTGATATCACTTTTGTTTATATTGAGTTTTTTTTATATACGTATCCACCAAGGATTAAATCTGACTTTCTATAAAAACAAGTGTCGTAAATCCAATGACTTATTCATGTATAAATTGAAGAACCTGTTTAAACTGCAAGAATACATATAAACATATAACATAGGTTGTCACCTCAATACCACAAAACAGACGATCAATAATAGAAGTGTCAAAGTTTTGAAGTTCCACTACAACTAAACCACTGGAATGTTCAATAAACAATTACTGGTCCTATAACAAAAAACAATCTGAGTATATAACTACAGCATATCTTATGTGCACTAGGGATAATGGAGAGACCACTTACAGGTATTTGTGAACAACATTTATGCTTGCTAGGGAAAACACTAGCAGCATCACTATTGCTAGGGACTGGGGAAAAATAGAATTAGTAAGGGAATTGAGTGATGTTCGTAATGTTTATAAACACAAAATGCAATTAGGTATTAGTCCAACAAGACATAATACAATGTATAGTCACAATATGTTTCTAACTCTATTTCGAAATTCTGAATCTAGGCTTGCTAATTAATTGCAGTTTGTTCACACTGTAAGGCATGTCACATTTTTAAATAAATTTTTTTACAAAAGTATATACATTACAAGAATAAGATTAACATAGGATTAGATAGTACTTTAGTTTTACGTCAGTTTATCTGAGCTGCACATGAGCACCACGAATCACTCTTTAGACATCCAAACAAACATGATTCGATCGCAGCCCTGATTCACTGCTTTGTTTTCAATATATGAACGTTATAACAATGCATATTTCCAATGAAAAGTAGCCTCAACACTAAAAATAATTTGATTTATAAAGTTTGATCTAGTCCATTTTCAAACAGAATAACAACAGAAAAGTAGTATAACTCTTTAATATGTCATCTGGCTTTAAAGAATGCAATAATTGTAATTTGTAACCACTAAAACTTAAGTATTTTCTTCTAAACTTTATGAACTGTATAGACATTCAACTCACATCCACGTTGCAACGCTGGATCTTAAGAGGAATTTTCATGAAACACTCATTTAAACTCAAGCCACATTAAAATCACAGTATAAAACTCTTTAAAAAGTTGCCATTATGGCTGTTGAGCAAAAGATGAGAACAGGTATTTCAGTTAAGTAAAATAAAACTTTATAAACTACTGTTTTAATTTATATCTGTTTCCAGACCAGCTGACATTATTTTGTGGACACACTGTATTTTATTGAACGGGCATATAATGAGGTGTCTTAATTGAAAAATGATTTTTACAACATACTATATCGAACACAAATGGTTTTAAGGCCATTGAAACCCCCCAAGACAACTGATGCACCTCAGATTGCCTAATTTGGTATGTATCTTAGTATTAAACTCATTTTAATTATTAGGATTATGTTCGGACATCTGTGTTTCGTGATACGGGAGTCTTAGTTGAGCACAGTTTGGTAAGTGAGATTTACCACATGAAACTACTTTCTGTGCAACATAACAGAGAATTAAAACTTTAATATTAATATTAACACAAAAATATAACACTAAATAAATCATCGATGACCATTAAATTGTATTATACCATACATAATAATGCACATTTTATATCGACATGCGAATGGCGTCCACCATGCTTGCTTTTGTTCATGCTGTACTGTCTAGTCTTATATGAATATAAGAAATACGTCTAAAACTATTAATTAGCTAATTGAACATATAAACAACTAAACGTATCATTAATCACTATATAGTGATACTGTAAAAAATATATTAAGAAAAATCATCATGTAACCATTTCGAAATTTATATTTCCTGACACGTGTTTCAGCAATTATGCCAGAGTAACAGTAACATTATTATCTCATAACAAATCTTAAGGAAAACAAAAAAATATAAATCATATTTGTAGTGATAAGTAATTAACTATATATCTTTGATTACAAAGTCAGTTTTCAAAATATAATACTTAAAAATTGTATATGGCAATATTTTATATGTATATGTTTTGATATTGCTCAAGACATTTTTTTTACTCAGTTCGATTGTAACAAATGAATTACACGTAATAAAGCCTTAAACTAATCTCTAATGAATAGAATTATTTCAAAGTGTTGAGTGTTATTGTTTAATATTTACTCACGATGGCAAATATCAGAAAAATCCTGTTATTCTTCCTAACACAAATAACTGTATTATCTGACACGTATTTTGGCAACTATGCCATGGTTACATTTTATCTGAACAACACATTAAACTGGTACACAAAATCCTGTTACTTCACACTCTTCGCTCACCACTTTCCGATTAAGCGTTTTTACACAGAGAACTTTCGCTTTAAAATAATGCTCAAATTTAAATGTAAACATACAATCGAAAGACAAAACACAACGGCCACTGTCCATATTCTGGACGATGCATTACTTGACATTGTGTGGTGAACGCGTTTCCTTTATTGTATTTGTATGTAAATTAAAAATGTTCTTTTTTATTTTCAACTCCTATTTTTAACATTATATATGAATATTAAAGTAGTATAACAACTACCATTAGAGGGGAAATGTGAATTATGTGGGGATTGTATGCTTTCAATATCTATAAAGAGGATACTACTTTTTCGTATAGTAATAGAAAATCTTTTAAGTTTATACATCATAAATAATTAATACAGTTAATAAACACAAAAAATAAATTATGCTCTATTACTTTTATATAGTTTTTTGCTCTATTGAAAATAAAAAGAATAATATAATGTTAATGTAAAAATTTAAATACTGCATTTCTATGGTATTTATCAAGTAACTAATATATTTATATCCCAATACCTATACATTTCCTACATATATATTAATAATTTTGTATACAATGACATGCTTCCCTTAGTTATAATTTCTTAGATGTTTTAATGCGCAAGGAAATAAATAGATATAATATTTTAACATTGATAGGACCATTATAATTAAGATAAATAATGGTTGTCTTTATCAAATTTATGAATGAAATTACATAATTGAAAATTTCCAAAGAGGCATCAACACTGAGGATTATTTTACTTTAGTGTTATACTCAAAGTCTAACAAATAAAATGATTTATGAGAGGGTAACTATGCGATTGCCAATAAAAAATGGTAAGTCAGAAACTTTTATTTTTAAAATTAGTATTGGAATAAGGGAATATTACGTATTTTCCTAAATAAAATGGTTAAAAGAAAATAAGTAATGACTTTACAGTGTAGATGCGATCATTCATCGTTCATAGTTCATCAACATATCTACTCAGTTTTGTCATCGCTTTCTTAGATCTGTCAAAGTACTTCAATCTGTCTAATAGATATGTCACGACTGTATATCCACTTCATCTTGATGGTTTAGCATTCAGTGGTCTCCTTAAAGTTGATGACAGAGGAAGCCAAAGTGTAAACACGTAGCGAGTCAGCAGTCTCCACCCCACCAAGTGGTTAGTATACAATGTGAGACCACGTGTTCGTTCGCTCTCACTCGCAGTAGACGCTCGGTTCATTAGTGAGACTGATAGACTCTAGTCGACGTATCGGTCGGACTATATTCTCTAGTACTTCGGAGTACATTTTGTTCGGTGCTCCTTGGCTTTAATGCGCTCTATGAATATTATTTCTAAAATCGATTCGCGTGGGGTTTTTACGTGCGTTTGGTACTTACCAGCTTCAGACACGATGTACCGAAGATTTTTTAAAGGTATGTAAAATATAATTTAAAAAAAAATTATTTACTTGTTGATAGGCGCACTTAATAATAATAAAATAAAAAATTTATAGTTTCATACAAATTTATATAACCAACTTAATTAATGTAATAGATTAAATCCACAATCGTAATTAATTGACCAGTGTCTTCAACAGACAGTTTCTAGATAGTAAATAATAAATTTCTTGGGGATATACACAAAATTGACCATAAGTACTATTTTCATTAAAAACTTTAAACAACTCTAAACAGTCGTTACACATATATCACATTATACAAAATTGTTATGAAACACGACTATATACACACAAATTTAATACAACTGTTTACCAAGGAATGGTTTTACAATATTGATAATATGCTCTCAACAACAAAACTATACATGAAAACTAGTTATTGAGACAATTTTACGACAATCCGTTACCTTTTACATCCTTCCTTAGGGTTAAATGGGCATCACGTTTATACTGTACATAAATTCAAACTTTTTGTATTTACTGTAATAATATTGACTTAACTTAATGTACTATATTCAAGTAACCATAATATTCAATGCAAGGGGAAGAAAAGTGAATATTAAATTTTGCGCATAAGTATTTTTTAATTAATTAATAATCATAATTATTTTGATTCTTCTACTGAATTACTTAGGTTCACACCAATTGATTTCATTATATTTTATGCCATTCTATTAGTAATGAAATGTATAGCAAAGGTCTTTTTTCTGGATGTATGTCCAGTTTTCTCCACACATATTACGTATCGTTTGGTTTGATTGAATTCACTGCTCAATCATCGTTAGAACTGATACAATTTAAGTTAATTTAATAACTATTATTTAGTTACTCTTTATTTCTATGTTTTAATGAGAACGTGAGAGTATTGAACACTACATTTACAATAAATATTCTTATGTTGTGTTGTATTTCTGATTTTTAAAAGAAATTACTGAAATAAGGAACCGCTTGGTGAAACTGATTTAACTGAAAGAGATTTATAATAAAATATAGTATAGGGTGAAATAAACCTGAATTCTACAAAATTAAATAAATATTACAACGATTTTTATGTTACTAGAAATAAAACTTGTGTGTGTAGGGATTTACATATTAATGCTAAATAACATCAGTATTTTTCCTGTATAAATTAATCAGTTTGATTTTAGGTTTTATTTCATTAAAGTAACTTAGTTAAATACATAACACAGGTTTCTAAAGCAATGTAATTGCCATTTAAAATGTATTTAAAACTTAAAAACATAGAAAGTTATTAGGAAGCTGTGTGACCTATAGACAAGTGTCAAAAGTAAGATTTCTTACAAACACTTTTACAAATATTTCACAATATCAGCCATGAACGTAATGAATAAAAAATGTATTGTTAATTTACTACAAAATCTATTTAATCGCATGTCAGCTTAAAATACATACTGTAAGTGTGTGCCAAATTTTAAATTCAATATATTTTCATTAATATACAATTATACAACTCAGGTAACTTGTATACAGTTTGGTGAAACTTCAATTTGCCATAAACTGCACAGTCATATAGATTCGCCCTCTACTGAAGGTGAACAATCACAGGGGATACTAAATAGTTTTATTGAATATGAAGGGTTGAACGATTTCTATATTTTGAACAGTTGGTTGTTTTCGTACTCACTGAAAACCCCGCATCAGATATAATATAACCCCCGTATATAAAATATAATGAATAATGAACAAGGTCTGTATAGGTAGATTAAGTTAGAATCCTTATGTGAAACATGTGTAAACTATTTGGCAGGCTTAAAGGGTGATAAATTTTTTGTAATATATTTATTTAAAGCACTATTGCTAGATTGGATTGCAACATTAAATTAATATGTGTATTGCCTCAGCACATTGTAATCTCTAAAAGTGTATTTGTATTTCATTAGCGTATTTGCCATCGCAATAAAAGATTGTGTATTGTTTTGTACTGTTCATAAAATTTATAACTGAGTTTTGAATATATTCATCTAATAATATTCTCCTTCTCATGCAATTCATTAATCTCTTCAAAAAAGTTTGTTGTAAAAATTTATCTTATGATTATGCCTCTCTTGTAACTACATAACTGATTCTTGAAAAATTATTTATTACATAAAATTATTTGCTTAAAAAAAGGTAAATTTCTATTCGAGTCGAAATAATATTACATATCAGTGTTGAATAACTGTATAACTTTAAGGGAATCAACAGATTTAAAAAAATCGAATTTTAAATTATAACGTAAATATAAAATTTCCTTTTATTATTAGAATTAAATGACGTACACTTATCTCATTGTTACAAAAAGAAATATAATTATTGGCTTAAAACAAAAACAATCATCAGTTATAATACTTTTATATTTCTATGGGGGATGAATATTTACTCCTTTCCGGGGACTATAATGAGGATACAATTAACAATTTAGTCTTATTATGCGAGATCAAAACGAGCTGCGTTAAATCTTTTTTGGAAGATCCATAATACTATGCAGTTTTTTTATGGAAAGTTTTTATATATGTAAATGGGTTTTTTGTCAGTGATGCAATCAATATAGAAATATATATATATATATATAAATATATATATATATATATATATATATATATATATATATATATATATATATATATATATATATATATGAAGTACAAGGTAAAACAAAATATAGAAGGTGAGGTTTACACAACATTATAATGACTGTGAATATTATATTTTAGAGCGTTATCAACTCTGAATTCAAACACCATTTCTTGGAAAGTTGAGTTTTTCACCTTCAAATAAGCTTTTACAAAATTGCAATGACTAGACACTAGGAATTTTCCGCACTGGTTTCCCAAAATAACAGATTTGTAAATTCATTAAACTTTGCTGTATAATCTTTAGTATAAAGTAATATACTAAAATATACTAACAATTATTATAAACATGTCAATTATATTCATAAGTTTATATTTTAGGCTGTTGATGTAAAGAAGACGAAAATACCTTTTATTTTGCGTAGGCATCCTCTCTTATGTTTGAATTATCTTTACTACCATTTAACTTAATAATTTAAATTATTTATATATATTTAAAAGTATATTATATGTTTTGAGTGACAGCTAATTTTTCAAAAAAACTAATAGCGCTACAGATAATTAGGAAAATACATTACAATTTATTTAAAAGTGTGACACATATAGTGAGTAAAAAGTGATAGCTAATTATATAGGTTATAATAAACTCTACGTTGTCTTGTTGCATACAGGAGATTTTATACAGTACTTGTACAGTGAAAGGGAAAACCATTTAGCCCAATTTTTCAGCGTAAATGGGGTTCTATAAAACTATAACTTTTAAAATGCTCAATCAATTCTTCGTAGAGGATGCTAGCACATACATTTCCTAAATGTTTTATGTAATTTAAAACTTTATGATGTCGTTAAAAGAAATTGGAAGTCCTTGTTTTGGTGATGGAAGCAATCAAAAATATTGGCTAATAATATACCTAGTCACTTTAATGTTGTACACAAATTATTGATAATAAAATCAGCTCATGTTCGATTACAATAAATATAATAGTACCTCATATAATACCAATTAAAAAGTATTTTTTCCTGTTTGCAGTGTCACATACGTATTATTATTTAACAAAACGAGGTCAGCAATATATGCATTAAAGGAAATGCACAACTTTTTTTTTAAATCATAAGCTCGAATCATAAGTTTTATGTTGTCCCAAAGAAATCAAATCAAATCAAATCAAATCAAATCAAAATCATAATTTATTTCCCAAAAATATTTACATGCTAGCACATTTACTATCAAATCTATATTATCTTGTTACTATAATATTTAAATGTGTACTTAAAAAACATTAAACATGAAAATATTACACTCAATCAAATTAAAGTGGCCTAGGAAATGAGCCTACATGGGCAGAAAGCCTGTGCGTAGGCTCGAGTTGCTTTCCTGGAGATTGTGGACGAATTGAATCGGGTGATTAATTATCAATATAACATCAACACAAAACACACACTCACTCACAACACACCCACACACACAACACACACACACACACACACACACACACACACACGCGCGCGCGCGCGCGCGCGCCAAAAAACCGTATTTACGTATTACGGTATTGAAATTTATCAGCGTACATACTACCAATAGTTTAAAGGAAAGATTTACTGAGATGAAAAAACAATTAAGGAATGGTGTATTTTTCAAGATAAAAAGGTCAACACGCAGAACAACCTAACCTATTACTAGCAGATTTCTTGCCGAAATGTTATGAAATAAAAAATAAATGTATAAAATAGGAAAAAACCATAGAGGCATCAGTGCTGTTGAAGTGGCATTTAAGAGGAGGGAGGCAGGGTCAAAAGTCAGGTCCGTCTGTAGTCAGCCGTGATAATTGCCTCGGCCTCTTCTGCGCTGATAGCATACAGCCATCATTCGAGCGTTTTCTTGCATTTATATATCGACGGTGAGTTGAATATTTGGTTGTCAGGAAAGTATTTACAGATATTTCTATACAGAATATGGGATATATAAAGAGAATTTGTAGATGAGAAAGGATTTACTGATTTGCATAGATGAGACACCAATATTCCGTGAGTAACGTGTGTTATGAGAATGCGAAGTTGTAGAGAAAATTGTATAAAAATGTTTATAAATATGAACGAGGAGTGTTTTAATGAATATTTTTCGAATTGATAGAATGGCAGTTTCTTGATATAAAGTGTCAGTAGGATATCTCCTAGATTTTTTGAAACCGGCTTTTAAGATTGCCTTCTGAACCACTTGCAGAGGTTGCAAAAGAGTTTTTATACGCTCCACCCCAGGCTATTATTCCAAACGAGAACAACGATTGGGCCATAGGCGAAATAAGCAAGTTTAATTTCTTTTTCATTTAAAATTTCACTTAATTGTTTAAACGCAAATATATATTTCCTTGCTCTCTTTTTTACATATTCAACATGTACAGACCATTTTAAGCGCTTATCAAAGAATACACCCAAATATTTATAAGACGATACATTTTCAAAAGTTTCACAAGAACAAAGTTCATTGTTGTAACTGCCACAATTATGTACCACGAGGTCGCCGAGGGCATAGTCTGTGGTCTCCCGGAGAGAGATGGGCATAAACTTAGTCTTTGATGTATTTAATGAAAGGATATTTTGGTCAAACCATTTTTTTAAGACCATAGGTCATATAGAGCGTTAGAACGGGCATCAACCCAGTCGCTACCTTTTATTAAAATTAAGCTATCATCTGCAAATAAAACAGGATTGCCATTTAAGTTCAATTTAGAGATATTGTTAATATAAATCAAAAACAGAAATTGTGCCCAGCGTACTGCCCTGAACCACCCCGTAGTCCACCGGAAGCGCGTCACTCTCGGTCCCACAGACAGACACGGTCTGCAGCCTACTTGTGAGGTAGGTCGAGAACATGAAAGTGCATTACCCCGAACTCCAGTGGCCTCCAATTTAAGGAGCCAACCTATTTCTATCAATGCTATCAAAGGCCTTCCTCAAATCAAGAAATATTAAAATAATGCGCAGGTTTCTTAGATATAGCATCATTGATTTGTCTGTTGACATCAAAAAGAGCATCAGAAATGTTCCTATCCTTTCTGAACCCATACTGACACTCACACAAGATTTGGTTTGTTAGAAAGATAGGCAACTAATTGTTCTTTAATTATACGCTCAAGGATCTTGGAGAATACACTCAAAAGGCTGATGGGGCGGAAATTATTTTTATCTAAGAAGCTATCTCCTTTATGCAGTGGAATGACCTTAGCGATTTTAAAGATATCCGGGAAA
The DNA here is from genome assembly GCF_021130785.1 of Homalodisca vitripennis. Lineage (NCBI taxonomy): Eukaryota > Metazoa > Arthropoda > Insecta > Hemiptera > Cicadellidae > Homalodisca > Homalodisca vitripennis. The sequence continues at coordinate 88,057,395 of NC_060215.1, read as the reverse complement.
ATACCGGAAGAAATACTTAGATTTATTAAATGCTGAAGGGGCTTAGAGAAGAGATAAACATTGTCCTTTAACACGTCAGCCCGAGACACCATCACGTCCGGGGGCGGATCCCCCACGCAGTCCAGTCACGTGCCGTATTACATCAAGTTCAGTAAGGTCTTACTTATAATATATCATAGCAAAAATTTACTGACTATCCAGTTAAATCATATCCTAAAATGTGTAGTCCCCGCTAAAATTACTAATGTTATACTTTCAGAAATTATTTCCTATTATACGAAAATAGAAAATCCTATGTATCCATAAATATAACTTATTAGTAAATTTTCTAATGAAAAGAAACAATTCACGCTTGTTATTTTGATACTCATTAGTTTTCTAATTTAGTCTTCTAATTTGGGATTTTAATCAAAGCCAACCTTCAAAATATAACAAGTGATATACCCTAATGTAACTACTTAGCAGTATGCTCTTTATTATTGAATTCATTCCAATTGAGTGCATCATGTTCAGACAATAGCATGTGGAGTTACTGTATTATTTGTAGAATTAATAACCGGATAAATAATGATAAAACGCTTTCAATATTTCAAAATATTTAGCATACTTTTTAATATTTCATGTGGCGCAAATATTTTGGGGTTTGTTTTGTAAATACAAATGAGGTATACTAGCCGTGAAGATAAATCACTTTGACAAAGTTACGTTTGATTTGTATATAATTGTGTCATGAAAATTATCAAATTTTCTTTTGGTTTTGAATTTTTACCGATTTTGAATTATTATTTTAAATTACTAAATTGTTGATGTTAAGAATAATAATTTTTAGAATTTTAACTGTTATTAAATAATAGTAATACAAATTAAATCTTATCGCAAATTCAAAACTTTTAGATTTGTAATAAATAATTCAACAATGTGTGCAGAAAGTCCAAAACAGGTAATACTCGTTTTTAAAGTATAGATTGATTAATCAGCTAATACGTATCTTATTAATTTTTAGATGTGCGTATATAATAACTTGCTTGATTATTTTTCCTTAAGAAATAAATGGAAATAAATTAAGAAATATATCCGTAATAGTAAAGAAACTTTTTTTGTAATTTAGTTCATTAGTTTTGAATAAAAAAATGTCTAAAATAGTGGCTACGTTGTAAATGCTATTAACAGTTTTACAACATTTAAAAAGTAATATAAAAGTACTTCGTGCAGTATTAACGATGACAAAGTAGTGCAAAGTAAACTACTGTCGTCGAGCCAGGAGAAGAGACTTGGCTTGGCACCATTAAACATTGATATATCGTCTCCGGTGTTGCAAGTATTGCAGTCATTAGTTGTGTCTGGCTCATAAGTTACTCTAAATGTGAAAAACCGATTCTGCAAATATTTTGTAAGGCCAGAAACTTATTTCAGAAAAAATTTAAGTTCTCTTGGTGACAGTAAAATTTGCTTGCTTATGAAAAGTATTCGTTACTAAATATAATGGATTGAAACCACCAAATTGCAGCAAAGATTAGAATCATGTTCACTATATTCTTTACCATTTTATGTAGATTATTTTTCATTCATAAACTATTTTGTAAACACATTTCTGTCCAAATTGTCATATCCAAATTACCTATAAATACTAAGAACGGTTTTATAATGCTAAAGGAAAATAAATATAGATACAAAGCTTTTATTTGCTATGTATATATATTATGTATGTGTGTGTGAATTAAAGAAGAGAAAATGTGTTCTGTTAAATTAATCAATGCAAAGAACACGTGTCCGTTAAGGAACGCTTTATAGTTAATAATATATAAAACACGTCAGTAGTGTTTTATTTTTTTTAGCTTAACCTATTAAATATATAAAAATATCAAATTACTATAATTACGTTGGTATATAACGTTATGGTAGTATGGATGTGCTGGCAATACAGATCTTTAGGGGATGGGAACTGTCCGAATACCCCACATTAAAAGTGTTGCATGTTGCATATTATTATAAATAAAAAAAATCAACTATGAATAAGACTTCTCCAAACCTAAAATTTTCATAACAATTCCAAGAGAGAAACGTGAGTAACTTATTTCCTAATTATAATTCTGATCTATTAACGATGTAATGATTTACCAACTCCAGTTATTAAATATGCTGTAAACCTGACATATGCACTTAATAGCTTCACCATGTATTAAGAGTTAGTTGCCTATGATGGAAGTATTGTGAAGGGAGGAAACAGTTTTGAGCTGAGTAAATACCACTTAGACAATTCGCACGGGTGTATCTGAACAATAGTTTATATGCTATAGAAGGCCGCGGAAAATACCACACCACATTCCACAGTTGTGACTACAGCCCCTTACCGAAAAAAATAAATTCCTTGATAAATGAAATGTATATTAGGTCAGAGATCAAATATAAGAATTTTCAACAACTTTAAATATCATTCTAATATTCTTGCTTGAAATAAATGTCCAGTCATTTAAACATAAAAAAAATGTTCTTAAGGTCTGTAAAATTTAGTTCATTAAATATAGAATGGTTGAATTGATTGAAAACTACCTCTTTGGTTAATTACTACACTACTGAAAATTATTGAATAAGAAAGGAAAGGAAAAAAAAAATTTTTTATAAAATATAATTGAATAAACCTTTATTGAAACTACGTAATCAGATGAACCGTTGTTAAACTTTCCATTTCTGATGCATTAAAACTTTGAAATAAACTCTGAAGTTTAAGCTAGCCAAATAATATGTGCATTATACAAGTCTTGAAACTGTTTATAATAACCAAAGATTAAGAGCTAGTGTGCCATCTTCAAAATGGGATTTAATTGTAATTTATTGAGTCTGAGCGCACGTGGTGAAATTCAGACTGGAAAAGCATAAAGAATAATATTAATGTAAATATCAGTCTAAGCTAATATTGTTTAAAGTATTTTTGGCACTTATGTATAGCCAGATCACGTAGTACATTGACACCTGAGTATTTTTAATAAAGAAAGTAGTTTTTACAAATGTATCCTACTTTTTGGCCGGTATTAAAACTAAAAAATAAGAAAACGCAATTTTAAAATATAGTACTAAACTTTTTTAATTATATGTTTAGCTGTTAATACATAAAAAGCTTTCATAAAATTGCAATACTGTTTAATATTTGTTTGTCTATTTACAGAAAACTTTACATATATAATGGGATTATAAAAAACCCTAACATTTTGAATTAAAATGTAATATTTTAATATTCATAAAATTGAACAGAAATTGTCATATGTTGTACAATAAGTCCATACAACAATAATAAAACTTACACTATGTTTACATATAAGCACAATCCTTAGTAACAAGACATTTACATTAGCATTAAACTAACATACCTAATTTTAGACTAGTCATAAAAATCCAGCCCTCAATGTATGTATTAGTTGAACCCAGTTACAATCGCATCCTCATCGGTTGTCTTCAAAGTGTATGTTGGTTAATTTTTACAAAATATAACAGACCATAGGTAATGCACCGTTTTTGGATAACACACGATAACAAGACAACACTGAACATTTTTTAAACAGTGAAACAACAGTTGCTTGTTGATATTACCTTGTGTGTGATACGTTCTTATACAACGTATGGAACATTGAACGCACATAATAATTCAAACTCACTTGTACAACCATAGTTCTTAAACTTTTTAATATGACAGAATTGTAATAAATCATACAGGCATACATTTCAAACCTTAAATATGTATTACAAAACCTTCAGGGAGTTTATTTACGGATTTTTATATATTTATACGTAAAATCCAGTCTTTTCTACTTTATGTGAAAATTTGTGTTTAGAGAACTTCAATATAATCCTCTAAACTCCTCTAATCCTCTTTCTTGAACAAGCAAATACTATTTTCTTTGTGTTTCGTTGAATAATTCTTTTAATATCCTTAAGTATATAACTTTGTCATTCTATGAATTACATATTTTGAATTAAATAATTGGCAAAATGTCCGTATTCATAATATGAATTGTACAAATAAACAGTCAAATAAAAGATAATTAATGAACCAAAAACACATCCTTTAAAGATTAATCGGTACTTGATAATTATTGATATGGAAATTAATTCTAAACCAATATCAAAACATTTCATGGTAACGCAGCTTAAAAACTTCTCGTTGGTAATATACCTATTTTAATAATCGAAAGGAATTGTAGTAACGAATCTATCAAAAATCATTATTTAGCAAAAATTGTATTAATAATTTGCGTAGGACAACTTATTTACATAGTAATAACGTAAATAACTGATTAGGTTTAGATCTTCCAACGGGACTCTTAATTGCGGGATGCTATAGTTATATCAATCATTTAAAAAGTATGTAAAACTTTTACTGTACATTGTCTATAACAATGGTATGAGAGCCACACTCCTATATAGTCAAGAGAATTGAATTGAATTGAATTGAAACCTACACAAATTTAAATAGTCCTTTTACTATACAAATTACTCTCCATTACTGTAGTATAGGTTATTGAACAATGGGTCCATTAAAATTATAGATATGAAGGGAACAATGACTAATGAGTATTTTAGACGAAATGTTTACTTTTTAACAAACGGTTCCAAAAAAATCAGAATTTACTGAGGTTTTAAAATATTCACTATCATGAATTTCAGACGGAAAAAATTTTTATTAATGATTTGATATTAAATTGTATATTTTACTTCCATTTTGAGAAATATTCTATTTTTTAGAAATAACTAATAACTAAGACCACATTCTTCTGAAACATTGTGAAAGAATTAATATTATACCGTACTGACATTTACTTTACTACATTTGTACTTAATATGATTGGTTGTAATATAGTTTATTATGAACAATACAAGAGCAAGATGCCTTTTTAAAAACGTACTTAGGCGGGGGATGAAACACAGTACTCAAATATGTGTAGGTGAAAACTGAAAGCACTTATAAACCAGCTTGGGAAATAAAATACTTTATTCAAGTGAAAGTGGGACAGCTTTTAGTGGAGAGTAGTCAGCTACATCTACTATGATACGAAATAATTTCTGTTTACGGGTTGTGTATGACTTATTTATTTAAAACGTATGATATTATCCCGAATACAAACTTTAGTTTACTTCATTCGATATGCTTCATTGGGCAATCATGAGATCTATATTATGCACACAAAAATGTAGGACGTTACTATTTCGAGTCCCGTTAGACGAAATACGTTTTGATCATTAACATATAATTGAATTACAGAGTAACCATGAAGGTATTCTATGTAAAGAGTAACATGTGAAATTAAAATTATTCTATTTCATTTTTATATCGATGGAGTTGAAATATAGTTGAGCTTTTACCATGGCACATAAATTAAACTTATTCTACAACCTAGTAAAGAAATAACAATATTTAAGCTATGTAAAAATGTTATAAATTGGTCTATGAATAAACAATAGGTGTATCTGATAATACCATATTGAACAAAGTTTTGTGTTAAAAACCAAGTGCCAAAGTGGTTGCAAATTACTAATAATCTTTCTTCATATTTATTACAGCTGTAACTGTATTTACAGGGGTTCCATCTTCAGTCTTGGTGAATTGGCTGATGTCATTTAAAGTTTATAAATGATAACATCAAAATTTTCTTTCCAGTTGAAATATTTGCTTCACAGGCCAATGACAGAGTAACGAGGATGCGAGTGCAGGAGTCCCTTCCTTACTGCCCTCTGCCCAGTACTTGCCCTCGGTCCTCTACCTGCTACCTTATCACCAACCCGCTGCAACATTCATAAGATTACTTATGTTTATATACTGACCCAAGGTTAATATTCATTTGTTCATACATGTTCATATCCATATACAAATAAAATATTTGTTTTATGTATTTTGAATGTCAGTTACCTGGAAAGGAGTAATAATGTAATAAAAACACGTACATACATATAAAGACACACGCATTCATATACAGGTATGTGATCGTACGTACATATTGAGAAACTTTTTTTTGTTAGTATGATAGAATTTGCAACATGTTAAAACCAAAATGGAAACCTTCCGAATTTTATCCACATTTTTCAAAGGGTATCCGTTTATGGATTTCAATTTTAATTAAATTTAGCTGTCTTGAATAGAGATATTTTTGAAAACACGGAATATTTCTTTAAATAATACATTTCTAAAAGACCTGATATGTATTTTAGATTATCTAATACTAAGTTTCTAAAATTAATATTATGATTGCATGTTTTCAATCGGAACACAAATTCCATAATTTCCACAAATTCAATCAACTAACTTTTGAGAAGGGTTAGTAAATGGCTACCTATGTTTTTGGAAAATAAACCACAACTATTATAAAGGTCATTGAACACTCTACAGAGTACGCTGTTATCGTATTGTAAACCTAATTGTGATTACTGACAGGACTTCACAAACTTTGAAGCATGCTTTAACTATAGATATAATACAAATTTCACATGTGGGCCCTGGTATCAAATCATATTTTGGTTTAAGTTGACAAGTCTAGTTTCATTTTTATAAAATTTGGAAATAGATAGCTTAAACTAAAGATTTCCTGAACTTATTTTCCAAGATACAATGGTAAAATGTACCTAGACTAAATAAGTATACATTTTTATAAATACAAACAGTTGCAGGGTTTTTCTCATGCAATGATATGTTCTAGTAATCTATTTACTATTATATTTAAAATTAAAACGTAAACATAAAACATAAAAACCTACTCATGCATGCCATCAGTGACTCTTCTCTTAAAAAATACTATATGAAATTAACATCTATTAAATGATGTAGTTACGTTTTAATAACATAAGATAAAGATTTGATCCTATATTTCGATCGTACTGAACAATTGCTGCCATTTCAAAGAAATTTCTAGTCAAATTAAATAAATTGTTATATTGTTATTGTATATGATTTTTATTAAAAAGCATATTTAAAAATGAGGTTATTATAAGAAGAACTAAAAGTTATTATTTGTATCGCAAGTTCCTTTCAAAAACGTGTGTTAAAGCATGTTTGTGGAATTTACTTTGTAATATATCATTTGTGATGTATATTATTCGTCTGGAATGAGACACATTATGATCACTAGTACTAAGTTATCGTATAAATAGTACGCACGATTTTGATTTGAAATGTTTAAAATGACATACACGTTATAAATGCTACTCCATTTGTAGTAGTAATGTATAGTACTGTTTACTTATTCTATAGTATATTTGTTTAGACCCGACTGTCCTTTGTTTTTTCCTTATACATATTACGGGTAAAAATCTAAGTAACACAACAGTAAGTAGACCATGCAAATCATTCTTACTGTCAGAGACAAATAATTCATCACATAACTGTTAATAAAAAATTTAGTAGATTAATTTATTAGACGTCTGTTTGGTTTGAAACTGCCTAGTATGATGATGAGTATTAAAAGCTAGTTTGTTTTGCCCAAAACAGTCAATGATAGCGTGGCCCATAGTCTTTTTTAAGACAAACAAATGGATCATTAAATTTTATTGGATCATTTAAATATTGTAACTGACACCATCTCGGTTTGTATTAGTTGTGCAAATATTTGATTCTTTAATGTAAGCTTGAAAACCCTAAAGAAATCCACTAACTGCTATAGATAAAACCTTACGAAGAGGCTAAATACATTGTTTAATCTATACATATTTCAGTTGAAATGCCTACATAACAAGTTTTTATGTTTATCTGCTGTCGATCAATTACCTGGCTTTGATTCCATTACTGTGATGAAAACAGACCACAAAATGTGATATGACCATGGATAGTAATTAAATTTGAGTCAGTTACTTTAATTAGATTTAAATAATAATACAGTAACAGTATCAGGACTCATCTGGGCTAAAAACACATATCTAAGTTTTACACAACAACTATTAAGTATGTACAAACTATTATACCCGAAATGTATTTTATTGCGTAGTCTACTTTGTATCCTACCACAGGATCAAGATTTACCTTCCAGATTTATAAATATGTCTATAATTATGCGTATTATGTAAAATATGTTTTTCTCAATTAAAAGTTCTAAACAATAATACTTTAGTTGCAATATTAAATTTACAATAACCTTAGTATGCAGAAAATTGAAATGGATAAGGGCTTCCCAAATACTAAATAAAATACATATAGTATTGAAATTGTTTGCAGCATATGCTTTGATACTTTAATTTGGAACCGTCTAATGTTATATCTTAGACTGGGTCAGGGTTTGTGAATGATAATTCTTAGTTCATAACGACATTAAAACTCGATTACCCTTTGGATTTTCGTTCAATTATAATATATAATTTTTATATAAAAGCATTTTACCAGTAGATTTCTTATAACATATGTCGATGGTGTATTATATTATTACAATTTGTTTACTATGTTACTTCAACTATAATGTTTATGATGTAGTTTTTTCCATGACAAATTAAAAAAAAAAAAACTTAAATGTATATTTTCTTTAAACTTAAAACTCTGGTAAATCTCTATTGGTGTAATATCTGAATCATATATATATAATATGTTTATCTTTATTTGTTTGCAACGTCCTACTTTTTTATGTCTATTACTGTACTATGCTAATTATAAGAATCCAATTCGAAATCCTGTAAATAGGTTTAAATTTAATCTTTATTTCGTAACTTCTTTTAAACTATATTTGTGTATGTTTGTAATGTTATATTACGATATCTTTCAAAAAGAAAATAAATTTTAAACGCAAACCTTACTGTCGACTAGTTTCCATGTATTTTGCAACCACCTCATGGAACCGCTTCAGTAATCTTCCAGTATTAGAAAAAATAATATGCTCCCTGATATAAAACATATGAAAGAAATGTTTTTCCTATGTCTCATATAACACGTAACCAATATTATGGTACTTTCGGGAATACAAATTTAAAATTAAACTGGGTGGGGTCTTGTGAATGTAATGTCCGTCCATACCCCCAAGGTCACCTCTAGAGATATAAAGAATGACAAGAGTTTCATTAATTCGGGCTAAAATTTAAACATTCAAGTAAATCCTGTCAGTATCTTATAGAAATAAAATAAAAAATAATATTTACATAAAAAGTGTTCAATAAATACATACAGTTTCTAATTACATTTCAACAACGCATACGCCTTGCACTTATTGGATACGTTGGTTATATTATACTGTAATAGAGTACTCGTTAAACATTGTACTTTTTGTTACTTCAGAGATGTAATTTACAAGATTTATTTAGTATACAAGATATATTCTATTTCAATAATCTAATATGTTAGTTTTTAAAAATTAAAAAAAAAATTAAGAACAGTGTTATTACCGGTAAACTGACTGAAGATATTTCTCTTTCATTATTCCTTTCCATTGGAAGCAAGTGGGGGTAAAGACCTGTACAGCTCTTCTCAATGCTCTCTTTAACCCAGATACTCTGTCGGTCTTTGTAATGTACAATCCGAACGATTCATAACATTTTTCTTAGCTTTCCCACATTCCACTATGCTCTTCGTGCAGTAATTTTGAGGACATTACTACTTAGGCAGTGTTTCAAAAATCGTCTAAAAAACTCTTAGAATAACCATAAATAACTCTATCTTTTCTATTATATATTTTTATGTATTTATATGTCTCTTTCAAGATGTTTGCTATCTTTCCATATTTTAAGATGTTCTTGGTTTACGACGTACGTGAAGTCTAGACAGTACTTACGGAAAAGCTCGATGTTTTCGTAGTAGTGGCTAAAACTTAAATAAAATATGTCTTTCAATGACCATTTATGTTATCTATAACTTGATGTACTTAATATTTAGAGAGAGCAAATGAATCTATCTAAATTTTCCATTATGTTATTGCAGGCATTCAGAAATTTGCGTGTTTCTCAGCCATTTAACAGTAATTTATAAATAATTCACAGTAATTATTAATGATGAAATGCGATTGTACGTCAAACGAGTGAATACGCCTATATATTTCATTCAGATTTTATTTGAATCACATTTCCTAACAATCTTATTAAAAAGTAGGCCACTAAAAACACGGTCATTGTGTCCGTACAAAGTTAAGGGAGCGATTAGAAACGTGATGTTAACGGAATAATTCCATCAACACATCATTAAAAATATTATTCACATGCCTGAGTTTATGAACGTCTATTTCTACGTTATGATATTCCTTACTAGATTTATAAAGAGACGTATCATATTAGTTATATTGGTTTCAACTATGTTTTCTGTTTTCAAACACTACTAATTTTCCAATATAGTTCAACTGAAACAAAATAAAATAGAAACATTTGAAGGATCTGAATGGAAACTAAATATCACTTGAATGCAACATAAATTATTTAAATCTGTTAGTAGAGCAATAATAATTATTACATTATTTTTTGTTTAAACTTTCAATTTATTTTGAAGTATTTATATTGTTTTTCTTAAAAGAAAAAGAAACATGCATTACCATGTATTATTGAATACGTAACAAGTTAATTTTTTATCTTTCACCTTTATAGGAAGATTGGAAATGTAATTAATAGTTCTCTAAAGAAATTAATTTGTTTATTGAAAAATATATATGAGAAATCTTGCATATTATCCTTTTTAGCTAAAATTTAGTTAACGCCAGTTAATTTATACACATTTTCAAAAAATTCGAAAATGTTGGTAATCATCAGAAATGTGTAAGCTTTCTCAAATTTAAAATCTGGTGCGTGTGGAGTATTATCATACAGACAAGTTTTATGTTGGCCATAGAACCAAACTTGAAATCGTAATACCATATGTTCATATTAAATTCCTCATTTCCATTGCTCTAATAAAACTTCGTCCCTATACAGGTATATTTCCTTTTTGTGCGATAACTAGCTGAGTGTTTTTGTAATTTCTGGAAAACACCTGTTCGTGTTCAAATTTTACTCTAAATGAAATTATCTAGAAAAATCTATTATATTTGTTGATACTTGACTGAAGAGTCTGAAAATAGTCATTCCGCGTAATAACACGGTTATTAGTAAAGTGGCTCAGTAGGTTAATAAAAACTACAAGTTATTAAATCTTAAGCCAGGGCTTTCTACTTTCCATTCAATCACGTGGTATTAATATTCAACATACTGATCAATGGAAGTGACTTCGTAACTATAATAATGTAATTTATGCTTATACGCTGATTATGTTTTTATGGAGTCAGTAGAGTCATTTACTGTGTTATTACGCCTTTATTAAATGACTGATATTTTGACGTATGTTTGGAATTTGAAACTCTTCTCATGTTAGAATTTGCCTAATTGTATCTTTACAAATTTCAGGATTTGTTTTATTAAATATTTAAATTTTCTTTTCAAGAAATTTACAATTAGAACTGCTACATTTTTGTTTTTAAAATACCCGTTTTTTTAATTGTTTTTTGTTTGTTTAACATTGAGTGCATATTTTCTTTTTAATAACTTTTATCAAGCGTTTCAATTGTTTGTATATGTCTCTGTGGGAGTAGGTTCGGTAGAATGTATCGTACAACGAATATTATTGACCTTTTTTAAGTAATGAATTGTAAATAAACCATAATCGGATTGTTCTTGGGTATGTTTAAATTTGACACCGAATTTTCTAAGGCTATCACTGTGTAGTGAGGTATGGGGAGAGACTAACTTCAGTACCTGTAGGAGGAGGAATGTGTTGAAGGACGAGAAGCTCTAAGCGGGCACACATACGTTGTGTACACAGCAACCGTAATATAATCCTTCCCTTTTCATACTCATCAGACCGTAAAATTACATCACCTCACACGATAGACAATCTTACGGTAAATATACATATTAGCTTGCTGGATGAATGCAACTGCGGTTGGCATATGTGGTATAACGGGATTTATGAATACGGTACTAGGCCAAATTTCTGTAAATTTTACTCCAAACCAGTGTGCTGTACAACTTTTGTTCGAAATTTTAATTTTGTGTGAGACAGTTTAGTAACCGTACATAGTACAAAGTAAAAGGTAATAAGAAAAGCTCAACTGACTGAGAGTTATTATATTGCGAGCTATCATAGTCCCATCTACTTCATTTTGTTTCATTCCACGTAAATCACTCAATGAAGGGAAATCGTCAAATATTTGGAAAAATTTCAGACAAGCTGATATTCTACAACATTTTTAGGACTTGAATAGACGAGTCTCCATCACCTCACTTTTGTTTCCTTCCTACTCCTCTTTAAACACTCACTTTCAGGGCAAAGTTCCTTTTTTTAACCCGTATTACCGTTCAATTCTGAATATGAGTTTGGTCCATATGTGCTGAAAAAAAGATTCAATAAATGTTTCTGTATGCATTATGTATAGTACAGTTTAGTATTATTTTAATACAACAAAACATTAATATCGTTAAAAATGTTCATTTTTAAATGGTATCACTTTTTTTGCATTTCAACCAAATAATTAAAACAAAAGAAAGGTGGCGCAACAATACATCTCTCCCGTGAAACAGCGATTTACTTTTATTAATTACGTGTTTTTTATCATTAAAGATTTTAGTTATAGCCAGTTTTGGTTCGAGAGAAATTTGATCGTAACACTTTTATTTAGGGTATTGCCTTCATTCACTACTTATGGACACCGTCATATCCCGGACTGGTTTGACCAACCGACTGTGAAGCTGCAGTTTTGTACTATATTAATACAAGTAAAAAAAAAACGTTGTTAAAATTAATCAATGTAGTTCAAAACATCAAAATTCCACTTTTACTTTATTTTAAATTACGTGTACGCAACTGCCAGTTCCCATTTCAACCTTCTAAAGTGTTAGTATATGTATTAGTAGTGTATACTAAGAAGTAAAGTAACGTAAAGATGTCTTATTTTACCAGGCGAAGTTGGGGTTAAAAAGCCTTCTCTAACACTTAAACTGGAGACCAACGGCTTAAAGGTGACTTCCGAATCACCATCAATGACCGGGCAGGAGAGCAACTTGCAAGGACTGGATTGGTCAGCGGTAACCTATCCAAGCAGCAGCCACGCTAGACGTTGCTTCATCCGGTTATTTTGCGGTAATTGTTGCACTCGCCACTCTGCGCCATTGGCAAAGAGGCATGCAATGTATAATTTACCGTATAAAACATACGATTTCACTTCTTCGTCATTGGTGTTGTGCTGTGACATGATAGAATATTGCAGTGGTTTATCTAGGGTTTACAACGCGTTTTGTATATACATTATGAAAGCACTGACGGTGATTTTTATTTTTTACAGTATTATGTTAGCTATATTTTAAATTGTTAGGTTGTGATTTTCTTACATGGCATACGTTTATTCCCACAAACGACATTTATATTTCCTGGGATCAAAGAGAACCGCGTCACCACACAGCGTTCATTGTTTACTAGGACCGCCTAATCATGTTTGTATTAACGCCGCCTTCTCCTGTAACCAGAATGAGTCATCGGGCGTCTAAGAAACACTTCTCAACTCAGCTCTGTTTAGAAGCTATTATGTCAACATAACTCTGTCAACGATAAACTAACAGAAAGGGGCCTAGCGCTGTTTCAAGAAGGAATGTTTACAATGAGACGGAGTGGATATGTATCGAGCATTGTTTCATGCACGCAACGAAATCCGGCCAAGGCTTAACATATGAAAGAAGATGCATGAGTGAAAACAGTAATTGTGTTATTTACACTCCTTAGTACTCACTGTATGGCTCCGAAAACATAACTTAACATAACTTACGTTAATTGAAATGTATTCTGAATTGGTACCTTTGTCGTCTTTATAATATAAAGACGACATAGGATATATATATATATATATATATATATATATATATATATATATATATATATATATGTATGTATGTATGTATTATATCCTATGTAATGAGTCAGCCATCTATCTTATTTTTAAGGTAGTAACCATACATTCTTGGCAGTTTTCAACAGAGTTCCATGTGTTTTAGATACTCTAGACAAAATAAAAGGTAACTTTACGTATGAGTTAGTAAAGACCACCGCCACATTTTGGGCATGTTTCGTTTAGAAAAAGTCTTAAATTATGAAAACGTTTGACCATATAACTGGTGGTCATTTTATCCTGTAGTTTCTGGCTGTTCTATAGAATTATGCAAGATTTTTTTTTTAACGTTAAAAATATAAATTAGTTGCAATACATACAGGATGTTTCTGGTTGTGTTACCGACATTTTCTGAGCTTATTGTACTATAAAAAATATGAAAAACCAGATCTAACGCCGTTAGATTTCTGTGTATAGGGTTGGAGGAAGAATCTAGTAGTTGATACACGGGAAGTATTGTTGGATCGTATTGCAGATGCCGCTGCACAAATCCAGAATAACCATACAGCGTTACGGAGCGCTGCACGATTAATCTGAAAGCGAGCTGCCAAATGTACGGAAGTACGAGGACAGATTTTAGAAAACTGTCTCTAAATTTTACTTCAAACTTTATTAAGCGTACGAATAATTTTCTGTCATTCAATTTCGTTAACTTGTTTTTCTACACAATGAGTGTTGGTAGTAAAATTTAAATTGTAAAAACTATTACTTCAATATTATTGCCTTATTGTTTGTAATTGTCTTCAGTATTATATTTTCTACAAGTATCTCTCTAAAAATGTATGTTTTTATTACCTATTTAACGAATTAATTGTTCTTATACATAAAAGAAAAGTTTTTCGAATGCTCTTTTTGTGCTTTACATAGTAAATCTTAAACAATAAGAGAGATACATTTATGGAACAATCTTTGTTCAATTAATCGTGTCAAAACCCATTAGAACAACTGCGTTTGTCTCTAAATCCCTCTTCCCAAACTCCCAGCAAATGATAATTTAACCTCGGGTACTACAAGGTGGGTGAAATCTTTTTTAGGCCGTTACTCAGTAACAAAGCATTTCCGGACCTATGTTTATATGAACATTTTTCATTGTTTACAATAAGCTGAGAAACAGACGGTAACTCTAAACGAATCATCCCGTATGTAAATATACATATTTTTGTAAAAAATTAAACAAAGGATAATTTTTGCATTTAAAGTAGAAGCTAAAATGTTTGATTTAAAACAATGTTTTCATTAAATACACATAAAAAATAATTTCCTGAATTTGATGGGGACGGGTGTCATGCCTATCAAATCGAGTTATTGTGAGAAAAAGGGAAAATGAAATAGCTTTTTTGTGTCAAATTTCTAGCTTTACAAAACTAATAAATTTTTTTCACGCATATGAAACCATTATAAATCTATAAACAATAAAGTCGTTATGCACATTAATTATGAAAATCGGGTCTATACGTAAGAATTTGGTAATATAAGTTTTTCTAATACAATTGAACGTGAATATATGACATATACATATTTTCTTAATCATAATGAAATGTATTGTACATCAATTACTTACTTTTTGAAAGTTATGAAAAACGTTATTTTTTGTCAGTATTCCAAAATTTTATAAACATCTCCACATAGCATAAGATATTGTTTCTAGTGTGTACTATATTAAAATGTATGATTTATAACTGATAATCTTTTTTTATTTTTAGAAAACGACACACCATTTTTAAATATATTGAATAATACCAAATTTACGAAAGATAATGCGATAATGCTTACTAGATAGAAAAATATAAATCCATAATATACAGGAGAGACGAGACTAAAACATGAATAAAATTTAGAATGATACACGGCACGGTACAGACGTAAAAGTAAACAGCGCCGGCAAGACGGCGTTCGCAACAAACAGGCGATGTTTTCATTTACGTTTGGAATAATAACTTGCTAGTCACAACCACAAAACAAAGGAGATGAAAACTTTAGTTTCCGTTAGAATTTATATTCCCGAATCCAATGGTACATGAATCAAATCGATAATTACGGAGTATTTTGTAAGAGGTAAATTATGTGAGGGAATGTTTGACTGACTGAATTATGTCGTTTAACCCTATAGAAACGCCAAAAGGTGAAAAAATTGTGTTGATTAACTCTTAGAGGGTTGAAAGGCCTTATAGTGAAAAGTTTAGGTGCTGAATATTTACTAGGAGGGAGATTCGTAATTCATTATAATACACATAATTCCATGGCTTTTATTGTTATCAAAACTATCCGATTATAAAAAAGGGACACTGAAGTCGATATTTGAACGATAACTCTTTAAATTTAAACTTGTAAGAGAATACATAAAGCTTGAAACCAAAAGTAAAATTTTATTGTTAATAAACAAGAAAACAATTCCAAGCAGTAGCCACTGACATTATTAAACAGGGTTTTTCTGAGTAAGTAGGTGAAGATGATGTTGATTCCCATATCGTAAATTTAGCTATAAAAAACATAGTATCCTAAAGTATTGTTGTATGTTCTTTTGTAAATTAAGTTGCGAAAAGATCCAACTAAATTATTCTACTATGTCAAAATCCTAGTAGACATTGTTACGCTACTTTTTCAACATAAGAAATTAAATACCGATTATTTAAAATGCTACATTAGAACACAATATGTTTGAACAGTACAAAAAAACGGCGTGAATAATTTATAATAATCTAAATTATAAAACTGGAAAAAATATTTTTATCATCGTGGAGTCAGACACTACTTGATAGGTGCCCACAGAAATATCACCGCTTCCCCCCTCCACAGGCCAACGAGAGGGGAAGGTTCTTCCATTACGCGTGCGCGGCAGTGGGGAGCGATCCTACATAATCACTGCCGACTGATTTGGCGAGTCAGGAGTTTCTCACCAGCCGCGAACGATCGAAGTGGCCTAGGGCGCTAGCTCTGCTCGCCGCTTCTAAGATACGACCAGACTGCGATCCTGAAGATTCATGCTACCAGGTAAGGGACAGCGACACTGTTCCTTAATAAATGATCTTGATAATCAATAACTATTAAAATTAATATAAATAATTCAATATAATAATTGAAATAGACTTTCATATACTGTTTGCCGTTTAAGGGAATTAATTGATTTAAATAGAATCGATTTTTAATTCGATTAAATCGTTAATAGATGTGTTCAAATTTTCCTTCTATATTTTTCAGCAAAACAATTAGTAATATTTTGGTTTTCTTTCTCACGATTGTCGTGGCTTCCATTCTTACGACTCACTTTACAAATATTTTCTTTCTGCCGATCCTCCCTGATAAAGTTGGTTTTCTACAAAGTCGTTATTATTATTGTTAAAATAATATTTAATATAACGTTTAACACGTTTTAGTTAATTATTCGAATTATTCGTTTAACTGATTATTATTAATTTATCTTTACGAATTTAGAACCTACAGTGTTATTGTATACTTTTCTTAAAATTCCATTAATGCACTGTTTCATAATTATTTATAATGTTCTAAGTAAATCTTTTATACATTTAAACACTCGCAACTTTTTATAAAAGTAAACGTCCTGCCAACTTCAACCAGATGATTTCCTGTAAACAAATTATGTAACTGTATTTTAGCTTATTTAGAAGAGGGTTCTGTAGATAAGCGTTTCTCACGTAAAGCTTTGGATAGTTTAGCTACGTGGCTTTTACTGCCGGGTTTATAGGATTTATTGTTTTCCTAGCTTGCATATATTAGAGAACAACATTTGTGTAAACATTTATTATGCCATTATTCCATAAATTTGGCTTGGTATTTAAATCTTAAAGAATTAACTAAATATTTTGGAGTCATGGAATTTTCCACAGAAAATGTACAATTTCGTCTATGGTTTAAGTATAAATTTTCCAACCCTAGCACATCTCAAAAATATTTTTTATATAATAATAAGTTAAATATTTTGTCATGCTTCATAACTATAATAAGTACACTGTGATAATGATGCATGGCTAGCTCTTTATTTATATTGCTGTATATACACTGTTTGTTGAATATTGTCTTGTGTGCCATTATTAAAATACTACTATTTAGCTTGTTTCTCTAAATGTGTATTTTGCTTGTACTAACTGCCATTATTCAACCAATCAATCGTCCCGGCCTAGGTTCTTACAATTATTATCGTACATGTCTCCCCCGGCTAAGATATTAGTAGAGCCTACACTATCAAGATATGGGTACGATACTATATGTACACACCCCAGGTACTGATTACCTACTTAATAACCTACTGATAAATAACACGTAATTTCTTTTCTTAATTCGAAATTGCTATAGCAATAATTTTACTAAACAGGATAGAGTATATTTTTTTCTTTCTGATATTTTTATTGGCTTTGACTTTATGAAGTAATGCCCTATTCTGTTAGAAGTATCGTTTTCTTTTGAAGTGGACATCTGATTCGACTCCTAACAATAAATAATAAATCAACTAAAATCTCGGATTAAAAACCTCCACCTTGCTCGACTAGCTAAATGAAAAATTGCGAATATTTTTGCATGACCCGAAAATAGCATTGCAACATTAAAACTACTTCTTATGAAATCCTCCTGTGGGGATTTTTATTGGATTTCAATGTTTCAGTTCTCTCTCCAATAATGGGCTTTCGTGGCACCTGAAATATTTCAATTATGATAACTCATTCATCTATAAAATAAAAGATTTGAATGAGACACCGAGAAATCAAATATTATTATATAACTTAAATATAATAATATTTATTTAACTTTCAAAGTAATCCCTTTAAACTATTAACGGTAACTGAATCGTGTCTTGGCTTCTTTATTGTAAAGGTCTTGATAACAGATTTTAAAGGTAAGGATTAGAGTCATTAAGCCGATTTCAACATAAAGTCCAGTTAATTAAGGTATAATTTTAATTTTGTCGAAACTTTAACCATTTTGACAGAGTGGCAAAACATTAATGTTTTTACGGTGGTTGGCTTTCTCTCACTGCGAGTTTTATCTTAAGACGGATCTAAGATGATCTAAAGATAAACTGGTAGGTCATCCTGTTTCACTTCAGTTAACCCCCAGCCAATGATTTTGAGAAAGACCCATTGACAATGATTTCAAATCTATTTAAATTGCCCCACATGATTGTTTATTAGACATCCTCAAAGAAGATTTGCAAATTCCCAAGAGTTTCTAAATAACTGTTGATGATATGAACTTTTGGATAGTTATGTTATAATATAATAATATATTTGTTGTATACTGTCATACACCATATTGTTTTTTAAGGTAAATTAGTATATTATAGTACTCTCTCATTGTAACATTTCTAAACAGGTGTAAGACCCCTCTACTAATCAGACATCTCTTGTTAACGTATTATGATTGGTGTTTTAAATCACATGATGATGGTGTATCGTTAGACATCACTTTCTCCTTCTTCTTCCTCGTCTATCATTTTTAACTCTCATCTTCATGTAACAGTGAGTGAGTGATATCATTTTTTCGGGACATTTATGAATTTTTTCTCTGACCTCTTTTGCCCAACGTATTATGGTGCAACGTATACTGGGCATGGTATGTAGAAAGTCATCATTTCTCATCTCTTCATTCAATGCCAAATAGTTTCCGGTCCAAGATTATTTTGAAATTGCTGCCAAGGGCTTAGCTAACCTTATCATCAAATTTCTTTAGCTAAACTATTCGTGTATAATAAAATAAACTGAATAAAAGAACGTGCAGAAACTCTCGTAACGGCATTAACTTTATTCACTTTTTTATGTGTGCGTTTCACTGCTACTCTCGACGAAAAGTGAATGAGGCAATAGCTTTGGAGCAATTTATAAATACTAATACTTAGTAACTAGTTTCAGATTTTAATATTTATATGTCAATGTCGAATTTAGGTACGTCAGTTCAGATATATACCAATATAAAAGAAAACATACTGAAAATGATGAAAAATATTAATAGTAGCTTTCAAGTAGGGAATTATGAATTAAAACTGGACATATAAATAAATTATCAAATAAGACTAGCAGAAATGTGCGGTGGCGTATAAGCCACTAAGACGAGCGGAATCAATGAGCACTCTGGTCAAGGACTCTGTTATCATTGACCTTTAGACTCGCATCGCATTAACTACTAGACAGAAGGACACACCTGGGTTATTAGTTGGCCTTTTCTTCCTTGTCCCCACATATCCACACATACCAGTAGACACAACAATGTAACACTGCCCTTTATCCTCTAAAGATAACTAAGATTATTAATAGCTATCTATCTTAAAATATCGATATGACAGTGTTTAAAGAAAATTATAAACTATAAGTTTGTTTTTATTTGAGAAGATAAAAGGCAATATACTCTTGTATATTACCTTAACACGTTTATTCGATAAATTGTACATATTTATGACTGTTCAACCAATTTGTAAAATCGACCTCTACAAAAATATGCCACTTATCATCGTGTAAGTGTCTAATCAGAATCCAGTAGTTTATAGTTTGTGTCTGAGAAAAATTCAAAAGTATTCTGATTATGACCCTAGATATTACATAAATTCAGATATTAAAAAACTAAATATTTTATTACATAATAGTTTTATATATCGAGAAATCTTCTCAAATTAATAACAGCGGGAAAGCTTTTTATTTCAGAACAGGAAGCCGCTTCTAAAATGAGACATATGTATGTCTATATGACACATTCCAGTTTAATAATTTGTAACATGTGATTTTTGTTATCAAAAATTAAATTCCGATAGTTTGAATTTCCAAATTAAAACACACAATATGCTTTTTCCTAACAGTATAATATAACTACGTGAATTTTATAGTGACATAAATGAAAAGTACTGAAACGATTATTTTTACTTTACCAACGATGAATCAGAAACGAAATCACTCACAGGTCCGTGATCGCGAATGTCGCCGCGACCCCCCCCCCCCCACGAGGATAAAGATAAGGAAAAGCTCTCCCACCACGCATGCGCCGCAGTGAGCGAGCATTCAATGCGACTGCTAACTGGCAAGTCGGAAGTTAGTCGCCAGCCACGAACGATCGAGGGGACCTACTGCGGTCGCTCTGATCTCCGCTTGTACGACACAACCCGCCTGATCCTGAGGATTTACGCCACGAAGTAAGCGACACTGTTCCTTACTAA
Source organism: Homalodisca vitripennis (assembly GCF_021130785.1). NCBI lineage: Eukaryota > Metazoa > Arthropoda > Insecta > Hemiptera > Cicadellidae > Homalodisca > Homalodisca vitripennis. The sequence continues at coordinate 88,036,392 of NC_060215.1, read as the reverse complement.
ATGATCTTGATAATCAAAAACTATTAAAATGTTATTGAAGTATACTTAATATTTTGCTTGCCGTTTAATGGAATGAATTTATTTCAATAGAATAAACTTTTCTCGACATAATTGAAAATTTGATAACTTCAATTTATTAGAAATTTTTCATTTTTAGCTCCATTTACACTCATTATATTTTTTAATTGAATTACAATTTTTTTCCAAATTACTTGGGACTCACTACTACTTGTACATTTTTTTAATATTCGGCTATAGTACTGGCAACTCATTTTTAACTGTTTTCCTTCCTCAAATTATTTCCTATCCGAAATAATTGAATAGTCGGGATTTGCCTTAAATTTTTTCTTATGGCAATTGGCTTAGCAAATTATTATATTATAAGAAATTGACCAAGGAGAAAATTTGTTATTTATAAAAAAATAAATTGGTATTTCAAGACATAGAAGTTATAGAATTTTGGGGAGTTAGTTTATTTACGTTTAAATAGTTGCAAAAATCACATACTTATCTTTCTAGGAAAAAAATATATGACTCGTAAATAATACTCGAAGTCAAAGTAGTGATGAAATGGGGTGTTGTGCATTAAAAAGTCGATTAATAGAAACATTTAAAAAAATAACAATTCTAAATTTATGGTCTTGGTATCTAGCAAAGAAATTCTTGCTTGCATACGGTATTTATTTGCATTTTAATGAAGTTAAATTGCATATTTATTATTGAATTTTACTTTCGAAATGTTATGAAATATAAACTTTTACAATTATGGTAGGACGAATTAGTCCTAATATGAGAATAAATGAGAATTTTATTTGTACATGACATTTATTTACATATTTCATGTGGTTAAATTCCATATTTATTTATTATATTTTTACGATGAGTGACTTATCAAACAAACCGAATTAAATACATGGAACTGTACTTAATATTTTAAAACAGTGTACTTGCTATATGAGATATTAGATTTTGGGTTTTAACAAATAATTTTCATGTATTTTAAAATATTTACTTATTGTCTTTGAATAGGGGCTTAAACTTAGGTTTATCAAATGGGCTACAGATAGAGAATTAAGTCAAAAATATAAATGTATGTCTTATTACAATAATATAGTTATTGCCTATTTAAAACCACTTGCCAATAAATCGGCTTGAACTCAGTAAAATTATTACCAATATAGTCACATAAGTACATTAGTATTATGAGCAGAGCTCGTTGACCAGTCGCAGAAAAGTTGTATGTATAACAGGTATAACCACATTTAGGTATTTGCTTAGGAAGTAACTTAACTGGAAACAAATGAAAAACTTACGTTAAATGAGTTAATACGTTTTTTGATTGATTACTAAATTAATATTTAGTTTTATTTTTTTAACTGAATATTGCTCATGTTTAAACTAAACTGTAGTCTTATTTTATAAGCAATTTACTCTAAGAGTTTCCAGAATGAATTGTTTCAGCCATGTGATATGAATAATACCTCATAAAAAGGAAAAACGAAACTAACACTCACTCAAACAAAGTGAATTCAGTTACCGATTAAGTCAGAGGAAAGTTTTAAACTTGTTTACTCAATTAAAGACTGGAAAATATAAAAATGCACATATTACAGTTAATTTGCAAGCATTGTGAAAATGCGTTTCCATTGCAGTAGGTATTAACTTTTAATACAAACAAATTCATCATTTCTAAACTGTTTCTAAATGATAATTAAAACACGTTACTTGTTAAATGGGTACGTACAAAGTCACATAACGGTGTGTTCTTCATCCTCCTCGGGAAGAGTGGTGAGGTCCGGCTGAGGTAGCTGAGGGGGCTGAGGGGGTGGCTCAGGGACCAGTGGGGCTAGAGGGTCAGCGAATGGCGCCGTAAGCCCTAGGCCGAATAGAGGGTATAAGCCGGAACGGTCCTGAGAGTCGGTGTTATGGGGCAGTAGTGGGGAGTGGGCGTGTTTGAGCGAGAGGGGTCAAGACGTGGGCGGGTAGTCGATAGTTGTGTTGACTGCAGTTTCGCTGTCCAGGAAGTTGCTCGTGCTCCCGAGTTTGGTGGATACTGAGCCGTCCTTGACTATCCTTCCGGCCAGCGAGGATTCGTTATAGTGATGTTTCAGCTTGTGAACTATCTCGTCGTGGACCACGTTGAAGCACATGGCAGTAAGAGCCATCCCGGCCAAGATGTAAAGTGAGCAAAACCAAATTATCAGACTCCCACCCGTCCTGTTGGGACCGATCTTTGTCGACAGGACACTGGCCGAAGGAATGGAATCTCCAAATCCGATTGTGCTGAGTGTCATGAAGCAAAAAAATATACTATCTAAAAAACTCCAGGAGCTTTCGAGTCGACAGAGGATAACCGCTCCGCCACAGATGTAAAATATCATAATTAGAAAACAGAGTGTAAGTGGAGCCAAGCAGTTTGCCCCGTCCTTGAACGACTTCGGCTCTATGACAGAGGTGTCTGCACTAAGACACTCGGAGTCTAGCACGGTGGAGGATGCGCGCGTGGCCGCCATCTTGATGCCATCACTTTCGACTCGGACGGGCGAATGCAAATTGTTGCTGGTGGAAGTAGTGAAGGTGGAAGAAGGAGACCTGACGTAGAAAGGCTCCTGATGGTGTGTAATCGTTTGCATTTGCTGTTCATACTCCTTCTGTTCACGCTTCTTCCGCATTCGACGTTCCTTCTCTTGCATTCTTTTCTCGTCGTAGCAACAGTACCCACAGTTGGAACACAGGCAACAACACAGCGACCGCGTGAAGATATGCCTCGCACAATTGGACAATAGGCTGCCCATGCTCGACAGGTAGATCAGCATGAGAGGGATGCCCAATGCCGCGTAACCCATAGTCACCGCCTTACCTAGCGTGGTCCTCGGAGTAATGTTACCATAACCTGGAACATAATTAAAAAATTATGTATACATGTACAATAGTACGTATCAGATAAAGGTTGGGACACACATAACCGCACCGTGCCCGACACGTGAGTCAGCCGATTGTCGGTACGGGCTCGGCTCGGTTACCGTGAGGCCACACATGACCGTATGCAGTCCGAGCGCAACAATCTCACTGTTTGTACTAGAGCATGTTTTTTTTTGGATTTTGAAGTGACAGATACTTAAAAAATATTCATAAGATTAGGTATTGCTTAAGATAAAGAATGTTAATTTTATTGTTGTAATTTTCATTAATCGCTGTGGTGAATGAAACATTGCAATGCTACAATAAAGCTTTGTACAGTCAGCTAGTACGTAAATGTGTAAATATCTTGGTTATATTTGTTATCCCTATAATTCTTGTTCATTGTGTTTCATTGCAGTGAATTTTGGTCAAATAAACTAAAAAATTATATTTGGTGTTTTTTGCATTAAACCCAAGAGCTTATAGTGTGATGCCAGAGAGTTAGCCATGTTGCAAGCCCTGTTATAATAATTTGTAAAACATAGTAAATATTTGTAAAATATATACTGGAGAACATGGGTTTTTCTTGCTTGAAAATCTTATTGTAAATAAAATATTTTTATTTTTACTTTATTGAAGTGAAAAAAAATAAAATTTCATAGAAACATTCTAAATATGATCCATACAAAATACCGGAATAAATTTATCAAGTATTAACTTCAATACATTAATGAAAAATAGATTTTTGTGCAAATAAGTACATGCTTGTTATTTATTAATTAATGAAAACTTTTTATAGATTTTACATAATTCGAATTTGGTTGTTTAAAATTACTTAATGTACAACATGGTTTACAAATGTGTTGTAATTTTAGCACAATGAGAAAATATGACTAGTTTACTCTAAGGTAAAAAAATGTAATACTTGTATCAATAAATATGATTTTGTACGCGAACACAGGATGCATAGTTAGTAGGCTATACTAAATAATTCAATAAAATAGAACGTTTAGACTACTTAAATAGTTTTAAAAGGAAGAACGCAACAATAAACAACATATGATGCCGCTCGTAGACCGCACCGTGCCCGTCAAAACTCAAACTTCAACTATCGGTGAAGGTGCGGGCACGGTGCGACCACGACGGTCTGGTGTCGTTGCGGACATGTGTGGACTTGCAGGTTGAAAACTGCGCTGCAATTCTTTCACCGTACGACGGCCAACACACGGCCGACTCACGACGTGTCGGGCGCGGTGCGGGTATGTGTGTCTCAGCCTTAATGAGTACTCTTTGTAGGAACAGTAACTCAAAAGGTTTAACTCGTACATGCCTAATTCTTTCCGTCACGTTTTATCACTTAATCTTTACAGTGATCAGGTTTAGGTTTAATGTGGTGAAATTCAGATCAATAAATAATATTTCAATTTAATCTAATTATTTCAGTATATAAATTGTGGTATATAATTGTTGTTTGTGTAATTACATCGTGTTTGGTTTGGGTTAAATACTTACATCCTTTCCGTCAATACGAATGACACATATTTTTAAAGCGATTTTGTACAACCAAACTAAAATTTTCGTAGTAGACGTAGGAAATATAGGCTAAGTAATAACTTTAAGAAGGAATAAATGTCCTTTTGCTATGCATTCCATAAATACGGCATACCATTCTTTAGCAAGTTAGTTTACTTATTAAATATTTCTAACAGTAAATAAAAAAATAGGTAGATTTTATACTTAGTTACTTGAATTTTTTAACACTACATCCATGTTATAAAAAGTCCTCAATAGTAAGATATACCTGTCTAAGTATTTTTTTAAATCCCTGTAATATATTACAGAATACAAAACAACTTTTGATCTTAATTTACGTCGCCTCCTAAGTACTAACGTGCCTTGCACTGATGGCGTCACCTTGAAAATGCGATGCACGTATAAGAAAATTAAGTTATTGAAAATGTGTTTTATATGAAATTAAGACATTTGATTTCCATATGCACATATTTAAAACATATTTTTCCAAATACCACTTGAGACATAAGCATGAGTACAAAGGTGCAGCCACTGTAATATTAACCTTAGATTATACTAAATTTTAACACAAGCTTTATATTGAGAAATCCCACTTTTAAATTGAGCTCCGTTGAAATTCACTACATCATTTTCAATTTTCTAACGTATTAGTTTTTCATAAATATTATACTTCTGATTATTGCACGACTTTTTGTCTTTTTACATATAAAAAGCCCCCATTCGAATTTTGCTTGATTAGTCATGACCTCCATAGAATTATGTACCTAAAATTAATTACGAAATATACTATGAATTACATCAATGGAAAGTATTATTTTGTAATGCAATTAAAATAATTTAACTCTAGCAATAAAGAGACTATATGTAACTAAAGTCCTCTTCCCAGGACAACCCTACCTGGCTCTCATCGCTCCGGTCCTCTTATCTCCAGAACGTATATCACTTTCACGTGTTCATATGTTGGTCATATTACTTATTATACAAGGAGGATGAAAAATTTGAACAGAGAAAAATAGTAAAAAAATGTATTCGCAAGTTTGATTTAAAAAAGTTTTTTACGTTTTAATGTTAATTTGAAGTAAAAAAAAAAATTTATTTAATTGCCCTTGCTAATAAAATTTTCAAGCATATTTCAAGCCGTCAAAAATTTAGCAAATGCTTCATCATTATGTATATATACTTTCATTTCTTCTCTGGAAAATAATATATTTAGGTGTAACACCGTAATGTAGGTTTGAATACATTTAAAATTTTCAAATATTAACACACATATTTGTTTTCAGTAAGTGCGGATATCACATATTAAGTATTTTTAATATATTACTCGTATCCTAAATTTCAAGACGAATACTTGTGATTATATACCAGTATTGACTATTTAATTTATTTCTAAATTGAAGTAACTTTATTTATATTTTTGATGTCATTGAATATTAATTTTATTTAGTAAAAAAAGTATACTGTAAAACTTGGTTTTGGATATATTATTAAGCTTTCTGGACATGTTTTGTCATTGTGCTTCAAAGTGAAAAAATAACCTCTAAGTAATAACCTTTAAAAATTACACTTACATTTTCAGATTTACATTCTAAATGTATTTAGGATCTTAGTTATATAGTTATAATAAATGCACAATTACATTTTGTATTTAATTTTTTGCTTATCTATCAATATCTTAAAAATATCAATGTTTTCTTTAATATTTTTGCAATTATGGCCAGTAATAATTCTTCAGTAAAAATATTTGTATTCTAAAATTACGTTAGTTGAAATAATAAATTAGGAAAGTATAATATCCTTGAAACGCTCTTCGATTCGTATGTTTCGGTCATCATAAAGAACAATTGCGCAAAGATTGTATGGTGGAAAATTAACACTGTTAAATAATAACCTACTGATGCCTTAGAGCATGAAGTAGAGAACACATCTATGAAATATTAAGTACATTCTACAGATAAATTAAGATCTAAATTTACTCCTCGGCATTGCAACATGACCGTATGAATTCTATCACATGATCGTATGGGAAGAAGCCACACAATACATCAAGATTCTGATTCCTTTAACAGTAAATTCATCAAGGCTTTATTGTACTTAATTATTGGACCATTTAGTTAGTCGGTCAACCGTTTGTCAAGATTTGGTAAACTATTGTGGAAAACCAACTATAAACGAAACTTAAGACTGGAGAGCTATATAAATACGTAACAAGTCAATGCGGAGTCATAGTAAAGTCTTTTTGACAACTCATTCAGAATCAAGATACTTTGTGCCTGGTACAAATACACTGGCATTGGGCCTCCAGGACGGCCTCTGGGCCTATGGATTTTGAATCAATTTTTAATTTTATTAAGAATCTCATTGTAATATATATATAATTCGTAAATGTCAAATAAAATAAAGTTGATAAGAGTTATAATTTTCAACCTATAAGTTAGAGATCTTTGTGTGTAGAAAATTACACAAAATAAGCTTATTACTTTTTCAACCTACTGCCGTAAAAAGTGTTTTTTTCGTTATATGTTTTTATTTTTATTTACCAGTATTTTCAGTGAGTAATTGGATTCTAGACATTATTATATATTACATATTGATTTTGGAAGTGATGGTCATTTTCTATAATGTCAATGTTATTGATTATTAAACTCTAGCAGTACATTGTTCTAATAATTTAAATTTAAGATTGTTTATTGGATATATGTTGATAATCTAAACACTATTAATAGCTCTAAGTAAGGATTCCCAGACTTCGCAAGCAAAATTAAAACCCTGAAATAGTTATACAAGGCCACCCCTATTTTGTCATAAAATCAAAGTAATACTAGACCTTACGCAATCCTTAATAAACAGCACTAGACATTCTTTATAATTCTACACTCAACTACATTGAACTGATAAAAACAGTAGTAAACTGTTCGCGAATTGAAAAACACAGCATCTCATTAGTATCAGCTTCCTGAATTTTTTGGTGAACTTAAAACGGCTGTGTATGGGAAAGAATCCTGTTGTAAGTTATTTTGAATACTTAAATTGTTATTGTGACCGGTTCGTGATCTCATGTTAGTGACTCTTTCGCTACTGACTAGTTTTCTATAAAGAGTCAACTACTTGAACCTCCACATACTCATTTGTCATAGACAACATTATGACTCCTAATACAAACAGCGTGTCAGCACTTGGTAGTGGGTGACTCACGTTGCGTCATCCCCATCAATCAGCCGAGTCGCGGCTTCAACTCGAGCTCCCTATAGCCAGTCAGTGGTAATCTTAAGTCACTGGTCACAACAATCTAATATGATTTGTTAATTTAAAATATATTGTAGTTGTGTTAGTTTAGTTTTCCATCTGAGAAAGAAATCGGATTGCAGATCTCAAAACTAAGTATACTTATGTCTTGCATCACTGAAGGGTAGCTAATATCTGGAAAATCCGGTTTTAACTTTCTAAACGTGTGTTTAAGATTAATTACTTCTGCGTGTCGCAACTCATCTTTTGAGTACAAAGTATGTTTTAATTCACTTTCACATATGTTTGCTGTATGTTAGATTAATTACAATATGTCGTTATTACTGAGAAGAAGGTAAATTTTATAACCTTACCTATAGTAGTGAGCACTGTCAGGGAGTAAAGAAAGGCCTTTGCGAGGTTCCAGTCGACCTTTTGATGGCCGTCGACCAGGCGGGAGTCATGCGGATAATTCTTGGCGGCCATCTCCTCCGTCAGTCTCTGGACAAGCTGCTCCTGGAAATGGGAGATCTCCTGGGCCATGAGCCGCGTCCAATTTTCTCTATAAAGTATATTCAAGTTAACCGTAATGTTCCAAATTTTATCTACAGTATTTGTTCTCGATTCTTCACTGATTTTCGCTAGCCACGTAGCATTAGAAGCGGGTCTCCTGTTTTGACCCGCCAACGAATGAATTTTAGAGCGTCCAGAACTAGATATAGAATAAAACCCGGAGTCACCTTCCACTATTAAGAATATAACAGCACCAATAAACGTATAACCTATAAGGATGGCGCAGATCATGAGGTTACTCATGCAGCCTCGCGCAAGCTTGCGTTTGGTGTTCTTAAATCTTATTTTGTCCGCACTGTCGTCATCGCTCTCAAAACAGAAGCAGGTCTGGCTATCATCCTCGTGGTAGCCGAGAGCGTGCGCTTGTACTCTGCTCAGGGAGGTCTTACCGTTGTTGTTCTTCTGCATTCCGTGCTGGATGTGGCCGTGGAATGACGGGTTGTACCGGTACGTTGTTCCTGTCTTATCCATTGTTTTCCATTGATAGCACGGAACACTCGGTTCAGCAGCCGTCACCCGACGTCTCGCAGAGGAATGTCCATCTTCAGCTGTTTTAGAGAACTGTAAGTTTAGGTCGGTTCTGGATCCGATGACCTCAGTGTTCTCTTGTCATATCATAGACCTCCTAAGGTCCCTTCAGCTCCCTCCTGAAACGAAATACAAATGATCAGAATCGTATTTAATAACATGTTCTAACATTTCATAACTACTATGTGCGCTAAATATTTATAACAGTATGCTCACTCTTTCCGTTACAGATAAGTAAACACATAAAAAACATTAAAGTATAGTTATATGTAGGAAACAATATAAACTGCTTTGTTTCTTATAGCAGATAATACAATAAATTCCATTGTTCGAAGTTCCTAAAAGGTAATGTCAAATTATATTAAATGAATTCGAGTCGTTAATCAATGCTGCGAGAGTTTTAATTTCATCCCATTGCACGTTTAGTTCATAGTACTAAAGATTATATTTATTAATTGTTTTTAAATACCATATTCTAGATAGTAACGTTTATATTAATCACTTAAAATTCCAAATGATCTTTTACCGTCGAAAACGTACCATAAATAATATACGTGTACCTTACTCCAAGAAAATTCACTAAAAGTAAATATATAGGTCATATATAATGTAAATAATTGATTGACATATATTGTTTATTCTTTACAAATGTTCCCTCCATCATACGATGTAGGCTCTAGGTTAGGCATAGCTTTCTTGTTGAAGTATTAGATATAATGATATTTATTTGAGAAAACTCTATCTAACAAGCTCATCAGTGTTATTGCGCCAGGACATTATCACAACGATGACAAAAAAGGTGTATATGGTGCTTAAGGGGAAACGACATCTCTGTACTCTGTTCCATCACGTTGTTCCAAGACGTAAAACAGCTCCCTTCCAACATGGATATAACCCAGAAGCATGACATAAGGCAAACGACGTATTACCCTATACCATTGCTGAAGTTAGCTACGAATATTAAAATATATTTTGTTATTTACATTAAACTAAATAGAAGATATAGGTAGTCTGAAACAAAATATTTCGACTGTCTCTGGCACATTGCAACGAAATGGTTCCAAGATTGTTATCAACTCGGACATTATAGTCAATCCTATTCGTACACAGATGTTTTTCCTAGCATCATTGAATCAAATCATAACCAAAGCTTCATCTATGAGGTATATTTTACTTTTTTTCCTATAATTTTTATCTTATAAAATACTAAACCATCACTATAAATCCTTAATCCCTAAAATAAACTAAATTCCCAAGTTTCTCTCATATATATTATTAATTATAGATTGTAATAACCACTTTTCCTTGACACATTTATATATAAATACACACACATACATATAGTATAGGCTATGCTCTTTAAGTCCCGGTTATTTCAATATTTAGCGTAAATCAAAACAAACAAAACTTAGTGATAATTAATTCGATATAGTAATAAAGATCAAAAGTTATAGTTATTGTTCTATTTGTTTTTGACTCGCCTAAACAGTGTTACAAGTATGTTCATAAGCTTCGTTACGCTCAGCTAATAATTTAAAATTAATACATCTTCTATGAAAGTTTTGGTGGAAAAGGCCGAAGAAAGAACGTGAAAAATTGTAGTTTATAAAATAAAGATGGAAAAGTAATATCCATAAACTGCTTTATCTCCTACACAAGCTATTTTCCTAATTTGAATGTTACAATTGTAGTTATTTTTTTTAGAAATAGCTATGAATTATATTCTTAACTTATATTTAATCATTGAATTAGAAGAACGATTGGCATAGATTGTACTTTTTTAATAGTAACGTACTGCAATATTTATTTACTTCTGATAATCTTATATGTAACTTCATAAAGGTCAATTGTCATGTGACAAGCAATAAAGTTTGGCCAAAATGTAAAAATTCCCTTTATAATGGGAACATTTGAAACTAGTAAAGTGATTTCAGAAATGGGAAACAGCGTGTGTTCCAGGAGTCCCATCCGTCACGCGCTGTCCAATCATGATAACAATAATTTCAACCCTTAATTGCAGCAACCCACTTTTCCACTGGAAGCCCACTTCAATATTAAAGTGAGGCAAAACTCAACATCTCGTGGTAAAAAGTCAAACTGAAGACAGAACTCTAAATTATATTATGATGGGCAACACTGTTGTGATTCATAATAGATATGTAGTATTATTCAAAAATATTCATAATAATATCGAAACATATATTTTGCGGCTGCCAGAATCACTGCTTTTGAATTAATTTGTGAGTTGTAGATTTAAATATATGTTTCATATAATTTATTTAAAAAATAGGAAATTAGTTAAGATCCACTAAAAAGTTTAGATTCCATGTCTTTTCGACACCATTCAAATACGTAAATGAAATATGTTGCTGAGCGTTTAAGCTTGAGATATTTTTTTACATTGAAAAGGAATAATTTATAATAATAATAATAATAAAGCATAATAATATGTTATCATGGGATTTTGTTTATATCACATTTTATTGTCACTGGAGGTAAGCTCTCGTGAACGCCTTAAAAACAATTTCCTTTCAGAGAGCTTTGTAATATAGCGGAGATAGCATTTCCTAGCAACATCGACAAGATTCTGGGTTCAACAGATTTCTAGGCGCACACAAATTGTGCTGAACTTATATGTAGACTAGAAAGACATTAATTTTTAATTAGAGTGTGTCAAATAATCTAAAAGATGTGATACATTTATCACACATAATACTTCATGTTCAACAATATAAATAAATTGATGGGTTTTTGGTATTTCAAAATTGACAACTAATAAATATACACTTTAAAGTTTGATTTTATATTGGTTAATTATAATATATAACACATTATTTTAGGTACCTCACTGGCCGTGAAGAAAATAATTCTGTTTAACATTGTGCAGGAATATGCGTATTTAATTTCTTTTACACAAACACACATATAAACGTATATATAATGTTTAATAATGGTATGATAACAGTAGCTTGAAAATCTATAACAATATAAGTGTTAATAGCTTATTATAACGTAAATGAATATTGATGAAGAAATAGAGGACTAACTCGTCGGGACCTTTACGACAATGATACAATTCCTTCCCGATAAACGAGAGATCTATAATTTAGTCTTGAATTAAATTTTATTTCATAATATTTATAGTATTAAATTCAAATTGCTATCATTAAATAAGTTCATAGTGAATAAGTATAGTAAGTAACCAATTAAATACTATTGATATGTTTTTTGTTATATAAGTTTCTTTTCTTAATACTTAGGATGTATGTAATATACTTGTTTGAAGAACAATTTGAATCAAGGATATTTTTTATTATTAAAACTTTGAACATAAATAATTATAATAATGTAATTTCAATAAATATAACTTATCATATGTTGAATCAATTAATCTGAAATAATGACAAACAACATAAATTTAATTTCATGTATATTTAATCAGTGAAAAATAATATAGACACACAATTCCGTAGTTTATGTTAAATTACATGTAAATTGATATTAAATATTAAAAATTAAACAGTTCAAACTGGCAATTTATTTATTCGTCGTACTACGTAATTAATGCAAATATTCAGCTTCTCCAATTCAAATACTTGTACAAACCTGCAATATTATAGTTGAACGAATCATAAATAGTTAATAATTAAGTAAAATTCTCAAACATGAGAGTGGCAACTGAATATAAGTTAAAAAAGTGCTGTGTTTTTGGTGATTCAAACGCATTAATATATAAGAGCAAATTGATCTTATTTGCTATCATCATGCATTAATAACAAGATTATTCAGATGAGTACACACAAGAAGAGGCTTTGCCAGTCGGCTTACCTAAGAATAGCATACTTTTATATCAGAGTGTCACAACGCATCTGTAGACAGATTTCCATACCACTATCTGCTTCCTTTCGTCACAGTGTAGGTTATAAAGATTTGTCTACTAACACTAGTTGTCTGAGTCTGTATATTTTCTGTTCACACTGATATGATATTCGCAACAAATGCGAGTTCCGCTCCTGCTTTAGCATCAAATGTTTTCTCAATTGATAATAGTCCCTAAGGCTATTCAGATCATACTCAAAAGAACATTTCTAAATGTTATGTGAACCTAGACGACTAGCGCTAGCAAATACACAAAATGTTAAGTAAACAGATATGCTTTAATAATATATATATTTGAAACGTGCAATTGTAGATGGAGCTTCCTCTAAAATATGGTAACACTTTAGTAGGATGAATATAATATAAAATGTGTATTCACTGCCAGTAAATATCATAAAAGGAGTCAGCTACACGTAACAGATGAAAAAAACGCTTTCAAGAATAAATAGGTAGTGTGAAAAAAACTCCTACATTTATTTAAGTAATTTTAACTGATTACATGATAGTATATTAATGCACACTCGTCTCGACATTACAAATTCCATTATAGTCCTACTTAACTAGACCAGTGTCCGTGAACCCGGCACATGTCAACATTTGGACACAACGCTGGTCGTCTGCTTGTTGTTGTGTAGTTTATATTACACGGGAGACTGTTATGGAAACACGATTAGGTCAATAAAACAATACTGCCACTTTGTCACTGAACGGCCGAGTACAGTCCGGTCCGATGACACATCATGAAGTTGAACCGTTGTTGTTATAACTTGACACGAGCTGGGTTTTAGACATCACTCACACCTTTTTGTGGGCTTATGTTCAATTTATAACCGTTCACGCTCTTTTGTTTTGCCACTGTAGAGAAAGTAGTACTGTGATATATCTCGTCGTTTATAGTACTGTAATACATTTTCCATATTCCGAACAGGCTATGGATAAAAGATTTTTTTTTTAGTTTGAATACTTATTGTCTTGTAAACTAATATAATTTTTATATAAAAGGTGAAAATTAAGTACGTCTATGCAAGATGTCTATTCAAAACAGAAAAATCATTTTTCCATGAAGAAGCCTACATTAAAACAATACAAGAATTTATAGCCTATTAATAGCAAGGAGTAGAAGAAAAGAATTAAAATAATGAAGGAACTATATGTATTTATCACACAACCAAAATACGTAAAATTATGCGAACCCCATAGAATTTATGACGTACGATAGTTAAAGTACAGTTGTCTAAAAATAAATTTGGTTACGTGTTACACATTACTCATATAACGCACCTTATATGGAAACCTGAATTATTCTGCATTACAAAAATCAATATATTTTGTACTTTGAAGAAAGAAATACACTAACGCGAATAATTGCAAATGCAACCAAACAGTTACCACTTATTCGATTACTAGTTTTTCAAAACTCATATCTTTACATAAATTGCAATAATTTTACTTTTGGTTATAAACATGTAGTATTGCAGGAAGTGTAATCATCAAAATAGATTGTAATCTGTTTTCCTCGAATAAACAAATTCCAATTTTCAATTTCGTTTTTAAATTTAAGTGATAAAAACAATGCAGTGTAAAGTGTTACTGGGAATTCTTTCCCTAACCTTAGCTGTAAGATACATAATGCTTTATAAACTATAGCAATTCGAATTGTGATGATGGTTCATCATTATAAGAGAAGTGGTGATTCGAAACAAAGTTAAAAATTTGTTTAACTAAAAAAGAAAATATTTTAGATACCTATTATTTTAGATAATAAACCTTATACAGGTATATACAGCCGCATTTGCAACTCACTGATAGGGTATAGCAAATTCTAACCCACTTCTAGAAGTGCTGGAAACACGAAATTTTGCACGCACGTAGCTTTTACCCTCAAATCTCCGGGAAAGTTTTACTTTTAAACCCCTCAAAAAAATTGGCAAACTTTCGCACTTTTCACCCTTGCAGGCATTTCTTTGAAGCCCGATAGCGGGAGAACCGTTGTAGCTAGCTCTGATCTGATGTAAAAACGCTAGTGTGAAATGAAGTGGCCTACAAAAAAGGTCCAGTGACATTTTACTCTATGTCAATTGGTTTGGCCGCAAAATGTGATGAAGTGAAATATTTTTGAAATTGTTGCCTAAAGATTTTCATTTCGGGCTTGATAGCGGCTAAACGGTAGGTCGTAGCTCAATACAAATTTTCAGTGGGATTTATAAAATTGCGTGATCTACAAAAAAATCCTGTAACATTTTGTTCTGTTCTCCATGGTTTGGCTGCCAAACGCGTTTAAATGTGTCGCTTTTTAAAGTTTTAATTCAGAATTTTGTTTCTGCGTTCTATATCAGCAGAAACTTTAAAGTTAGGGTAAATTAAAAAGCGGATTTTAATACAAAATAAGATGATATACAAAAAAGGTCAAGTAACCTTTTGCCCTATCTCTATCGGTTTGGCCAATAAATGCTAATATTTTGTAATTTTGACGTGAAAATGTTTTTACTGGAGACGATATCGGTTGACCCGTTTATCCTAGCTTAAACTTAAACACTGTAATAGATAGCCATTAATAGGATCTACAAAAAAGGCTAAGGAGCTTTTTGTTGTATACCTTTCCGTAAGCCTGTTATACGCTCTCAATAGCAAAATCTTTTTTGTGAATAGGCAATTTTAAGGGTTTTGTATTTCTTCCGAATAACATTGGTGCAATTAATAACAGTTCTAGATTTAATTTGTATTACTTCGTAAACCAGTGACTAGTATACGTTGCTACTAGAGCACATCGCGAATTGGCTGAGCGTTAGCAAAGGTTATTTTTAATTATAAAAATTTTATTTAATTCATATAATATATCAGATTTTGTTTAATTTTTATAACCATACGTTACTGTATCAATCTTATTTTCTAGAACAATTCTTTTATCATCTTTCGAGCTCAGTGCTAGCTTGTTTATCCCTATATATACAGCCGCATACAACTCACTGACTGATAGGGTATACGAAATTCTAACCTACTTCTAGAAGTGCTGGAAACACCAAATTTTGCACGCACGTAGCTTTTACTTTCAAACCATCGGGAAAACTCTGAAAATTGGAAATTTTTACTTTTAAAACCCTCAAAACAATTGGCAAACTTTCGCACTTTTCACCCTTGCAGGCATTTCTTTGAAGCCCGATAGCGGGCGTACCGTTAGAGGTAGCTTGAATTTGAGAAAAAATCGTTAGTCGGGAATGACATAAGCCCCATCCCGCGAATTTCATGGTAGATGAATTCCTGATTAAATTAAACCCCCTGATCAACTTAATAATCGTATAAAGGTAGTTTTTATTTTGTTTACACTAAAAATTCACCATAGCTGACCAGTGCAGTCTTTTATTCCAAGCTCTTTACTACCTAAACCAGAGGTCGTAGGTAAAATCGGACAGCAGAATCCTTCTTCAGTTTTAAATTTTATACAAGAAAGGTCCAGTCACTTTTTGTCGTAACTCCAACGGGTAAGCCACAAAACGCCCCCAACTCAAAAGTTTGGTTAAATTTAAACACTCTACTTTACACTTCCTGGCAAACATAATCTCAGACTTTAGTTATCACCCAATTCTTAGTCTCCTAAATTTGCTAACACGTCACTTAATTTTTCGACAAAACCCATTGATTTGTGTTATATATCACACATTATTTGGCTGAGCGTTAGCGAAGCATAACAATCCACGAGAGAGGACACAGTAGGGAACACGTAACTTGAAAACCTCAAGTCTGAATTTAACCAATAACCAAATCCCTCCTATCCCCGAATCTTAACCACTATCTTAAGGGGCCTGGGGGCGTAGCCCTCAGTGAGCCGAAGGCGAGTATTTATATACAGCCACAAATTTAACTCAGTGACTGATAGGGTATAGAAAATTCTAACCCACTTCTAGAAGTGCTGGAAACACGAACCTTTTGCACGCACGTAGCTTTCACCTTCAAAGAACCGGGAGAAGCCTGACAACCGCAAATTTTAACTTTTAAATCCCTTAAAAAACGCAAACTCTCGCACTTTTCACCCTCGCAGGCATTTATTAGAAGCCCGATAGCGAGCGAAACGTTAGAGCCAGCTCTGATTGTTAGTCGGTAATGTAGTTATTTACAAAAAAAGTCCAGTGACCTTTTGCTCTATCTTTATTGGTTAGGCCGCAAAACGCAATTATGTGGAAAAGTTTCGTAATTTTCATTTAAATATCTACATTCCGGGCTTAATAGCGGTTGAACCGTAGGTCTTAGCTGAAAACAAGTTTCCTATGGCATTTATGAAACAAGGTGATCTACAAAAAAGACCTAGTAACACTGTGCCCTATCCTCAATGGTTTGCCCGCAAAACGTGTTTAAATGTATTACTTGAGTTTTATTCGAAAATTGTCATTCTGGGCTCCATTGCAGCCGAAATATTACCTGTAGCAAGAAATAAAAATTTGATTATTACACAAAATAATGGGATCTGCAAAAAAAAATATTTAGTGGCTGTTTGCTCTATCTTCAATAATTTGGCTAATAAACTTTAATATTATGTCATTTTGAAGTGAGACTTTTGTTTCTGGAGTCGATAGCGAACTTTCGGCAAACAAAACATAGTTCAATTACGGGCTATATTCCCCCCACGGGAACTGGCTGAGCGTTAGCAAAGCATCAATAGTAGACATGGACATAGTGAATTCTATATATGTTCACAAACACTACACCCTCCAAGAAAGAACCAGGCGTACAGTTGTAGCTTACACGATAAAATTGCCAGAAAAGATGGTCAATTTTCATTTTTAATTACATTAAGAAGTTCTTAAGAGCTGACCAGTGCTGTCTTTTCTCCAAAGCTCTGTACCGCCTAAACCAGTGGTGATAGCTGAAATCTGAAGGTAGAATTGCTATAATTTTAAATTATAATTTAATATCCGACGGGAGAGATCCAGTCGCCTTTTGTCGTAAATCCAACGGTTAAGCCACAAAATGCCCTCCATGTCAAAAGTTTGAATTAATTTAGAAAATTTTCCATGTTTATTTGTGTGTGTTCAAAGAGCGATTTTTATCGATCTTGAAGCCGGAAAACAAATCTAACACAGCATATTGATTGGAAAGTGACCTTTTAGAATGTTATTTGGTATTTACTCGTATAACCTTACCTTTTTGGGATTTATGATCTTTCGTCCCAAAAATACCCCTTGAATACGAAATTTTAGTAAAATTTAATTTTCCTACGAAATCCTTTGCTTAGTTCTTCGTATCACGCAAAATCTGGCTGAGCGTTAGCGATGCAATACGACCCGCACGACTTCCTAGAACCGATATAGCTTTGAACATGAAATTTGGAAACCTCATGACAAATTTAACCAAACACCAACCTCAGCTATCCGAAGGCGAGGTATTATATGAGCTTGAAAATTAGTCATACGTGGAAAATAAGCTATAGCCAATTGACCTCATAACTAAATGTATTGTTTAGTTCACCTGATAACAAAATAGTATGAAATTGTAAATGTTACTATATCAATTTGTATTGAATAAAAAAATGATTAGGAATAGATGCTAAAATATGCACATACATCTTAATATCTAAATACAAAAAAACTTGTTAATAATTGATAATATAGATTAGGAGACCAATCAACTCTGATAATCGCATTACTTTCTTTTGCGTAAAAAAAGAGAACTGTAAGTATTCCAAACAATATTATATTTGGTGTGCCAGCATCTGGACTATTTCGCATGTAGCTATAGCTTTTTTAGAAATAGTCTTTTCACCATGCTCAGTGATGCTTAATTAATTTATTTGTTATGTTATTATTTTATTCTAATAGCTTGGTGGTAAATTGAACTTATTTGTTTTGTACTTTTTTAATCAATAGATAATTGTTTCTAAAATTGCACTGCTGAATGTGATTGTACATTGTTAATTGCCTGATATATTGTAACTGTATAGACTTTTTCAAGTAGATCTGCTACTTTATTTCTTGTTGTTTGTTATCTGCTCTAAATTTATCTTGTTAATTCTTAAATGTTTATCATTGTTTTTCTTTTATCTTGTTGTTGTTGTTATTGTTATTATAGTCAAGTTATATTAGTTTTCGAGTTGGTTAGTGTTATTTATGATTTGTTATTTTTTGATACTTCTTGCATAGTCAAAACTAACACACCATGTTTTATTGTAAATTTGTTCGATTATGCTGTCTGTCTTGAATTAATTAGTTTGTATTATTCTTATAAAAAATGGTTGTCCGTTGATAAATAAATAAATATGTAATAGTAGTATGAGTAATATATAACCAGACATGTACTGAGGGATGTAGTTATTTAGTAAATTTACACACGTTAAATCGTACGGTTAAATACTTCATACAAAAACATCATAGAATATTTTGAAGAAGTCAATTTTACCATACAAGTATTATTTTAAGATTACAAATATGTAGCTTATTACTGTATAATAAGTATTCAATATCAGAGTGGCAAGGGTTATTTATTTAAAAAGATCACAACCTCTGCCATTAATATTAAAAGACTAGGCTAATCGACGGAATTTTGTCGATAATGACGTAAATAGATTGCAATGATGTATTATAAAATATTCTGGAGTGATTTCAACAAATAATTAAGAAGTAAATATATTGGAATTATTAATAAATAATACTGAATAAAGAAATATTTGCAAGTTGGATTTTTAAAGTAAATCTATTACACTCATGTTACAATTACTGAGATTTTTAACACTTAATGAAATAAATATATATAGATATATAATTTATGTAATATGAAATATAAAAAAAACATCTTTAATATACTAATATGAACTTTTAGGGATATATTAAACTATTTTATTTCAAATAAATCCAAAATTAGTACTCAATATCAAACTCTGACAAATTATCCCAAGATGAATTAACCAAAATTCATAATTTACAAAATAAATACATCATTTATTTAAATCAACAAAAGAAATTCCGATATTAGTGAACTTGGAATCTTGACAAGAAAGTACTCTTCCTATAAATAGTGGATATATATACATACATGTAGATATTTGATATGTATAAATAACGTTCCATCAATAAAACTTCATATTTTATAAAAGACTCAAATATTTAAAAAGAAAAATAATATTTGTTACGAGTAAATTGATCATTTGTGGTTATCCGGGATAAATCAATTACCATGCAAGTAATTATATTGGTACACCAAGACGTAATGTTTCAAAGACACTATGATATCAGGCACATGTAGTTGCTTTAAGGAATAAAAGCAATCAAGGTCACGTTTAAGTAATTGCTTTCTTCTAGTCTTAAAGAAATATTGTAATGTGAACAAATATCGTACTATATCTTCCGCATTATCCATGCTGAGTTATCGGTATTACCCAACTAATGTTCATAAAACAGATAGGTAATGTTAGTTTTAGATTATTGGTTGCACCATAAAGGAGAATATTTTATTAAAACCCTACATAAGTTGCTATCATAGTTGAGAATTTAATTTAAAATGGTCGTTCCATTAAGGTCATATTACGATAAACACACGAACGCACGCACGCACGCACACACACACACACACACACACACACACACACACACACGCAAGCAAGCAAGCACGCACGCATATATATAGTAATTGTGATGGTGAATATAAATTGTATATGACCTCTATTAAAATATAAAATTTGTTACAGACCTTAGTTTGTCGGTGTCCAATAAAAGTTTGGAAACCGCAAGTACTTAGGTACAACCGTTATAAATGATAGTAACAAGGTTTTTAGGAAAAATGTTTTACAGTTAGAGGAAAAGTGTTTCATATTAAGTATCTAAAAGAGACAATTTTAACATCCTTTACTGTAACAATATCAGCTTAACAAGCGACGGAATGTTGTCACTTTGTAGCGGCCATTTAACAGCGTTAGTAACGCCTGGTGTTAAAGCGATGCAATTCGGGTGCAGCGCGTCAATTGCCGTCTACAATGAACAGGCGACTATGTAGAGAAATTTACAATGTTTCACGTGTCCTCAGTTTAGGACTATGACGTGGCGTGTTTGATTGTCTCATGCGTAAATAACACCTTGATAAACCTCATTACCTTATTTATTTAAACTCGGCTACATTGATTATTAGTGTTAAGATTACATTTATTTCTGGATTGTAGATCATATATACAACTAATGCAGCAGTCGATATGATCTTACGAATCTGTTGACTTTAGTATATTAATTTTTAAACACCGTGAGCCAAAGAACTAATTTGCAAAAACATTGTTACATGTTTAACAATTTAACAGTAGGAAGAAAAACATATTTTATACTAATTTTATATTGTAGTTTTTGAGTATTTTTAAATCTCAGATATTGTTCGGCTACAAGAACATTTTCATAAATTTAATTGATATAATACAATTTTTCTATCACATATTATTAGATATAATCAATTATAAATTAAGTATAGGATGTAACCTGGTCTTTACTAAACCTAAATTTGGTTGTTTTAAAGAGTAAAAGGTCTAAAATTTAAAATTATCAATGGGCAGTTAACCTTGAAATAGGATTATTATCAGCATTGTAAGACTTACCAAACATGGATGCTTACCAAACATTTAAAAATTTTCTGGAAGTTTTGCATTAAATCTGTATGGATATAATGTAATTTGACAAAATATAGTTATAATTGTTAAAAATAACCTTACTTCAATATATTTTCTAGGCTGATTTTAACTCATTTTGAATAATAGTCCATTTCATGGGATGTAAAACATGAACAAATTCGATTTTAAGTTTACATAAAGAACATACAGTTTACATACTGAGCGTAACCTCTCTTGTATGGATTATACTTTAATAATTCTTCGGAAATCTGTTCTCTGTAGAGTTAAGTTTTTTCTACTTTTAACAAATTGTCAAAATTTTACTCAATTAAAATAATGATGTTATTAAATAAAGAATATAAATTATTGTAATTTTTACAGCAGTAACAATAGTATTTTGTAAAACAAAACATTTTTACTTTATTTTAGAAACATAAATTGTTTCATATAATATATATGGACTATATATATATATATATATATATATATATATATATATATATATATACATACATATATATACATATATATATATATATAATTTAAATTAATTAAAACAGATTATCTCATTAAACTAACACAGTCTTGTAATGCTCCATCTTGTGACTTTTGAAGTTTGAAGTTTTCAAAGTTATTCAAAATAATACGCGTATCCAAGATCACATTATAGTTACTTAACAAAGAGTGTTGTTTACAGCAGCACTACACAAGACTTTGTTATCTTATCTCACGAAGTGTTGTGGACAATAGCTTCGTGGTACGGACGTGGAGAGCTATTATACCCTTTTATCATGTTACCACATTGTCAACACCGTGGATTATCAGGTAATCAAATCACCTTAGTAACTGATAGTGCTAAAAGAATGCAGAGGTCGTGTCAAATTAAGCGGAGCTCACTAAACAAATCTGGTCCTTAGACAAGTTTTATCAGATTTTGTTGCAAAAAAAGAACTACTAATTTAGCACAATTTGATAAGGTATTTGTATTTACAATATGTTCGATGAATGAAATTTCAACTTAAACTTCAATATTATGACGCCAAAATTTCATATGTATCAATAACTTTGCACTGAATATAAAACGAGTTTGTACACAAATGTTGTACTTTAAATTTATTTCTCATTAATAATATTTTACGCAGGAGAACAGGTAAATTATTTTAAACCAAAAATGCACACATTACATCTATGGTATGCAGAGTTTTTACTGTACACATTATAGTACAAATATTTTCTATTAAACACTTGTTCACTTCATGATTCCAACGGCAGAAGCCAATTATACTTGTGGTAAACATTTGTAAGACTTAAAAGTATGTAGCAGTCATGGTCAACTTATTTTCAACCGAATCTTTGTATTTTTTTTAGATTATTTGGCAGAGCTTTATCAATAATAATAATATATACCGTAATCCTACTGCATTAGCATGGTGAGTCCCCAATGGTGTTATGTGCTAGAATCTTGGAGTACAAAGTCTTAAAGGTTAAAATTTCTTCAATGTCACAAAAACGTTAACTGTGAGGGCGATGATTAGAATTATAACAAATGTACGATGCGGTGATGCAATTTATTTTTTAAATTATTTTTTATGGTAGGGAAATATTGAGAAGTCTAAAAGTGGGTCGGTATACATCGTATTAAACTGTGCACTACACTGAACTATTTCGTGGATAATAAAACGTTTAGCGTTATTGATGTTGTAATTTAACTTTTGTGAATGACTCCAAGTTTTTGGGTCTAAATGTGATGTATTTAAGCAAGTCACCCTATCAGAAGTTTAAAAATTAATCTTGAAATACTTGCTCCATGGAACACCATGAAGTAAAATAGCTTAATTTTATAGTTCCTTAGAGTAGAGTGGGAAGTGGTTTTCCTACTCGTAGTCTCGTTTTCTTAGTAACTGTTTCCTCAATCATATCATATACAGAGTGTTCACAAAAGGGTGTCAAAATCTTCTGTGCGTGATAATATTCACCATTTCAAGCAAAAAACGTCGTTTAAATATAGGCCGAACAATGTGTCGTTTAGCCGCTGGCCTCTGTTATAAAAAATTAATGTCTCTGTATGAATGAATCTGTATGTGAATTTCGTACATCGTTTTCATAAGATTAGAGGAAAAGAAAATAAATGTGTTATTTTCTTTAGTAATAACAAAATGAGGTCTGTTGAAAATATTTAAAGTCAAATAAAAAGGTATAATTATAAAAAAATGTACTAGATGCAAACTATTCGCGCAATTTTATTACAATTCTAGCGGTACTCGTTACAAGGAAATCTGTCAGTGAATAAGCAAACACGATCTCTTTAAAGGTACGCTTGCACAAGCCAAAAGGAAATACCATTTTGTCTTTTTCATAGGCATAAGCTGTTTTAAATAAGTTAGAAAAAACTTTACAAGATACCAACAATTTTTTTTAATTTAATAAAAGTTCCAAGAGTACTTATTTAAACAAAACCCGCCAACACATAAGAGAGCACGACCACTTTAAAGGTACTCTTGCACAAGCCAGGAGCAGGAAAAGACTGATAAAGTCTCAACTGTGGCATGTTTGGCACTCCTGGCTTGTGTTGGCGTATCTTTAAAATGGCCGTGCTCATTTATGCGTTGACGGAATATTTAATTAAAAGCATGGGTGGATCCTAGTCAACCTTCAATGGAAAAAGATGAAAAATGAAACTCAAGACACCTCTTTAGGAAACAAAAGCGTACCATTTCCTCAAAATGGGCCTTTTGGAAAACAGTTTAAAATTATAAATTGTAAAGTTACAGCAGCACCAGTGTTCGCCATTACGTTAAGAAATAAACGGCTAAAACTTACTAGCAACCTGTGTTTTTATATCAGATGTGCAAACTACTGCCTTAGGTCAGTTTGAAAATGTTCAACCCTGTTTCAGAAACGGCATGCTGTAGGGACTCACGCGATAATTTTTAAATTTCTGCTGATTTTTGGTCCCTAAGGACAATAATACACTAAGGTTTCGTTTTTCAGACTTGGTTTTCCATGTAAGACCACACAAAGTAGTCAAGTGGAGATAGATCTGGCAATCTTGGTGGCAAAACGATATGTCCTCTTCTGCCTATCCAGCGATTTGGAAAAGTATTGATTAAATGTTCGTGGACATGCAGGGCATAGTGTGGAGGTGCTCCATCCTCCTGGAACCAAAATTTATTACAGTTGTTGGTTGGTACTCAAAACTGATATGATAAACGAGGCCTGCCCTGCAGGAGGTACTGTAAGGCTGGTTTTAGTTTGTAAATAAAATGGTTGCCTATTTATTATTTACCTTTTAAATATGGATGTTCATATTTTGCCTCAATCGATTTGAAATTTATTTCAATTAGCTGCAATTTTGTACTGGTTTGAGATAGACCGCTTTGGTTTTCACTGTTCTTCTTCTTTTGTCCAGATCTTTGTGACTTAATATGTCTTTATATTTTAAAATTTTGAGTCGCCCTCCAATATTCCATTTCGGGGAAATGGGCCAAGTTTTAAAAGTGACTAACAAGTTCACTTCTATTTTTTACAAAAGTGTCCCGAGTTCCATCCCTCCAGCTTTATCCATAAAAAACTAAACAGACTGTATCCATACTTTTAACACTATATATATATATATATATATATATATATACACACTGTCACATACTAGTTTATCATCAAAGTGGAAGTACGCGTGAAACAACAATTGTTGTTGAAAACGTTCATACGTATCTACAGTAAGATATGTGCGAAGCCTTTCAGTTTTGCATATTTGATGCTTTTTCACATTCCTTATTTACTACCACATTCTGATGCACCATCAAGTGACAGTTTTTGTTTATTTAAGAAATATATTTGTTTATCATATTCACATACCAAGAAAAAACAAATAGAACATTTGGGCGAATAACTTTATAAATGGAAAGCATATAATGAAACACTGCGATTTTATATTAATTTCAATTATTATTCTTATATTATTAACTTAATATTAACTCCTTAATATTACTTTCTGTCTAACACATTTTCAACACGTATGATATCACTTAGAGTACGTAATACTATTTAGGTGCCACGGAACACCAAGACCAGCCCATACTGTACGCCCAAATTTACTGTGAGTGTTATGAGATGATTGAATCCCTAGGCAAGTGAATGTGTACGGTGCGAATAAAATGGTGTTGGCTTCGAAACTACTCTTCTAGGACATAGCCAAGTTAACGATTATTTACCGCGATACTGGTTCATGGCAGACAGTTGTATTTGGACTTATTCAACATTTTTGGCATTGAAAGCTCTATTGGTCCACTTGCTATTTCTACTTAAGTTTATAAAGGTGCGTTACAGAACCTTAGTCGTAATATCACAAATAAAACAAGATGTAAGCCACCAAAACTTTTAAAAACAATATATTACTATCGGGTATTGACATTGGGGATACCCAGCCTGTTCTAAATTATCCCTAATGCAGTGGTATTTCAAAGTGATTGTATTTACGACGAAAAAGGTGACTAAAGTTTGGGTGAACCAGTCGCCGAGGCTGTCTACATATAGAAAGTATATTATTAATGCATATTTCGTATAATATTACTTTTAGACTTATATCGCAAGGTGCAGTATCTAGTTAGAGTGAAAGGTTTCCTAAATAACCGACATACCTGCGAGAGATATATGTGGTCGCTTAGTGCATCCGCTATTTCCATTGTAATAAGTGAATTAAAATTGGTTCAATTGTGGATACCAGCGCCTATTTTATTCTTTCCTATGCAACTAATTATGGAGAGGAATAATCTCAGACCTGCCTCATCTTTTTCTTTTCACGCCTCTTCAATACTAAAAATAATCTAATAACAAATCAAGTATTTACTTGGACGAATCCTACAATTCTAAAACACGATTACATAAAGCCCATAACATTCACACTGCCCACATAATTGTCTTGTTTAGAAGATAGATTGGTACATGTCACAAAATTATTTGGAATCTACATCGGCAAAAAGCATCGATCAATTAAGAATTGATTTCTTAACAATCACGATTTAGAAATTTTATTCTGAATGGTAATTTTTCAGAATACAGTATAATAGTTGGTGGTTTAGTAAGAGCAGATGTACATAGTTTTAAGCATGGAATGAAAGAGTGGACAGGGTTTGTTATTCAACCGCAGAAAGAGCTATTCGTGTCAAATTTTTCTACCATGAAAAGATTCGTAGCAGGTCTTAACTAAAAGGACAGTCCTATTTGAATAACCTGTCTGTACCGATAGGAAAATGCATTAACGTTAGAAAACTGGGATAATTTCGTTACTCGATGATAAACAACCTAGTATTTTGTTATTAGCTCATTTTCTTATATAAATTTACTGTACCGCTCTTGCATCTGTAAAATGAATGAAAGAATAATAGTTCAAAATGAGGAAACGATCTATGCGTATAGTGAAACATATTAAACACACATATGAAACTAACTCGTTAAGAAAGCTTCAAGTTAATTATAACGTTTCCGGCTTTTAGTTTTTTGAAATGTTATTCACTAATATAAGAGAAAAATTGATATAAAAATTTAAATAAACTTACTTTTATTAGAGGTGAAATTAGAAGTATAAAGTCCCCTCTTCTACATCAGTAAAGTTCATCGTTAAAAAGCATTTATAAATGAATATAAAAGAACATATAGATGAACAAAAAATATATAAATGTAAAATTTCCCCGACTACTGTCCTGAAACTAGAACACATGCCAAGATTTCTGATGCCATTAGAAGAGCATTCCATGGTTGGCAGGTAGTACCAGTAAACGATTTATTGAAGAGATAGAACTAAACATGTTCCCGTAAGAGTAGATCGTTTAATAACATTGGAAATTATATTAAATTCTGTGTAATAATTAAAATTAAACACACGTTTTAAAGGCTATGAATTAAATATGTTATGTGTAATAATAACACATGAAAATCCTTACTTTACTCGTAAATTGCAATGGAACTTGATACTTTGCAAAAAATAATGTCATACTAAAACACACATTTTTTCTATACCATGCAGTTAAGCAATATCTGGATAGGTGTTTTATTGCATGTAAATACAATAGCTTCTGGAAACGACAGCATTAGAGATAGCACTTTCACACATTCAGGGTGACTTTGCTTTGTCTACCGTGTTAAATAAAGAGTGATTTATGACAAGTTTATCGTTTGTAATGACGCTAAACGCTAAATATGCTGCCTTTTGAATTACATTATGAGGTTACAACGTCATTTTCCTTTATTTTGTGACTTACTAAGCAATATCCATAGTTTCGCGTTTTCTTCAAATCATCTTTATTAAATTGATAAATAAAGAAATGAGAAAATCATATTCCAAACTCGCGTATAATATTTGTTTTACTTATTACCTAAAAACAACCAATGTATTTTACATAGCCTTTTGCTTACATTTTTATTATAAATAGCTGTTAATCGTGTTTTAAACTATCGTTTAATACTGTGTAGAACTGTTTATTATTGTATTAACGGCTTATAAACTACGGACAATTTACCTGTATATTTTAATTGTTTGGCTTTAATACAACATAGATGAATCTGTTCTATAAGCAAGAACTAAATCAAATTGATGTAAGTAAAATGTCAAAGAACAGTTGTGTCTATGAACCTACTTTAAATCCTACGTGTAATCATTTGTTTCATGCAACAGTCTAAAATAAATGCTTAGACACTATGAGTTGAAAACATTGATACTATTTTGTCCAGCGACTAATCATTTTTGTTTATTGTAAAAATTTTTAAGAATTGATGACACTAATTGAAGCTATCTTAGATTAAATAGGTATTTATTACATTCAGCTTAAAACCAAAAGACACTTTGCTTACTTCAGGAAATTTAATTTTTTAACGAATCTTTGCATTGTTACTGTATGGGTTTTTACTGTCTTTTTTACTTCATATTTCAAAATATGGATATTTTGATCATTTATTGCAATATGTTTGTTTTTTGTTAATATTTATTTACAAATATTATGTGCTTTGTTGTAATTTCAACAAAAAGTAAATGTTATAAAAAGTACTTTTGTGTCTCATTTACCTATCGGTCTTATTTTTATCATCCAGTGAGAGCATAACCTCTACTTGCTCACATAATAGGTGTCTCCATCAACATCAGACAGAAATCCATGATGCCAACAGAAGTTAAGCACTAAAGAGTATGATTGTATAAAATATAATCTTTAAAATGATTCACATTATTTGTACTTCTAAACATATACAGTCTACATCATTATTTTTTGTCAAAGTACGTGTTATTTGACTTCGACAGCAATAATAATTTTTGAAATTGGTCTTTATATTTTTTTTAAATTGAGAAAAAATAACATGTATATACCTTATTAAAACCGTTTTTCGTTATCTAGATAAACAAGAAATAAGTCTAGTTAACGTAAAATCTTCTATTTATAAATTGATCGACATTATATATGAGAAGTGTTTTCATAATATTGGATCAATTAAGTAAAATCGCTTCTGTAAATATGTTTACTAGAGTGCTTTGTATCTCATCTATTTATATAGTTTATTCTGTATTTGTACAAATAACCACCTCCTACAATTCTGCGCGCAGTTAGGAAAAAAACATTAAATTGCTCAAATATGTCATTACACTTAAAAAAAATATTTATATACGGTAAAATCATTAAAACAATTGCAACTAGTGCCTCATGTGTAACATTCGTAGCTTTATTCGATGCAAATTTAACAGTCTAATTAATTAAAACTCTCCCTCTTTAAAATAACTAAGGTATTTGACTCTTGTTATTCAAATTTAAAGACGAATTTTCGCTTGAAATACTAGAATTCAAAATCGTTTTAATTTTATATAGCAGGAGAATATAATAAAAAATAAATAATAATGTATGTTTTTAACAGATAATAAAAATAAATAATTTATACAAAATACAAGAAATTAATTTACCTTACATTAATGACCTTTCATAGTGTTTGTTTAACCAAGACTATCTCTTTTTATCTAGTAAAATAAAATGTCGCATTGTTAATTGATTACGTGACATGTTATTGATAAACAGGTTGAAAGGAATTGTGTTTAGTGAGTAGAATATTACATAATTGTTTCATGAAAGTAATAGTATTTCATTTTACGAAGATATTTATTGCTTGGTTCAAGTTATAATGTAAATGTATTATATAATTAGTCTACCATATATTATAATGCAATGTACAGTATATTCCGGTTTTCTGGAATTCATGTTCTTATAAACTATGGCTTCAAAAATTCACAAGCCTGAAAAATTATTTTTAAGTAATTACATAAACAAAAGATGTGAAACCTAAAGTTAATTTTGTATATATCGGATTAAACTTGGAGAAAAACAACGTTGTTAGTGAAATCGAGACGAGTATAAGGGACGTAATTAATTGGATGCAATATAATTAATCGATGTTAATTATATAATTAATAAGTCTTGACAAAGAAATTATCAAGTAAACACTATATATCTCTGTTTTAGAGATGAGATCACTTTCCTGTTCGCAGATACAGATAAAATACAGGTGAACGTCTCTGTTAAGTATTTATTTTGTGCAAAACATGAGAGAGCTACTTTATTATGACGAATCACTGAACTGGATAAATGTGTATTTCTCAGGTGGTGTCTTCTCTCTACCCAGGAAATATAGTTATATACAGCAAATGATAAAGGTTATGATATTATTTGTTATTAAACTCATTATCTCTTAATATATGTTAAGCCAAAGGCAACCTAAAATAGCTAAAATATTCATGTAATGAAACATAAATTCTTTTATACATGTTTATGTTATTTGTAAAAAAAATCAAAAAGATAATATTATGTTATGCACAAAAATATTGCAATATCACAGCACTATTATGCGAACAAATATATTTGTTCGTGCTTGAGCTTTTGATTCAGCAGTGTTTCGTTATTTTGAAATTGATAAATGTTTCATCTAAAGACCATTTAATTTGGAGACTGTTGTAGGCAGGTTTAAGTTTTCACCATTCTTTACCAATGTCAGTTTTCATCATTTACAACCATAAAAAAGAAAGAAAAATTTGATATATTATAAATTCATAATGCGTATCGTAACATACGTGTTAAGAGGGAAATAATAAGTTTAATATTGTCTAAATCAGTAACAATAACTTATAAAAAGTAGCGTATTACGTTATATATATATATATATATATATATATATATATATATATATATATATATATATATATATATATATATATGTGTGTGTGTGTGTGTGTGTGTGTGTGTGTGTGTGTGTGTGTGTGTGTGTGTGTGTTACGTAATACCCTACTTTTTATAAATAATTGGTATAATAATATAAATGCAATAATGTAATAACATAATATAAATAATAATTTGCAATAATAAATGGTACAAAGCACGGTCATGATTTAATTGTTGATGCTTTGAATGATTTAACTATTCTATTATTCGTACAACCCCATTTTGGCATAGTTTATGACGCGTGAAGATAAATGTTGTTTTTGAGAGACGTTGCAACAGCGTGCACTAATGAGGTACCCGAGTAGTCGGTCGTAAAAGGTTTGGGACGGTAAGCTAGAGCCCAGGTAGTGGTTTCTTGAGCCGTCTCCGCGTGTATTGTCTTGGGTTGTGACATCTGGCTGTATCAGCATGACTGCCGAGGCTCTTAGGTTTTAATATAATACAAGATTGAAAAAAAGAATCGGTTTACTCCAACTATAACTGATAGAGCTTAGCTCAACAAAATAAGTGCTTAAAATTGTTTGCAGTCATCAATTGTGTATAAGGTAGTTTGGTTATTTTGAGCATTTACTAGATAAATAATTATATATATATATATATATATATATATATATATATATATATATATATAATATATATATATACAGGGTGATTCATGAAGTTCTCCCCCCACTTCTACAGCACATTGTACTAGTAAAAAATTGAAAAAATGTTATATAAACATAGGTCCGAAAACGCTTCGTTAGCGAGTTACAGCTAGCGAAAGATTTTGCCTGAATTCCTGGGTAAAGAGTAAAATAAAGCCATACTGAACTTTTGGAAAGGTTAATTAAGTAAGAAATATCGTGGATTTCTTATGTATTTTTACCTGATAAAGCTAATAAAATAGGTTTTCAGAACTGTACCTGTAGTAGTTTTTGAGGGATTCAGGGTTAAATGCAAAAAATTGGGGCACGAAACACAATGTTTTTTTTAAGTTTGATGTACAATAACTTTGTTAAAATTGGTAATAAATACATAAAATCAACAATAATTAATTGTAGAGAATTTAATTCTGAGAAAATTGATATAATCAAAAGTCTAAAATAAAACAGAAATAAGTACCAAAAAATCGATTTTATTCAGTATAATACATTACTAGTTTTTAAGCAAAATTAATCAGGTTGGGCCAACCGTACGCACCTTTTTATAATAGATGTTCGAAAATGAGGCCATCATTATCAATACATTTTGCAGCACGTTTGTGTATTGCTTTTTGTTGCGTTTCTTAATTTTTCAGGACTTCCCTGTATCTGCACAGCCGAATCCATAATACGGGCAATTAATTCATCACGAGAATTGACTTTTGTCTTGTATACAATGTCTTTCATCCATCCCCAGATGCAATAATCCAATGGATATAGATCTGGTGATCTTGGTGGCCAAGGGTGAGGCCCTCCACGACCAATCCAGTGTCCAGGAAATTGATGATTTAAAGTAAGCAGAAACGGCACGTGAAAAGTGGGGAGGTGCTCCGTCATGCTGGAAGTACAAATTTTGTCTGAGATGTAAAGGAACATTCTCTAACAGCTGCGGCAACTCTTCTTGAAGGAAATGCAAATAGAACTCAGCATTTAAGGCGTCCAGGTAATATGAAAGGTCCAATCAGCCGATTGTGCAAAAGGCCACACCAGACATTGACGCTAAATCGGTGTTGAAAGTTCTGTTTCCACTACCTCGTGTGGATTTTCTTCTGCCATGAGTGTTCATTGTGCAAGTTATTGACACCAACCCGAGTGAATTGTGCCTCATCCGTAAACAAAATACGCTTTGTAGAGTTGATTATTAATATTCAAAAAGTTGCAAAACTCCAAGCGAAGCGGACCATCCCCTAGCTGTAGATGTTGAACCTTTTGTTTATGAAACGGATAAAATTTTTTTCGATTAAGTGACCTCCACACCGTTTTGACTGCGAAACTCCTATCCGCCTAGAAATACGTCGTGTACTTACACCTGGACTGCGATGAACAGCATTAATAACAATATCATCATCAAGTTGGACAGCTCGTTTATAATTGGTTCTAGTACTTGGTAGTGATCCTGTTTCCCGAAGAGTACGAAAAGTTCCTGAAATTGTTTTGGTATCTGGAATCCTCCTATTAGGGTAACGTAGTTCATATTCTTCTACAGCAGCTCTAGCATTACCATTACAGTAACCCAAAATAAAAACCATAATCAGCGTATTCCTCTGATGTAAATAAGTAAAGGCATTTTTTTTCGCTGAATAAACAATCGAATTATAACTCACATAAAAATTGCAATTAAATAACACGATTCACAGAACCCGATCTCCAGCTGTAGGCTTGCAAAACACCACTAATACACAGTTCTAACGTAACAGTACAGAATACCATTGTTGATCAGCTGTTATTTGTGCGTTACCAAAGTTAGAAATTAATAAAACAAAAAAACTGCATTTCGATGATTAGTAAACAATAATGGGAAAAATGTTTGCTTAATTTATTTTCGAACATTTGATGTAAATTTTTTATTTAAAAAAAAAATACAACGTAATAAAACATGATATTTTTAATTTACAAACAAATTTATTTAACAGTTAATCTTGTTTTCTCAATTTATCTCATCATTAACGAACAAACATTTTGTTTTTGTTTTATTTTAACTAAAATACCGTACGGTAATTTCTTTACAGCTAGTAATGTATTATACTGAATAAAATCGATTTTTTGGTACTTATTTTCTGTTTTATTTTAGACTTTGATTATATCAATGTTTTCAGAATTTAAATTCTCTACAATTAATTATTGTTGATTTTATGTATTTATTACCAATTTAACAAAGTTATTGTACATCAAACTTAAAAAAACATTGTTTTCGTGCCCCAAATTTTTGCATTTAAAAACCCTGAATCCCTCAAAAACTAACTACAGGCACAGTTCTGAAACCTATTTTATTAGCTTTATCAGGTAAAAAATACATAAGAATCCACGATATTTCTTACTTAATTAACCTTTCCAAAAAGTTCAGTATGGCTTTATTTTACTCTTTACCCAGGAATTCAGGCAAAATCTTTCGCCTAGCTGTAACTCGCTAACGAAGCGTTTTCGGACCTATGTTTATATAACATTTTTTCATTATTTTTTACTAGTACAATGTGCTGTAGAAGTGGGGGGAGAAACTTCATGAATCACCTGTATAATATACACGTATGGGATGAAATTTGTTGAAAAAGTTTTCCTGATTAGCTCTCTCCTGAATGAGCAACTATGCTCAAATGATTACATTTTGATGTATTGGTTATTATACCTTAAATCACAAAAACGAGGCATACTTCGTAGATTTGTTATGTAACTTTTGTACGTTATTTTATATTCCTTTGTCGGTTTACTTACCTTTATAACTTACCATACAATGTAAATACCAAAACTTATCGTTTACAAGTTACAAATCCTAGCATTTTCAACTTTTACGTAGACATATTTCTTTTTATGTCTATGTATTATATTATACATTTTTATTTATAAAAATTTTATTTAAATAACTTAAATATAACAAAAACGTTTACATAATAATTGCAGTTTTATATAAATTACATGTATCACAAACATAAATTTCATCTGATTCAACATTTAAAAAAGACATGTTGACGTATATTCCATTACGATGGCTTCTAAAAAATATCTAATTATGTTAAATAAGAAAATAATAACATTCTGTATGTAATTCTGTAACATAAGCAGCTAGCGCAGATTATAAACTAAAACTCGCTTTAAAAAAGGAATCACAAATAGGCTTGCACGATATACTACTAATTCTGTACGTTTAAGTAAACATAAAAAAGTTACAGTTGCAGACTTTACGAGGTATGTCGTAAGTGTAGGAATAAATTACTGAGTAAAAGATTACTTTATTTCTGGAATGCCACTAAGTTTTTTTATCGTCTTGTTTCAAGATCGTGGACTTTATTTTAACAGTACTTGTAATTCTATGTTCTCACTGTGTTTCGGTTGTCACAACGAGAAAATAGATTTGTTATCGAAGTTGTAATTTATTCATTATGTTCATATTTCCTTTCGAGAAACATTTTTACCTGCATATATTTTACATATGATATATTCCACAAACACGGTTTTGTGATATGTTCCTGCTCTACACTTATGTCACAAACATCAGTGAATATTAAAACATATAAAAGAGATGATGTGTCTACGAGCATATATTTTGGTATTTCCTTTTCCATACATATTTATATTTACACTAACACTTAGATAAAATGTATGATTTTCCGGATTTGTTTGTTAGCTGTAGTAACTTTCGGCCCATTGCCCAATATTTCAAAGTCATCAACAGATTCTTCTCCCGAATCGACTAAAGTAGCTAAACGTCTTAATGATTATAAATCGGATAATCTTGAAATATGAATAAATATTACTTCAGTATAGGGCTTCTTAATAGATTGTGAAACAGTTCAACATTTATGCTTTTATACGCTGAGTGAAAATGAGTGAATGTGCTTGTATTCGATAAACAAAATTTATCGATATATTGTTACATGTACTACAATACCTGTAAATGTTCTTCAACTGTGAAAATGTAATTACCCCCTTAATACTGGAATACGAGAACATTATTTTTTTCTCTACTATTAACTGTACAAAGGTGAGTGCTTTTTCCAATTTTTCGTTCCAAAAAAGTGCTCAAGACGTGATACGGTCTGTATAACCATTAGGTAACAAACATAAATAATCAGTTTATTCTACATCGTAACTGTTTATTAAGGTGTTGATTTTAATTTGAGCAACTATTTATTTTTTATTTTTCATGTATTTTTTTAGTCTTAAATAATTGCAAAATTTTATTTATTGCAGTAGGTACAGTTTAGATTTTTTGATGTAGTTTGGTAGATTTAGTTTTTAGACTACTACGAAACTCTAATGTGAGGTCCACTCAGTTTATTTAAAATAAAATAACGGTAATTAATTTGAACTAGATGTACTTAGAAAAAAGCTTATTCTTATAAAGTCACTAACAGGTATTATTGATTTAAAAATTCAGATAGCACCATTATTATTTTGTGTAGTAGAATTTTGTTTTTCTAACAGAATAGATTCTTTAGGGTATTATCTGTATTAAGAAAGTTTCCTTTTTATACATTTATTTGTGTGTTATTAAAATAGATTCAACATTTTACGAACAAAATAATCTTTTGATTAAAATAATATCCCGGAGCTGTATGAGTTTTAATTAATGTTCTCAGAAATCTATCCACACCTTAAGATATTTTAACACAAAACTCGAAATTTACAATAAAGTATTACTCAGGAAAATACAGTAACTTTTTGGGAATTTTTTGTATAGATAAAGACAAGGATTTTACGTATTTCAGTGTATATATATATATATATATATATATATATATATATATATAAATTAATCATGGAGCAGTCAACACTCTTTAATTCTCTAAAACAATCCCAAATATTGTATATATTAATGTTTTGATTTAGGTACGCGATGATCACTTACTAGGCATGTCATTCAAGACAGACATGTATGAGTTGCAATTATGTCTTAGGAACCCTGGTTTGTACAAGTTCGGTAGGTGGGACCGTCAGAGTCTCAGCAAGTGCTACAAGTAGCAGAGCTGGCGTTAATAATTAGTAAATACAATTAGATCAGTGCCTAAGTGGTTTGGAGCTAAGGTTAAACCGTAGGTCTCTGGTTACTGGGCTATTAATTCACTACCGTTTCTAATCTTCATCCTGCATTACAGCTAACAGGGCAGTTTTATGTTTATTCTATACACAATTCAATGAAGACAAAGTACCTGAACCAATACCTTTTAAAACAAATAAAATAAAATAAATAGATAACCATTAACAGTAAATTCATACCTATAAAATCGGTCTATTCAAAACAGTGACTAATTTAGTTTATTCAGCTCAATTACAATTTAAATACTACAGCGGAACAGTTTAGATAAGGTAATCCATCAATGATTGATTCCAATTAAAACTGGAAATACAATTTATATTTACCTTCATTCTCGCGTTGTGTACCACTAGTTATCTACACTGTGTATATAACTATAAATCTTAAGAGTTGAGGTTTGGCATCCTACTGATAAATACACTATTACATGTATATATATATATATATATATATATATATATATATATAATATATATATATATATATGTATATGTATGCAAGTTGTAGGATGGTAATAATTGGCAGTTTTTTAAGTCTGAAAAATAATTATTTATTGGTATATAGCGAGAGAAACGGGTAAAAACTAAATGCATTTAGTTGAAATCATTGTTTACCTTGCGTAACCGTTTCAAACTGGAACTGTGCATATTAGCTAAATTGCAGTCATAGTAGGTAAATTTCATAGGTAATAAATAGATTAGGTCCAATGTGTAGTGTAGTGTGGACTTCGGCTGGTAAACCTCTAAAATATTTGGGTGTTCTAACCCATTAACTGAATATACAGCTGTTAATTTCTGCAAAATATTCTTTTCTTTATTCATTTACGTCTCAAGTAACGCAAAAGTTCGTGTAATGTAACTTTATTCCGTGTTTTTTTTTTTATGTTTATTAATCAGAAAATTCAAGACAATAGTAACATTAAACTACAGAGACATATGGAACTTGTAACAGTACACACATATTTAATATTATGTTTTATTTTACTATATAAAACTAATGAAATTGCATATTAAACGTATATAATATAAATAACATACAATATCTGCGAATTTTTCTTAATTTTTATAAGGCATACGATAGCAACGTAAGTAGTTACTAACGTTACTCAAAATATATATATTGTTTAGCCAATATTATATTTAAATAAAATTACTTAACTATAATTAGCCTTAATATAAAACAGTATGAAAAAATAATAACATATTTAACTGGCAACCAACTTTAGGTTGAGAGGCTGGTTTGTTTTAAAAACAAAATATAAACTCTAGGTGCACGGTCTGCTCGACGACAAGAGGTTGTGGTAAACGTGCCTCCTGCCCCCTGAGGTTTAGGCTAACCTCACCCTCAGGTATGTGGGCGTCACAGCGCGGTGGGGTGAGGGCCCCCCCTTGACGCTATCATTGGTACACCACTGAAGCTTTAACTGTCCAATTCAATAGCTCTATACATCCCCATCTCTATTTACCAGCTCCGAAACATGGAATGGTGATCTAATATTGATGTCTGCTTTGCATAGGAAACTATTTACTGTTGTACCTTCTCAGGCGCCACGACCGTAATACATGCACTATGTCATAGCGATAATTTAAAACCCTGCTTGATATTTATTTTCAAATTTATTTATAGTAAACAGTCTTCTAATTAGATGCTAATTCTAATAGCCACTTGTATTATGTTCTCTCTTGCTCTTCATTATGTGGACATGTTTTTGACAAAGTGTGTCAAAATGTACAACAGCAAAGTACAGTAATTCCAATTATTGTCTGCCATGGTGGCTTTGTTGATTGGTACACAAAGCTTTATTCCAATTATCATTGAATTTCAGTGGTGGTTTAATACATACAAAGACCGGCTCTCGTGCATTCCAGTGCCTAGAACTCATGAAATGTCGTTTGTATCAGAATAATGGCAATATGATTATACCTTACACGAACAATATGACTATATGTTTGAATTTACTAGTTTGTATATATATAATATATATATATATATATATATATATATATATATAAAATATCATGATGTATTACAACACATTTTATATTGCCCAACAGATGATGTGATTGCCCGCTCATGTGCTATGCGTTATTTACGGATTGGGCAGCACAGTACTTTTAGTGAAACGTACGAAAATAAGTATTTATTAGATTAAATAGTAGGAGGTGATTGATACCAACTCGGTGCAATCCATCAGTGCTGGTCCTCTAATAACATTAGGCGTGACAATGATTGAAAGTACCGTTATTGCCAGCGATGCCTGCCGGGTTTATTTAGTCTGCACACCTGTCCTTTTACTCAAATCATAAATACGGTCATTTGATTTATTCCGACCGCTTGTTGATTTTGTAATTTCATTCCAAGTGTATATTTAATTATGAGTTGTATGTAACTCACGTTGCTACATGCGCGTTTTTATGTACTATTGGTGTAAGTTTAAAATATCGATTTAAGAATACCTGAAAAAAATAAATACATTTAATTTTAGAGCCTACCCTAACGTTGTAATTATCTTTTCATTACATGGGTATATTTGTTTAAACAAATTAAATTATTTTTACTAACAATTTAATATTTTAAATTTATTATAATCTTTGTGAAGTGTATCAATAATTATAGCGAGTCCAAATTTAAAACAAAACTCTTCCTGTTGTTGGAAAAATGCAGTAATTCCCAGTTTTTGCCAATCTGCAAATTTATCAGTTGTTAGGAAATATCAATCCTTCTGCCAAGTATATATAGTATATAAGCCAAATACACACTTTCTGTTAGGTTTTAAACAGTTAAAACGTCACATCATTGCGTGTTTCAATGACGACGTCACTGTTTATATATATATATATATATATATATATATATATATAAACAACATGAACGTTACGTTTTGATCTACTTATTTTTTATAGTGAACTATCCTGCCATCCCTCGGCGAGTTTTAGAAGCAACTCTTTGTAGTTCTAATCACGTCCGTCAGATGTCAGGGGCGTGTTGTGTGTAGTGTAGCGTTACTGGGCTTGGCCAAGATGTTCCCGCCAAACGCTAGGATTTGTCTTGCTTTTAACACTATTTTTCACGACTATTATATGACGAAGACATACAAAATTGTAATGTTTATTTTTATTTACAAAATCTTCTACAATCTTCCTTCTTTTTATTGGTATTGTTGGTCTTCAAAGTTGGGACTTTTTCAAATAGGTGACTGACGAAGTACTAATTATTGAAATACCAACATATAAAGAATCAGTATCATGAAAAAAGCTATTGAATCAATTAAAAAACTTACATATTGTAAATCTACAAAGGCAATGTTCAAAGGATTAAGAAAGCTAACTCTTTGAGGAGATATGTGTAGGAGCTACTAGACATCGTTGTTCTGGCTTATTTAAAGATGGAGTTCATTCAACCATAGTAAATATATTGTCAATGTCTCCTCCTCCCTCTATCTCTCTCATACCAATCTTATCTAGAGCAACTCTATATTCTATAAATGTGTCCTGTTATGAACCCTATGTTACCTATTTAAATACAAATTGTTCTTTCTTTCCACGTCATTTATATCATTATAGATACCTTTCCTGCTAGACTATTGAGCTACATATATATTCAAGACATCGATTTTTGACACTTGATTTGTTGTAGTTGTTATCGTTTCTTAAAGAATTACACATATATCATTGTTCTCGTTTATTCAATAGTTTTAATATATATCATGTATTCTGTTCAATGATTACATTTAGGAACGAATCTTTACCTAGTGGCCATTTTTTGAAGTGTACAATTGGATTTTGAACCATACCTTATGTGCAGGGTTCCATATTTATATACCTAAATATTAAAATTAAATTCTCCTCATATACTTCTGGTCACTTCTAGAAACGGTAACACATATTTTTTACGGTTAAAGAAAAATGCTTACTAAACATTGTCCTAGACAACTTTAATTTACGTTATATGTTTAATAGTTTTAAAACACTTTTTGAATTTGTAGAACATTGAGAAGCGTCATAAACTACCCTAAATATTTGTGTTTTGTGAATCGCTTAAAAAATAAAGTAGAAATGTTTGCTTTAAAGTCACTCCATACCATGTATGATATACATACTAACTCCTTAGCACTATAGAAACATCTTACTTTGTTGCAGAATGAATTAATTCAGTACCTATTACAAACAAGGTGTTCTCAAGAAATGTATATAGGAAACAACCCTCACCAGGTACGACATAAAACGATATAGATCCTACTGTAAAAGGTGTTTTTACATTAAAGTTCTGTAAAGTTTCTCTATTTTTATTAGCTTGATTCTTTGGGGAAGTGTTGCAGTTCCATTGTTATTACTTTGAACTTGCTACTGCAATCCCAATGGTACTAGACACTAACTATTATAACTCATAATATAACTATAGGGGTTTTATCCTTAAAACCATTTCCACAACATTTAATATTTGCTCCATTATAGCACACAGAATGTGCATAATACAATGCAGAATTACAACTAATAAACATAACAAAATACAGGCAACGATTAAACATAAATTTAAAACAATGGACGTTATGTTGTCACTAAATAATTAATTTTATAATGCATAGTCCATCGGTGTTCAGATTCTAAAACTGTTAATGATAAGAAACGTCACTGTACTCACTCAAGGGTGTAATATATATTTTCTATGAACGATACAACTTACGCAGTATATTGAAATATTTTTAAGACATAGTAGAATCGAGAAGGGCAGTTTTGTTACTTTTACTGAGACCAAGGGACTATGTTTACTGGAAACCTTATCTTACCAGTTTCAAAACGGACTTAGTTGAGAGTACAGCATGCTCAACGTTGCTACTACTCTTTCCACGAGGTTCAAGGTAGTATAGGAAATCACTGACTTATCTAACGAAAATAATTCGCACGATAGTAAAAATTGACAGACAAACCTAATCGGCTGGCCTGAAATCGATACTGAGAGTAGACTGTCTTAAGTGACAAACTTGTCTCACCTGTATAAAGGGATTAGTCATATACCGGCTTTGTGAACAAACCTATCTTGCAAGTCCCGTGTTGGATATCACAAGCTTGATGGGAGGATATGTACCGGCTTCGTCGCCAATCCTATCTCACAAGCCTCATGGAGAATCTGGCCAGCATAATGGAGGGATTAGAAATGAAATGAACTGGCTTGAACAATAACCTATTTTACCAGCATCATGGCGGAATCAGTGTTGTAACAACGACTTTGAAGTAACCCTGTTTTGCGATCGTTATTGCATAAATTCGTTGCTGTTTGAAAGTGATTACGAAACGATCGATGTACAAAAACTAATTCATTTCGAAAATACTTAATTTAAGTCAACTAATAATGTAATCGTTTTACATAATTCCTCCTCTAAAACTTCCGAGAACTCAGTGGTTTTTTTTGCATTTCCACAAAAATGCACTTTGTTGACTTAAAAAGAAAGTACTCTGCAACTTTAACTTCAGTATCATCATTGTACATGTACAAGAGTATATGAAATTTCGGATGCGTACTGTTGTTTCCTTAATTGTTTCAATTCAGCTAATTTTGTTTTCAGAGTTAGAGATCTGAAGAAATCATATTTCTTTGAGTGCAATTACTTTGGTTTGGTTTTATGGTTGATTAAACTTTATTTAATCACTTTTCTAAGATAAATTCTTTCTTGGATTTATATATATATTTCTCATGAATTTGGTGTACCATGGTAAGCTACAAATACCCTTTTCTTAGCTAAATCAGGATTGACTGTGAATTTTCAACAGGTTTTATATTTTGCTAATATTTATCAGCATGCTAATGCGTAGTCTTCTGCAGCGCTCTATATATTGATTATATTTATATATGACCTCCTTTTCTTTTATTTAATTAATTAATTGAGATTATCTCGTACACTACTAGGCTAACCACTGCAGCAACTCATTTACGCTTAAATACGTCGGTATTATATGAATATTTAGCAGTTTGGGGTCATAGGTAACACAATAGTTATAATGTCATTTGTATTTGAGAATTATTATGAATACTCTCTATAAAAGAAATTATATTAAACAGAAATTTGTAATCATTAGATCCAATAGATAAAATAATGAGTCCTAGCCAATCCAGCAGTAATGAACATCGTATCAACCTTGTACATCTTGGCCAAAGAATTTTATAATGTACAACAATTAATAAACATTCGTTTCAATTTAATAACGTACTGTAGTTAGTACATAGCCTACTCTCATTCCAGTATACAGGTTATCAGAGCTGGTTAAACGCAGCTCACGTACGTGTGCTAATAGAAAACCATCAAGATGATCCTGCGAGAATTTAATGTGATTGCAATAACCATCCAATTAATTTGAAATTGCTCCGGATCAAGTATTTACTGTAATGGGTTGATCAACGCGATCCGTTTTCTGACGTTTTACACCTTATCACAAAGTACACTAGTAACAACGGGACATAAATACGTATGTCCTTCTTTTAGTGTTCATAATATATTCCATTAAAACAATGAAAGTTTTATGGATTGTTATGCTACAAGTTCAAAACTTGTTAGTTTTATTTTTTTGAATCTGCGCGTGTGTGTAATAGTTTTAGTCACATAGAT
Source organism: Homalodisca vitripennis (assembly GCF_021130785.1). NCBI lineage: Eukaryota > Metazoa > Arthropoda > Insecta > Hemiptera > Cicadellidae > Homalodisca > Homalodisca vitripennis. The sequence continues at coordinate 87,993,623 of NC_060215.1, read as the reverse complement.
AGTTTGTTTACGTGGTCTATTAAGTATAATCTACTGAAATTACAAGCAAAGCTAGGTAACCTAATAATATTAGCTTTGGTTTTTTGATAAAATAACAGTTATATATTAACACTTCGTGAAATTCCTATTATTTTAATCAAGGGCACGGCAAATCGCATTTAACGATTATTTTATCTATATTACACATTACACATGCTCTACTTAAACTAAGTTAATATTTTTTAAACCTTTTATACTAGACCTTCATCTAGTTCATATTACGAGACATAAATAAAATAAAGAAAGAGTCAAATTATGGTGGTTTTTTTTAAAAACAAAAAGATTACATTACCTTTTTTTTCTTTGAGATATACGAGTGAAATCGTATTATACTTAGTAGATAAAGGGCCCATTTATATTTACAAAACATTTTTTGATACATATTAAACGGTTCTCATGGAATATGTTTAAAAAAAGATGTTTTACGGCAATGGTACAAAAATGTATTGTACAACAAAACAATAAAACACATTGTAGCTTAACTCCCACCACTTTTTAGGCCTAGTTTTATTTCATTCTGATTTTTTCCAAGTTGTTTTAAGCTTTAAAACCTCGAACACCCGTTTGCGATCATAGTTCCATTGACTTGACATTACTTTTTCCTGTTTAAAGTCCCATCTATCCCATTACTACAATTTTGGACAATCGCCAATCATTAAATGAAAGTATAGCTTCAGGTAGACCAATATTTAATGTTCTGAGAGTTACAAATATCTGTTTGAAACTGTGACACTTACTAAATTAAAATTCCTTTGGATTTAGTGAATTTCCTTTAAACATTTCTTTAGTAGTTCCGAATCAGCAAAATGTGGAAAAATTATGTTTAAAATAACATAATGAGGTCTAGCAGGTGAAAATGTTCAGAGTGGTCATCAAGTTCTTCTGAAACTATAGATGTGTTGTATCTATACCACGACTCCTCGTCTTTTGGAGAGAGCTGGTACACTGGCTTCTTATTTGTAGAAATCTGTATTTTCTGTTTATCAGTTTAAGTAAGGAGATTTTTAACAGAAAGGGGTTTTTAATTAGACAGTTTCCTTTTTTCCGCACATTATTAGTGTACATAATACATTTTTCAACAGAAATTTCCACTGAAGGTTTTGCATAGCTTTTCACAAACCAATCATAATGCCTCATGTTTTGTATACATTGTAGATGGAGGAGTCAAATCTAGAATGCTGCATAGGCTTTTAGCAGCAGTATTCCCTTTTTCGATTACTTGCAAGGCATAAATGTATCAAATCTATATCATAGAGTGTAATAGGACTAGGGCTATCTTATGATGGCTATATGGCTGTTTACAAAATATTTTGTACCCTGTTTACAATTTGAGCTTGATATTGTAAATTGAGTAGTAAAGCCCGACTATGGTTTACGTAGAGATCTATAGTTTATGCTGACAAAGCTTGAATACAGCTATATAACCTAAAACTAATTTTAGTTGTTCCATATATATTACTTCATATTGAAAAGTACTAGTATTGGAAATATAAGTGTCAGAGCTGTCACTTAACTTTAGCTAAAAAAGTGATGTTGTAGACCTAGCTTTGAAGAAGATTGACCTGGATTTTTTGAAAAGATTCGTTGTATTTTAATTGTTCTATAATTGTTTTCGTTTTGTAGCATTGTCGTATAGTACCTATTTTCTTCTTGTTCTCCTTTTTATAATAAATGTAAACTATAAAACCACAATTCGAAACTTTTACAAGAAATGAATAACCAAATTTACAATGTTATTGTTTGTGTCATAGCTCAGGTGTCAACATAAATAAAAAAGAAAGACATACATTATAGCCAACTTCCAAACAAAATTACTGGCCATGATTAACATAACAGCATATGTAATAAACATATTTAATATGTAACGTAACATATCACGAGATAACTCGTGGTTTTCGTCCCAAAATTATTTTTTAACCTAGGTATCATACGTATTTAAATATGTTTTAAATAATATATATTTTCCCATATACTTATAAAAGTAATTCTAGAGCAACGAGCTATAAATAGTATCAATATAAGTAATTTTTATTTACTCGAAGTAATTTATAAATCCCATAATTCCCCTTTTAAAGAATATACGAGAATAAACTGTTTGAGAAGTACTGTTGTGAATCCAAGTCATTACTTTGCACCCGTCTGTTGTACAAGGTAGCGAAACGATGTTCACTCGTCGTCAATTGGCACTAACCGTAACAATAAAATCCTTAAAACGTTGAAACCGAATCGAATAGCGTTCCCCTGACCCATGCAGTTCCACAACAACCGGGTTTGACCTAGTCAGCATGGAAATAAAGATTGGTGATAAAGGTTCATCTTCTCTTCTTATCCACTGGGCAAAAATAAAGATTCATTCACAGAATATAAGTAATCCTATAACATTACATGGAATTAATTAATTATAAGAACGTTTTGGTTCATCGACTTAAGAGGTCCAATAAATAATTAAAAATAGCCCAAATGAAAGACTATTAAAATGTTCTTTGGACCTTAAAAAGTTTAAGGGATTATAACCTCGTAAAACGGTAACATAAAAAAAATAATTTTACTATGTTTTTGTATATACTAATTTCATAACAAAAACAATATAAAACGCATAACTATGTAATTGTTTTTGTAACGCAAAAAACCTTTTTAAAGTTGCACATTTGGTAAGATTCTAGCTGTAGAATGGAAAAAGGCACCTTCTACGTATTATTTCTACAGTAATAAGAAAGAATGAAAAACAGTGATTGTTTTCATTTATGATCATAGTATGCTTTAATTTTATTATGCCAACAAACTAAAAAGTGTCGTTGTTTGGGTTTTTGCTTTTTTCCAATGGATTATTTTTCCAAAGTGGGAACATAAAACTCTCAAATTAAATGTCTGAAAGAAACTTTTTTTCTTCAGTTTTTTGAGCATCTGTAGCATGGATTTGTAATGTAATAAATTAACATAATTGAGCAAATAATAAACTAAATTTTTCAGAATTCCTTATAAATAAAATAATTATTGTAGCTTTATTCGTGAATGGTGTGTAAATTCAAATGCTACGTGTAACAGATTTTAGTATATTGTAAAAATTAAAAACACAACCATCCATGTATCACTTCTAATATTTTAGTTCCTGTAAGGGCTTGCAAAACACACAAAAACTCACTCTTTCTGATGAAAAAAATATTTTTGCTTTATTTAACTACTTCTATGACACATGAATATATTTTCTTATAAATGAAAGGTTTTACTTCTTTTCACGACTCATTTCAACACATTGGCAACTATTAAGCTGAGACCTTTCATGGATTTTAACTATAAAATTATTAGTACCAATGGCTTATTTATTAATAAAACCAATGAGAAAAAATTATTTACGTAATTATACTGTTTTATACACCTAATTTGTTGAAAATTTGAGTATACCAGCATCTAATTCAGTAATAATTTCCTACATTATTTTCAGACAACCCTTCGGGTTTTTATGCAATGATTCCTAATGTATACCCGATGCCATAAATTAAAGATTGTGAATTTAATTATAAATTGTAAGCATACGATGCCATTGCAATGCACAGCAGAAGTGTGTTGCATACACCGGCAAGCATTCAGCAACTGAATAAATAAGTTAAGCCTAAATTCTGAGACAAACCTACCTTGTTTGAAAGCATTGCAAAACCGTGGGTTTTAAAATATTAATTGCATTATATAATAACTATAACTTCAATCAAGTATGGTTAAATCAACATATAGCCTATAAGCATATTTAAAGTTTGTTCTATGTGATGTTAGGTTGCTCTTTACAATGGTCGTAGTTCATACTATTTTAGGACCTCAAGAATTTTACATCCCTGAATAAATAAAATTACAAAAAAATACCTATAGAGTCAATAAAATAGTTCTCTTCATTAGGTTACAATATTTATTTACAGTAATGGTACAAGCAACATCCTTTAATGTTAGGTGACAAGAGATTATAGATTTGTCACATTTTAAATCATTGGAATCTGTTTGTAACGGCCTCGGTGAATTAAATAACTTGCTTAGAGTGAAGGTAAATAAACGGTAACGAAGTCTAAAGAACTCCAGGCGGCGGTAGATGCTGTAATTAGACTCTTGATGGTTTGTCCAAATGTCAACGCGAAATTGCTAGCTGACTTCTTGCTGAGCAAACAAGTGAAGACAGCAAGTCACTTATCTGTTGAAGTGAATCCTCAGAGTTCGTTCGTGAATTATTGCACAATCGTAAACTTCTTTAGTGTCATATAATAACTATATCAGTCTTTGTGACCCTGTTGCTGGAAAGCTTAGAAATCCAGTAATCTGGAAGATTTTTAGCTTCTTCATTAGTAAGATTAAATTCAACATTAAAATAAATGATGTGAAAACAATCATTATGAAAACTTTTTTACTATTTTTTTTTCCACAGATAATCCAGGTAATCTGTAGGCTGATACTCAACTCAAGGAAGAAACATTCAGACATCAAATACAACGATTCACAAGTAAGTAGTCACAATGAACTGATGTTATTTTCTAATATTGACTTTAATTAGTGATTGATCCAATGTAACTCGTTCTATCTTTGGCATGTCCGCAAAATACATTATATTACGTAGTACTGATATAACGTGGATAAACAAATAATTTAGACGATAGTATTAATTTAACATTTATTGATACAACTGATTGTATAAAACATGACATATTTGCACACAATGTGAGATATTTTATTACGTTTTCATGGTGTGTGACCTCACCACTGAATTGCTTCATTTAAAAGCGTGACTTTATGTTTTGTTATTCACTCACTGCCTATTGGTTCAACGTTCGTTAAGTTTCTTTCATAATGATTCATAGTAATATATAACTTTTTTTATTTTGTAAATTTTTGGCAAAACACAATCAAGGAAAAAGGGGGTTTCTACTATTATAAACATTAAAATGTCTAAATTTGCTTTAGATTTTAAAAATATCAAAAATACTTTATTGTATACCTAGGGCTTTAATGGCAGCAGTTTTAATTGTGCACGTATCTTCTGTCAATGTTTGTATAAACTACTGGAGAGTACTTTTAAGGTTACCAAATGTTTATATACCGAAAGTCTGACCACTATATAATATGTAAGCCATCATCTTCAGGCTTAAATCCGAGCGCGTCTACTTCTTAATATGCGCTAATTCTTAGTACGATCTTAAAATTGTAGTTTCATAACTTCCTCTGAGTTGCAAAGTTTATCACACAGGAAATGTATCAAAACGTCAGCCCTTTCGTACAATTTCTGTAGAATGTACTGATGACTCAAAGTGAAAAAAAACTATTTAATAAAATAAAACCAATAAAATACCAATTAATTTGATTGTTGTATTAAAATAGAAGTGTACAAAGAAATCTTAGTGAGTTGGGTTATAGGTTTACTGAAAGAAAGATACGTTTTGAATTCTTTGGGAGTTACATGATAGCACCGCGTTGAAATTAAATGAATTTAATTCAAAACTATATATCATGTGCACGTGTAGTAAAATACAACAATCTAACCAGACCAGATATGTATGTAGGTTACTTACTTTTTAAATTAGATTGTTTTTTATTAATGCGCAGGAGCGGTTTTTTATTGGATACAACACATTATATATATTGCACGCAATACTATATATTTAGATAGAATAAGATTAACATAGAGATTGTGTTATGAAAATAGAAGAAATGAGATGAACATACATTTGTTGAGAACGTTGTACATCAGTTGAAGAGTAGCTTACCAGCTGTGTTGCGATTAGTTTATATTGCACTTGTTTACCTATCCCGTAGTTTTCATACACTGATGATATCCACGCGTCGTCGGTTAGGCGCACATTGCCTCGGTAAGAGCATCACGCCCGCACCACAGGTCAGGAAGCTTTACACTCTCAAAAACTCTAAAAACCATTCGGAAATTTAAAAAAAGGTTTGAGTGGCACAGTCGTAATACTAATTCATTGTGGCTTATATACAAAAAAAGTTAAAAAATAATTCTACTATATTTAAAGATAACTACAGAACATTGTATGGCTTTTATTGTTTTTTTTAACGTTTGTAAATAAAAGGTATTACGGTTTTATAACAGCAATCATGAAATTACTTCGTTTCTTTTAATATTAAGAAATAAAAGATAAATTAACTTCATACGCTACAAAAAGTAGAATTAAGTTTATCCCTTTGGTCAGAAATGAGTACTTATTAATCATACTAAACATAATTTATGGAATTCATAATCGTGTAATACATAACTAACTTTTTCCTTTAATTTAACAGTCCCATAGAGTGAATAACCTTCTTGATTAATCAATAACACTCTCTATTTTATATGCAAAGGTGTTGCTACCAACCATCGACATTAATACAATAGTCTAAATATTATTAAATAATAATAAGCGAGATAAGAGTAACGTATTCAACCATCGACTATATTTGGTAACACAGTTCTATTTTCTTTCTCTCTCAAAGGTACACCTACTATTTTCGGTTATTTCTACAGGAATTGTTGTCAAAACATGGCCTAAAGTAATAAGTAGATTAAAAATGAATAAATATTTATAGATACGCGAAATTTTGATAGTAAGTTTTCTCTCTTATTAGCCTAAAAATATATAAATATTATGACTTAATTGAATACATATATTCAAAAATAATAAATAATTGTTATATTGTGATAGTTAAATAAAGATACTAAAATTATAGACAACAATTTAGTACATAAATTAAAAAAATAGCAGCTACACCTTCCTTTAGTAGGTTAGGACCAACGAAATATTTTAAACAAATTCTGAGTGAAAACCAAAATAATTCCTAATTTTCAAGTATAAATGTGTAGCAAAATCTAATTAGCGATTTCATAACCATGGGTAAAAAAGTTTTGGTGTATTTTCCTTTCGCAATCATATTTTACTATCGAGGTGAAGCCAAGCTGGAATAAGCGAAGCACCGAAGGACACTTTTGCTTCGAGTGGGGAAACTTTATGTGTCATTCTCCATTCGCTTCTCTTAAAATGTACGCAAGACGTTCAATATTGTCTTCTTGTTTTGTTCTTACTAAAATACATCAACAAAGTACCGTGCCTGAGAACAGTTTACTAGCTTTTCAATGTTATAGTAAGAGGATTTGAATGGTGAATTTTTTATTAATTTTATTTGTGGGGATCGAAATGTTTCTGCATTGTTGTACAAATTAAAGTTTTAAACACAAAAAACCTGCTTACAAAAATTAAAGTTGCATTACAATATAAAACGAAATCCAGTTTTTTTAAGCTCGTGTAAAATAACCTGTGTAATATGTCCACTGTACTCCGCTTCGGTCATTACTCTAATAAGGTCTTTGATATAAATTCAACCGTTTTTTTCAACCCGTATGTTATACACGGTTTGATGCTTCATAAAATCATGTCAAGTTTGATCATTTCTCCTGACGTGTTGTAATTATTTTAGTACGTTTGTGATCTATATTTAGGTTTTAATACTTTAAAATATTGCCTGTAAAAATATCCTGTATTCAATTATATAAATAACTAAACGTTTCTATCTTAGGGTTTCTTAAGGTTTTGTGTGTAAATTTTGACATTAGGCTTAAAAATGTAGGAGTCCGTCAAGTCTGAAAGTTGTGCAATTCGATGAAGCAATAAAAATCAATATATCAAATCACGTGACGTACACCAAAGTGTTACAATATTTTAGTGTTAATATAGTGAATTTTAAACTATTGTTGGGCTATAATTACGGTGAAAAAGAAAATACAGTAACAAGATAAACAATATTTCATTATATTGAATGAGTTCACAAATATCGTAGCTACCGTGGAAGTCTATTCGATGAAGTTGAATAGGATTCATTCATGAGAATAATCTCTTGTTTCAATATAGTAGCAGTATCAATCGAAAGAGGAAATGTAATTATAATGGTGTGAACCAGTGTTTACCAGACCCGGTATGTTGCAACAATGGTGTGTTGATGAAAAGAGCAAACTAGGTTAATATTGGATAATTGAAATGTGTGATAATATCTAACATGTTCATACAGTTTTAAACATTTCAATAGTTGAAAATTTGATTGTGTGATCCGTGCATCATGGAAAATAATAATATTATGAAATCTCGCGCAATACAGCATTTTACATTGTAGCCCAGATTGTAGATTGACTATACGGGATTATTGTTAGAGAAATGTAATATTACCTAAATATTTAATTACATAGTTAATGAGTTTATGGGAGACGCTGGTTGTGGGATGGTACGGTACATAGTAGAGTGTTACATTCCTACGCTAGTGTTTTTGAGGCAGTTCACGCTGTAGAAAGGGTATGCTAAGTTAATTAAGTTTGACGATTTATATTGATATAGTTTTCTATGAATTCAATACTAAAAATAAATTTGCTTTCAATCCTCTAAAATTCCAGTGCCAAGTTGTTTTTTACACGACAAAGACATTTCAAATCCAACTACAAAGGACATAAAAACAGAATAAAACAAGATAATATACGTACTGCAAATATTTTGGCAAAGTTTAACTCAGAAGCACAAAAACTACAAAATTGGCGAAACTTATTTCCCCCCATGAATCTAAAATGAAATAAATTAACGTGATTTTGAAGTAAGTATTTTTAAATTTATCTAGTAAGCCTGGGTTTATAATTTAATTATTATCCTATTTTATTATGAAAGTTTTATTTTTCAATGAAACGTATTATATAGTATTTCATACTTATTTCACAGTAATTTAAAAAATATAATATGTTATAAGGAGATTACTTTCTTATTTTGTATTCATTTCAGTACTAGAGCTTAATATAAAGAAAAGTTTTTCTGTCCTAAACGCTCACAGATTGTTAACCAAGTTGTATTTTACTAACTATACGCAAACTGGAGTAAAGTAGAACTAAATGCAAACATTTTTAACCGGACACAATCTTTTATAGTTAAATACTAAATAGTAAATTAAAAATTATTTTAGTTTCGTAACTTTTTTATATATTATGTACAAAAATATTCTTACGGCTGTATTATTTTACGTATACAAGGAAGATTTTAAATTTAAATGGAATAAAAGAAATTACGGAAATAAATAACGAGTTTTGCGATGTGGTAATCAAACAATTGACAGAACCCATTTATTCCCACTGCATCTCAGCACGTATTTGGAACTAACTAACGGAGTTAAAGGAGATGTTCACTAAATGCCGACCAGTAACAGTGAAACTTTAGTTTCCTCCTTTTCTCGTTGCAATAAAGTTTAATAAAACGTTTAGATAATATGCAAAAATAGATTGCTTCCATAAGATATATTTGATTATTAAAATCATTATTAAGAGAAAATGTGATTCGATTGAATTTCTATGAGCCTATCTTTTTCTATTACGAACCCACTTAACGCGTGTAAAAAAACTAAAATGATCAATGCATAAAGATGCTTAGTAAATAATTCAATTGATTACTATATGTCAGTATTTTTTACCATTTATCTACCAGGTATAATTACATTGCTATAATAATATAAGTATATAATTGGATTTTAACACGAAAAGTATAAATGTTAAAACATTGTTACAGAATAGATTTCTTGCAATGCATAGTGAATATTATATTTCTCTTCATGTGTTAGGATAAGGAGCAGGAAGATTTTAAACATCACAGAATTCAGTATTATACGTAAAAGCTCAATATGATCGGCACTTTCAGATAAATTATAAACCAAACGCAAACGATTGTAACAAATTGATTTCCATACTTTGTATTAATCATTCAGGAGCCAATCCTACTATGGAACCATGACTCTTACCTGCATGAAATACTCAATTAACTGTCTCTGAATCTGACGTTCAAACATTTTTTTAAATTTTTTCGTTTAATTCAGTTTCCGGGGCTGATTGATGATGAGTTGGAGGGGAGTTTGAAGTTCTTAATGTGCTTTGTTAATAATTGAAACTGCGAAAGAGCTGATTTTGTTTCATTTATATGTCATCTTAGTAACAGCTAAGTTAACTTTTTGTTGGATTCATTTGGTCGTAATAGTATAATGAAAAGTTACTAATTTTAGTTTTCCTTTTGAAAGGAATGTGGTACATTTAAATGCTGATTTTTAATGAAGAATATTGTAAGAATTAGCATTAAAACCACGATGATAAAGAAAGATTTCGTTAAAGTGAAGTGAAAGAGAAATTATTTACCTATGCCGTATTTCTATTATTGGCCGAAAATCGCGTGTATATTTCTCCATTCACAATTTTGCATTCACTAACAAAGTAACCGCAAAGTACGCTCTGAATATTTCGGAAATTACTGGGTATTAAATGCTATACCATAGCTCAAAATAATTAAATTTATAACGCACACAATTTAAAAACTAATGAGACCATCATGTTTGATATCAAATTCAATTTGACACATTATGAAGGTCCGTAATGACAAGGAAAAATTTTGCACAATTGTTTTACCTTAACTTCTTTACACATTGTTTTGTGCAAAAGCGCATATTCAAATAATAACTATTACAAGACATATGTTTGTATCACCTTGCTTTCTTTTTCGGTTTAAGGTATTATGGATGTTGGAATAAAAGGTTAGAGACTGAGACCAAACACACTATATCATTAACAAAACGTGAAGCCTTATTAATCATACATGTCTAAAACTGAAACTATCTTGAATCGCAAAATATGATAGTAAAACTGCTTCACAATTGTAATGCAGTATGTCCTACACATCAAATCCTCAGTTTATAATATCACATGCTCCTTTTTATAAAGTGTTGGAAACTTTAAAACTGGTTACTTATTATTTTAATGGACAGTACTCGTATAAGAAGTTAAAAACTGAAAAAAGATTTTAAACTTATGTAAAATGAACAAAGTTTTGATTTCGTTATCATAACTTTTTATAGTTCTCATGGTCTGTCAGTAAAGAATTTCATAAAGCGTTTAAAAAGAAAGAAAAACTTAATTTAAATTCAGGCGATGTTACATTATATTCTTAAAAATAATTAATGTTCGTGTAAACATGCCAAACAGTATATACATACATTTGTTATATTGGTATTATTACATACTAATAGTGTCTGCCAATGATATGTTGCTTTTTTTATTTACATTTAAGTGATAACCTATTTATGATTACGCTTCATATTTTACACTACTTATGTATACGAAGTTAATCCGAAAAACAATGCAGATCTTTGTCTTTCTAGACGATTAGCACTTTAAATAGTGTCATTGAAAATAAATTATGAATCAACAGCAAAAATTCTCGATTTCTCGATTGGGTATTTATATATGTTGATATCAACGTTCAATAGCTACGGGATTGAAGTAACAGATTGCCTAGTTGTATCTATATTGAACGTTTGGCCTATTATAACGATAAATATCGACGTGGTGAAGATTCCAAGTGCTGTTATTATGTCTTGTTGTGGAGTTGAAAGATACTTCGTGAATCGTGGTTTGGTCTCTGTCTATTTGTCCGACCTGTGGGTAGAGGGTAGTAGGAAGCGGGTAGCGGGTAGCGGGTAGGGGCAGCTGCCTCCACTTTATTACATTATTGAGTGTCGACAAGCTAGAGCTCTACTGTGTATTCTGGCTGGTCGACACCTCTCTGGCCTAAAACCTTGTATAATTTTATTAAATGAAAACAGCGAAACTATTCGTCCTTAGATCATAATATTGAAGTTATTCTAAAAATGTAATAATTTTCGTTAATATAACAAATAAATTTGGGAAGTAAATGTAAATCTCAAAACCTCTCTGTATAATTGGTATGAAACCAACAGCTAAGATTACAACTACTAGTATCGATGAACACTATGGGTATCTAGAACATTCAGTTAAATACCGCTACTTAATTACATGTCCAGTTTACATTATTGTACCTACTTTTTGTTACTGATGTTAGTTCAACGATATTGAATTACATTACACACTTTCAATTATTTATAGCAATACATTGGTAAACTAAAAATTGTTCACAACACTTTGGAATCTATTATATTGAAATAAAATTGTATAAGTCACATACAAAAACTGTTACTTTTTCTGTTAAACATAATATGAAGTTACTGTTCCAAAATCTGACACCATAAAACGCAGAAGGGCCAGCGATCACCAATGCTATTTTTTATATTTGATTCGTGGCTTATAATGTAAATCCTGTATTAAGTGAAATAGTCACGTAAACAAGAATACTGAATGGGTGGATATTAAGTTTTACGTGCACCACACTTACCTGACCGGATGTCTGACACCTGACCGGGAACTGGCGGAGGCGGTACCAGACCAAAGCGAGAGGCACAGAGACACGACTCAGACTGGGTACTGGTACTGGGTACTCGGCACTGGGCAGAAGGAGGACGCCGGCGTGTGCCCGGGGATCGATTCCGCCCTGACTCCCACCCCACCCCTAAACCTACCCCGCTCCCCACTCCCCGCAGCCCTACCACCACAACGCGTTCCTTGAACGTTCAATAACACACTAGACTCTGTATAAGTTGTCGAGAAGGTGATCTATTGTCGAGCGCCTGTTGACGATTGTATTGATTGCCTTGTTGTCGGTACCAGCACAGTGCTGATTTTCAGTCTGTCAGCGGTCAGTGACACGCTCAGTCTTCCTGTAATAACTTTTTCAAAACAGAACTATCGAAGCGAACCTTTAAAATGTGAAATATTCTTGGTTTAACCAACTCTAACAGTCAAAACGTTGAACGTTACTGATACACCTAAGCTACAGCAGACCGTAACACTATTACCCTGATAAATCAAAAGAAAAGCAAAGTAAAGATATCTAATTTTACCAGGCGATGTTAGGTTAAGAAGTCCTCTCTAACACTTAACCAGCGAACCTACGGCTGAAAAGATCCAAAAAGGTTAAAAAAATGAAAGGAAGTTAAACTATAACTATAAAATAAAATAAAATCGTTTAAATGTTATTCGGAGCATATACTTTCTACTAAAATATATTTATTGGGTGCAAAATAATAGGAGAATATTGGAGTTGTCATTCTAAAACTTGTTTGTTGTGCTTACTTTGAGTCATTTATTTACGAACAATAAGGATTCATGTGAAACTGTAAACTAAGAAATGAAGAGGAAAAATTTAATAACGGTAATTTATTCTAGACAGTCAGTTACGTATCCACGCAAATGTTGTGGGAGATAATGAAGATTTTATAGACTGGCTTCTCAGGAATCTGGGGATTTATAACTCTCCTTAGTTTTCAGGAAATCCAGTGATAATAATTTGACTTTTATGGTTAAGGTGCCGGTAGTAAAAAAACCTTTAAAAATAATGTATGCGCTAACGAAACGCTTAGTACTTTTTATTTTTAAAAGATACAAAAAGGCTTAAAACAGTATACTAAATAACTAGAAAAATGTAAACTGTATTTTTAGTAATAGTTTAGCGTGGACTAAATATATATAAATATGTAAGAAATATTACAAAATTACACTAACATAATTAACTGGTTTATTTCTTTGTTTCAACAAAATTCGGCTAAAAACAACTGAGTACCAAACAGTTTTATTAAATATATACAATTATATTTATAATGGGACATCTGCCCTTATTTTAAAAATATAAATAAAGAATTAAATGTGTATGGGGTTTAACATTGTTATTATTAAACTAAATTAAGGAGATCACCAGTGCAGTGTTTTAGGATGTCAGTTTTAATTAATTTTATAAAACCTGCGCTTTTAATCAACACTAATTTTATATTAGGATAAATCCTAATATTCTCCATGGCAGGGTAAATCGTGTCCCCATGTAAGATGTTAAAAAATATTAAAATATAACGGTGTTGGGCTTATAAGTCATGAATGTTATTCAGTCAACAGTGACTTTCCTCTTTCCTACCCGTTTGGCCTGTGATAAATCAGTGGAATATATAAATAAGCATTAACAAATGCATTTAAATATTATTATTTTTAACGAATCAAAAATTAATAGTATTTATCATCAAATACATTTAGTATGTATTATTTGTTACATAAACAGACATTTATTTTGAGCACGTTCTTCTGAAAAGGTTACATTTTGCTTAATTCTTTACTGACTATACAATTGGCACCAAATGCCATCGAATTAATATTGAAATAAGACAAGGTATCGAATTCATTCCCACATATTTTCCTGTTGACAGAAGATTTAGTTGAGTTTTCAAGTAATCTTTTTGAAAGCATTTTACTCAGTAGCTCTTCTCGCTGTTGACTTTCAGAGAGTTGTCAAGTTGAGATATAGAAGCTTACAGGAGCTAAAAAATTAGAAAACTAAGTTTTTCTCAACTGTAAGAAAATTTTGAATATCATGACATTTAAAAAAAATACTGTTTACAGCAAAGTTAACACTATTTAATGAATAACACCTTTGTTATTAGAATAAAGATTATTGTATACAAGATAAAAAATTATCTAGCGCAATTAAAAATCTAATTTAATTGTTTCTTTATTGGAAAGACAAGTGCACATTTTAGCCAACAAGCAGTTAAGCGTTTTGGCAACTTGAATACTTAAGAATTAATAATATAATCAATATGATATCAAATTGCATGTAACACATTTTTTCAAATTTAAAATTCCTCAAGCTTTATTTTTAACTACAATTACATATATATTTATATAGCTCCCTTTTAGTAATATAGTTGATACAACTGAACAAAAGTTATGTAGATATATATGCAGCCATACCTAAAGAAGTATTGCTTCTTAATTTTACGTTAACCAATAAAAATGTAATGTAATGATGAAATTATGGTGTAAGTCATAACGTGTTTCGTATGAGTACGTCAGAAATCCACGATGCTGAAAATAATATTGACATACCACAAATAAAGCGAATGATTAATCTGAATATGTTCTGAATACAATTTTTGCTAAATATTTTTTTAAGTTTCCAAACAAAACAGAAAAAAATTTAAAATGTTGCAGATGTTTATCATAATGTTATAAACCTGGATATCACTGAGAGATTTGCATAGATCTGAAAATAAACTTGTTTAATTTATTTGATAACATTGAATTTGTTCTATTCTTACTTATTATTACTAGCTTTTTAAATTACTATAACATAATAGGTACTATTTGATAAGTATATTAAAAATTTTCTAAGATCATAGTCCGATATTGTGATCAAAAAGTTTAATCTATATTAATTTCAATACGTGTACATTAAAATACATGTTTTGTAATATAACAAACAATAAGGAGTTATCATAAAAAGTTAGAGTTTCATATATTAACGATATTATTCTTCAACGTATAAATAATAAAAAACTGCTAGATACAGATTCTAACATTTGCCATACCAGTAATACCGAAAAATACATCTAAAACAATATTAAAGATTATCGATTAAGAAGGACTTTATTACAAACTTTACTGTTATTGTATATTAAATAATAAGAGTTTAAGGTAATTTAACTAGAAATTTGAATGGAATTTAACCTAATATGCATTTTTAAAATGTTATCAAACATGGAAAATTTAAAGATTATTTATAGCACTAGCCGATACCTGCAGCTTCAAACGCAATTATATATATGTTCGACTCAATATGTGTATGTGTGTAGATCTAGGAAAGCATCTCCTGTAAAGTAGCTTTATATTCTAGTCAAAGATATTTCCAGTGCCCCAGAAGAATTTGCCACAAATGTCCTGATAAAAAGAATATATGTAAACACTAAAGACTGATACTACTACTTCTTTCAAATAGGGTCAACTTCCGTCTTTTACAAACTTCTTTCGGTCTAAAATATTTCCACGGCTATAGTTGATTTTGCCTTGTTGTCATGATGAAGAAAAATATACATACATACTTAAAACTGAGAACTCCACTGCGCTCAAAAACATCAACTCCCGGTATAAGAGAAAAACCCTTGGTAAGTTTATGCAACATTTCAGTAATATTTATTTATATAGTTGTAGTCAATAAGGTCTTGTTTTTTGAACTGTAGTCTGGGAAAAAATACCTCTTAATAGGCGTCTCTAGGAGGGAGTTTCGAAAATAGTATAGGCCTATATTCATGCCAGGGAACGTAAGAGTGTCTATGTATAATTTCAGTGCAATCCGTTGAATAGTTTATGCGTGAAAGCAAAACAAAAATAACATACTTGCACTTTCGAATTTATAATATTAATATGAAAATAGGATATAAAATTATCTCTAATTAGTATATTGAAGATCCTTGAAAACTATAATATAAAGAAGAACTTCAAGTTAAAGATAATCTCTTTAAGTTTATCCTTTGAGATTATTTAAGAGAAAAGATTTAATTTCAACTTAAATATTGTTGTAATTTAATAGAAAAGAAAATATAATGTATTTCAGAAGTAACACTAGCTGAAGTTACATGTACTTTGCTACAGTAAAAGACCATTAATATTACGTGTGCAAAGGTTGCAATTAATTGGTCCATGGGAGAAGTCAATCGTTAAATCCACTCCTGCCATTTTCGCCACAGCTGTGTTATAAAAAAATAGCTTAGTATATTCAGATAAACAGTTGAAGATAAAAAGTTTATTTATTGTAAATTAAACCCAGTATCTTCAATATCTCTTTAAAAGTTATCAAGATTTTAAGATTAGTTTAGATAAAAATTAACATTTCACTAAACTAAAGTCTCATGCAAATGTAGTCCCGCGAAAATTCACAAATTTAACATTCTTCTTTAGCCAATAAATATTTTCAGGAACTCAACGTGTATGGAATAATTATCAAATGGGCATACTGACACCACTTTCATGTCAAACTCACGTGTTAATTAAAAACTCTAAGATCTTCGTCGAGTGCTCAAAAGCATGGAAACTGGCTAGGACCAAAAGGCTAGTTAGCTTTGACGTTGAAAGTCTGTTCACTAAGTAGCATTTCCTGAATCTCTGATTTTTTTAAAGAAGAACAAATACTAAACTAGAGAACTAGACTTCCGCAATCTTGGAGCTTGCATAATTATGGACTTTATACAACTATTTTTAACTAGACGTAAAATTGTCTAAAGATGAGGAAATGAATGTAGGGTTTTCTTTGTTGCCCATTTTTTGGCTATATCCTGTGTATAGCCTTTTACGTGGATAAAACTGTTATTGTCTTTTCTCATAGAAACAATAAATTAAAAGAAATAAAACTGAATTTTCACCTGCTATTCATAGCAATGCTATGTCCATTCAAATGAAAAAAGTCCAAATAATAAATTTTTGACATGAGTATGGAAACGTATGTAAAATAACAGCTTCTACAAAGAAAGCGTACGGGGGTCACTAAGTACATTTTAAATCCATCCATTAAAATCTTTTAAAGAAGGATTTGCATATCCTTTACTTAAAAGTGAGTTCATGTTAAGAAAAAAATAAACTAAAGGAGGAATTGGAAAATTTTTTGAATCTTATAAAATTGGATTCTTTTTGTGTCAATTATAACTGAAAATTATAGAAAATATTATCTTGTCAAAAAATTAAAACATCGATAACATTCCTTGTGCTTGAGAAGGCGGAGAAAATTAGAAGAGTAAGCAGAAGGTACAGCATTAGAACCACTTTTGGAGCCCAGTCACTGTTAGGAAAATGCTGTAAAATAAACCAATGATCTAAAAACATTCGAGAGCAAATTTTCAAAGCTAATACCTTCAATTTATTACACAACTGAACTGAAGAATTTTAAAAAGAAGTGGCGGCGAGTTACTTAGGAACTCGACGTAATATGTGTTATTTTGACATCATTACATTATTATCTTATGCTCCTGATCTGACATGCTCTTGCATGGTTCATGGGATATAGTTCTTCTTGGTATTATTTTCGATGAGTAAACGGTCAGGCCTCATTGCAATCTCTGGCATAAAGTGGAATCCCGTGACTTTTCTTCAAAACGGTTTATTTATTATTTAGTTTATTTATTTATTTTTTGCTGTAAAAGAGTAATTAGGAATATTTACTAATAGTATGTATACAGTAGACTAGAATTGAAAAATACAATTTTATAATACTTGTCATATGTGGAGCTAGCTATCTTTGTTGTTCCATGTAATGCCTTCTTGGAATAGTTTGATCTTTTATACTCTAATTTGCATTTCATTTTTTAATATTTGAGTTTGTGAACTGCTGCCTTTCATTAGGACTAACCCTATGTTGTTTTAAGTTTAAAATTCTCGGTACTCTTATTACACTTTTCCTAGAGAGAATAGTTTTTATTATTCGCAGATTAACTCGACGGAAAAAGAAATAAATATTCAGCTATGACATTGTACGATGCACGTATGTTGTTGTACGCTGGCACTAAATAATAATTATTACAATCAATAAGTTAGTGGAAGAGATTTTCTATATTAAATATCACTCCTAGACACTATAGAAGAGGATGGCGGGGGAGGTGTGAGTGACTGCATGGTACCGTCTAAATTACTGGTTGTTAAGGAGACGCGTGTTAAGAGAAGTGTCAAAATACTATACACAACAAAAATCACGGTGCCTTTAATTGGTCACAGTCAAGCAATGCCAAACTTAAAACTAATGTAATTTGTGTAACCTTTGACACTTACAGGTAAATAACGTATAATAGTCTTAATAATGATTTTGGACGTACTATCAAATTATTATAGAAAAAATATGCAAGTTGCATTTTATATCGGGTGTACGAAATAATACAACCAATTTTTTACATGAAATTAAATATTAATACCTTTTTAAACACCTGTAATAAGATTAACCAATATGCATTATTATTGGGTGCAAACTATATAAGACCAAGAACATGCATGTTTATTTCAGTAAAACTTTATGTTTCTCACGGGTTCAACATTTATTATTACTTTAATATCCTTCCACAGACAAATCCTCGTATATATTACTTAACAAGTATTTCAAGCAACCACCTGACATTCGTTCTCCAACTGTAATATTCATTTGTCACTGCTCATGAGTTTTCTCTACAAAATACATTGTAGCGAACAGAATATGTCACAACTTTAGTTTTAGCAAAATGATACTTATAATTTTTAATAAAAGGATACTTATCATACACCCCATTTTTTACTGGTAGGTATCAAGCCAGAATCGGCAGAGTGAGCACAAAAACATCTTCTACATAACTGTAATATTAGCAGGTAATACTGACCATTAAAGTTGCTTACAATCAAACAACCGTTTATTAAATATTTGAATATGCCATGGCTTATGAAGCGACCACATATGCCGTTCCTGAACAGAAATAATTTTACTAGGAGTGGTTGAAATAAACTAGAAACTACACGCGTTAGACAATAGCACGTCAGAACATGGAGGACTGCTTTCATTCTACCTGCATACTCACATCTCGCGCGTGCACATAAGTCTATTCAAACAGATTAGTGAATTAAGCTGTTCTGTTTGCATCAGTCTCAATTCCAAGTACAGAGTGGGGAGATCGGATTGATGAAATCGGAAGGATAGAACATGAAAATAGTGGCCACTTCATATCGCAAATAAACTTTGAACATTATTTGTTTCATTTTGAAAATTAACTGTCTGCTAATTAGTTCAATTCATGTTATTTTAAGTTACTAATACTTGAAGTTCTTTCATACTTACTATTAAAGAGGACTTAGTCATGCAGGCATGCATTAAAGGATCTATCTCTTGCCCCATTATAGTTTTTGTATATTTTTGAAACTATAATTCCCCTCCCCCCCCCACGATTCCTAGGTATTTTACAGTTCAGCTTGCTAAGAACACGAGAAGGCAGGGTCCGTGTCCTACGCCTTGCGGACTGAACACATCGGCCACAATGTCACAGAATTTTGGGCTGATTTAATTAAAATCATCAATAATCATCAACGATTTAAAAAAAGGGTCCGAATACAAACCTGGCTAAATTTGTCTTTTAAATACTTGTTCAAATTTTATATATATATATATATATATATATATATATATATATAAAATGTGTATGTATATATATACATTTCGAATAATATTGCCATTTTCAAGAAGGATACAAAAAGTGTATACATATTGTTTCAAAGATGCCTCTGCGCATTAATTTTCTGCATACAGTATATATATATATATATATATATATTTGGTACGTTTGTTATTGGTTTGTTAGCTTGTTAAATTAAAGTATTATTGTTGGTATAATATATGACTATGATACAAACGTATCAAAATACAGAAATATTTACTAAAAAGAAATTATTTTTTTAGCATGATGTTTGTTACACATCATATCAAAATAACATCAGGCTTTAAATATTCTGACACTTATACGACATAGCGGAAATCTCAGTTTTCTATAAGCTCAAATGTGCTGCAACCAGGTGTCTCAATATAACACGTGGCAAAGACACCACTGCGTAACATTCAGCTTAGGTTGGGCATCTCAGGTACTTTGCCAGGAGTAAATTATGCTTAATTTCTTAACAAACTATTACAAAATGCCCGTTATATTATAAATACTAGAATTTTCAAAGCTAATTTTTAAATCGTCAATTGTTTTCTGGTTCACACTAATCTGTGGAAGAGATTATGGACTAGGAATTGGGTGGGATTTGCATTATTGCAAAACAAATTATGGCAATTATTAAGGTTTTAATGAACCACATTACTGTCATATTCTAGGAAAATAGCTGGTTAATACATACTTGAATACAGTTGAAGTGGTATTAGATATTAAATTTGTATTGTAATTGTTACTGCATTGCTGTAATTGACAGCTAAACTGATACAAAATAGTCATGTGTTTCATTTTCTAACACAAAATATTAAACTTTTCAAGTACAATAGATATGTTATTATTATGTTACGAAATGTATCATCAAATGCTTTTTGCGACAACGAAACGTGAAATATTTGAAATTTAATCTATTACCTACTATTTGAATGTCAACATACATTTATATCTGCACACGTAAGAACTGATTAAGAGTAGGAAACCTGATATTTTTTTATATTTCTAGTAAGAAAGTACTATTCGTTTCGTAAGACTAGTAAGCTTTACCAAGTTAATTTAGTACAACCCGATATTTGACAAATTATTACAACTAATTACGTGATATCCATTACTAGTTACTAGTTACTATTACTAATGAACAAGTAAGTTAATTTTAAATCTATACTTTGCAATTTCCGTCTCCTTTTATTATGTCAATCCAGGGGTCTCTGCCAATTCCAGCTGCTCTTTACAAAAGATTGCTGCTCTTTACCACAGAATTTCATACATGAAGGCGTAGTAATGGAACTTCATTTAATGCAACTGTTCTTTTGTTGTTTTTGTGAGGATACAAGAATATTTTTTTATTACAAATAAAGCTCAATAAAGCAGGGAAATGTAAGAACCATACTATTAAAGTGAGTGGCCAAATAACTCTGTAGCACAGTATGTGCAACTCAATAACAGTTAGTGGATCGTGACTTATACGCGGTTATACACCTGTTGGAATGTCTAGCACATCCAGGTGGAATCTGTGGAAAGTGTTTAATACTACACTTTTGATACTACTACAATGTAATACTACACTCTAGATTACTATTATATCTAAATTATATCTATTATATAGTACCGGCACTTTCTGAGCTGATTTTACTATAAAAAATAAAGAAAAAAGTTCATATAAACATGGGTCCGGAAATGCTTCCTTACTGGGTTATGGCCAATTGAAGATTTCACCAAAAATTGTGTGCAGGAGGTCAAATGATGATTTGCCGCGTGTTTATGAAGAGATATTTATAGGCGAATGCAACTTTTTCTAACGGATTTTTAGATGAGAAATTGAATAAAGTTCATCTCATAGCTGTATCTCATTTAGTTTTTTTTGTTATACTACAAAAAACAGAAATAAAATAATTTTGAAAACACTTTTTTAAGGTTTAACGGACAATTATTTTGTTAAATAGGCATTGAAGACCCACATTTTTACAAAGAAACTTGCAGAAAAATTTAATTCTGAATAAAATTATGTGCCACACGGCTATTAACAGCGAAGTATTAGTTTCTGGAATTTAATTTTACAACAAACATTCTACCAAGCAAGAAATACGTATTTAGTAAATAAAACACCGTAATGTAATGATATAAGGTACACAAATAATTGATTAGCATACAATTGTAAATACGATTTTAATAGATTAATGCTCAACTAAAAAACAATAATACTATTACTTTTTAGGACTATCCAAATGGTTACATCATGTACCTAAATATCTTTGTCACGTTAGCTTTACAGAAGGTAAATTATGTTTTTATAAGTTGGTATCACAAATCAGCTGTTCAACAATACACTGCAATTTATTGAGGAATCCAAATTATTTGTTACCAATTCTGTACTAGTTTAATGAGTGCAATTTAATACAATTAATTTACTACTCGTTTGTTAGTGAAGTGTATTTTAAAGTAACTTACTATCACAATTGCAATGCCTTTGTTATTTACAACGGAAGAATATGCCGACATGGTATTTGTCTTAAAAAATTGGATATATTTAAAAATAATTTTAATTCATTTATAAATAAGGTAAATATTATCTTTTAAACTTAAGGTAGTAACCGAGTTTTGTTAAAGTTTTTAATTACTATTATATATTGTATTATATTTTTAATTTTTTCTTGTGCTGATATAGAAACAGTTAATTTTTACTCAGCCTAATAATGATTTTGTAATTGCAGTAAAAATTAATAAATGAGAAACACAATTTTACAGTTTTAGTCTATATTTAAAGTATTTCAATTACTTAGAACAGTTGTATGTACAGAGCATTAATTAACCTCTTTCGTTTTGCCGAAATATGAAATGAAAACTACAGTAACAAATAGAGCTGTGATATTTGTATGTTCATAATAATGAAATACTCGTGGAAGACAAGGTTATAAAAGTGAATGTTCCATATGATATTTAGTGAAATAAAATTAATGCATAACATAAAGCTAAATATAAATTATCTCCAATCGCGGGAAAAGAATCTGACTACGAGGTGGCTATTCATGACCTGATCCTGATGACGTCGATTGTAGTTGACGAACGTACATTTGAAATTTACAGACTTCTCAAAGTGACTAAGGCTGTTTTCAATTATGCCTTTCCAAATTTTAAAAATTATCCCTCAACTCAACATTATCCCCTTTTATGGAAGTCGCACATTAACTATTTTAAAGCCCTGGCAGGTAAATCGCATACATGAGCGTTACTTTTAAACCCATAATTTACCTTGGAACACTATTATGGGTAGTGTACTACCTTTACATTATTGAATCCTGTAAATGTTTCTTTAAAATTAATGATGTTATGCATGAGGGAAATAAAAAGAAAGGTATTCCTCAAATTACAATTTTGGAAAGGTGTTTCTTTTTATGTCAGAGTGACACAGAGTGAGCTACTAGAAAACATTGGGACATGCTTTATAGAACCACTAGACAGTACAGTATTCTAAAATAGAATTTCTTTGCAGCAATCAGTACTTGCCTAAAAAATGTATAGCTAGCATTCAAATTTATATACTAAGGCCTGCTTTATAACGACATATTTCGTCATTTAACTAAAGGAGTGACTGATAGTTCTTAAGTTAAAGGTAGGGTTCAGTATACGGACCTATTTACGTGGTTATATATTGCTGGTGTGGACGACCTTTTTCAATAGTTACATCAGCTTAGTTTTATGTCTGTACATTCTCTTCACACCTAGCTCCCTGGTAAATAGAATATACTGCAAAAGTCACGCCAGAGGGAATTCACTCATGATAAGGTTGTCAATAGCATATTTGGCAGATTGTGGACGGATATTCCGCGACGGCCCTTTGCCTTTGTCACATTCCCCAAGGCTTCCTTAGGTAATATGTAAAGTATCTGCAGTGAGGTAGCCACCCCTATATTTACTCCAACAAACTGGCTAATTTACATTTCACGTACGGTAATGTCAAGTTGAAGGGAGTATCTTTCATCTGGAAAATCGTCAGATAAGCTCCAGTAATATGCGTGGGTGAGCGTAGTGGGGCCTCTGAGCTTCGATTTCACACGTGATGGTTAGCGATGATAAATTGTGTCATCTCGTACGACTTTTGGCTTTGATGTATGACTAACTTCAAACCCTCAGTTAATTCCTCACACGCGATTAGGTGAAGGGGAGCTGAACGGCATAGACTCCTCTTCACATCAGTGTCCGTAACTTAATCTGTGACGATTGTCGACTCTGAAATTACGTCACATTTCTGGTACCCGAACGTTGATAATGATACCGCTCCTTAATTGATACTGCAACGACCAATCTAGAATTTTTACGGAAACTGAGTATAAATTCAAGTATCTTTGGTCCTGAGTCTGTATAAAGAGCATGAATTGGGGAAACGTGGTTTGCCGATCAATGGTAATCATCGGAGCGACATTTGTTAAATCTGCCGTAGACGATACTACTAAAAGGCCATTGCTAGAGGTTCTTTAACAGGCGACTGTGTGAGGGAACAGAGATGGGCAGGATATAATATGAAATGTACATATACCAAGGTATATTAGGAAATGGAAGCCAAATATGAAAAGGAAGCAAATAGCGTGAAAGACATATTAAGACTTCCACCTGTTGCTAATTTTTTTAGAAATTAGGGATACACTAACTAACTAAATATAAAAAATTAAAGTAAAGTAAAGATGTCTTATTTTACAAGGTGAAGTTAGGGCTAAGAAGCCCTCTAACACTTCACCTGGGGACCAACGGCTAACCCAGGCGTACCTGGTGCTAAAATAGTACGTGATGAACTGTACGTCAAAGAGAAAATGCACTACTGTTGTATAATAATGACCTTGCTACTTGTGTTATGCTAGGGAAAATATTATTATGTATAACAGCATGTATAATTTTATCCTACAACATCCCGACAAGGAATAGTTCTGAAGTTAAAACTTCTCCAAATTATAATATTAAAGAGGTCAATTATATCTGGGGTAATTTCTACATTTACACCAAATTTCTTACATTTTTAGCCAAAAAAATAAATAAAAAAAAAAAAAAACAGGATTTCAGGATTTGAGTGAGGTTACAAATCCTCTAGGAGGGTTCATTTTTGGCTGGTTTACATCTGGCAGTAGAACCTATAATGGATACAGTAAAGATCAAAGTGTGACTTAAATCTGGGATGTCCAAATGGATATCAACCAAAAGCGGAACATCACTAATAGCAAATACCGATATAATGAGGTAAAAATTATTGGTATATATGTTTCGTTTGCTGCGGGGAATGGCTGTGGAAGTGGGTCTCTTCAAGTTAAATGGTTACAAAGCCTAAACGTGAGGTAGTACGGCTTACAATGCCCGCTTTGACGTGAAGGGGCTAAAACAGGGCCTTCCCTTCATGCGAGTAGAATAATTTAATATCACTCATAATATTTTATCACTGAAAAAATTAAAATACAGAGTTCCATAGAATTTAAATGTTAAGTACACTAGATTAACGTTGTGTCAAAGTTGAATTTAAATATTTTGTGGAGTTTAAAATTATAAAAATGACTTATTCGTGTATATGAGTTGTCATCACTGCTTGGAAACTTAATCTTGTACTGTGTTGTGTAATAAGGCTATGGTAACGAATAAGTGTTATTTTGTTGTATTGTAGATGTCCTACCGCTTTATTATTTTTAACGTATTCATGTAAATCATTTATGGGAAGAATTTACATATTACTAGCAATAATTTGTTTTAATGTGACATACAGACTGTTCTGGTCAGGAAGATCCAAAAGCCTAAATCAGTTCTGCCTAAACATATAAGTATTAAATTATTGTAACTTTTATATTTGAGCTCTTCAGAATATTCTTACCGTTATTTTATTTAATCTCATCTTAGCAGTAAATGTTACTTATGATATAGAACTTATAATAGGTGTGAGAAAGTAATCACATACAAACCTTCAGAAATACCTTCTAATAAGTGTTATTATTACGCTTTTAAATTATTTTTCTTGTGCCACATGGAATATGTTTAAAACTTCTCTGTTTTAAGAAACGCTTATCGTTATTTAAAAATTTATATTTGCTCGTAATGATGGCTTAGTACCTTTCATAACTTAAAATACATTTTGATACACTTCTGTCGTATTAACTTAAGTTACCTAATATATATATCAAACGTAACTGAATTTCAACGATATTTTTAACCTATTAGGAGATGTCTTACAATGATCGTACATTAAATGATTAGCTAGTGACAATTTGTTGTTATCGATTTTTTAGACTTTTTAGGGTAAAAGTAATAATAGTATGTGTTGGGAGCTTCTGTCTTGTTTAGGGTAATACTATTCACTATTTATTTCTTACAATACATCGTGCCAAAAGAAAATGAAGAAATAATTATATATTATTCTATAAATACTTGAAAATACAATATACTTGTTACGTTACTAACAAATGTTACCTTAGAATATGTATAAATATCATATTAATCATGCACTTAAAATCTGAAATAGGTTACACATACAAATACATAAATAAATCGAAGTAGTAAATTTAATTCAAACAACGTCCTTTTAGTTAACTGCGAATACAATAAAATATATTTATGTTTATATTAAGAAATATATCACGTATCAATAAAACAAAGACACTAACTCCCTGCTGTAAGGTGAAAGCATCGAAATTTCCCTAAAAAGTTGGATAGATTAAATTTTAAAATGGAAGTTGCTTGAAATTATCTCCACCATACACAAAAGTCATATAGTGTCATTTCAATATAATACAGTAATATGGTATTCGTTTATAGCATTCACACATATATAATATGAGCGAAAAGAACTTCTGTGGTCTGTAGTTTCTATATAATATTTTTCTATATTGTTTTATAAGGTGTAAAACAAGGTTGAATTTTAGAATTCATCATTATATGTATACATATTAAAGTAGAGAGGGACGGCTGAAAAACGGCATAGAAATGTGGCAGTCACCTCATCACTTATCTCCTGTTGAATATCAATTACAGAGGGAAAATTTAGCTTGGATTCAATTAGCGTGCATTTAGAAATAAAAACAATCCATTGTACAAGCAAACACATATTCAACAAAAACTATACCAGTACTGGCGGCCGCGTTTTATACATGGATGCGCCTTAAGACCATATTCGCATGCCCGCCACGCATCGCCTGATAAATCGACGATAAATGAATAGTGCGGGAAACTGTTTCATATTTCAGCATTACACGGAATCCAGTTTTTTGCTGACGGCCATAAATCAGTATATTTACGAATTACTACAAATCTGCGACACTTTCTTGGATTGTAATGTACACAACAAACTAAAATAAGACAATATCCTTAACATTCCCGTACACCGCGATGAGTGCAATTCCGATCATACGGACATATCCGTATTCCACGTTAAGGATTTCAAGCATTAGTCATTGCTTATACTACCAAATGTTAATAAAACTAAACAGATTGTCCCATAAGCGTATGTAAATGCTTTTAAAATGTCGTTCTGCAGCAATTACTTGACCTTTACTCTTCCATTGCCCATTAATTAAAAAACATTTTCTCAACGATTCTTCCATTGTGGTATAATTGTCCTTGTTAGTTTGATTTGTATACCTATCTTAAAACGTTATATTTAAGATAGTTTCTATATTGATGTGTTACTAAACAGTAAAACTAGGAAATTATTTCCACTTTTAATTCATGTGATTGTATTTTCAGGATATTCAAACTTTATTTTTAAGATATACTCTACATGTTGTGACCACAGATCAACTATTCAGAATTTTTTTATTGTTTACTAATTAAATTATTATTATTACTATACAACAAGCATAACAGTTTAATTATAATAGATAAGATGTAGTAATCACATAACTATTGGTTTATATTACTAACATGTGATAATGTGGGATTATTTAAAAGTATATGTCAATTGTAAATCGCACAGCTGTGTGAAAGTGATGTCCTGCCATGTGTTACAACCACACAGTCTTAGTGATTTTATATCATAGTGCAAGACATTACATAGTGCACACATTTTAGCATGAATTGTAACATTCTGAACTGTGTACACATGTACATTCTTGTCACAAACCGTTAGTACTACGGCAGTAACTTGAACTTCACCCTTCACACATGGGTCAAACGTACTCCTATAAGTTTCCGCTATCATGGTAGGTATTGATTGACCTTCTTAATTTGGTTTCAGAACTTTTAGGTTTAAACTTTATGTTGTATGATACCAGTTGGAGGAATTTAGCTGTGCTCGTAGACCCCGAATACTACCCTTTCAATAAATAAACGCTATCTGTGTGGCGGGTTGCGTTTACGTGTGGCTAATTGAGATGAAGGTGCAACAATCTCTTTAACGACTTTAAACTCACGATTTCGATTTATAGATTAGTATTGACAAATACGTTATTTTCCAAAACACGTTAAACAACACTATAACAACTGAAAAACAAGGATAAGTCCTATTCTTGCTAGTATTTGGTATTCTCTTATTATTTAATTTAACCACAGTGCTGACTGTCACAAAACAGACTGATTGTAGTGAGTGTGAGTTATTTGGGTCAATACGATTCCTGAAAGGAGGGCTTTACCCATGAGTCACAGGATATGTTTTCGGGACGCAGCGCATAATGTTAACCCGCCACCCCTCCCGTCGATCACCACACACTCAAGGTCACGCGCGCAGCTAAATTCCTCGAACTGGGCTGGAATAGTGGCTTTTTTATAATATTTTGTATTTTGTTTTAAGAAATCGTAATTTCAGCTATATGGTCAGTGCCAATAGCGTGTTCAGATTTTTTTAGTTCTTTCTGACAGAGGTAATATTCTGTAAAGAAACAACACAGTCTTTTTCTATTAATTTATAAGGAAATTACTACAATGTGAGAATTTAAGAGTAATAAGAGATAATTGTGTAGTTGTTAATTAATTCTATGTACATGTTGTAAGAATTTGGTTTAACATTTTATTATATATATATATTTAAATATATATGAATGCAGCATATGATGTATTTTTATTTTAGAAATGGAAAATAATTCAAAAGTTAATAAACAAAATAATACCGACGACAAATTAAGTATCTAAAATAGGCCTGAAAAATACATTGGGGATGAAGAGATACATAGATTTAATTTACTTGAGTGTATGTTGTAGAAACAGTTTTACAATTACAATAATGCGACAGTTTTACTTGGAATCAACAAGTATGAGTAGCAATGGACTAAGTATGTCATACACGCAGCAAACAATGATCTTACATCTCACTGTACAGTTGTTAGTATTTGTTTTGTTGATAAGCCTTGCATATTGAAAACATTGCAAGAACACTGGCAATGTATGTATCGCCGAGGTTAAGCTAAACGCTTCAGGTAGAAAACTGGAGAGTGCCAGGGTCGCATTGTCACGTATGGTGACTCAATAGGGCTGAGGACGACTGCACTAGCAGGGACGTGATAACAACAAGATTATATATATATATATATATATATATATATATATATATGTGTATATTTATATACTTATATATATTTATATATATAATTCTTAACCGCTTTAAACTGTCCAAATTTATTAGTCGGTTAAAATCCATTTGAAGTTTGAGAAATAACAACCAAACTCGAACTTTTAATTTCCTTTATCTGTACTTAATAGACCAAAAATTTTATTTCTTCATTCTAATTATTCATGTTTTCTACTTCCATTTTAGAAAATAATAACTGTATAAAATTATCAATAAATCTATCAACATTTGTTTTGTGTATGATTGACCATTTTGTATTGTTGAAGTTCTACAAATATAAAATTGAAATTATTTGTTATATTATAACAAATATTTATAGAAATATATTCAATCCTAAATTCCTCCTTATAGGTTTACAAACAGACAGACAAAGTAATCCAGAGTAAAGATCACTGTTATAAATATTTTTATAGAGGAGAGAGTATTGACAAAAGATTTTTAGTTTTAGTAAATATAATTTAATATGGTATGAGAAACCCAAACCTAAGAAATTTGTAAATAAATTGACACATTTGAAAAATCTGCTTAGAATATTACATCATGGACACGAAATAGTATTAACATTTGTTAAATAGTATATAAATAATTTATATAGGGTTGATTAAGTGTATGATATCACTAACTAATTTAATGAAACCTTTTTAAATAAGTTTCTTTAATACAACGAGCAGTTACAGTTTATTGACTAGACATTTTAAGGAATAAGATAATCCAATGACGTAGTGTTAAATCGCACTTAACCGTGTTCAATCAGCAGTTTGAGATTGCCTTCTACCGTTTATAGGCAGGTTATCACATCTGACCGGTCGGAATGTTTCGTTGCTTCAACCGTTTTCTCAGTCATTTACTGAAATAGACACTCAAAACCTTTTAAAATAATGTTATATCGTTCTCACGAAGTTTAATTTTACTATTCTAATCCCAGAGTTTATTTATAATTATTTGCATATTCAGTGTTATAAAGTACTGCCACACCACTTGTTATTAAAAATATGGTGGTTATCGAAAAGGATAGTTACATTACCTGGATTACAATGAACGATATACGATCTTTTAGTTAATTCTTGACAGTTATATGTTGTTTGATAAATAAACAGACAAATGCTTTTACTGAACCATGACGTTAATTAACACACTACCACTTATCAAGTGTGTGAGTTTATTTGCTTAGTCCCTTAATACTTGATAATTTGTATTTTATTTATCAATTATCCTAAGTAACATACTGTTTTGTTTGTATGTTTTGGAGATGCTGTATAACAGGAGTACAGCAAATTTCAGTTTTGTTTAGTAGCAGTTATGCGAGAATACATGCTTATAACTTAATATCAGCACAACGCCCGTCTCCATAGTAGATCTTTAAAGACAAAATTATCTGCCAACTCTTATTGCAAACCGTCATATTAAGTATGGGGAATTCTTACACTGCCTTGCCTTCAACATATGTCGTCAGTAGGGTAAAACTGAACTTATCTGCTAATTAAATTTTACACCAAGATAATATTTCAAATCAGTGGAAAACCTACAAAAGTTAAAACTAATACTCTAATTACACGACACCTCATTCCATGAGACAAAGTTGGGCGATCGTCTTTGAACAAGTTTCAACGCTACGACCTACTAACTTGGATACTATAGGAGAGTGACTTATCTGGTGACGGAAAAAAATGAAATTCCTATAAACCATATTACTTTTTTCCTTAGGACGGTCTCAGGACTGATGCAATTGGTCCTTATACCACAAAAATGTCCACACTAAGAGTGTTGATGTTGCTGACATCGGATTTATCATACAGGTAAAAAAATTATAAAAATAACTTTACAAATCATACGTTCAATACACTTTCCTGGAGAAGTTAAATTGTAATTTAGTGTAATAGTACATAGCAGATAGATAGTAGAAAGTACAACATTGCATTTTAGCAAAATATACGTTCTCGGAACGGAGTAAATGAAATTAATCTACTATAAGTACACATAATATAATTAACATATTGTAATTATTTTTATATTTTTAAAAATTTCCACTTTTTAAAGAATAACTACCCGTATATGTCTAAAATATAATAACAGTGTAAACACGCTGTTATAAAATCCCATCCATAACATCAGTTATAACCAGCTATGATAATGCCCGCATTTTTTTGGTCAGCAGTTTAGGAAAAAAACAAAGCCTTTTAATATTTAAAACTTAAAGTAGAGGTTAGCTTTTTCAGAATTGCTTTTTTTGTCTGAGTTTGTCTGTACGATACCAATAAGTTTACTATTATTGTTTTAGTAACATATATGTTAAAAGTAGTATATATATATATTTTTTTTTGTTATTCCAAAATACTGTGTATACATCATAATAACATTCAAACATGTTTATAAACTAAATATGTACACGAAATGGTTTCCTGTTTCCAATATGTATCTTTTCAAGTTTCCATTTAGTAATTGTTATTCCATGTAGTAATAAAATAATAATTATATTAACAACTATATCTATATTAACCTATGTGCCAAAATATAAGTTTAAATTATATTTTAATAAAAGTCGATTTTACTGCATTATACGACTCAAAGAGCAAACGTGTAAAAATCATAGCTATAAAACTAGGGAGATAAACTGTATCTATTTTTAGATTTATAATGTTGTTAGCAGAACAGTTATGGAAGAAAACTATTTACTGTTTTGTATAACAAACCTTTAATTGAATAGCACTATTAACTATGTTGTAGTTTATTGCTACTTTAGTTATTACAATACAAGTTAAATTTAATATGCATATTTCCCATATATAATGGTTAATAATCTACTCTAAACTGTACTATTAGTATATTTAGTTACTATAAATTGTCAGAGCTAATCGGCGTGATTATTCTTTTCCTTTTATATTCAGCTTGGAATACTTCCGCTTAGATATTTGTACATTTATAGGGTACTCAGGATATTTTCTCAAGAGGCGGCCACACACTGGGAAATGTAAATGTTCACTCGATTAGGTTACACATTTTAAACATAGTAACTATTCCTTTTCCTAAGTTAGAAGTTTCTAAGGTCATACTTAGACTCCAGGCTGCAGGTGACGCGTTTAGGGAGTGAAACGTCAACCCCGCTTGTGAAGTATCGAGGCGTTCCTCAAGGTAGTTGCCTAGGGCCTATTCTGTTCAATATGTACACAGCCGATATGCCAAGATGTGTGCAAAATTGCACAGTTCATTTGTATGCTGACGACTCGAAGCTGCACTTGTCTTATGAGCCATCGCAGATGGTGTCAGCCATTGATATGATCAATGTCGACCTTGAAAAAATATTGGGGTGTTCAATGGCGAATGGGCTGAAACTAAACATAGGCAAGTGCACTGTGTTGCATACGGCGCCACACAACATTGTGCAGTCCCTCAGTGAAAGAGGAGTGATGGTGAGGCTTGATGGCCAGAGTTTGGCTGTATTTGATAGGGCGAGGACTCTTGGCGTTGTGCTAGACAGCGGCCTCACGTTCTCTGACCATGTCACGCATGCCTGTGAACGAGCACTCGGTAGACTGAGAGGACTCTACAGATTTAGAGATCTTTTACCTGAGTCTGCGAAACTACGTTATCATGCAGTCACTAGTCCTGTCCGTTTTCGCCTACTGTTTCCTAGCCTACGGGAATAGCATTTCTGGAGAAGACATGCATCGCATTCAAAAGTTGCAAAACTCTGCAATCCGTTTCATTTTTAATTTTAAACGATTTGAGCATGTCTCTCCTTACAGAGATGCGGCTGGGATGATGTCGGTAGAGACCGTCTGCAGGGTCATGACGTGCTGTATGGTCCACAAAGCTCTTGTTAATCAGGAGCCTCAGTACCTTAGTGAGAAGCTCTCATTTCGGGATGAGGTCTCTCAGCGCAGAACCCGCCATGGGAATCTTCTTCACTTTCCCAAAGTTAGGCTGGAGTTGGGAAGGAGGAGCTTCTCTTACTTCGGCCCGAAATTGTACAACGACCTCCCACCAAACGTGAAACAATGTTCGATAGCTACATTTAAGAATAAGATGAGGCAGAATTTGCTTAATGTATAGATTTTCTTTATTTATTTGTATTTCATTTTCATTTATATGTTGTATGTGACGATAGTTGTTCTGAAAAGCAGTTGTTCTGTATGAAACTGAGAAACGCTTGATGAAAATAAAGACAACATTATTATTATTATTATTAAGTTTAAAAACGTTTTTACACATTCATAGCTCCGAAGCTCTATAACAAATTACCTTTCGATGTGTCCTCGTCGAAAACATTGGGTACATTAGTACGAAGTTTGAAATGCTGGCTTTTTACAATTGTTGATGTAGAGCGACTCATAAATTAGATATTTTGTTGAAGACTTGTTTTATTGTATGAGTGTGTAATGGTTACATCTTTATCTATTTATCTTTGTAGTGTGTTTGTATGTGTGTTATATGTTTCAGTAATGTATGTGTTTGTAAATTTATGTTTATGTGCGTGTATTTGTATGTATGTGTGAATGTGTATAAATGAATATGTATCTGTATGTGTGTATGTGTATGTGTGTGGATTTATGTATATGTATGTATGTGTATGTGAATTTATGTAGTAATTTAATTATTTTTTATATGTTGTGGTAATTTAATGTATTGCATTTCATTATTAAATACAACTTAATTGTGTGCTTTGTTTTAAATATTGGTATGGTTTATTCATTACTCTAATTATGTATATTTTACTCTGAAAGAGGAGCTGCCAGGCCCATCTGCCTTAAATTAATTAGTGATGGCAACCTCAACTCAGCTAATAGCTCAGAGGTGCCTATCCATTGTACTTTTATGTACTTTTTGATGTAATTTTTGTGTAAAGAAATTATTGTAATGTTCTTTAGAAATAAAGATTCTTGATTCTTGAAATTATTAGACAAGATTGTCTCTTTTAGAATAAATTCATGATGAGAGATTGCTAATTTACATAGTTATAAAGTCGTAGCCCAATAATTTTTGAATGACAGCCACTTGATGATCACTGAGGGGAGAACTTGTTGGGTAGCTGATACTAATTTTTACGTTTCAATTACGATTGCGTTTTAATACCTATGTTCAAAATGTTCTCTAGTGTCAGACACTATGAATTTTTTCAACGTTGTATGATAAATTTTCTTATACTGTAGTATGTCGATGGGGAGTTAATGTGTAGGAAGTATGTGCAGTTGACAACAAGGGACGGTGCAGTTGAAGATTGCATCATGGCACATTACGAAAAATGTCCCAAAATAAGAACTTATCAAGATGAACTCTAGAAGTGCGCAGTAAAGAATGAGTGTTACCATTTAATTTTGGTATTAATTTAAATTACTCATATTTATTCAATAGGGCTGTCGAAAATTTTGTGGGTGAATTATGGATGTGAAAGACAAATAAATAAAAGGTACAGTGTACAATAATTTTTAATATACAAGCTCAAGAAGCAAAAGCTAGAAGACAAAATTAAGAATAAGGATATTACATATAGTGATTGAGGTATAGTTAAAATTAATGAATTTTAAACCCTAAGTCTGTCTTTTTTATATCTTTAAATTTTTTTTTATTTGGAATATTCATGTTTTTGACAACTTTATCACACAAATTTGCCATAAATACTTGGAGTTTCTTGAATAAAACACACACACACACACACACACACACATACATATATATATATAAGTAGGTAGGAATATGGCGTTTCTAGCGCACTTTTGGAGCCGACCGAAAATCAATGGAAAATACTGTTTAAAGGACAATAAACGAATCTGTAAAATCAAACAGTAAATCACGAATGAAAAAAATTAACCGAATCCGTTCGTCTCCAGAATCCCCTACTGACCAAAAATGAAAAATCACGAATGAAACCGAATCTATAGCTGTTTGCTTCTACTTTCTTGAGGTGTTTTAATGTAAATCTCCTTAGAATCAATTTATTGGAAATGTTGTCAAATCTGCTACGAATAAACTATAAATTAAAACTTATAAACGGAAATAATGGAATTTGCTAACAATCACTCGAGAAGTCGGGGAGAATGTGAGTAAAACCACATTCTTTTCACGAGGTTCATTATTTATCTTTTCCAAGTGTACTATAAAATCATCGAGGATTTCTGGCTTAAAATCGTAGACAAATTCAACATCCAGATAATGAAAAAATACAGGTAATATCTTTTCATAATAAACGTGTGTATCGATACCCACAAACCTAATGTATTCTTTGAAAAGGAAAATAAGTTTTTCAATGGTTCTAAGAGATAAGTAAAAATTTTTGTTCTGTTTTCTAAATTCTGTAACAAATTGTGTTTGCTTCTTGTCTCCATATTGAAATTTTTGAAGCAGATTATTCAAATGTGTTAATTTGTTTTTTTCTTTTTTTAGGTTTAGGTCTTTCGTACAAAATTGAATTACAATCTCTACAAACTAAATATCTTTTATCAATAATTTCTCCTCTATTATAACACTTGTAACAGTTGGCATTATACTCTTCATTCATTTATATAAAAAGACTTTTTGTTATAAATGGAGATTATGGAACTAAGTCTGCCGAGATATAAATTTTTCAGCGCAAATGTTTATGTTTATATTTCAACTACCGAGATAAAAAGAAATGATTTTATTTTATTATTCAACTATTTAGGATATTTTGTTTATGATTACAAAGATTATTCTGGAAGAAATCGAGATTTTTCATCAGCGAAAGAGTATATTTTTGAAGTTTTAGAAGGAATGAAAGAGAATAATATGAACATCATCAATTATTGTTAAAGAAAAAATGAATGATTGTGTCTTTTGTGTAGTGTTGTTAGTGTGCGTGTTTACGCTATGGGGAATCACATCACATTCAACTTCTACGGTGTCTATTGTTTAGAGACTTGGCCCTGCACTGCTACTGTCCAACCAAGTTAATGGCTAGGAGCTGTAATTGGGGTCTTAGACTCTGGATTTTTTTTGTTCCCAAGTTTCAATTTTCTTTGGTAACTACAACTGTGTAGAAGTTGATGGAGAGATACAATTAGGGAATTTGTGTCGGGTGTTTTGTAAGTGTAATGTTGTATTAATGAACGATGTGAATGATGAATGTAATGGACGAATTAAGGAAGAGAAGGAATTAAGGAGTGAAGTGGAAAGGTGAGGAAGCAAATGGCGCGCCAACCACAGTTGTCATTACTCGGCTTGTTCTATAGTTATTACACTATGGCCACTCGTGTAAAGACTTGTCCCCAACCACTGAACGACAACCATGTCTTCCTCAATAAAAAGCGCGCCTGAAGCTCTGGGATTTGAACCCAGAACCTCAGGTTTTGAAGGCAAGCGTCTTACCAACTGAGCTACAGAGAGTCTCGAAAGTTATTTAAGCTATATCTCTGCTATATAGCTTATAGTTGTTATAGCTTATATAAGTTGTTCTCACTTTTACAATTAGGAGTGCTAGTTTACAAGTTTATTAATAATTTTATATTTCAAAAACCACTCAACCGATTTTAATGAAATTTGGTACACATATAGTAAATACTTAACTCTTTCGACTTAACTTATCCATGAGGGTGAAATCGTCCCCTATTTCTTAATATTCATAGAAAAATTAAAAAAAAATTCGGAAAAATCTGAAACTTCAAAAAAGCGAGTTCAACTTAAAATTTCATGAAAATAACAAAATTTTCAAAATCTACCCCAATCATCCCTTATCTTTAAAGTCTTATATCTCGAGAACTATTGGAGCTTTTTTGATGAAATTTGGTATATACGTTCAGTAAATATTGAAATATTTTTTAAAATCATCACTTCTGGTCCATGACCTTGAAATAGTTTTTTCCTAATATCATCCCTATTTTTCAAAGTTTTTTAATGCAATTGAAAATGAATACTTTTATCAATGTCTTTAACATTTCTGTAAAGTTTTAAAATTATCTGATGAATAATAGTGAAAATAACGCGATTTTTACTGAATTTCTCTAATATCGTTCTTAATCACATCATAGGCTAAAAATTTCTCAGAAACCACAACCACATAACAAATCGCGTTTGTAACAGCATTTTGAAAATCCATATTGATAATTATATCGTTCTTTGAACCAGAAATATTTGTCAAACTCTTTGTTGTATCAATGACATAAATAAGTCTATTCCCTAAAAATTCTTTAGGATTGTAATACATTTCCTTATTATTACAGTAAACTTTCTTAAAATCTTGATACATCTGATACATGATTCTTAAAAGACCTCCTGAAATGTTTAAGTTTTGTAATTAATCTGGATAATAAGAACCGTTCAATTTTACTCTGATATTTTTTACATTCAAACTATCAAACTTTGAAGGTTTTTTTTTCTTGATTATTCTGTCTATCTGTTTGAAAACCAATGATAACGAACTTGGGATTGAAAATATTTCTATAAATATTTGTAATATCAAACGAATAAGTTGTTCCAGTAATACCTTTTTGTTCAATACATTTCCAATCTAGAAAATTAAACATAATATTTTGACTTTTTGTAATTTCATCAATCAACTGAATTTTACTCGTGGTTTTGTAATCAATCATCGGAACTGTAATAAAAAATCTGTAATTGTTATTTTTCCATCAACAGGCATAACATTTCCAGTTGCAGTCTTCAGAATCACATCATCGTCTTCTGCTCTTATAAAACTTAGATAAAATCCTAAGTTTCCTAGATCCTAAGGGATCCTAATCCTAAGCTTTATAGATCGGAATAGTAACATTTTCATAAAATCCTAATCCAAAATGAGATAAATTTCCAGCTGCTTCCAAAACACCAAATTTAAAATCTTATTCAAAGCCATTAAAAGTTTGAGAAATAACATCACTTTTTGAATACGAAATAGTTCCTTTAATTGTGCTTAATTGGCCACAGTTTTTGACTTCTTCTATCAATTTATTGTGTTTTCTTACTTCAATCTTAAAAAATAAAAACGGTATAAAATTATCGATTAATCTAACATTATCAGTTCCAAGATATGCTTGACCATCTTGTTTTGTTAAAGTTCCAGAAATATAAAACTGGAAGTTAGACGAGCAAAAATTATCTCCAAAATCAATATTAAACTCAGTTCTTTTATTCGGTTCATTCAAATGTTGTTTACTAATTGGATAGAAATTTTTAAACTCCGCCCTTTCAATATCGCCTGAATACTTTTTGTAGTCCACCATTTAATAAGAGAAAATTTCAAAATTCTTTTACGAAAATTTTAATCATGTAAAAGTCGATAGGAAAAGATATAAATTTTAGTAATTTATTATTGATCTACTTCGTCATATTCAGGATTCTCTTCCTTAAATTTTGCAATTTCGGCCACATATTTCAATAAAATCTGCACAGGATAGTAACCACTATCTATAATATTATTCCAATCAACTGTATCTTTATTTTCATCCAAAAACTTTATACTCAAGTGTTGATAGAGACAAAGAAAAGACATATGATCTTTTAATTGATAATGTATATTTTCTTGAATGAACTCTGATGATAAAGTTTGATATTTAGCAATGTTATACCAATTCAATTTGTTTACGTATAATCTCATCATATCTTCGGATAATTCATATTTTTGAGAAATATCATCCCAATGTTCTTTTTTCAAATCTCTTTCGTGTTGCATTATAAAAAGATCGAAAGCACTGTAATGTCCCGCCATCTCTATTTATTAGGGAAAAATTTCAAGTTTTTATAAATTGGCTCTTTTTAGTGTTACATTCAGCACATTTTCCAGATATTCTCTTAATTCCATTGATATTTGCGTAATATTTTATATAATTTGTTGCAGTTTTTGCCTTACACCTCACACAATATATGAGCGCCATTTATTTAGGGAAAATTTATCATGCATAAAGCCCTGTGTAAATACCAACCTCATCAGTTCTTTTATCAAGTTCTTCATGGAACTTATTCATTTGTTTTTTCTAATTTTTGAAATTTATCAGCATATTAATCACTGTATTGAAAAAATTTATGAGCAATATTTTCAAAGGTTTTGGTGGCATCTAAACTGAACTTATCAAAAGACTGTTGAAATTTTGTAATTTTTTCATTAATTTCGTCACAATTTTCTATAGACCTTTTATTTCTGGCTTCTAACTTTTCATAGACTTCTGTTGTAAAATCTTTAACATGCTGTTTATGATTCTCATAATTTTGTTTTAGTTCATTAAACATTTTAATATGATCTTCGAATTGATCTTTTACAATAACATCAAACGGATAAATTCCCTTA
Source organism: Homalodisca vitripennis (assembly GCF_021130785.1). NCBI lineage: Eukaryota > Metazoa > Arthropoda > Insecta > Hemiptera > Cicadellidae > Homalodisca > Homalodisca vitripennis. The sequence goes on along the minus strand of NC_060215.1, from coordinate 87,953,925 downwards.
CTAACGCTGCTAAGTCTTTTTCCTTTAAAATCTAAGGCATTTTAACATTCGGATCATGTAAATCAACAATATCGATGTTTTCTGATAATTTTAGAGGTTTTAAAATTTGTTCTTTAACAACAACATCATGTTTGTCAATACCAGGTCGAACACCGACAATTCTTTTTTTATTAGCCAAACTAACATAATTCTTTTCAACTTTGATCGCTTCAGTAATTTTATCAGCTTTTTCGATATGAGACATTAAATTGGTAAATAATTTTTTTGCACCATCTTCAAATTCTTTTTTCAATGTTTTTATTTTATCAGCAACTTCATTTGAACTCATGAAATTTGCAAGTTTGTTATCATATTCTGCTTTAAAATCTTCAATCTTGACAGCAAAAATATCTGAATCTGGAAGGTTTTGTAATAAATTGTCTAACTTGTTATCAAACTCATTTCTCAAACTATCAAAATTCAAACTATTATCTACATTTTGAATACTTTCTGTTTTAATTTGTGTTCCAAATACATCAAAAATATTTTTTGACTCCATATTTATTAAGTAATAATTTGTTGACAACTTCTTTAAAATCTTTACCATCACTCAGTTCATTCAAAACAAAAACACATAAATGACCACAAATTGGGGGATCTTTATAATCTTGAATCTGAGAATCATTATAATAAAGGTTTGATTTTTTCAAATATTTTATCAATTCTCTCGGTGGTTTTGTCCTCAATTCTTCCACACGAATCAAAATAACATGCATTCTTATAATTTGTATAATAACAAACCCAATGCGTTCCACTTCCCATTATCGAGTCTAAATTCACAATTCCACACTCAAATTTATTACATTTTTCAGGTAATGTATCTCTCATGAAGATTCCTCTAAAATGTTTAATATTTTTGCAGATTTCTTCCAATTCCCCGAATGTTAATTGTTTGATTTCAAACTTTTTTTAATGTTTGATTTCACGTAATTCAAAGTGTTTTCATCTAATCCAGATCCTGTAACATCTTCCAACTCTTTATCTAACCAATTTAAAATGTTTCGAACAATAGGAATCACGTCTTTTTTAACGATTGGAGCAGCTTTACGAACATAAGGAACAACATTTTTGACAACTGGAATATTTTCTCCAAAATCTAATAAATCTTTCAAAAGTCCACCATTATTAAGTTCTTTAAACTGATTATAAGAAAATTCTATTCAGGTTCCTTTATTGTTTTTCTTACGTTTTTCGAGTTTATTGTATTGTCTATTTGTTAAAAATATCTTATCTTCGCCATTTTTTAGTTGATCTATTTTAAATTGAATACTAACAGGTATTTTCTTCTTAAAAGCGGATTTTATTTTTTCTTTCTGATTTTTGCTGAAATTTACGTTCACCTCCATTTATATAGTTAAAATTTCAAGTTCTCTTCGATTCCCATTCCTAGTTTTCTCTTCAAAAACATTGCTCCAGCTGTTGGATGTGCAACAAATCTTTCCCCTAAACTAGCATCTTTTATCTAATTTATTCACACCAGGATCTCCTCTTTTTAGTCTTTTTTCGAGTTTTGTGCCAGGCCCCAGATACTGATAAGTTGGTCCGTGTAATTCAAAAGGTAAATTGTTGATAAAATCATTCAAAATCCCGCTACCTTCAATCATAGATGAACTTATTGCCGGCAAAATTCGTTTTAAATATTTAATTCCATCAGTTTTTTTAATGATTTCATCAAGTTTGTTCGAAATAAAATCTTTAATCGCTTTCTTTTCGTTCAAAAAATTGTTGTTTCCAGCCTTTTCTTGAGCATAAATATAATTAATAATTCCATCAAGTTTTGTCAAATCGTCGATATATCTGTATTCAATCTTATTATCACTGTATTTTCTCACACCTGATCCTTCGATTCGTTTTTTCCCAAATTCCTTTAATTAAATTCATATATTTTTTACCTCTACTTGACTTAGGCTTCTTAGTGGATGGATCATTATTTTTGTAAATTGAATCAGATTTCCATAAAATTTCAGTATAATTTTGTAAATCTTCTTCAGAATATAAATCTTCTTTTGGAACACCCTTGTCTGTTATTAATCTCCATAAACCTTGAGTTGCTTCGTATTTTACATTATCAATAATTATATCATTATGTTCAAAATTAACGGGTAAATTTCCAATCATAAAACTTTTCTTTTTGATATCCCAATACAAACCAAATTTATTATCTTCTGCTCTAGGAAGGAATTTTTTTACCAATTTCACCAATTATTATATTCGTTGTTCCAGGACTTATTGGTTCAACTATGGTAGAGTCTTCAATGATTCGAGGTCTAAATGGTGTTGAAGATGGTAATTTTGGCAATTCAAACTCTTCTACTTCAGATTCTGGAATTGAAATATCGGCAAATTGTCGTACAACTGGAACCAAATTCATCAAATTTTTATTATCGCTTAAAACATTTTCAATTTTACCTTCAACATTTTTAATTGCAGAAGTTACAGGTTGATTAATTTTTTGAATAAATTCTTGTTCTTTTTCATCAATTCGAATCTGTTCTTTAAATTCTTTGATTAATTTCTTTTCGATTTGATCAAGTTTTTTCGCTTCTTCAGAAGTTACGTTCACCATTTAATTAGAAAAAATTTGAAACGTGGAACGTAAAACGTTAACGTGGAACGTGGAACGTAAAACGTGAACGTGGAACGTAAAAACGTGAACGTAAAAACGTGGAACGTAAAAACGTGAACATAAACGTGGAACGTGGAACGTAAAAACGTGAACAGATTTACCGTTTTTCCAGTTGTTTTCATAATGTAAATAAAAAGTAAAGATAATGTAAAAATAATTGTAACAAATATTTTATCAAGTAGATTTGTCAGACCACTGAGCAGCATTTATATTAGAAAATTTATTCAGATATTTACCATTTTTAGGCTTCAAAGTTAGATTATTAGTTAAAAATCCATAGTCTTCTTTCCAAATTTCATCACATAATTCATTAAAGTGGTTAAAACTCATATCAGATCCCACATAATTGTTGTAAATTTTTCTCGAATAGTGATCATCTTGCTTAAAAACACACAACATATTCAAATTATTTCTTATAACTTGTTTATCAACCTTTGAAAAGCATTGGGAAAGATAGATACAAGATATGTTTTTGTGACGAGACATTACGAAATATTCCTTAATAACGTCCTGATTTTCCAAAATACAATCATCAAAAACGATTAACGAATTGGGTTTACATTCGCTTAACGGAACTATGTCCTCAGAAGCATTATAAAAATGTGATATTTCTTTGCTTAAGTTCTTCTCAATATTTTTGAATCTTTGTTGTAATTTTTTGTATGCGTCTTGTTCTAAAGATTTACTAAAAACATACAAATTGGAATAAGAAATCAACCTATTGTAGATAAAATTCAATAATAAACTTGTTTTTCCACATCCACTTGAACCAACAATTAACAATCTGATTGGTTGATCTTTCTTATTTTCTTCAAAAGTTTGAAGTTTTATCTGATCTTTATGCTTTAAAAATTTCTCCATTTAAATAGCAAAAATGAAACTATTCAAGTTGACTTCAGAAAGCTCTAAATTAGTTTTAAACTTAGAACATCCTATTCATTTAGAGGAAGGATCAAATTATTTTATCGGTTTAAGTGGATTTATTCTGATAATTTTGTAATAAATATTAGTGAAAGTTCTCCTTATTGTATAGGTTTTAGTGAAAAAAACATAACAAAATATTATGGTTGAAACAAAGGATATTATACCTTCGATCAAATAAAAAATTCCTTTAAAAATTACCTGAAAACATTCAAACAATCAGATAAATCTTTAAACTTTAAACAAGTTTGAAATAAAAAAAAATTATCTCTCTAATAAAATTCAAATAAAATCACCAGTAAGAATAATGTTTTCAGCAATTATAGTAGATTTCTTAGGGTTTGTTCAAGAAACTATTGAGCCAAATCAGGTATATTTAGGAAATAAAACGCCAAAATTTAGACCGTTTGATGTAATTGAAGTGCATTGTAATCTCGTTGAACCTAGTTTTGAAAATTATTCTGAACATCTTCACAAAGAATCTGAAATTTTATACACTTTTTTCCCAAATGTTGCTTATGGATCAAAAATCAGTGAAAAACCGAAGGAAATAGACTATATTCCAATTAGAAAAAATACTAAAAGATTTCAAAAAATCGTCTTAACTGTTCAAGACTCTGAAGGAAATTTATTGAAAAATGAGAGTAAAACAACAATATATTAAAGATTGTCGAAAGAATGATGAAGCAACGGACATGAATCAAGGGGGGAACGAATCGTTCTTACCTTAAAATTTTTTAAAAAACAAAAACACTATTTTCATTAATGAATCTGGACTTTACACTCAAAATAAAAATTGCTTGTTAAAATTTTTTTCTATCTAAATGGAGTCAGTTGTAGACCTACTCAATAATCAACTTACATTCAATAATAAAGACATTGTAACGATTGTAGACGAAAACGATGTAATCTGGTTTAAGGCTAAAGATGTTTGTGAAATATTTGGTTATGAAAAAACAAAACGCAATTAAATTAAATGTTGATGATGATGACAAAATTCAATATTTTTACTTAAAAAACAAGGGGCTATTCGAATGGCCCCTTAACAATCTTCATCCTGACACTGTTTTTATCAATGAATCTGGACTTTATTCTTTAATTTTGAGATCACATATAAAAGAGGCAAAAATCTTCAAAAATTGGGTTACAAAAGAAGTTTTGCCAAGTATTCGTAAATTTGGTGAGTACAAACTTGATTAAATATTTAGAGGACGAAGTTAAACACTTGCAAATTAAAGATGAAATAAAAACGGAAATAATCGCAAAACAAAGTGTAAAAATTGACTTAATGAAACCAGACCTTGTTTGTAAAGATTTTGATAAGAAAAAAAACGATGTTTTTGCGTTAATTAAAAAGAATCACATGTGGGAATATCCTTATTACGTTATCAGAGCTCAAAAGAGAGAAATACCGAAAAGATTGAAAGAACTTGAAATTGATTACCCAGAAATGGAAATTCTATTAAGATATGGTGATCCAAATAGTATAAATCTTTATAATCAAATGAAAGAATCTTTAAATATTTTATACAACGGAAATCATTTTATCACAAATATGACAGAATCTCGACTGATTTATAAGATATCTAAATTGCACAATGAAAATGTTAATAAATTTTACTAAACATTCGAATTATGATATTTTGTTTCTAAATGTCTTTTAAAACTATAGAATTGTTGAATTTCTCTTCCGCATACGCAATGAACTGGTCTAGCAAAGATTTCTCTAATACATTCTTTACAATATGCTTGTTTTTTGTCTTTACTATAATGGTGATTATAAAATTCTGAAATATTCTTAACTTTTTTACACCGTGTGCATTCTTTCTCTTCTAAAGTTAATTTTTCAATTTTATTAAATAATACTTTTCTACATTTCTTATTACAATCCTTACAATAATAGTATAATCCATCTTTTCTAGTCTTATCTTGACAAAACTTCGATAAATCTTTAAATTCTTGACACATGGAACATTTCTTTTGGGCCTCCATTTATATAGAAAAAATTATAGCTTTGACTTTCTCAAGTCATATTCATAACACTTTCCGGTTATTTCTTCATTATTTAAATCTTTTATACTATAAGTTACAGGATCTGTGTTATTAATTTGATAAATCACAAAGATTTCTCTTGACCAATTGTTCTTATATTTGTTCGAAAATGTTGTTTTTTTTACTAACAATTCTTACATGATCATTGATTTTAAATTTAGTTTTCGTGTGAATTTCTGGTGGAATATACTTGAAAACGGTCTCTAATAACTCCTTTTCTGCATCCTTATCTACGTCTTTGGGCTTCATTTTGATCGTGCTGTGAACTGTATCGTTATAATTTTTGACTATTTTTTTGAAGAATATCGATCCATTTAAAGTTTTTATTAATCTCAAAAATTACTTTCATTCTTTCATTTTGAGTTCTGTTACATCTCTCTACAATACTTGATTTCTCTTCGTTTTCAGTATAATAAATCTTAATGTTATATTTCCTCAAAACATCATTAAATTCTTTATTTTTAAACTCTAAACCCTTATCTGTATGAAGTAAATTTGGAGGTTTGTGATTGATCCTTATGGCATCTTTTACTATATCTTCGAAAGCTTTTGAAACATCCTTGCCGTTTTTTCTCTTGATAGCTCTAGACGACGCATATTTTGAGAAAGTATCAATAACATTTAACATATATTTAAATCCATCATTTTGATCAGAATAGTTAGACATTATAACTAAATCTGCTGCCCATAAATCGTCAATTCCTAAAGTTATAATTTTTCTCTTTTTAAACTTTTTTCGTACTGGTGCATGAATTTCTCTAGCTTCAATCTCTATCTCATCTTTATTCTTCAATTCTTTCTTTGCTTGTTTTTCATTTGGATTCTTTATAAACTTACTCTTATTTGTCTTACATTTTGAACATTTTGCTGCAATTCTATACAATCCGTTTTGAGTTTGAACAATCTTAGAATCTATATTTTTAGTTTTTTTCTTACACTTGTGACAATGTATTAAATCATCTTCCATTTATATGTCAAAGTTTCCAAGTTTATTTAAATCGTCTAATATATCAGATTTTGCTTCATTTTTATAGCCATACGGTACTGTATCGATCTTATTTTCTAGGACAATTCTCTTATCATCTTTAGCGTTCAGTGCTAACTTGTTTATAGTAACAGTGTACAACTCATGTTTGTAGCTTTTGATTACTGTCATCTCCCTAAATTCTTCTTTATCTTCGAACAAACATTTCTTCAAATTTTTGATATTTATTGTTTTATTTACAACGCTTCTCTTAATTCCTTTACATCTTACTGGATTTTTGTCTAGATATTTGTACGAGTACATTTTCGATCTCAATCCACAAAATTCTTCTAAAACTTCGCTATTTAACTCATCTTTGAATTTCCCTAGTACCTTCTTATTTTTAGTAGTGAAACATTCGTGATCTTTTGGATAATCACTTGTATCAAAGTCATCTATATTTTCTTTAATAATTTTAAAAGGATCTCGTTTCAATTCTAGGAAATAACTGTCTGTATCCATGTAACACAGATTCAAATCTGGGTCAAACTTCTTTAATTTATCGTAATAAAACTCATACATTAACAATTTTGATAAGTCAAGAACTGAAAATCCTATGTAGATCGGTTTGTTAATTTTAACCTTTTGTTTATACATGTGACTCGCTATACAGTTATCGTCAAAGATATTGAAACATTTGAAGTTCGTTTTCTTGGCCTGTTTCATTGAAAATTCTTCATTTCCTAGTTTGATATCACATCTATTTCGCACATTTTCCATAGATTTTCCAAAAACAGAGTTGTTCATGAGCTTATAAAAATCTTTCTCAAAGTCACTTGTAGCTTTGGTTCTCATGTTTGTGTTAAAATCAATGTACTTTTTCAAAGATCGAATGCTATAACTCTATTCACATGTTTCAACACCATCTCTTGTTCGAGGTAAAATTTCAAATTTCTTGAATGAACAACGTATTCAGTTTTATCCAGTAAAGTTGTGCCAAGTTTGTTTTTATAATGTTCGGGAGCAAGAGGTAAATCCTTGTGATGTTCATGTAAATTTGTTGGATATCCTAGATCAACTTCGAGAATATAGCCATAATCTTCGTCGCCAGTAAGTTCCAAAATTGTTTCTTGCCACTCTTCTTTTGTGTAAGTTTTTAGGATTCATCCACTTAATATCACCATATGGTAAATTTTGCATAAGACCATAACCATAAAGATTATTGGCATCGACGTACAACAGATAATTTTCAGGTTTTGTCTTATCGAAATCTTTCAAATATTTGTTATTTGCTTTCACATATCGCTTAATACATTGAGAAATACCTCCACGAATACCTTTTTCAATCATTAAATACATATTATAATCACTAATCAATTGTAATTCTATTTTCGTTAATTTTAACATAGCGTCCCATGCGAGACTTGGAGCAGGTAGATAATGAGCTGGATCAAGTTTGTAACAATTTAGACAAATGTTTCTGAAATTTTCAAATATATCAGCGAGCAATAGTACATCTTGGATATTGTACAAATCAGAGTAATTTCCAAGATTTTTCTCTTTTAATTTGTTCCAAACGCTCAAGTAGTGTTGAAAATCTTTCTCAGATATGCTCTCATCTGTCAAAAGTGAATAGAAATCTTCAATTTTCAGCTGTTCTGTGTAATCAAGTTTTTCAATACTATCGATAAATTCGTAAGGAAATATGCCTTTTCCAGATAGAATTTTAAAGATTTCTTCTTCGTCATTTGGTTGTCTTTCTAGAATTGCGTTCAATATTCGTCCATCTTGTATAAAGTGATTTGTATGTTTTAAGTCTTCTTTCTTTAGATTTTTCGCTAATTTTTCAATAGACGGTGTCATGAATCTAAATGTGTCTACGAAAGAAAACTTAACAAACTTTTCTAGGCTTATCATTGTCAAACTCATAGCCATATCCAGAATTTACTGAATAATTTATATATCGTTCATTGTTGTTTGCAATCAAATCAACATTACCGTACTGTTTTGCCAATTCTTTTATGTACAAATGGGTATCGTAGTTACTCATATTGTGACAGAAAATTGGAGTCTTGTTTTTTTGGAATATTTTGAGGAAATTTGAGATTCAGATTACAACATGAATGAGCTGCGCCTCGAAATTTACCTGTTAAATGACAATGATCTCTTACTTTTAATCTTTTTTCACCATCAAAACCTTCTGTTTCACAGATATGAAAAACTTTTGAATTTTGATATGAATTTTCTTCATCTTGAGTTAATTTCATAGGCTTCATGTTCCTTGAATTATATTTTTTAGCTATGTATTTCGATAATTTATTAAGCTCTTCAAACAATTTTGCAGGAACATTAGGCAAATCGTCTTCATTTTTAGCTCGATAACATATCGGTTTATACATGCGATTGGTCACATTTGACACTAAATATAGAGTAAAACCATAAGGAATATGCTTCTGAATCTTGGTTGTAGTCGATCTTTGTGGATTATTCTTGCATGTTGGAATTTTTTCTAATATGCTCTCAAAATCCATATAAATAACGTACGGATGATTAAACTTCTTTTGAAAATTAGTAAATTTTGTTGTTTGACCTGGAAACGGCATAATTGGTTTACAAACTTCATGTTGCTTGCAAATTTCTAAATGATCAGCTAAAGCACTATATTTGTAGAAATGACTTAAACATCTTCTACATAGCAATTTTTTATGTTCGTGTTTAGATAACTGAGAACTCACTAATCTATTTAAATCTGTTAACAACACATAATGAGATTTGTCTTCTTGTTTAACATACAATAAATCGATTTCTAACTCGGCATTATAAACTTGGGAAATTTGTAATGGAACAATATTGAGTTTTTCGTCATAAGTATAGATATTTATAGACATTTTTGGATATTTGTACTTGGAATTGTAACTTCGTTTCTCAAATAACTGTATATTTTTCAAAGACATTGGATACTCAAAGCCCGAAAATATCTCGTCATTTAAAAATTTTTCATATTGTTTTGATCTTTCACAGTCTCTTTTGGGTTTTTCAATAGCGCATCGGATAGAATAAATAAAGCAATAGTCATCTTTATTTTTGATATTCATACAAGCTTTTTATCTTTGATTTTCTTTGGTAAATCGATATATGACCTGGGTTCATCATTTCGTGTTTATTAATGCTCAAAACTAGTTGTTTGCAGCTTTTAAATGTCCATCCAGAACCCTTATTTGGATGATTTGTTTGTTCACGATGTGTTAATTTATTAAATTGTTTGGTGATAAAATCGTTTACATCGAAGATTTCGTCTGCTTTTATAGTAAAATACATCGGACACGTTTGTGTTTCACCGTTCACTAAAGTTCGTTCATATTCACATTCCATCCTTTCATACTTTTAACATTTTCTTGAAATTTCTCGATTAAACTTTTAATTTCTGCCCACATAATTGAAAGATATTTGTAAATTGACATGAAATTGTCGTTCAAGTTTGTTAAAATGTATTGCTTGAAGAGACCGTGTATTGAGGATAAAACTTCTACATCAATGATAATTTCGGATTTTACTTACTGAGTTTTATCAATTTCTTCGATCATTTCAGACTTAGTTTTATCGTTTGTTTCAATGGACAATTTTTCAGGGATTGATTGAATTTTTTGTCAGTAAATAGATTGAGATCTTTTTTATCTTCCTTAAAGCTTTTCTTTAATTCACGCAATTTTTCTATATTGTACATCTTTTCATGATCGATAATTTGATTTTCTTTAGCCCAATTCCTCAAATAATTCAGTTCACTTTCGTAAAGTTGTTTGTTTTTTAAATGGATTTTTGAGCTATAATAGTTATGTTTTAGGATTTCTTTCTTACAAAACGGACATGTTATTTTTCACGCTTCATTTATATAAGAAACATTTTATTCATAGCCTTTTTTAAATTTCAATTTTATAGTGATTTTTCGAAAATATCCTTCAAATTATCAACTTTTAAGCTAAAACTTCGCAATAATTAGAGATAATTCGGTAGATTTTTCAGGATTTTTTCAAAAAACTCTAGTACCAGTGTATGTATGTACCTTAAAAAGTTGCTAATTTGAACGACATTTCTCGAAAATTCACTATAAATATTGGAATTTAGAAAATCACTAATAATATTTTTCCTATATAAATGGAGCTACTAAAGGAGTTAAATGAAGTTGGTGAGCTAAGATTTAAAGAATATAAGAAATTAATTGATTTAGGAGAAAATAAGAAATACAAAATTGTGACATTGGAGAAAATGAAAGATAAATTCGGGCTTACAATCATAGCAGAATTGGAAGATTTCAAAGTACATTTGCCAAATAGATTTTTGACTGTTTTGGATGAAAAAAAGATTAAAGAATTGAATAAAAATGACAAATTACACTTGACTGTTACTGGGAAAAAGACAATAAACGACAAAGACTGTGTTACAATAAACTTTGTAGAATGAAGATTAAGATTTCGAAGATTTTACATTGATTCTAAGGAGATTTAACATTAGTAATAGACATTAAAACAGCTTAAGAAATTAGAAGCAAACAGCTATAGATTCGGTTTCATTCGTGATTTTTCAGTTTTGGTCAGTAGGGGATGCTGAAGACGAACGGATTCGGTTAATTTTTTTTCATTCGTGATTTACTGTTTGATTTTACAGATTCGTTTATTGTCCTTTAAACAGTATTTTCCATTGATTTTCGGTCGGCTCCAAAAGTGCGCTAGAAACGCCATATTCCTACCTACTTATATACAGGGTGGAAAAAAAGTATGGAAACGCTTTCACTAATTTTGTATGGCTTCACTTATACAAATTAAATTTTGTACATCACCACTTGTATTAAGAACCTAGTTTTTGAGACCAGTGGGGACATTTTATCTTTTCAGGGGGACGGCCCGTGAGGAGTCGGACGAAAATCTTAAATGTAAGCATAGGCCGAGTTTGGTATCAAATTAAAGGTCTAGTAAAGAGAAACTCATTACCGCAAACCGCACTTAAAAAGGTTGACCCTATCCAGAGTACGGGCCGTATGAATTTCATGACAAAGAAATTGAGTAATTTTGTCTTGTGAAGTAACTAATTTACTTTCAGTAGTATGTTTTATGTCGGTTATGTAAATTTGAAAAACAATTTCCAACAAAAAATTATTTTTTTTACCTCTACATTTGTTGGATAACAGTAAATAGGGGTTTTCCTGTCTTGTCTTCAAGAAACTGAGAGTATTCAATAATACCACCATAACTCCTTATCAACATGAGGTCAAGGTCCAGTCCCTCCAGCCCTTTTATCTCAGGCAAACATAAACTGGTTTAGGCAATACAAACAGTACTGTAACAGCAAAACTCCACAGTTTTGTATTTTTAATATCAGCTTGGTTTTTAGTCTACGTTATAATTTCGTCCACGTAAGATAAAGTTGAAAGTCTTCACTAGAAGGTACTGCGATAGTTATACATTTTTTTACTTAAGTGTTTACATTTTATTCTACTAGTTTTAAAAGCAATGTTACTTAGTGAGTTTGAGAGAATCACGCTGCTTATGATGCGTGGGTATGAATATCTAGTTTGTCCCTATGAAGAAACAGCGCATTTGTTTAATGACACTTTTCTTGATAGACCCCCAATTAGTAAGTCAACAGTGTTTAAGACAGTAAAAAGATTTGAATAAACTAGAACAGTCAAAGATCGCGAAAGAAGTGGCAGGCCTAAATCGGCAACAAATGAACAAAAATCTTTGGATGTACTCCAAACATTTGTTGAAAATCCCAGCACCTCGGCCAGAGTGGCTGCAGAAGATCTTGTTATGAGCCATACCTCAGTGTTGAATGGTTTACACAAAAACAAGTATCACCCTTTTAAATAACCCTAACCCAAGAACTTGCAGAGGATGATTTTGATCGAAGGACTGAATTTTGCGAAATAATGATGAGAAAGTGTGACGAAATTCAAAAATTTTTAAGTTCGATATTGTTTTCAGATGAAGCTACATTCTTTGTTAATGGACAAGTTAAAATAGGCATAACTGCCGTTACTGGGCCGACCATAATCCACACTGGATGATAGAAGGCCACACACAAAGGCCTCAGAAAGTGAATATGTGGGCTGGAATAATAAACAATAACATTGTAGGACCGTTTGTGATAGATGGAAATCTAACAGGCGAAATTTATTTCAATATGTTGACAAATAACATTTTGCCAGCAGTGCGTGCTCTTCTTGGGGCACATTTTAATGCAGTATGGTTTCAGCAAGATGGAGCACCGCCCCATTACTATTTGCGGGTGCGCAATCTGTTAGATGAAGTGTTTCCTAACCGTTGGATTGGTCGCAGGGGTACCGTTGAGTGGCCGGCTAGGTCACCGGATCTTAATCCACTAGATTTCTTTTTGTGGGGTTTTTTAAAAGATAATGTGTATAAAACTAAACCAGCCAACATTGAGGAGCTGACAAATCGTTTATTAGAAGAAGCAAGAAGAATTACACCCGAGATGATTCAAAATGTGACTGCAGTAGGTTTTTATAATAGACTAGCTCATTGCCAACAAGTGTTCGGAGAGCAGTTTGAGCACCTCATTTAAAAGGTATGGTTATTTTTTGTAATACATAGATAATTTTTAATTTAATTCTTTTGGATAATTTTGTTCCATAAAGTGTCATTTTCAGTCAGAACAGTTTACTTGAGACTGTGAAATTGTGGAGAAATAATAATTAATCAAACGTTACTTATGAAATTCAAACGGCCCGTACTCTGGATAGGGTCAACCTTTTTAAGTGCGGTTTGCGGTAATGAGTTTCTCTTTACTAGACCTTTAATTTGATACCAAACTCGGCCTATGCTTACATTTAAGATTTTCGTCCGACTCCTCACGGGCCGTCCCCCTGAAAAGATAAAATGTCCCCACTGGTCTCAAAAACTAGGTTCTTAATACAAGTGGTGATGTACAAAATTTAATTTGTATAAGTGAAGCCATACAAAATTAGTGAAAGCGTTTCCATACTTTTTTTCCACCCATATATAATATGTATGTATGTATATAGTATTTATTTACTGTTAAGAAACACTTTAAACAGTTTACAATCAATTAAAATTGTATATTTATCTTAAAAATATTATTCTTCGTGACTTTCAACACTGTGCGGAATTAACTGTATTATAGTTTATAGATAAGCATTTAAGACTGTCCGCCCTTTTGAGGGCGTGGCAAATGGCAAAGTAATATGTTATATGAGTTTCACCGCAAGAAGCATAACGATAATGCACTTTAATATAACGATTTTTTCTCTGTGAAGAACCCTTTTTTATTAGGTTATACATACCATAAATGAGTTTGTACGATTTAAGTATAACTTTTTTTTAACTTTCATCACTTCTATTTACAATATTAATGTATCAAGTATTTCAATTTGAAGTTAATGTCTCATATAATACTCTTGGATACTTTACTTCTCATATTTTGTGTGGTCCTAGCTAAAGAAATATTGTATTGAAGACTTTTACCTGCATATTAAAGCTGTTAACATAGAGGGAGGATACGTAATGTTTTACTATTAATTCATTTATAACTATTTAAAAAAGACAAGTGTAATAAGTTGCTTATATTATAACTATATTTTTAACCGTTGTATTACAACTATCTCACGTTTCCTTAAAAATACCATATTGTATTTACTGCAAATATTGTATTACTAATTAACTTTTAGAGAAAAGGTAAAAATTTTACAATTTGAGACCTTCTGTATTTAAGGGAAACTACTAATTATTTTTTCTTGTAATACTTCGCTTTGAAAGAAAGGAAAGGGAGAGTATACTCCTCAAACAGTTGAAAATATTATTTTCAGTAATCTGGATGTGTCACATTTACGTTGTATGATACACAAATATTATATAAATTATCCATTTACAACATTACAGGAACACGTAAATACAAACACATCTTTGTATAAATTATATAATATTTCTTTAATATTAGTAATAAATGTACCATGTAAAACAATGTCACTCCCTCTTGCCAGTTAGAGGGATTAAACTGTTCGAGGGAGCTGTAAAATTGCACAGATTTTTAGATTTTATATTCTGATAATTTAAGTACAGTACCATTGTTGCTCTGTCTGGGATTTATTTCCAGTTGCATTTAAATCTGTTTATGAAAAAAAACAGACTTATCTGTAACTAGTTATAAATCTTGGCACATATCATCAGTTCTCTGCCAATAACTTGGCGTTCAACGGTCATCATTGGGTGACAAATGTGCTGATCATCTTTGCTGCCATCGTAGTACGTATTGATTATATTACATTAATTTAACACCTTTATAATGTTAAAAGTTAGTTTAAGATCTTTTCTATATTTATGTAGCCATAACTGTACAGCTGGTACAAAAATGTGACTGTTGTGTATGTGGTCGTATCATTTAAACCATTAAGTTCTATGAATACAGGTTTACTGTGTTTCCATATAAAAAACTCTGAACACAAATTACTGTGTTGTCCTTTAATAAAATTAATATTATTCTATAAAAAACATAAAATTGTAACGATACAATTAACTTAAAAACTGACATTGTAATTATTGTTAATTATTATCACTAAGTTTAAATTTAAGTGCTGCAGCATAAAATTATTTAGAAGTTGATACAACCTTTAAGTAATTTTATCAACAGATAGTGAGAGAATTGGTAAAGTGGTTTGAAAGGGAAACAGAGAAAAATGCTATATGCATAAAACCAGAATTTTACTTGCATGATTTTACTGATATAAGTAACGTATCAATCAATTATGTAAACAATCAATGATTGTCCAATAAATGTCCTCTAATGATGGTTAGTAAAACAAGGCAAAGGCCAGCAACTATAATTCTTTATGCGTGAATACTTGCGAGTTATAGAATGTTAATGATTTAGTCTTTGTTCTGCATCTATTTATAGACATGCTCCATAGTGACTAACAGTATTGGTATGTAGATTTGTTGGAGGATGCTACAAGCCTGAGTAAGCAGTAAAGTGCTCCACTACACACTTAAACATTGTATTTTACTGAATTTTCGGCCAAAATCATTCAATGAGATATTTTCATATTCTATAGGTTCAAACTTCATTATTCCAGCTCTACCCGAACGAAACGTTAGTAATCTTACCGTTTATCCATGTTCTTCATCCCAGATAGTTTACTTTTCCATAGAGCTGAGAGGAAATATGTTGGTAACTGCATTGGATTGCCCTGCTAGTGTTCAATGTTGTCACCAAAAATCTACTACATTCACCTTGGAGATATAATAAAAGATTTACTTAAAAATACATGGTATGAGTTTCGCGTACTATAAGAACTATTTGTTATGTTGCAAATTATTTCTTTCCTGCTTATGTAGTTGGAAATTATCTTCAAACGTTGTTGAGTGAAATATATTCATGAAACAAACAATTTTGATTATACATTCTCCAAGCTGTAATTGAGATTAGTGATATTTAACATCTTGGTGTATTGTTTTATTCTGGGACTAGAATAAATAATTTTCAAGTTTAATGGCGTAATTAAACCGGTCATCTGCTGTTTATGTAATAGACCTGATCCTTACAATCTAGTGAGGATAAATTCTACTAATACCCAAGCGTTCTTGCACTGATAAGGAATGACTGTTTCACTCCTTTATTCCCGTCTGCTTCCATGGATGTATTTACCTGAAGCAACTCTTGCCTACTGTTCGCACCTTGTTCTACATTTTCAAGGGCTTTATTGGCTCCCTTACCTTAATATTTTCATTTCATTGATTACTTTGACGTGTTGTTATCTGATGACAACCTAACTGTTCAGGATTTGGCATATAACAATTCATCCTCTCTTGAAACAATTCCTGAAAATCAAAAATCCAGTGTTTTAGTGTTGTCTTTTGCACGAATGTGGATTATGTGGTACGATATTCCCACTAGCTTGCTCGAATATTCATTGGAAGTTTTTGTGCTACCGGACAAAGTTTTTAAAGAACCAGTAGCAATCGAGTAACTAGAATAAGGGTTATTTTCTCTGTAATAATTTAGGCAATACGGTGGTATTTCTTTTTTTGGAAATTTCTGCACTAGCATTATATTCTTTTGTAAATTCTCAAAACCCTTTGTCTGAACCTTTTGTATATATTTAGAAAAAAAACTACAAAAAACGACAGGATCGCCTCATTTGTAAAATGTGTTAAACTTTTATATTAGGATTTAATTAAACACTTAAAATCAAAAGAAACAGCAGATTATACATAGCAGACAGCATAAAAACTTCATTAATAGAAGTACCAGTCAAATAATAAATCACGGTTAATATGATTATAAGAGGAATTCAGAAATATAACGAAAGTAGAAGGTTAGACTCAATACACTTATGTGCTTATAGTAACGAAATTGTAATTACAGTTTTTGTCATATATGTGTATAAATTGGTTATATCTATCTGTAAGCCATATTCTTTGTTTTAAAGTAAAGCTGAGATTATTAAATACGTAAAAATAAGGGTTTTCCCAAGAGGATATGCTAACAAGTATCATTCGACAAGCTATAATTTATGGAGAAGTAGAATAATATCGTTACAAACCAACAAGAATACCCACGGGCATACTCCGTTTGCTCCAATAACACAGGCAGCGGTATCAGAGAGGTTGATAGACACTGCAAACATGACACGGTTGCATAACCATCCCAGATCACTCTATGAGAACAAGGTGTCTGTGTGCACGCTAGTGTTCGTAGATATTGCTGAGTTCGGCGAAACACTATGTGTGAGCAGTCTCGTTTATCATATTGTGTCTTGAAACGTTAATTTTATAGTACACAAACTACGCATATCAAAGAACAAAGGAATTACTGAGTCCTTAACAAATACTTCAATAATAAATATAATATAATAAACACCGTTAGTATATTAGAGTACCTAATTATATAGTAATATATTTAACAATAATATTGATTTTATTTAAAATAACAATGTACAATAATGTTTGAGTCATATTATACTAAGAGTCATTATTCGAGAAAATCATTAAATATTTACAGTTATATAAGTCCATAGCGTTATTTATGTTAAGTTTAAAATGACAAATTATAGTTCATAGTATGTACATCAAATAATAACAAGTGAAACTGACATCTACCGGCCACAGTTGAACTCGTAGAATTCACCAGTTCGTTGTTCATTTCCGTTTGTGACGTAATCATTATTTAAGGCCTCATCACGTAAGCCTACCGAACCGGCTTTGTTCAGTGAAACAGATTATATTGTGTGGATTTGGTATTTTCCTCCCTCATTTTAAAACTTTTATTTTAAATAATTCAAATTGATAACTAGTTATTAGTTTGTGGAGATGTCAAACGTTAAAATACATTAATCTTCATTTTGGGAAGAACCGATACTATCAGTTTTATTGACATATCATTAGCCTTTACCGGTATTTAGCGTGATGAAAGGAATTAAAAAATCCTCTAATAATGATTTCAATAGTGAAACAGATCACAATACTTTTTAATAATATGGATTTTTAACATCACCTTACTAGATAATTTTACGTTATTGGATTGCATGTAACAATTAAAAAATAAGATTCCCTAAATATTTAACTTTAGGAAGTTCAAGTAAAATTTAGATATCACTGTGGGTTTTTTTTAAGTTTATCTTTAGATTTGTTATTAGCAGAATATTACAAAGACGAAATTTAAACACTTGAAAACAAATGACTCCAAATGTCCAAATAATTGTTCATAGTAATAATTTTAAATAGATAATTCTAACATCTAGATGGATCTATAATCTGTTTAAGATTTTAATAAAATGAAATTATGTAAACGCCCAAATTCACGTAGGTAATGTGACCTATTAGGACCTACCAAAATACGAGCTAACTTCGGTGATATTTTGATATTATAATAATGATAACTGTATTATTTATTCGAACTGTAACACTGCTACTAATTATAATAGGAAATGTTGAGAAATGTATTTAACATACGCAGTTGAAAAACATACTTAATCCCTAATCGTACTTGATCAATATTTTTCTGGCCAATTTTAAGAGTTTGATCAATAAATTTTCGAGCAATATGTTATTATGAACTTTCCGTTTTGTGATCAGTTTTACGAAATATTCAGCTCCTTATATATAATTTTCAACATCCAATATATATATATATATATATGGCTAGAATAATTATATGAATAATGATGTATAATTAATTATCTTAGATATATATATGACCTTATATGAAATGACACGTCCTGGGCGCTATGGTTCAAAACGTATTATTCTGTGTTCACTATTCCATTAGTAGGATTGGGATTAAATTTACATTAGATAATATATAATTTAAAATATAATTGGTTTTATGTAAAAAATTATAAAATCTTAACTGTAACGTGGGTATGTTATGCACATTTAATTGAAATAAAAATATAGCTAGATATATGGGAAGCCTATAAAGATAACTCAAAATTTGTTTTAAATGTGTTATTTCTAATACATCACAGATAATTGAAAATGATGTTAGTTGAAAAATTGTACGGTCAAATATACGAAAAGTCTTAATTTACCTATGTTAAATGTATATAAACAAATTGTTCTGTTTGAACCATTTGAACCACCTACTGCATATACCATAATTTATGATACGTATAATCACAGTTTAGTTACTTGTGTAATTTAATATTTATGTTGTAAAAATAGTGCTCATTTTAATGTTTCAGTTTACCTCATTTTACTAGCAAGTTTTCTAATCAAAATAATCAAATTAAAATATTAACTGTGTATGTGTTGAATGTATCCAGTGGTCGGTTCTCTTATAATTGAACTATAATTGCTTAATATCAGTATTTAATGTTTGTAAAAATTTACATTTACTGAAAAAAATCCACTCCATTTCGTAAATTACATGTCGTAGTGAAGACAAAAGGGCCATTGACGTGAAACAACTGTTACACATCCAGGGAGTAAATGTGTACCAAGCCTTGTTCTGTGCAGCAATATCAGTTTTGGTGCCACATGTTTAGTACATGCATGCATATCAAATTATTATATAAAAACGTTTATATCGATCAATACATTTTACAAAATAATACATTTTTCTACTCGAGTGCTTATTCCAAATATTAACAGATTTTATTACTGCAATATTACTAATGATCATCTTACATAAATATATCCAGTATATTTAGACACGGAATGTCATTCAAGCAGAGATAATAGTGCGTGGAAGGAATCAGTTGCATGTGCGGGTACATACATGTAGTGTTAAAACTCCGAGTGCAGGATTTTAGATTGATTGGTGCCGAAACAAATTGACATTATGCCGAATTTTGAAACGTGTACTATTTTTCAGTCATATGGAGATTTAATTCAATTTCTTAAATATTATCAGACTTTTGCAGTCTGGTACGTAATATAATCTGCATATATTCTACTACTAAATATTTAGTTAGTGAGTTTATAGGCCTTTTAAAATAGAAAATTTTCGATGTATCGTTAATATAATAAGTGGAAGATCTTGAATTTACATAGTTTTATCGTTCTGGTACAATCATTTTTGTAGGCTGCATTTCTTATTATATGAATCCAATTTTTTTTCCTAATTCAATACAATCCCTAAACTACATACTACTCTTTATATGATTACTTAGATGTACCAATTTTAAAATGCTCATTAAATTAAAAATACATTTGACACACCATTCTTCCAAAGTATTAGAATAATAACTCATAACCGTAACGCATCAGCTTCTTACAAATTCACAAACGTAATTGTGTTCTAATGGTATTTGTTAACTTGGTGTTCTAATGATTAGTTATTGCTTCGTCACACAATTAGTTATTATTAGACCTAGAATTATACTTTTTTATTATTGAATATATTTTATAACTGTTCATTAGAGTTTAATTAATATTAGAGTATTTTGAGAGATTCAAAGTAGAAATAAAATATCTATTTCGTGAATGTGTAGTAGTATTTTATTTTACAGCATTAGTATTTTGTAATAAGCAAAATAGTCACCATAACGATACCAATTATGAGTTAATCTTGTAATTTTTAGTTTACATTACTATTGTGTGTTAATGTAAGAATAATGTAGGATTATTTCGAAGTTAGAACAACTTTCGTGTCAATCAGTAAGCACTTAATGAGTAAATTGACGTTAAAGGGACTTTATAAATTCTTATATGCAGTCCTTGAAAACCACACAGTGTACAAGTACCACGAACTGCAAATGGCATGGTTATAGAGTTTGAAATATTAATTTTGTTGAAACGCAAATGTTCTGAAAAACTTATAAATTTATAAGAAATGTAAACGTATAATTTTACACACTTGCCCCATACACTTGCACCACAACCAGTGACTCGTGGTTTAGAGTTTGAAAATTTGCTTAGAAAAAGTGCTAACATTTTGAATCAATAGTTAGTATGATATAAGCTAATCTTGGGCATTATCAAATGTATAGTATGTGATTTAAAACTTTAATATTATATCTCTCATTTTACCAAAACCTTTTATGCATGTAAAAGTATTCAATTGAAATAAAAGTAAAGAAATATGGTAGTAATTGTAAAAATGTCATCGAGAGGTCTGTTTAAATAATATTAAAAAAGTACTAATAATTAAACGTAACTTCACATAGTTAGTACACTATGTAAGGCTCAAAGGGCGGTTAAAGTGACTCGATGGAGTGTCAGTTCTGTGAGTAGGAAACAACAGAGTTGAAGTAGTACCTGGATAGAAAACAGTTGAGCTGGAAGAACATTAACTTTGTTTCGTATATTAAAGTAGCAGTGATCTTCTCAAGCATATGTGGGTAAAAACAGAACGATAAGTGGAACATTGGACAAGGAATCGAAAGAAATAATTAGGAAGCAATACAAATAATCGTTAATCTCAATTGAAAGTTCCTGCTATCTTGTTGCCCGGGGCACTGGGTGAGGGGAGAGGAGTGTTACTGTAGGCACAAAGGGTCCCTGGGTGAGACAATCCAAAGGGAACTAAGTAGGAATGGAAATTAACGATACGCAGAAAAGCAGCCTAACGAAAAAGACATAGAATTCTACCAGGGGTGGTGGAGGGTATACAGAATTCGAGTATGTAATAACTTTTAACTTAATGGTGACACGTTACTTCTCTAGGCAATAACTGTATTTCCTTTTAGAATAGGATCTCATACGGTTTTATGTACTGGCCACTATTATTTAGTTAACCTCGTGTATTTCATAAACTGGTTCCAGCACTTTTGCTTTCTTTTCTCGCATGGATTAGTTCATTTTTTTTGAGGAGTGCATGAGTGGTAACCACGTGGTGCCTGGTCTACAATTATTTGCCTTATGGGAGGGTGTATACTCTTCATCTCCTGTGTGGGATAGGGACGTGCTGTAGGGTAACCAGAAAGATTAAAATCAGGAATAAGGCGATTCACATAAAAAGAAGCCTGGCATATACATCTAAGACATTGGCCAGTGGTGGTGGTGGGAAAGTTGGGCTACGGCCTAGGACGTCCCTCTGTGTTTCCCTTCGTTATCTCTGACTCTCTCTGTTTATTTTTTAGTTTTATTGACGTAGAAGATCAAAAGATGAGAAAAGTAACGAAAGCGAGGTGCACGGTCTTTCAATGGCTAAATATTCAGTCTTTAGTCTAATAATGAAAAAAACGAAATTATTAGTAATGTCGAGAAGGAGGTATTGAAACCAACTAAATTCGAACAAGAGATCAGTAGCGTCATAACGTAATAAAAAGTGAGATTGACAGAATCCAATGAGAATAGCAAGAATTTTATGATGAAGGATCTTTTCAGAAGGCAAGATAAAATCTCTAGTTTAAAGTCGGTAATGAAGGTTGGTGACATTAGGTGTTTCCTAATTCCAAAATTATGTTTTTTATAAACAATAGGAAAGAATTGGAAAAGGGTGAAGTTGAGATTGTAGTGAAAATAATAATGAATATCACTGGACCTTCCTATTTCTTGGACCATTCACCGGTTAGTTAAAGATTATTTCACAGCATATGAAGAGCAAGTCATAGTACGAAATGGGAAAGGTGGACCTCGATGAAACAGAATGCCCACAATAGTAGATGCTATGACAGATTATGGAGAAAAGAAATAAGTGAATGCGTGACGATGATAGTGTACGCAGAGGAAGTATTGTTGCTGTGAAAGAATAATTTACATTATATAACTTTTAAACCTATCTTTAAAATTATTCAGAATTTTTCAACTTTTTAAGGTCAAATGTTATATGGCTATGTGGCACTGATTTTTCCGTAACAAAGAAACTGTTTTACCTGTAATTTTTCTTTGCGGACTTGTTGTATATTTTATTGTAGCTATAACATACAATGTAAAATTCAAAGATACATAATAATAAACTTTCGACATATTAAGTTGGTTTCCAGCAATAGATCATACGTTACTTCGTTATAAGTATATTTACTAGATTACCTTATATCCATTACCCGTGAAATAAACATACCTCAAAATTATAGGTATGCTTTTGTCTTCTTTAAAGTAAAACACTTTCTATAATACTATGCTTTAAGCATTCGAGGGGATACTAACACTTATTTTTTAAGTATAACATAATACAAAATTTTCAATAATATCTGTGTGCTACATTACGATGTATACAATAGGCAATTAGTGTACATATTATGCATTTGCACAATAATAAGACTACTAAAAGTACATAAATAAAATGAGTTAAACAGTTCAATAAATACACATCATTAATAAAAACTAAAGAAATAAAAAATATGTATTATTACTTATTTTTTGAAAATGTGTGTCTGATATTCTGCCTCCTAATTGAGAGATGGGAAGTTTTCAATGTTCTTCTAAAATATCCCTTACATTGCCAAACCTTAACGTAGTTAAGGTAAGAAGGATTGATTCAACGTGAATTTTAGCTCCATTTCACTTTCCTCTTAGTGCATCATCTGAAATGTGACGCGGTCACACACTTTACTTCTGGAAACTTGAGTTACATTTCTCTCAATAGATCCAAGAAACTTCGGCGAATAAGAATGTCAAAACGATCTAAAGAGTCGTTTATCAGAGGCACCTAGAGTACAAAATATAAAATTATAGTGTAATCTAAGTGAAAAGGTATTCTCATTGTCTTATTTGGTACACTACTGAGTGCACAACGATGTTTCTAACTCGAGTTCTAAGCACGGCGGATTAACCAGGCTTTCTGATGTTGAAACGAGGTAAAGAGTTCGTTTAACCAACAGAACCACCACTCTAAATTATAATATTATAAATATTATCCCCTTGCACAGTAAAAACACAACTATTGGTACATAAATGCATTTGGTTTTGCAAATATGTATAAATACGTTCCCCATAAAAACTGAGAAATAAATATATTAACTTAATTATAAATTTAAGTTCCACATACCTTCACTCTTAATTAGGAAGTTTGCAATGTTTCCTTATACTAAGCTGAATTCAGTGGTGAGTCAGAACCTCCTTACTGCTGTGCAGGAATCCGGGAAGAAGCTCACCAAGGAGAATCCCCGTAGCTTCTTTAGTAGACCCTTAGAGAGCACGAAAAGAAGAAGAAGCGGAAGGCTAAAGTGATACAGCTTAATGTTATATCGACAAGGCATCATCAATAATATATAAAAATCGTCCCAACGAAGGGCCGACTGGTGGTAAAACTCATAAGTTCTACCTTTATCATCAATATATAATCTTGAGTATTGTGGCAAGGAATCAGGAGTTCCCATCTGGACAACCGCAGGCCATCAGGCTAAGCAAATAGACCCTAAACTATATTAACGTCAGAATACAAAACGCTGTCTAGAAAGTAACCGAACGCTATCATCGTTAACTATACAACGGAGCTTATGTTCAGAGACTGTGACTCATGGATGCCGAAAACCGACATGCTCGAGACACGATAAAGCTCCACTGTACTTGTGGAACAAGGAAATCGCATTGCTCCGAGAAAGGTGCTTCATCCTGAGGTTCCGGATAATCCGTATTTTATAGGTGGGGGAATATTTCCCAGGGGCCACCGCAAAGGAATTCCATACACCGAGACGAGCTTTAAAGAGAGCAATCATCAGGAGCAAATGCGGTAACTAGACCGAGTTAAGGGTGGACATGAATAAAGGCCTTCGGTGACTGGGTTACCAAATTGCAATTAGCCTAACCTAAACTAACCTAGGCTACCTGCCCAGTCAGCTGGTCCGATTATAACACCTCTCTTAATCACAATATAATAGATGCCTTGTTAGATGCTGAAACTAACTTTTGGAGAGTGTTGCAGGGATGCGTTCAGAGAACTAAAACTGCTTAATTTACCCTGCCTGTATGTGCTGGAGGTCGTTATGTACTGCTGGATCTAGTGTACAGGGCCGAGACATCCACCAGTACGAAACGAGAGGCAGAGGCAACTTGCGAGTACAACAGCACAAGACGGCAGCATTTACGCATTTCCCGTCTCACGTTGGTGTAGGCTGATTAGTAAACTTCCTGAATGCTTCAAACAAACATATAATCTAAATCCCATTCGAAATCGATTAAAGCGCTATCTGGAGGCGAATGCATTTTAGTCGGTTGATGAATTCTTGGAGAGTCGCTGGGATACCTAATTGGCATTGGCTTAAAATAAGCTTAATTCGTGTGTGTGTGTGTGTGTGTGTGTGTGTGTGTGTGTGTGTGTGTGTGTGTGTGTGTGTGTGTGTGTGTGTGTGTGTGTGTGTTTAATTGCAAGTATGAATGGGCTGAACTATTATAACTTTTAAAATGTGACGTTGTAAAACAATGTGTTATTGCCAAAATATATAATAAATTGAATTTTTATTCGTTTCTAACGCACCCGGTCAGAGAACACAAGCACATCCAAGTCGTCGTGAGACAGATTGCCGTCTTTACTGATTCGGAACTGCCCAAGCCGTCGGACAAATGCAGTCCAGTATGTGCCAGACCAAGATAGTGTCCTGGCGAAAGTGCTAAGGTTTCTGATTTGAATTTACAAATGTCAAATATAAGTGTTATAACTTTATCCTTTTCAAACGTCATTTCAGGTCAGGCCATCCAAAATCCCTCACGTCCATAGGGTTTAAATGTTGAATTTAGCCCGCGTTTACCTTTCTCTATGTAGATAAGTATGCTGCTTTATGTTTGGTATAATTGCTGAAGAACTTCGGAAAATTCATTCATATTTTTGCCACTTATGAGACTGAAATTCTCGAGTTATTTTATGGGGAGAAAAAGTGTAGTGTAGCAAGGTTCCTTTAATAAAACAGTGACTTGAAGAACTTAGTTAGCTAAATATATAGTTATTCTTCATTCAACTGGTCTTTTTGACTGTTCAGTTCTCCAAATTTAAAGAAACCCAATACGGAAAGGCATTGGTGAAACCATTCATCTTAGGCATTTTAATTAAACAAACCTAAAGATGAACCCTCTCAAAAACGGGTGGTAGTATATATATATATACTGAAAAGTACCTAATGAAACTGAAAATCGTGTCCTCACAACCATAGTATAGGTCAGAGAATTTTCAAATATTTGACATGTTTACAATTAAGTGCTGCCTTTCCTTCGTGTAGGGACGATAGCCTAATTGAGTAGGTTTAAGTTAATCTAACTAGAATTTATGTGATATATATTGTCCATAGCTATATGTGAAAAAAGGTAATAAAAAGATTTCGCCATTTTTCCTACAACGTATTTGTTCAGAGATATAATCCACATTAACTAAACATATTGGGGCTTAAATCGTATTTAAACCTTTAGACTGTCATGTTTATTATTAAACTGTATTATAATTTTTGAAGGCTTACTGAAAAATCCGACTAGGTATTTATTATAGTACAAACGTATAATTAGTTGTGTAAAAAACATTTCAATCACCTTGCCATATCTCAATTTCCTATAGCCCATAAAATATCGCATTGTATGGATCTGTCCTGAAACAAAATACCAAATTCTTTACTACGAAATTCTCTATTTCTCGTTATCAAACACCTGTTCTGCCATATATATATACAAGTAGGAAAGGCCTGATTAAGGCGACATAGATTTGTGTAAGCCAACTCATTCAGCTTTAACTACTGTAACATCCTAGTGATTTGAGATCATAGTGCAAGGTGTTACATAGGAACACCATTTCAGTTTGTTTGTGAAATGTAACAAAATGAATTGTGTGTTCCTTGTTAATCCTTGTCAGACTACGTGACCTTCACCCTTCCACTGCCCATCAATGTTGGTTAAACGCTGCTGCTCCAGTCTTTCATCATGGTAGGTATTAAGCGTTTTAATCTCAGTATCGTAAGGATTTGACTTTTGCTTTATGTAATCGTAATTTTAGTGTTAGTTTTGTATACTGGCCAACATCTTTTAATAATATTTTATTTAGTGATAACAGTTGCATTCTGTTCTATTATGTAGTTATAAATTTACAGTACTAATATTTATGTGAGAATTTAAAAGTAACTTGAGATTATTTAGAAGGTGGCACAACCTTTGGGTCAATCAGTCGGAAGACAACAAATACATTAGTGTTAAAGGGGCACAAAAAACCCTCTTGTGCGCATTAAATAAGCATTTCTTCAGTTTTATTTAATGGATTTGTGCTTATATCGCTTTATGTTTATGGACAATAAAATATGAATCAACTTATAAAACTATAACCATTTCTCTACATTTGTCACTATAAGTAGATTAAATATTGTTATCACTCGATCCTCAAAATCGAATTCTGGAAAATGTTTCCGTTCTTATTTTTTATTGATGTCTTCCATTGTACTTTTATATAGTAATTAATATCTACAAAGTCATTGAACAATTAAATGTGTAAGGAAATCATTTGTTGCTCAAAGTTTAGAATATATTGTATAGTAGCTCGTAAGTATAACGAACTTACAGTAATACTATAAATATTCTGATAGAGGAGAGAGTATTGACAAAAGATACTTAGTTTTCAGTAATTCTAATTTAATAAGGTGTAAGAAACCCAAACCTAAGAAATTTCTAAATAAATTCACGCAATTAAAAAACCTGCTTAGAGTATTACATCATGGACACGAAATAGTATTATAAGTTGTTAAATAGTATATAAATAATTTATATAGGGTTGATTAAGTGTATGATATCACTAATTGTTTTAATGAAACCTTTTTAAATAAGTTTCTATAATACAAAAACTGTAGTTATTACAATACAAGTTCAATTTCTTGTACATATTTCGTGTATATAATGGTTGATAATCTACTCTCAACTGTACTATTAGTATATTTAGTTACTATAGATTAATAATACAGTACCTCATAGCCACGTCAAAGGGGGCTGTTCACTAAAAAGGTATTAAAAAATTTAATATTTTTTGGCTTTTCTCAGAACAATACAGCACTGAAGTTAATATTTTAAGCTTTTTAGTCCCTAAACACTAATTTTTACGTTTCAATTACAATTGCGTTTTAATACCTATGTTCAAAATGTTCTCTAGTGTCAGACATTTTGAATTCTTTCAACGTTATATGTTATTTTTCTTATACTGTAGTTTGTCGATGGGGAGTTAATGTGTAGGAAGTATGTGCAGTTGACAACAAGGGACAGTGCAGTTGAAGATTGCATCGTGGCACATTATGAAAAATGTCCCAAAATAATAACATGTTAAGATGAACTCTAGAAGCGCGTAGTAGTGAGGCAGTGTTGCCATTTAATTTTGGTATTTATTTAAATTACTCATATTTATTCAATAGGGCTGTCGAAAATTTTGTGGGTGACTTATGGATGTAAAAGACAAATAAATAAAAGGTACAATGTGTAATAATTTTTAATATTCAAGCTCTAGATTAGAAGCAAAAGCTAGAAGATAAAACCAAGAATAAGGATATTACATATAGTGCTTGAGGTGTAATTAAAATTAATGCATTTTAAACAGTAAGTCTGTCTTTTTTATATCTTTAATTTTTTTATGTAGAATAGTCATGTTTTTTGACACGTTTCTGAAACTAATTTTCTTAACGTTTGCCGTATCTACTTGGAGTTTCTTGAATAACATATATTGAATCACAAATTGATTGCCATTTATTGAAGTTAAATAAGGCTATTGCCATTTATACAATTTAACGTAAATAAAAGTCTTTTGACAGGTGTTTGGTCTTCAGATCATATGTTAGTTTGCTTATTTAAAAACGCATATGTGACAGATACGGTCAAATACAAAATAATTGAATCGGAAAAAGTAAGCGCTCTGTGGTGTAATGGAAGCACATTCTCCCGGCAAGTGAGAGATCCGGATTCGACTCCCGGCGGAGCGAGTACTTTTTTTGATTCAATGTTTATTGAAGTTAAATAAGGCTATTGCCATTTATACAATTTTACGTATATATATATATATATATATATATATATATATATATATATATATATATATATACAGGGTGAGTTTTTTTAAAGTGATCCAATAGCTAACTTTTTAATTACACGACTTAGCACCACACTTTAAATTTGGAACTTGCTCAATTTTAAGTTTCACTCAGGGATACACTTTCAGATTTTTTGAAGATGGCCGCCATTTTCCAATATGGCGGTCAACTTTAAAATCTCTTATGGAACACCCTGTATTTTATGTTTTTTTTTTTTAGATTCTACTCAACAAAATAATACATTATTGCTTTTGAGAGTTTTTCAATATCTCTAATGGTTCAGGAGCTACGTGGACTGGAAGTTTTCATAATTTTTGCCAATATGGCGGCCAACTTTAAAATATTTTATGGAAAACCCTGTATTTTATGTTGTTTTTTTATATTCTACGCTACAAAATAAGACATTTTTGTGTTTTAGAGTTTTTCTATATCTCTAATGGTTCAGGAGCTACGTGGACTGCAAGTTTTCGGATTTTTTCGGACTGATGATAACAACTTGTACCAATTTTGGTGGTTATGTGATTATTCTTTTTTATAAGTGGAAAGAGGATTTTAATATATTTTTTTTATGCTATAACTAACAGCTTTTTATAAAATACAATCTGATTTTTCTAACATTAGTTTTTATTGTGTAATATTTAAAAAAAAATTAACTATTGTGTATTGTTCAGAATTAAAAGGAATAGTTTATTTAAAGAGTGTAATGTAAATTTATTTAAAAAAATATCTATGTTCGCTAATAAATTATTTCTTTAGGAGGGTCCACTTCTGGCTGGTTTTATACTTACTGGTTGTACCTATACTCTGCACAGCTAAAACAGATATGGGATTTATACCTGGCATCCCTAAGGATCCAGGGGCGGCATTCACTTACGCATAGTCGAGATAATGGTGTAAAAGTGTTGATCGATAAGAAATCTAGTCTACATTGCAGAGTGCCTGTTGTATTGGATGGAGTGCCCTTAGTGTTAAAGGCTCTTTTTAGACTTAAAGGAAGTACTGTCCCTTACTCTTGATGGTACAAAACGAAATATGCCAAGAAAACATTAATTTGACTTTCATAAACTAAATCGGGGCTATTTCAACCTCCAAAATAAATCATTACATATGTTAATTTTATTTCTTAGAGTTGTTATTTAAGGTGCTACTCAATGGGTATTACCATTACAAATATTTGGTAGCTCAAAGAAATAAACTAAACTAATAGTTAGAACTTTATTCTGAAGTTTGAAAGCAGTAACAAACAACCTTTTTATTGAATGTGATTTCTAAATACACATACTTTAGAGGATATGAGGTAGTTTATTGTTTGAGTGTCTGCTTTTTGTACTATGTATTTTGTACTTTGTAACTGTTTTTATCGTTTACCTTTACACTGATATTTTCACTGAATACATTTTTATCTATTTGAAATTATTTTTAAAGTCTGTAATTTAATAGTAACCTGTTATTTAAATACTACTGATTTATAATGGATGAAGTTACAATATATGCAGTCTTATAGTTACTAAATAAGACAGAAAGGTCAAAATGTGTTTTTTTACGGTTGATATCTACACTTCTGAAGGCAAATCGTTGTTAATTATTTCATATTTACCATTCATAATTGTTACTATTTGTATTCATTTAATTTATTAAATGCTTTGATACTTTTTTTGTTGTTTGTATGATGTCTATAATAAATTACTATTTATGATCATTTAATTGATAATATAAAAGTTATAAATCTATATGATTATTTTGTACTTATAATAATAAGAAACAACTGCCTGATAATTTAGAGTTGTTTCTAGTACTAGAACATACGCATTAATAAGTAGGATTTAATGATATTCAATTTCATAAATATTAAATAAATTTGTTATAATTCATATATTACATTTTTCCACAGTATAAAAATGATGAAATAACATTTCCATAACTTAATTTTAATTTGTTAACATAGTTTATTATTATTAGACTTTATTGAACAGATACTCTGTTTTTCTGTCTTTTTCCTTTTAGCTAGCCATGTTGAGTCATCCTAGATTATATAATAATAATAATAATAATTTATTCCATCAATAATTTACAAAGTATAATTCACAATAACTTTTTCGGAATTTACTGACCACTATTACCAGTAGTGTGGCCAGTGATATAATCTAATAATAATAATAATACACTCAATCTAGAGTCCAGCAACTTAAGTAGTTATTTAATATCGAGCCTCCAATTGTAGTGTTTTCTTTTTATTTTATTTATTTTTTAATACTACTGACGTGAACCAGAGCTGATAGGTTTCTATGAATATCCAAATATTGTTGAATAACGCCGGCCAACAGTGATTTTATTTTCATTGGTTGTCCAACCTGTTCAGAGAGCAAAGTTCAGTTTCGCTCTCTGACAGAGGTTTGTCCAAATTGTGCCTGACTCAGTCATGCATTAGCCGGCGTCATTCTGGATACTCAGTGACATAATTCATCAGAAATAAATACTAAACTATCCATTTACAAATTACTATTCTATCCACATTGTGTTTTCCTATATTTTGTTTAAACTGTCACAAGTGGCTGTGTTGTGAAAATTAATAGTTGTGATTGTGTGGTAATTAATACAAGTGATACAAGTATTGGGTTGTGTGTAACTAACCTCTATCTGGGTAAGCTAATCCACTTCTAACTTTTCCTTCCTTCTTGTTACTGAGTGCACTAACTTATTTTACTGTAGAACATATACAATATATATTATGTCGGTATTCATGACGTTAATAACTCAACACATAATAACAGCAATTAAACTACTAGTAACACATCAATAATAAAAATAAAATCTTAACAAATAACAATAACATATTAGCAATAACAATAACATTTTAACAATTACCGTACCAAATCAACAATATATCACTCAACACATGTAACAAATAAATAATGAAATAACAAATATATAACTTTTCCTTCCTTCTTGTTACTGAGTGCACTAACTCATCTTACTGTAGATCATATACAATATATACACATATATACAAACATGCACATATATACATATATATATATATATATATACACATATATACATATACATATATATATATATATATATATACACATATATATATACACATATACATGTCGGTATTTATTATATCAATAACTCAACACAGAATAACAACAATTAAACTAATAATGACACATCAATAACAATAATAAAATCTTAACAATAACAATTACATTTTAACAATAACCGTACCAAATCAACAATATATCATTTAACACATGTAAAAAATAAATAATTAAATAAGAAATATATAAATATAATAATATGTAAATATACAAATTCAATTTCATGCTAAACTAACTAAACTACATTCTATCTGAGGACATTATTTAAAAAATTAACATCTTCCTGCAATAAAAGCCAGTTGAACAGTTTAGCACAATTTGCTTTAAAAGAATTACAAGTCCTAAAAGAAATTGGTATTTGATTAAAATATTTAGGTGCAACGTATTGGAAGGAATGCCTAAACATTTCTTTTTTCACTTTAGGAATTCTTATTGTACCATGTTGTTCATTAAGGGTAGAGTAAAATAAATTTTGGTTTCCATTATTCCCGCTTCTAATGAAGAAAGTTCTTAACACCTTGTATACAAACAGATGTTGAATCGGTAATATTTTTAAATCAACGTAAATTGGAAATGAACTGTCAGTTGTTTTTCTACTTAAAATTATTCTGAGGAAGTAGTTTTGCGTAACTCTTAATTTTTCAATTAGATATTTAAACGTCTCACCCCAACAATTTATTCCATACTGCATCCGTGAATGGATTAGTGCATAATATAATGTTCTTAATAGTTCTTTATCACAACAGTTTTTCAAAAAATAGAACTTTCTTATTGAATTGCGTAATTTCTTATGAAGGTCTCTTATATGGTTTCCCATGTTAAACTACTATCAAAGACTATACCCAAATATTTAATGTTTGTGACCTTTTCTATATGTTGACAGTTGCAATCAATATAACTACAATTATAATCATGCATCATTATTTGCATGCATTAAACACTAAAGCGAGGGACTTTAAAGCCAGTACGTAAGACATCAAGTGTTTTAGTCAAGACTCCGGTCCAAAGTACAAAATCGGTATCCAGCATGAACACCAACGCAATAACATTTCTGTTCGATCTATAGATGCTGTTTAGACGCCAGAATCTGATCGGCTTTCAGTTATTCAGCGGTCGATAGAGAATGGTCGATAGATATATTAAAAGATTTACTGAAAAATAAATGGTTTGAGTTTCGAGTACTATAAGAACTATTTGTTGTCTAGCAAATAATTTATTTCCTTTAGTTCGTGCTTATATCCTCGGCAATTATCTTGAAACGTTGTTGAGTGATATATATATATATCATGAAACAAACAATTTTGATTATACATTCTCCAAGCTGTGAATGTGATTAGTCATATTTAACATCCTGGTGTATTGTTTTATTCTAGTACTAGAATAATTTTCAAGTTTAATGGCGTAATTAAGCCGGTAATCTGATATTTATGTAATAGACCTGATCCTTACAATTTAGTGAGGATAAATTCTACTAATACCCAAGCGTTCTTGCACTGATAAGGAAAGCCTGTTTTCACTCCTTTATTCCCGTCTGTTTCCATGGATGTATTTACCTGAAGCAACTCTTGCCTACTGTTTTTCGCAACTTGTTCTAGATTTTCAAAGGCTTTAATGGCTCCCTCACCTTAATATTTTCATTTCATTGATTACTTTGACGTGTTGTTATCTGATGACAACCTAACTGTTCAGGATTTGGCATATAACATAGACTACGTGACCTCCACCCTTCCACTGCCCATCAATTTTGGTTAAACGCCGTTGCTCCAGTCTTTCATTATGGTAGGTATTAAGCGTTTTAATCTAATTATCATAAGGATTTGCCTTTTGCTTTATGTAGTGGTAATTTTAGTGTTAGTTTTATATACTGGCCTACATCTTTTAACAATATTTTATTCAATGATAACAGTTGTATTTTGTTCTATTAAGTAATCATTAATTTACAGTACCAATTCAGTAGGTTTAAGTTTATGTAACTAGAAAATTTATGTAATAGATATTGTATACAGCATTGTATGTGACAAAAGATACTGAAGAGATTTGGCCCTTTGTCTGACAATGTGTTTGTTCAGTGTTATACTCCACATTAACTAAAAACATTGGGGCTTAGAAACCTTGATTGTCATGTTTTTTATTAGCCTGTATTTTTGTATCTGTTGATAGCTTGTTGACAAAATCCGACTAGGTAATTAGTAGAAAATTATAAATAGTTGATAATTTCAGTTGTGTAAAGAAACATTTCAATCACCTTACCATATCTCAATTTCCTATAGAATATAAAATACCGAATTTTATGAATTTGTAAAGAAACAAAATGCCAAATACTTTACTAGGAGATTCTCTCTTTCTCGTTATTACACACCTGATCTGTCATCCTTTTTATTTTACCAAAATGAGTATTAAAATTTGACCTAATTTCTGGCTCTTCCTATTTATTTACCACTAAACGTTCTAATCCTTCATCTAAAATCGCTCTTTGTATATCTGGTATCACATGCTCCCAAGCAGTCTGACTCGAAGTTTTTGCCCCGGATGAGGCCAAACACTTTGCCGCTCTCAACGGGTGTCGGAGATAGAACAACGAAGACCATCTTTATAGGAAATGCGGCGCATACAAACGGCACAACTGTCCATGTGTTATGCCAATGAACACTTTATGATGCTCGTAAAAAGAAGACAAGACACCATACAGCACATCCTAGAATCGGAAATCACAGATGTTGCATAAAGGTGCGGCTGGACAAGAGGATACCGTTTCTAAGAACTGTTACCGGCATGAATGTCCCGGAGGAGATAGCCAAATGGTGGTTGGACTTATTCATCGTCGACATAGGCAGCTAGATACGTAAATTACATGATCACAGTTCCTTACGTGGGTGGCGACCGGTTATGACGGCGATGGACAAGTATTGGGAGAAATAAGAAACTCACCGCGGCTACCCCAAGGGTTATATTAAAGTGTATATTATAAAATACCACCTTCGTGGTGGTAATCCTAGGTGTCGGTGTCTGGAATTCTGTAACTGTACCTCCCTCAGTTGCCTTGGATTAGATTTCCTCAGGGGGTTCGCCTTAGGGCCGAAGGCGCTGCATCACGAAGGTGATCAAGTGAAGCCATGTCATCTACGTCAAAACTCATCACAGGCATTACGCAGGACACTGGGTAACTATAATGTTACCCCTTCCAAATATTAGGCAAAATCTATCAAATGCAACTTTTGTTTTTTTTATTGCTAGATATACTGTTATATATTTATTGATAGGGTATTAGAGTTCGATTTTAAGTTCTAGGCGTCTGGTATAAATATAATGGCCAGTGTCCAGACTGCTATATTCTAACAAAAATCTCTTAAATCAATATTATAGCTTTGGTAAACAAGAAATGTTAAGCTATATATTCTTTCTCCTGTCATAATATAGCTCTAAAACAAATTTTTTAAACTACATCTTCAGAATAATTATGCAATGTTTAATAGTCTCAAGCCTTTAAGGTATAGTCAATTTTACAGTAGCCAAATTATAATTAAAAATAAATAGATAATGAAAGTTTTTTTCCAGTAAAATTTTACATCTATGTCTCTTGCCAATTAGTGGGTATTATTACTAGTCACCGATAATGAATGTCTACATTTGTAATATTTTACAACTTGATCAGTTCATTGGCCAGTTGGTACTAAAAACGTGTTCAGCTTTAAATTCTTTTTGAATTTTAGCAACAGATTTTTAACGTCTAGTATTTTTTTTAAATATATTCAATTGTTTAGCTTTTAGACTAACTCTTTTATAACATTTAGTTTTATTATAAAGATTATTGTTGCAATAAATAATCGAGGTTTTTTAATCAAGTACTGTAATTAGGCATCCTAAGCTTCAGTTGTATTTAATTAATAAATAGATACTCGTAACGTAAACTTAGTCCTACTATATTAAAAAACATTATTGTGTTATAGTTACGGGTTTTCTTTTAAAGTTAATAAGGTTTTTTATTATTTAATGGATAAGGAAATTATTATATTTTTATAAAAAACTGTATACCTTTTATCAATAACACAGGCAGGACACTGTCATTATCTGTTAAGAGATAAGAACTTTGCAAAGATCATAAGAAATATCTCTAAGTGTATATCCATTTAAAAGTACTCTGTTTCTAATTCTCTCCGAAACAATCGAAATGGTACCTATCTTACTTGCAAATTATTATATGAACTTTAAAACAATAAAACACATTAATTTTTCAATTTGTATATGGCATTCATGTAAATACAATATTATTAGTATAATATATTGCATGATATTTTCTGTATATCTTTTTTAATAGTAGGATCAATACTAAAGATGTATTATAGAGTTTATTTATATTTTATATATATACAAGTAGGAAAGGCCTGATTAAGGCGATAGAGATTTGTGTAAGCCAACTCATTCAGCTTTAACTACTGTAACATCCTAGTGATTTGAGATCATAGTGCAAGGTGTTACATAGGAAACACCATTTCAGTTTGTTTGTGAAATGTAACAAACAAAATGAATTGTGTGTTCCTTGTTAATCCTTGTCAGACTACGTGACCTTCACCCTTCCACTGCCCATCAATGTTGGTTAAACGCTGCTGCCCCAGTCTTTCTTCATGGTAGGTATTAAGCGTTTTAATCTCAGTATCGTAAGGATTTGACTTTTGCTTTATGTTAATCGTAATTTTAGTGTTAGTTTTGTATACTGGCCAACATCTTTTAATAATATTTTATTTAGTGATAACAGTTGCATTCTGTTCTATTATGTAGTTATAAATTTACAGTACTTTATATTTATGTGAGAATTTAAAAGTAACTTAAGATTATTTAGAAGGTGGCACAAACCTTTGGGTCAATCAGTCGGAAGACAACAAATACATTAGTTGTTAAAGGGCCACAAAAACCCTCTTGTGCGCATTAAATAAGTATTTCTTCAGTTTTATCTGATGGATTTGTGCTTATATCGCTTTAAGTTTGTGGACAATAAAATATGAATCAACTTAATAAAACAACCGTTTCTCTACATTTGTCACTATAAGTAGATTAAATATTGTGTTATCACTCGATCCTCAAAATCGTTATTCTGGAAAATGTTTCCGTTCTTATTTTTTATTGATGTCTTCCATTGTACTTTTATATAGTAATTAATATCTACAAAGTCATGAACAATTAAATGTGTAAGGAAATCATTTGTTGCTCAAAGTTTAGAATATATTTGATATAGTAGCTCGTAAGTATAACGAACTTACAGCAATACTATAAATATTCTGATAGAGGAGAGAGTATTGACAAAAGATACTTAGTTTTCAGTAATTCTAATTTAATAAGGTGTAAGAAACCCAAACCTAAGAAATTTCTAAATAAATTCACGCAATTGAAAACCTGCTTAGAATATTACATCATGGACACGAAATAGTATTATAAGTTGTTAAATAGTATATAAATAATTTATATAGGTTGATTAGGTGTATGATATCACTAATAATTGTTTTTAATGGAAACCTTTTTTAAATAAGTTTCTATAATACAAAAACTGTAAGTTATTACAATACAAGTTCAATTTCTTGTACATATTTCGTGTATATAATGGTTGATAATCTACTCTCAACTGTACTATTATTATATTTAGGTTACTATAAATTATTAGATAGACAATATTGTTTCTTTTAGAAGAAATTTATGGTGAGAGATTGTTTTAATTTACATAGTTTTTAAAGTCGTAGCCCAAATAATTTTTGTACGACAGCCAATCGATGATCACTGAGAGGAGAACTTGTTGGGTGGCTATTACGACTTTCTCTCTCAATCTCTCTTTTTTCTCCCTGCGAGCCAATTCCACAAACTTATTGAATTTTTTCCTAACATCACTCTTTTAAAAATAACGTGTTTTTTGACGGAAATCTATGGGTAAGTAAAATGTATTCTATTGTTTAATTTCTTATATTAAGCAAGTTACCTTTAACGTTGATTAAATGTTATAGATTAGGAATAAAACGGGAATAGATATTTTTTAATTAAGGTATAAAATAATACACTACTTCATAACCACGTTAAAGGGGGCCCTGTTCACTAAAAAGGTATTAAAAATTCAATATTTTTAGCTTTTTTCAAGAACAATACAGCGCTGAAGTTAACATTTTAAGTTTTTTAGTCCATTAACACTAATTTTTACGTTTCAATTACAATTGCGTTTCAATACCTATGTTCAAAATGTTCTCTAGT
The DNA here is from genome assembly GCF_021130785.1 of Homalodisca vitripennis. Lineage (NCBI taxonomy): Eukaryota > Metazoa > Arthropoda > Insecta > Hemiptera > Cicadellidae > Homalodisca > Homalodisca vitripennis. Next base: position 87,915,601 of record NC_060215.1, on the reverse strand, counting down.
GTCAGACATTATGAATTTTTTCAACGTTTATATGATAACTTTTTTCTTATACTGTAGTTTGTCGATGGGAGTTAATGTGTAGGAAGTATGTGCAGTTGACAAAAAGGGACGGTGCAGTTGAAGATTGCATCGTGGCACATTATGATAAATGTCCCAAAATAATAACTTGTTAAGATGAAATCTAGAAGCGCGTAGTAGTGAGGCAGTGTTACCATTTAATTTTGGTATTAATTTAAATTTACTCATATCTATTCAATAGGGCTGTCGAAGATTTTGTGGGTGAGTTAAGGATGTGAAAGACAAATAAATAAAAAGGTACAGTGTGTAATAATTTTTAATATTCAAGCTCTAGATTAGAAGCAAAAGCTAGAAGACAAAATCAAGAATAAGGATATTATATATAGTGATTGAGATATAGTTAAAAGTAATGCATTTTAAACCCCAAGTCTGTCTTTTTTCTGTCTTTCAATATTTTTATATGTAGAATATTCATGTTTTTTACACGTTTCTCAAAAACTAATTTTCTTAATGTTTTGCCATATATACTTGGAGTTTCTTGAATAAAATATATATAATATAAATATATATATATATATATATATATATATAATATGTATGTATGTATATAGTATCTTTAACTGTTATGAAACAATTTAACCTGTTTATATAATAAATTAAAATTGTATATTTATCTTAAAAATATTATTCTTGTGTGACTTTAAACATAACGCTCTCAATATTGTTAGAAATAATCTATACTATAGTTTATAGATAAAGCATTTACCTTGTAATAAAAGAAAACATCATGCCGATATATTCCACACAAAAATTGTGGTATTTCTTAAGAATCCTAAAAGACTTTCCACCGTTTTAAAGCGTGGGAAATAGCAAAGTGATATTTCCTATGAGTTTCACCGCAAGAAGCATAACGATAATGCAGTTTTAGTATAACGATTTCGTTTCTTTTAAGAACTGTTTTTTTTATTTGGTTATTAGTTAATTGGAAACTACTAATTATTTGTTTTCCTGTAATACTTCACTTTGAAAGAAAGGAAGGAAGATTTTTATTCCTCTAACAGTAGAAAATACTAATTTCAGTAATTTGGATGTGTCACATATACGGTGTATGAACACACAAATATTATATATATATATATATTATTAGCTATTTCCAACATTACAGAAACATGTAAATACAAACACATCCTTTGTATAAAATATATAATACTTGTAATAATATTAAAACAAATGTACCATGTGAAAAAATCTCACTCCCTGATGGTAGTTAGAGGGATCAAAATGTTGGAGAGAGCTGTAAAATTGCACAGATTTTTAGATTTAATATTCTAATAAATAATTTACGTACAGTACAATTGTGACTCTGTCTGGGATTTCTTTCCAGTTGCATTTAAATCTGTTTATAAAAAAAACAGACTTATCTGTAACTAGTTATAAATCTTGGCACATATCTTCAGTTCTCTGGCAATAACTTGACGTTTCAACGGTCTTCATTGGGAGACAAACGTGCTGACCATCTTTGCTGCCATTGTAGTACGTATTGATTATATTAAATTAATATAAGACCTTTTCTAATATTAAAGTTAATTTTTAAGATATTTTCTATATTTATGCAGCCATAAACTGTAACAGCTGGTACAAAAATGTGACTATTGTTTATGTAGTCGTATCATTTAAACCATTAAGTTCTATTTATATAGGCTTATACTGTGTTTTATAGTATATTCTTAAATAAAATCAGTATTATTCTATAAAAACCTTAAATTGTTCACGAACCAATTGACATAAAAACTGACATTGTATTAATTTTTAATTATTACCACTACGTTTAAAATTTAAGTGCTGCAGCATAAAAATTATTTAGAAGGTTGATATAACCGTTGAGTAATTTATCAACAGATAGTAAAAGAATTGGTAAAATGTTTGTAAAAGGGAAACAGATAAAATGCTATATGCATAAAATCAGCATTTTTCTTGCATGATTTTACTGATATAAGTAACGTATCTATCAATTATGTAAACAATCACTGATTGTCCAATAATTTCCTCTAATAATGGTTAGTAAAACATGACACCGATATAACAAGTTATAAACCTAAACTAGGCGAGTAATACATAGTGAGAGTGGACGGAACGGAGAGACAGAGACAGACAATATATGTTTGCATGTTTGTTGGAGAATGAATTTTTTAATTACAATTATGCCATAATTTCCAAGGAATCAACGTGATTGAGTACTTTGACTTTGTTTTAGAGATAAACTAGTCAACGCGTTGAGATCAAGGGGTATGTACCTTTAGGAGTAAAAACAACGAACACCCTTGCTTAAACGAGTTGGAATTTATACACCATTTTTAGTGGTTATGTGATTTATTCCTTTTTTATAAGTGGAAAGAGGATTTTAATAAATTTTTTTATGCTATACTAACAGCTTTTTATAAAATACAATCTGATTTTTCTAACACTAGTTTTTATTGTGTAATAATAAAAAAAATAAACTATTGTGTATTGTTCAGAATTAAAAGGAATAGTTTATTTAAAGAGTGTAATGTAAATTTATTTCAAAAAAAACATATCTATGTTCGCTAATAAATATTTCCTTAGGAGGGTCCCACTTCTGGCTGGTTTATACTTACTGATTGAACCCATACTATGCACAGCTAAAACAGATATGGGATTTATACCTGGCAACAATAAGGATCCAGGGGCGGCATTCACTTACGCAAATGTCGAGATAATGGTGTAAAAGTGTTGAACGATAAGAAATCTAGTCTACATTACAGAGTGCCTGTTGGATTGGATGGAGTGCCCTTAGTGTTAAAGTCCTGTTGTTTGCCTGAAAGGAAGTACTGTCCCCTTACTCTTAATGGTACAAAAACCAACTACGCCAAGAAAACATTAATTTGACTTTCATAAACTAAATCGGGGCTATTTCAAACCTCCAAATTAAATCATTACATATGTTAATTTTATTTCTTAGAGTTGTTATTTAAGGTGCTACTCAATGGGTATTACCATTACAAATATTTGGTAGCTCAAAGAAATAAACTAGTAGTTAGAACTTTATTCTGAAGTTTGAAAGCAGTAACAAACAACCTTTTTTATTGAATGTGATTTCTAAGTACACATACTTTAGAGGATATGAGGTAGTTTATTGTTTGAGTGTCTGCTTTTTGTACTATGTATTTTGTACTTTGTAACTGTTTTATCATTTACCTTTACACTGGATATTTTCACTGAATACATTTTTATCTATTTGAAATTATCTTTAAAGTCTGTAATTTAATAGTAACCTGTTATTTAAATACTACTGATTTATAATGGATGAAGTTACAATATATGCAGTCTTATAGTTACTAAATAAGACAGAAAGGTCAAAATGTGTTTTCTTACGGTTGATATCTACACTTCTGAAGGCAAATCGTTGTTAATTATTTCATATTTACCATTCATAATTGTTACTATTTGTATTCATTTAATTTATTAAAATGCTTTGATACTTTTTGTTGTTGTTGTTTGTATGATGTCTATAATAATTTACTATTTACGATCATTTAATTGATAATATAAAAGTTATAAATCTATATGATTATTTTGTACTTATAATAATAAGAAACAACTGCCTAATAATTTAAGAGCTGTTTCTAGTACTAGACATACGCATTAATAAGAGTAGGATTTAATAATATTCAATTTCATAAATATTAAATAAATTTGTTATAATTCATATATTAAAGTTTTCCACAGTATAAAAATGATGAAATAACATTGACACAAACTTAATTTTAATTTGTTAACATAGTTTATTATTATTAGACCTTATTAGAACAGATACTCTGTGTTTTTCTGTCCTTTTCCTTTTAGCTAGCCATAAGTCGATTCATCCTAGATTATTTGCATGCATTAAACACTAAAGCGAGGGACTTTAAAGCCAGTACGTAAGACATCAAGTGTTTTAGTCAAGACTCCGTTCCAAAGTACAAAATCGGTATCCAGCATGAACAACAACGCAATAACATTTCTGTTCGATCTATAGATGCTGTTTAGACGCCAGAATCTGATCGGCTTTCAGTTATTCAGCGGTCGATAGAGAATGGTCGATAGATATAATAAAAGATTTTACTTACAAATAAATGGTTTCGCGTAATATAAGAACTATTTTGTAGTCTAGCAAATTTCTTTATTCCTTTAGTTCGTGCTTATATCCTCGGCAAATTATCTTGAAACTTTGTTGAGTGATATATATATATATATATATATATATATATATATATATATATATATATATATAATATACACATACATATATATATATATTCATGAAACAAACAATTTTGATTATACATTCTCCAAGCTGTGAATGTTGATTAGGTCATATTTAACATCCTGGTGTATTGTTTTATTCTAGTACTAGAATAATTTTCAAGTTTAATGGCGTAATTAAACCGGTCAACTGCTATTTTATGTAATAGACCTGATCCTTACAATTTAGTGAGGATAAATTCTACTAATACCCAAGCGTTTCTTGCACTGATAAGGAAAGCCTGTTTTCACTCCTTATTCCCCGTCTGTTTCCATGGATGTATTTACCTGAAGCAACTCTTGCCTACTGTTCGCAACTTGTTCCTAGATTTTCAAAGGCTTTAATGGCTCCCTCACCTTAATATTTTCATTTCATTGATTACTTTGACGTGTTGTTATCTGATGACAACCTAACTGTTCAGGATTTGGCATAAAACATAGACTACGTGACCTCCACCCTTCCACTGCCCCATCAATTTTGGTTAAACGCCGTTTGCTCCAGTTCTTTCATTTATGGTAGGTATTAAGCGTTTTAATCTAATTATCATAAGGATTTGCCTTTTTGCTTTATGTAGTGGTAATTTTAGTGTTAGTTTTATATACTGGGCCTACATCTTTTAACAATATTTTATTCAATGATAACAGTTGTATTTTGTTCTATTAAGTAATCATTAATTTACAGTACCAATTCAGTAGGTTTAAGTTTTATGTATCTAGAAAATTTATGTAATAGATATTGTATACAGCATTGTATGTGACAAAAGATACTGAAGAGATTTGGCCCTTTGTCTGACAATGTGTTTTGTTCAGTGTTATACTCCACATTAACTAAAAACATTGGGGCTTAGAAACCTTGATTGTCATGTTTTTTATTAGCCTGTATTTTTGTATCTGTTGATAGCTTGTTGACAAAATCCGACTAGGTAATTAGTAGAAAATTATAAATAGTTGATAATTTCAGTTGTGTAAAGAAACATTTCAATCACCTTACCATATCTCAATTTCCTATAGAATATAAAATACCGAATTTTATGAATTTGTAAAGAAACAAAATGCCAAATACTTTACTAGGAGATTCTCTCTTTCTCGTTATTACACACCTGATCTGTCATCCTTTTTATTTTACCAAAATGAGTATTAAAATTTGACCTAATTTCTGGCTCTTCCTATTTATTACCACTAAACGTTCTAATCCTTCATCTAAAATCGCTCTTTGTATATCTGGTATCACATGCTCCCAAGCAGTCTGACTCGAAGTTTTTTGCCCCGGATGAGGCCAAACACTTTGCCGCTCAACGGGTGTCGGAGATAGAACAACGAAGACCATCTTCGGCGCATACAACGGCACAACTGTCCATGTGTTATGCCAATGAGCACTTATGAGGCTCGTAAAAAGACGTCACGACACCATATTGCACATCCTGGAATGGGAAATCCACAGATGTTGTATAAAGGCATAAATACGTATAGCATGATCATAGTTCCTTACGTGGGTGGCGACCGGTTATGACGGCGATGGACAAGTATTGGGTGAAATAAGAAACTCACCGCGGCTACCCCAAGGGGAAGATTAAAGAATACACCTTCGTGGTGGTATTCCTAGGTGTCTGGGATTCTGTAACTGTAACTCTCTCAGTTGCCTGGGATTAGATTTCCGCAGGGGGTTCGCCTTGAGCCGAAGGCGATCAAGTGAAGCCATGTCATCTAAGTCAAAACTCATCACATGCATTACGCAGGATACTGGGTGACTATAATGTTACCCCTTCCAAATATTAGGCAAAATCTATTTAATGCAACTCTTGTTTTTTTATTGCTAGATATACTGTTATATATTTATTGTTAGAGTATGAGAGTTCGATTTTAAGTTCTAGGCGTCTGGTATAAATATAATGGCCAGTGTCCAGACTGCTATATTCTAACAAAAATCTCTTAAATCAATATTATAGCTTTGTTAAACAAGAAATGTTAAGCTATATATTTTTCCTGTCATAATATGGCTCTAAAGAAATTTTTAAAACCACATCTTCAGAATAATTATGCCCATTTCAATAGTCTCAAGCCTTTAAGATATAGACAATTTTACAGTAGCCAAATTATAATTAAAAATAAATAGATAATGAAAGTTTTTTCCCGTAAAATTTACATCTATGTCTCTTGCCATTAGTCGGTATTATTCCTCGTCACTGATAATGTCTACATTGTAATATTTTACAACTTGATCAGTTCATTGGCCAGTTGGTACTAAAAACGTGTTCAGCTTTAAATTCTTTTTGTATTTTAGCAAACAGATTTTTAACGTCTAGTATTTTTTTTTAAATATATTCAATTGTTTAACTTTATACTAATTCTTTTATAACATTTAATTTTATTATAAAGATTATTGTTGCAATAAATAATCGAGGTTTTAATCAAGTACTGTAATTAGGCATCCTAAGCTTCAGTTTTATTTAATTAATAAATAGATACTCGTAACGTAACGTCTTAGTCCTACTATATTGAAACATTATTGTGTTATAGTTACGGGTTTTCTTTAAAAGTTAATAAGGTTTTTATTATTTAATGGATAAGAAAATTATTATATTTTTATAAAAAAATGTATTCCTTGTATCAATAACACAGACACTGTCATTATCTGTTAAGAGATAAGAACTTTGCAAAGATCTTAAGAAATATCTCTAAGTGTATGTCCATTTAAAAGTACGCTGTTTCTAATTCTCTCCGAAACAATCGAAATGTACCTATCCTACTTGCAAATTAATATATGAACTTTAAAACAATAACACATTAATTTTCAATTTGTATATGGCATTCATGTAAATACAATATCATTAGTATAATATATTGCATGATATTTTCTGTATACGTTTTTTATAGTAGGATCAATACTAAAAGATGTATTATAGAGTTTATTTATATTTTATATATATACAAGTAGGAAAAGCCTGATTAAGGCGATAGAGATTTGTGTAACCCAACTCATTCAGCTTAAACTACTGCAACATCCTAGTGATTTGAGATCATAGTGCAAGGTGTTACATAGGAACACCATTTCAGTTTGTTTGTGAAATGTAACAAAATGAATTGTGTGTTCCTTGTTAATCCTTGTCAGACTACGTGACCTTCACCCTTCCACTGCCCATCAATGTTGGTTTAAAACGCTGCTGCTCCAGTCTTTCATTATGGTAGGTATTAAGCGTTTTAATCTGAGTATCGTAAGGATTTGACTTTTGCTTTATGTAATCGTAATTTTAGTGTTAGTTTTGTATACTGGCCAACATCTTTTAATAATATTTTATTTAGTGATAACAGTTGCATTCTGTTCTATTATGTAGTTATAAATTTACAGTACTAATATTTATGTGAGAATTTAAAAGTAACTTGAGATTATTTAGAAGGTGGCACAACCTTTGGGTCAATCAGTCGGAAGACAACAAATACATTAGTGTTAAAGGGGCACAAAAAACCCTCTTGTGCGCATTAAATAAGCATTTCTTCAGTTTTATTTAATGGATTTGTGCTTATATCGCTTTATGTTTATGGACAATAAAATATGAATCAACTTATAAAACTATAACCATTTCTCTACATTTGTCACTATAAGTAGATTAAATATTGTTATCACTCGATCCTCAAAATCGTTATTCTGGAAAATGTTTCCGTTCTTCTTTTTTATTGATGTCTTCCGTTGTACTTTTATATAGTAATTAATACCTACAAAAATCGTTGTACAGTTAAAAGTGTAAAAAGTCATTTTTTGCTATTCAAAGTTTAGAATGTATTGTATAGTAGCTCGTAAGTATAGCGAACGTAATACTATAAATATTCTGATAGAGGAGAGAGTGTTGACCAAAGATACTTAGTTTTCAGTAATTGTAATTTAATATAACCTAAGAAATTTTTTAATAACTTCACACAATTGAAAAATCTGCTTAGAATATTACATCATGGACACGAAATAGTATTATAAGTTGTTAAATAGTATATAAATAATTTATATAGGGTTGATTAAGTGTATGATATTACTAATTATTTTAAGGAAACCTTTTTAAATAAGTGTCTTTCACACAAAAACTTTAGTTATTACAATACAAGTTCAATTTCTCGTAAATATTTCCTATATATAATGGTTGATAATCTACTCTCAACTGTACTATTAGTATATTTAGTTACTATAAATTATTAGACAATATTGTTTCTTTTAGAAGAAATTTATGGTGAGAGATTGTTAATTTACATAGTTTTAAAGTCGTAGCCCGATAATTTTTGTATGACAGCCAATCGATGATCACTGAGAGGAGAACTTGTTGGGTGGTTATTACGACTTTCTCTCTCACTCTCTCTTTTTCTCTCCCCGCGAACCAATTCCACAAACTTATTATATTTTTCCTAACATTGCTCTTTTAAAGAGAACGTGTTTGACGGAAATCTGTGGGTAAGTAAATGTATTCTATTGTTTAATTTCATATATCAAGCAAGTTACGTTTAACGTTGATTAAATGTTATAGATTAGGAATAAAAAGGGAGTAGATATTTTAGTTAAGGTATAAAATAATACACTACCTCATAACCACGTCACAGGGGGCTGTTCACTAAAAAGGTACTAAAAAATTCAATATTTTTTTAGCTTTTCCAAGAATAATACAGCACTGAAACTAATATTTTAAGCTTTTTAGTCCCTAAACACTGATTTTTACGTTTCAATTATGATTGCGTTTTTAATACCTATGTTCAAAATGTTCTCTAGCGTCATACACCATGAATTTTTTCAACATTGTATGATAACTTTTCTTATACTGTAGTTTGATGGATAGTTAATGTGTAGGAAGTATGTGCAGTTGACAGCAAGGGACTGTGCAGTTGAAGTTTGAATCGTGGCACATTATGAAAAATGTCCAAAAATAATAACTTGTTAAGATGAAATCTAGAAGCGCGTAGTAGTGAGGCAGTGTTACCATTTAATTTTGGTATTAATTTAAATTACTCATATCTATTCAATAGGGCTGTCGAAGATTTTGTGGGTGAGTTAATGATGTTAAAGACAAATAAATAAAAGGTACAGTGTGTAATAATTTTTAATATTTAAGCTCTAGATTCTAGAAGCAAGAGCTAGAAGACAAAATCAAGAAGAAGGATATTACATATAGTGATTGAGGTATAGTTAAAATTAATGCATTTTAAACCCCAAGTCTGTCTTTTTTTCTGTCTTTCAATATTTTTATATGTAGAATATTCATGTTTTTGACACATTTCTCAAACTAATTTTCTTAATGTTTGCCGTATATACTTGGAGTTTCTTGAATCAAATATATATATATATATATAGTATAATATATATATATATATATAGTATATATATATATATATAGTATATATATATATATATATATATATACTATATATATATATACTATATATATATATATATATATATATATATATATACATATATATATATAGCATTTTTTTAACTGTTAAGAAATAACTCAAACTGTTTGTAATAAATTAAAATTGTATAGTTATCTTAATAATATTATTCTTGTGTGACTTTAAACATAACGCTTTCAACGTTGTTAGAAATAAACTATATTATAGTTTATGGATAAGCATTTACGCTTGTAATAAAAGAAAACTTTATGCATATATTATATTTTACACAAAAATGTGTGAGGGCGTGGGAAATGACAAAGTAATATTTAATATGAGTTTCACAGCAAGAAGCATAACGATAATGTACGATAATAATGATTTTGTCTCTGTTAGAACTGTTTTTTTGTTTGGTTATACAGACCAAAAAGTAGGGAAACTACTAATTATTTTTTTCCTGTAATATTTCACTTTGAAAGAAAGGAAGGAAGATTGTATTCCTCAAACAGTTGAAAATACTATTTTCAGTAATTTGGATGGTCACATATACGGTGTATGAACACACAAATATAATATATATATATATATATATATACGTATATATGCTATTTACAACATTACAGAAACATGTAAATACAAACACATCTTTGTATAAAATATATAATACTTGTATTAATATTAAAACAAATGTACCATGTGAAAATAATCTCACTCCTTGTTGGTAGTTAGAGGAATCAAACTGTTGGAGGGAGCTGTAAAATTGCACAGATTTTTAGATTTAATATTCTAATAATTTACGTACAGTACAATTGTGGCTCTGTCTGGGATTTCTTTCCAGTTGCATTTAAATCTGTTTATAAAAAAAAACAGACTTATCTGTAACTAGTTATAAATCTTGGCACATATCATCAGTTCTCTGGCAATAACTTGACGTTTAACGGTCATCATTGGGATATGTGCTGATCATCTTTGCTGCCATTGTAGTACGTATTGATTATAATACATTAATTTAAGACCTTCCTAATGTTAAAGTTAATTTTAAGATATTTTCTATATTTATGCAGCCATAACTGTACAGCTGGTACAAAAATGTGACTGTTGTTTACGTGGTCGTATCATTTAAACCATTAAGTTCTATGAATATAGGTTTACTGTGTTTCCATGGTATGTCCTTTAATAAAATCAGTATTATTCTATAAAAAAAGCAAACATAAAATTGTAACGATACAATTGGCTTAATAACTGACATTGTATTTATTTATAATTATTACCACTACGTTTAAATTTAAGTGCTGCAGCATAAAATTATTTAGAAGTTGATATAACCTTTTGAGTAATTTTATCAACAGATAGTGAGAGAATTGGTAAGGTGTTGTGAAAGGGAAACAGAGAAAAATGCTATATGCATAAAAACAGCATTTTTCTTGCATGATTTTACTGATATAAGTAACGTATCAATCAATAATTATGTAAACAATTATTTATTGTTCAATAATTTCCTCTAATAATGGTTAGTAAAACATAACACCGATATAACAAGTTATAAAGCTGAGCTAGGCGGAAATAATACATAGTAAGAGAGCACAGAAAGAGACAGACAATATATGTTTGCATGTTTGTTTGAGAACGAATTACAATTATGCCATAATTTCTCAGGAAACAACGTGATTGAGTACTTTGACTTTGTTTTAGATATAAACTAGTCAACACGTTGAGACACAAGGGGTATGTACCTTTAGGATTATTCCTCGACTACCCTTGCTTAAATTAGTTGAAAGTTATACAGCAATTTTAGTGGTTAGGTGAATATTCTTTTGTATAATTGGAAAGATTATTTTGATATAATTTTTTTGCTATAAGTAACAGCTTTTTATAAAATACAATCTGATCTAACAATATTTTTTATTGGGTAATACCATTTACTATTGTGTATTGTTCAGAAGTACAAGGAATAGTTTATTTAAAGAGTGTTTGTAAAGTAATGTAGATTTCTTTAAAAACATATCTATGTTCGCTAATAAAAAATCTTTTTGGGAGTGTCCACTTCTGGCTGGTTTATACTTACTGGTTGAACCTATACTCTGAACAGCTAAAACAGATATGGGATTTATACCTGGCAACCCTAAGGATCCAGGGGCGGCATTCACTTACGCAAATGTCGAGATAATGGTGTAAAAGTGTTGATCGATAAGAAATCTAGTCTACATTGCAGAGTGCCTGTTGTATTGGATGGAGTGCCCTTAGTGTAAAAGGCTGTTGCTTGCCTGAAAGTAAGTATTGTCCCCTTACTCCTAATGATACAAAACCAACTACGCCAAGAAAACATTAATTTGACTTTCATAAACTAAATCTGGGCAATTTCAACCTCCAAAATAAATCATTACATATGATAATTTTATTTCTTAGGGTTGTTCTTTAAGATGCTACTCAATGGGTATTCCCATTACAAATATTTGGTAGCTCAAAGAAATAAACTAAACTAATAGTTAGAACTTTATTCTGAAGTTTGAAAGCAGTAACAAACAACCTTTTTATTGAATGTGATTTCAAAGTACACATACTTTACAGGATTTGAGGTAGTTTATTGTTTGAGTGTCTGCTTTTTGTACTATGTATTTTGTACTTTGTAACTGTTTTATCGTTTAACTTTACACTAATATTTTCACTGAGTGCGTATTTATCTATTTGAAGTTATTTTTAAAGTCTGTAATTTAATAGTAACCTGTTATTTAAATACTACTGATTTATAATGGATGAAGTTACAATATATGCAGTCTTATAGTTACTAAATAAGGCAGAAAGGTCAAAATGTGTTTTCTTACGGTTGATATCTACACTTCTGAAGGCAAATCGTTGTTAATTATTTCATATTTACCATTCACAATTGTTACTATTTATATTCGTTGAATTTATAAATGCTTTGATATTTTTTGTTGTCGTTTGTATGTTGTCTATAATAAATTAATTACTATTTACGGTCGATTCATTGTTAATATAAAAGTTATAAATCTATACGATTATTATTACTTTACTAATAATAATAAGAAACAACTGCCTGATAATTTAGAGCTATTTATAGTAAAAGACATACGCATTAATAAGTAGGTTTTAATATAATTCAATTTCACGAGTATTAAATAAACTTGTTATTATTCTTATATTAACTTTGCACCTAATTTTTTTCCCAGTGTAAAAATGGTGAAATAATAACATTTCCATAACGTAATCTTATATTTTTTAACATAGGTTATTATTATTACATTTTATTGAACAGATACTCTGTTTTTCTGTCCTTTTCCTTTTAGCTAGCCATCAGTCGAGTCATCCTAGATTATTTGCATGCATAAACACTAAAAAGAGCGACTTAAAGTACTTACCACGGCAAGTGTTTAAGTCAAGACTCCGGTCCAAAGTACAAAATCGGTCTCCAGCATGAACAATAACCAAATTACTTATCTGTTCGATCTATAGATGCTGTTTAGACGCCAGAATCTGATCGGCTTTCAGTTATTCATCGGGTCGATAGAGAATGGTCGATAGATATAATAAAAGATTTACTTAAAAATAAATGGTTTGAGTTTCGCGTACTATAAGAACTATTTGTTGTCTAGCAAATTCTTTATTTCCTTTAGTTCGTGCTTATGTCCTCGGCAATGATCTTGAAACGTTGTTGAGAGAAATATATTCATGAAACAAACAATTTTGATTATACATTCTCCAAGCTGTAAATGAGATTAGTCATATTTATCATCTTGGTTTATTGTTTTATTCTAGGACTAGAATAAATAATTTTGAAGTTTAATGGCGTAATTAAACCGGTCATCTGCTATTTATGTAATAGACCTGATCCTTACAATCTAGTGAGGATAAATTCTACTAAAACCCAAGCGTTCTTGCACTGATAAGGAAAGCCTGTTTTTACTCCTTTATTTCCGTCTGCTTCCATGGATGTATTTACCTGAAGCAACTCTTGCCTACTGTTCGCACCTTATTCTAGATTTTCAAGGGCTTTATTGGCTCCCTCACCTTAATATTTTCATTTCATTGATTACATTGACGTGTTGTTATTTGATAACAACCTAACTGTTCAGGATTTGGCATATAACAATTCATCCTCTCTTGAAACAATTCCTGAAAATAAAAAATCCAAAGTTTTTAGTGTTGTCTTTTGCACGAATGTGGATTATGTGGTACGATACTCCCACTAGCTTACTTTGTGCTACCGGACAAAGTTTTTCAAGAACCAGTAGCAATCGAGTAACTAGAATAAGGGTTATTTTCTCTGTAATAATTTAGGCAATACGGTGGTATTTCTGTTTTTGGAAATTTCTGCACCAGCACTATATTCTTTTGTAAATTCTCAAAACCCTTTGTCTGAGCCTTTTGTATATATTTAGAAAAAAACTACGAAAAACGATAGGATCGCCTCATTTGTAAAATGTGTTTAACTTTTATATTAGGATTTACTTAAACACGTAAGTAAGATACTAAATCACGGTTAATATGATTATAAGAAGAATTCAGAAATATAACGAAAGTAGAAGGTTAGACTCAATTCACTTATGTGCTCATAGTAACGAAAGTTTGAGTACAGTTTTTGTCAAATATATGTATAAAATTGGTTATATCTATCGGTAAGGCATACTCTTTGTTTTAAAGTAAAGCTGAGATTATTAAATACGTAAAAAGTAAAGATTTTTCCCAAGAGGATATGCTAACAAGTATCATTCGACAAGCTATAATTTATGGAGAATTAGAATAACAACGTTACAAACCAACAAGAATACCCACGGGCATACTCCGTTTGCTCCAATAACACAGGCAGCGGTATCAGAGAGGTTGATAGACACTGCAAACATGACACGGTTGCATAACCATCCCAGATCACTCTATGAGAACAAGGTGTCTTTGTGTGCACGCTAGTGTTCGTAGATATTACTGAGTTCGGCGAAACACTATGTGTGAGCAGTCTCGTTTATCATACTGTGTCTTGAAACGTTAATTCTATAGTAAACAAACTACGCATATAAGAGAACAAAGGAATTACTGAGTCCGTAACAAATACTTCAATAATAAATATAATAAATCAATTGGTTGAAACTCCTTTGTCGTTTACCTTAACATTACTACGGTGTAGCAGCAGTATTTGGTTCACTCATATATCAATCTGAAAATTTTAGATTGAATAATTCACGAGAGCCCAAAGCTAAAATTAAGATAGCAAATAAATTTCCATATGAACTAAAACACCGTTAGTATATTAGAGTACCTACTTATATAGTAATATATTTAACAATAATATTGATTTTATTTAAAATAACAATGTACAATAATGTTTTAGTTATATTATACTAAGAGTCATTATTCGAGAAAATCATTAACTATTTACAGTTATATAAGTCCATAGCGTTGGACATCACTGCGGCTTTTTGAAATTTTATCTTTAGATTTGTTATTTAAATTGTACGCTAGTAAAGTAGGAATTGTTAAATATATTTGTTAGCAGAGTATTGCAAAGACGACATGAGTACACTTGAAAAAAAATTACTCCAAATGACCAAATAATTGTTCATAGTAATAGATAATACTAACATCTAGATGAATCTATAAACAGTTTAATGTTATTACTGCACTACTACTAATGATCATAATACATAAATATATTCAGTATATTTAGATACGGGATGTCATCTAAGCAGAGATATTAGTGCGTGGAAGGAATCAGTTGCATGTGCGGGTGCTACACATAGTGTTAAACTAAGAGTGCAGGATTTTAGATTGATTGGTTTAGACACAAATTGACATTATGCCGAATTTTGAAACGTGTACTATTTTTCAGTCATATGAAGGTTTAATTTCAATTTATTAAATCTTATCAGACGTTTGCAGTCTGGTACGTAATATTATCTGCATATATTCTACTACGTAATAGATTGTTTACTAGTTGTTGAGAATCTCAACAGGTAAATTACATACAGTTTATTACAGTGGCATGGTCGCAATGAAAGATACTATCAAAATAAAATAAACCAATTATAAATATTTAGCTTAATTGTAAGTTTTATACAGAATTTCAAAATAATCTCACTAAATCTTATTAACTACTTTCTTAGTGTCTTAGTTTATTGATTAAATGAGTGATGAATGAAATGTTCAACTGTAGGCAATGTTTTAATTATAAGTCTTCTTTTACACTTTACATCAATACCGGTTTTTATATTAAAGAAACAATCACGCATTATTTGAAACGAACATAACAACTGAATATTGATAATTATAAATAAATAGCTTAATGAAAACAAACTTATATGTAATATTGAATTTAAAATCTGATTAGTTGTGTAATTGACACTCTATTTATCTTCCACGTTGCACTTCTAAACATCGATATGTTTCATTTGATCTAAAGCTGTCGTAGGATTAACCTGTAAAATCTGAGGTATACACCTAGAGATCCAAAAGGTCGAAACATCAAGTAACTTCTGAAACATTTGATGCTAGTAGTATTCATCCCATTACGGATGTATTCTTGACCCTTCAACACAAGTAATCCGGCAGAGTTAATACAATAATGGTTTTAAACCAATTGATGAGTGCGAAAACTGACTGAGGCCAAACCTCATCTGTAGCCAGTCGACGAAAAGTCGTTCTAAATTGTACTTGCGTGCCAAACTGAGTTTTGGCTTTGCGTACGGTCAGCGACAGCCTGGGTCGACAACAGTGGTTGGTTCAATGCGTGGTGTTAACATAATGGTTAACCATTCTGTAACTTTGGGTTTTGTTAGGATTCGGTTCGTCGGTCACTTATGTTTCGCTCCCTTCTGACTGAGTTGTCCGTCTTCTTGTTTACATAATTAGCATTGAAATACATTTAATTTAAAATATATGGCTAATAAATAAACACAATAGTTAAAAACAACATTTAAGTCCAACACATTATATTCTAATGTATAAAAATGGAGAGATAGTTATTATTTAATAACAGACTAATGAGTTAATTTAAATCAGCTCCTCCCTTATTGTGTGAGATGGATTCAACAATTTATTTATTTGGAAGTATGATTGTCAAACCAATAAGAAGATAATATATGCTAAATATTATATAAATAGATTCTGTATATTCTTCAGTACGAATGCCATATTTAAATGAATTTCTATTAAAAACTGTAAGAATAAGTGTGATTACGGATTACGATTAAGATTAAGTCACTCTAAGTAACGGTGCATCAATTTTTTAGATGGCGTAAAGCTACAGTGAAACAATGAAACATTGTATTATTATATAATTATACAATCACATATGTATAAATATAAATGCCATTGTCACATATTCCTCATCCAGATCATATGCTAACAATATAGACTGTTACTTCCAAAAATGCCTTATATATTCTACAGAGATAGGTAAAAGTGGATTCGAAAGCAATATTTGATCTTTAAATATTTATTTAGTGAGTTTATAGGCCTTATAAAATAGAAAATGTCATATGTATCGTCGATATAATAAAGATGCGAAAGAAGATCTTGAATGTACATAGTGTTATTGTTCTGGTACAATCATTTTCATAGGCTGCATTTCTTATTATTTGAATCCGATTGTTTTCTTCCTAATTTATTACAATCATTAAACTACATACAATTTTTATATGATTACTGAGATGTACCAATTTTTAAATGCTCATTAAATTAAAAATACATTTGACACACCATTCTTCCAAAGTATTAGAATAATAACTCATAACCGTAACGCATCAGTTTCTTACAAATTCACAAACGTGGGTTAATCATGTAATTACTAGTTTACATTAATATTTTGTGTTAATGTAAGAATAATGTGGGATTATTTTGAAGTTAGAACAACTTTCGTCAATCAGTAAGCACTTAATGAATAAAATGACGTTAAACGGGCTCAATAAATTCTTATATGCAGTCCTTGAAAATCACATATTATACAAGTACCACGGACTGCAAATGGCATGATTATAGAGTTTGAAGTATTAAGTTTTGATGAAACGCATATGTTCTGAAAAACTGCCAAACTTCAAGTTTGTAGATAACCATTTTTAACGTAATTCACCAATATAGACTAGTAATACTCCCTGTACCATTGAGGTTGAGAGACACTAGAGGTAGGGTACCAGGAAGGGACTGCCACATATGTTGATTTGCTGATCGTAAGGATAATACTTTTTTGTGTATTTTTAAGTATCCTATCTTTATAAAATAATAAAATAAACTGTAACGATTTTATTTAATTGTTAAATAATTACGTATATTTAACCGATTGGTTGTTTATCGTATTCTTTCTTTTTGGTAAAATAAGTACTAACGGACTAGTTTTAGAAACCATCAACAGCCAATTTTTATTATTTTAAGAATAACTTCTTTAAAATAAATAAAAAGTTATTGGCACAGTAACCCCCCCCCAACAAGGTATTCCTAAACATATTTATTTATATTCTTAACGTGTGCAGTTAAAACAGAATGTATGGAGCGTATTTGTATTCGAATAATAGTATTCATTTTGTTAAATGTGTGCTCTATAATTTCAAACGTTACATCATCCTTGAAGTTCCAATTTCTTGATTAGTTTTATTAAATGTTCACCTGCTCTTGTAAAGCGTTTAGAATAGCCAATAAATTATAGATAAGACATGTAATATTCTTAAGGAGTTATAATAAATTAACCATAGGAGATGATTAAATAAACGTTTCCATCAAAGAAGATTATAAATTTATAAGAATTGTAGTTATATAATGAACCACTACACTTTTGCAACCAAAACCAGTGACTCGTGGTTTTCAGTTTGAAAATTTGCATAGAAAAAGTACTAAAATTTTGAATCATAAATAGTTAGTATGATATAAGCTAATCTTGGGCATTATCAAATGTATAGTATGAGATTTAAAACTTTTATTATTATATCTCATTTTACCACAACATATGCATGTAAAAAGTATTCAAACGAAATAAAAGTAAAAAGTATTGGTAGTAATTGAAAAAAGTCATCGAGAGCTCTGTTTAAATAATATTAAAAAAGTACTAATAATTAAACGTAACTTCACATAGTTAGTACACTATGTAAGGCTCAAAGTGCGGTTAAAATGAATCGTTAAATTAATGTGTACAAACAAGTTAAGTTAATGTAGAAGTTTATGACGTTTTATAATTAGGAATGGAAATTAACGATACGCAGAAGAGCAGCTTAATGAAAAAGACATAGAATTCTACCAGGGGTGGTGGAGGGTATACAGAATTCGAGTATGCAATTACTTTAACTTAATGGTGATACGTAACTTCTCTAGGCAATAACTGTATTTCCCTTCCGAATAGGATCGCATACGGTTTTATTTACTGGTTATTATTATTTAGTTAACCTCATCTATTTCAGACACTGTAAGTTTCAGCAGCACTTTTGCTTTCTTTTCTCGCATTGATTTATTTTTTGAGGATACCTATGAATTGAAATTCTAATAACGAACACTTACGATTCAATTATAATATAACAATTCAGTTTGGAAATACTTTTCTTTTACACATTTTTTTATTTCTTAAGATTAGGAAACATACAATTATGCTTAAGTAAAGATAAAAATAAAAATATTAACTTCAGCATAATATATGTAGTTAATATATTACGACAAAATAAGTACACTAATAAATGTAAAATGTGTAATCGTAACTATGCTAAAACTTTGATTAATATAAATAACCCTTGATTGTTAGAACGCAATAATTATACTATGTTCAGTAAAATATTTACCTTATAAAAACTGTGTTTTTAATTAATAACTAACCTTCAAAAGGACACAATCTATTAGGGGTAACGTTTACTTGTTGGTGCTGTTTTTAAAATTTTATGTCTAAGCAAAGTTTAAAATGAATACTTTATAATTGATATAAATTTTTATTTTTCATTGTATTAAGTACTCATTACATTTACAAACTTTAATATAAAATCGTTAGAGCGAGATACTTATTGAAAGATACAACTCAATTTCGGAAAATTACATGTCGTAATGAAGACAAGGGCCAACGACGTGAAACAGCTGCTACACTACCAGAGAGTAAAGTCTACCAAGCCTTGTTCTGTGTACAAATATCAGTTTTGGTTTCACTTGTTCAGTAAGCAATTCCGTACACAACTATTGTTTACTGAATGGAAAATGTATAAAACATCAGCCATATTAGTTTTAAGTAATCAAAACATTATCTTACCCAGGTTTTTTATCTAAATAAATATTGCAAGAAGAGATAAAAGTAAAAATATACCCACGCATCAGTACTAAAATATATCAAATGTAGCCTATAGGTAAATGTAGTATCCAAATTTACCATAAGAATGTAGCATTTATTTCGATTTGTTTTTACATTTAATTAAAGTTATTATAACGCTTTTACTTTAATCTTGAGGTGTAAACTGAATGTTTCATTCATTGGAGATAATCTTTAACTACTAGTAATTTCTGAAAATGTATAAACAGATTACAGAAAATTAAACGTGCATCTATCATAACGTGTAAAACGTCAAGGCTATTTATTGGTTTGCCTGTGTATTTTTATTTTAATCTTAACACAAGTAATTTTAAAATTCATTTTATCGCATTTGATTATTTTCTAAATCAAATGTATATAAATTAATGCTATAATGGCTTGTATTGATATACAATTATGTTTGTCACTTCCATCGAAATGCAAAAGACAAGTGATAACTGTATTACAAATAATACCAATATTTACAAGTTAAATGAGACATTATTGTTTTAACAGTTTTCTTGGTATAATAGTGTACTTGAAGGCCTTATATAAATCTAGTGTGACTGAGAGTGTTATGCGATTCACCATTGTTGAGCCAGACGCAAGGTAAAATAATATTGATAGACGTGGGTAATTAGTGAAGTAAATTGTATCTGCGTACAGTATAAATTCAATATTTCAGCAGATTTAGAGTTTTACTTTACAAAATATGCGTGATTTTTTTGGTTTCTATTTATTATACTAAACCGTTAAGACTTTATTCCTCTGTAATAAGGATTAGTCGCTTTGATTATTATTTGGCATATCTGTTGTCCTTTTTAATATGTCATGTAGATTTTATCATTATCACTAGAATCATTTACTGTACATTTTTAATTATTTTATAGTGTTCGGTCAATGATTAATGTAAATTGTATGTTTATTTTTTCGGATGCTCACATTGAACTACATTAAGAACACGTTTAGTATAAATAAAATCAATATTCTAACGAAAGTATTTATACATTGTTGTATTTATTATTTATACGATTCTTATATTGATAATACACTATGGTTAACTTATAGAGCTGTTATTTTTGTAAATTATTTACAAAAAAAATAATCTTAGTTAATATACAATACACTAATTGGCAATTTAAATAAAGTGTTGATACAGTTAAAAATAAATAGTACGACTTCAGGTATACCTACCTAAGTTTGTATTGAGTATTATAGTACTTTATTTATTGTTGTTTATATTGCATATCGTATTGAGGTTATGTTTTAATGTTTATTATTTTACATAGTGTTTATTGAACTAGGCTTTTCAGGTATAAAGCCGTACCAAATTAAAGAAGATAACTCCTGCCACAGTCAACTACAGCACCATGAAAGTAATGCGAAGCATTACATGTTGTATATAGTTCACTTAACTCTTACAATTAAACAAGTAAACTAAACTGTATGCATATGTTAATACTTGTCAGAACAATGCTGCGGTAGGATCTTGAAATGAACGTTCCAAATGTCCATCATTGAGGGACAAACTTGCTGCTGCACTTTTCTGATTCTAGGGTTTAAGGCTTAAGTTGTATTGTCTCTCTATGTTATTTTATGCATTAACCACATACCAATAGCGTTTTTGTTGTCGGTTTTGATATAGTTGATGTAGTGGTATTCTGATGCAAAAATAAAATTATATTCATATGAGTGAAGTACGTACTAACTATATAGTTATGAATCAACATTACTACTATTTGTTAGTTTAAGAGGAATAAAGGATTATTTAGAACTAGATACAGCAGTATAGCAGATAGTTTGTAAATTAGTTTGTAAGAGAAATGTGATAGGTACTCCTAAAGCATATATTACAAACAAGAATGCATATATTAATCTGTAGAAGAAACAGGCATGGAAAGAAAGAAAGAGAGAGAGAGAGAGAGAGAGAGAGAGAGAGAGAGAGATTTTCGTGAGCCTTAGTTGGGAAGAAATTTCCCAAAAAAAAAGACTGAGAGCGTTGGTTACACTTTGGGAATCAACATTGTACGCATAAAGGCTAAGGATACACAGCGAAGTCCCTGGAAGAATAAATAAGCTGTCTTACTTTTTTACTACGACTTGCGTTCCCTTGACTTGGCGGTAAAAAAACGATAAACCACTCAGTTTTTTAAGCCGAAGAAATTCTAATGTTAAATATTTACCTTACGTGTTAGTTTTTTTTTTTTTTTTGGAAACATCCATAACAATATTGACGATCATTCACTTAAGGCATTCAAGCTTCAAACATATGATTCTAAATCATACTTTATTATTATACACTCCAACTACGTACTTTGCTATATGTTCTGCCTAGGATATAAAAACACGGCTTTAGTTTATATATTTATTAGTGTATTTATTTAATATACATATATATTATAGAAGGCCAACGGTTAACAGCGCATATTTGTGGAAGTGGATTCCTGCCTGATTCAGCTACTTACCACCGTCTTACTTATTTGAGACATTATAGTGCGAGGCATTACCGACAGCATACATTTTAGTTTGTTTATGAAATGGAACAGACTGAACTGTATGCACCGGTAAATTCTTGTCAGACATCGTTAGTTCTGCGGCAATTGAAGTTAACTCATCACGCATCAAACTTGGTAGCCACTGCTAAAGATAAATAATTCCAGTATGCGCCTACATAAGTAATTAGCCTTGCCACTCTCAACGCTATGAGTCAACATTGCCGAAATCTATCTGAGGAGTCAAAGTTGCATCCCCACTCTGGTGACTGTCCGAAAGAGTTCAACATTCTCGACAACGCTAGAGGAATTTACCGGAAAATTGTGCCTAGTTAAGAAAATAGGTTAATCTACATAACTTGAGTGAGTATTGTTTGTTCAATTGAATAGGTCCGTCTATACAGGTTTCAACATCGGTTAAAATCGCCAAAATCAATGCGAGGAGCCATAGTTGTTTCCCGACACTAGTTTCAGTGCTATTCAGCTGTCCCAAGAAGTTTGCCTTTCTGGTTGAGAACCGAGGACGTTGCCAGAACCTAATTAAGACATTAGTTTAAGCTACATAGGTTAAGTTAATCATTTTTCTATTAACAATTCGGTTTGTTGCATGATGTTCCAAATTTACTTAAAGAGACGTGATTATTTTTTTAATATACATATTAATTTTATATTGCATTTTATACTGCTGAATACTGATAATCCATTTTTAATATTTCATTTACCCATACATTTATTTATTAGTAATAAACTTACCTATTATTTAAGTTATTAGCTCAAAGAACGTGTATTATTTCATTGTATTCATATTTCTGTTTAATACGCTTCTCCACAAAATTGTCTACATAAGGAAATATTTGCAATATATTATCCCGAAATGAATGTAATTTATTCGGTGTCGTACTATAAGTAATAGTAATACAGGCTAATATATAGGATTATTGATGACATTACTCTAAATTAAATTAAGACATTTTTTTCAGAACAAAAATTATATAAGTACAACACAAATGTGAAGAACGTGGGAACCACCAGAAGCCCGTACATTTTGACAATATATGCTATATTAGTTGATCGATAAACATAGAATATTATTTCTAACAAAAGTAACTGGTTCGTATGTACTGAAAAAATGTAAGTTCTCTGATTTTAATCACAGCCCATCCGAAACTACCTTGCTGAAACCGTTCCCCTTAGAGCTTTTACAGTAAACTAACCTAAACTTTTTAAACATCTAAAAAAATAGGCATTACCATAATTAACACAAATATATTTCATTTGAATGGTTCTATTAGGATAGTGTATATACCATACTGACAATATCATCATGTTTTTGACAATTACAAGTGTATAAAATAGATTTAATGGGTAGTTGACTAATATATGTTCTTGCTTGTTAATTAATATCATAATAACGGTTTCTAGACTAAACTTTGTTTAAAAATCTATTACATCTATCAATACAGTTTTGTTAAAAACTATATATTAAGCTAAGTGACTGTTTCCTACAATATTCTAACACTACTGTGTTATAATGACAAATGTTTTTATTTTAGAGTTAAATTTATATTAGACAACTTTTCATAAGATCATCTGAAAAAATATTACTATTTATTATATAAAATGTTTTGGTTTGTAAGGAGAGAAGAAAGACTAATTCTTCATTTTCAGTGAGAATGGGTTTCTTACATTACACAGTAAGCAATACTTACATATTTCATGAGTTATTTATTTGACAATACAATTACAGATACGTAAATATGTTGAATTATTTTCTCTTAGCTTAGATATTCCATTTAGTCCGAAAAGAACCGGTACGTTTTGGGTTAGGAGCCGCCTCTTGTCGTGAAATAAAGTATAATAAAAACAAAAATATCCGACCATTCTCCTGTGGGTGAATTTCACAGGGGTGGGTTATGTCAAGCCAACTATGATCGACATCAATAGTGCAGATATAGAGCTATTAAGGAAATTGAATTAAAGTTAAGACATGAACTTGAAATGCTAAGATGGGATAATCTCCCTCTACAGAATGTTAACAATGCGTTTGACTTACAATGTGTCTTGTATATATATATATTATATATATATATATATATATATATATATATACGAGATAGATTTACAAATGTATACACAAAATGTGAGTTCAAAACGTGTTATAAGGATCGGGATAGACATAGAATAATGAAAAGAATTAAAAATTAAAAAAAAGAATTGATAAACCAAAATCTAATTGGCTAACAGAGACATTAAAAAGCTAAAATAAGTATTACAGGACCTATTTTTATTTTTTAAATGACCTAAACTATAAATGGAACGTGGTACATGAACTATTTGGTAGGGTTAAAAGTAAAAATGTCTATGTACAAATTGTAAATCACATGAGAAAACCCACAACAAACACTGTGACCATTTTTTGTTTGAGTGAGTCACTTGGAACATCAATGTGGACATCAAGGATACGTACCTAAAAATGGGGAAACAATAAATATAAGTTTTTATATGCCTAAGGCAATATTAAGTTACATAACATTTTTAATTGACAGTCTAAATGAAATTAAGGCGTGTGATCAGGTATGGAAATATGAAGCTAATATCTAGTCATATAGCTCCTGTGCTGACTAAAGCGATGAATCTTTCAGTAACGATAGGGATGTTTCCAGAATCCCTTAAGATATCAGTAAAACTATTTATAAGAATGAACCTAGAGATTCTTATGAAAACTATCGTTGTTGACAAGTTGAATAAATATCTACACTAAAATAAAACAATAAATGAACTACAATTTGCTTATCAGAATGAAATAAGAGCATACGGTATAATAAGACATGTTCTGATCTTATAATTAATTTAGTAAAATCAATGTTCATAAAAATACATTTGAGAAATAAAAAATGTATTTAACCATTTATAGAACTCTATTAATTCACATGAATTGTTTGGAATGTCTGAGGGTGCTAATACAAGATTTCATTTCTATTACTGTGAAAAGATAAAGCTTCGGGATAGTTTCAATTACCTAATAATCATAATCGACGATCTATTGATTTGGGATAAACGTTAAGAAAATTCCATACAAAACCTTATCCAGTATGGTTGTTATATACATACTAAGAAATTTAATACATATACAGATGAAGATACTAATATATAAACGATTAATTGAATCAATATTAAGATGTGCAATATTTGCACATTTGCAATATTTGCATCAGACTATCATATAAAATTTACTTCGGTTATTGCGACATAGAATTCTAGATATATGTTTTGATAATGGTACACAACTTATTAAGAACTTTTAATAATGGCTAGTACACTTGCATCCAAGGATTTGTAAGGGTATACTGCATTGGTAAATTATTAAAAGTTGGTAGTATAAAATAATACTGATAAGACGCATTGTTGATATTTATATCTGTATTTGATATTTTTACATGTGTTGATAAACGTGAAGACGAGTGGGATTTATTTCCACCATAGTGTGAATTAGTCGTATTCAAGATTCAGATATTGTATTTTCATCTGTAATATAAACAACAATGCTATTCGTTAGTTAATGTATAGTTAATTTTATCATCATTATTAGTGATTTTTAGTGCATAGAACAACAGTTTCTTTAACTACAGCTATTTGTATTGAAGAATTTAACTCAATACTGTAATTTTTCCCATATTGTATTGACAATTATCACTTTCGTAATATTCGTGTATTTTAAGATAGCTTTATTCCCTAGGGGCTCTAGTTTTTATCAGTGCGAGGACAGCGACCACGTGGTTAACCAAGCTGAGTATGTCATTACTTCTTCTTCCTTGCGATATCATCCTTTTTATAGTAGGATCAATATTAAAAATAGATTTTTAGAGTTCAGAATGATGTATATATATATATATTATATATAGTATATATATATATATATTTCTTGTGTGCGTGTGTATGGTCCTAAACTCCTCCTAAACGGGTGGACCGATTTTTAATGAAACTTTTTGTGTGTCTTCAGTTGGATCCGAGAATGGTTTAGATTCATAATTTCGGTCAAGTTTTAATAGTTTATTTAATTAATTTTTTAATAATAAATTGTTGTTGATGGTGGAGTGTTTGACATTGGATCCGCCAGACTGCGCCACGAACGACACGTAATACAAACTGAACTGATACTTAACAGCTGTGAATATTTTCAGCTGAAGTTCATCAAAGAGGCAGAAACATTTGTTCACATTTAAAATTTAGAAAGTTAATATTTTAAATTTTGTAAAGTGCTTGATCAGTAGTGTAATGCAGATTGCAAAGATGAAGTTTCACCAATTGTTCTACGTAAACATTATAGGCCTAATATTACAACACAGCCATAATGTTTTTTCTATTTTAATTCCAGGTTTTCCCGACATTTTGTGCTGCTATCAAATTTGTGTTTGTTTTTGTAACATTCTGTAATTATTGTGTGAGTGCTAATTGTTATAATACATTAATAGAGATTGAAGATGTTTAAAGTGCATAAAAAAACTATACTTATTTATTAAAGTTATTGAACTCATTTTGCACATTGAAGTGAGTATATTGGTCGCATACCTCAAATAACCTAAGTAGCATACAATTCAAAAGGTTGTGTTTCTATGTGTGAACATTGTTAACAGTTTAGATAATCAAGTTTTAAACTAATTGGATTTAAAATAATTTGTTGTAATTTTACATTTTTTTAATCTGCAGTCAGAATTGGTCACATAAGTTTCAAATTAAGTAGCATACAAATCACATGTGTGAATAACTACTTATTGTTAATAGTGTAGGAATTGGTTTTAAATTAAATTCTGTTGGCCAGTTCCGACATTATACTGTAATTTTAAATTACTAATTTTATAACAAGTATATTTTTTTAATTTACAACTTAATTTATGGTAAATGCTATTGAATGTACAATATTTTTTGTTATCCTTCAAGAGTGTACATAAACAAAATAAGATGGTTTTCCAATAGGGGCTGAAGTATAATAAGTGGCCTCCATCACAATCGAATTATTGATATTTCTGAATAGCCTATCCAAACTACTATCCGAATTGGATTATAGTTATTTAAAGGCTGAAGTATAATAAGCAGCCACCATCACAATAGAATTATTGATATTTCTGAATAGCCTATCCAAACTACTGAATTTCATTATAGTTATTTATTCGGTCAAATTTAATTAAATTTTTAATTATAAATTGTTGATGTTGGAGTGTTTTATATTGGATCCGACAGACTGTGCTACGACACGTAATACAAAGTGAACTGATACTTAACAGCTGTGAATATTTTCAACTGAAGTTCAACAAAGAGGCAGAAACATTTGTTTACATTTAGATTACGTTATTATGAAGTGCTTGATCAGTAGTCTAATGCAGATTGCAAAGTTAAATTTTCACCAGTTCTATGTAAACATTATAATATTACAACACAGCCATACGTTTAATCAATTATAGTCTTGAAAGCATAGAGTAAGCATAAACATATAAAAATAACACCACTTCTTATTTCAATATATTCTGTACTCACTTTGGAGGATAGAGATTATCCAGATATAAAATTGGAAGTTTTAGCTTTTAAGTGAAATTCTTAGTAAATTATTAAGTGTTGATCTTGGAAGAATGCGCTACGATCGGAGTTTTTCAAATGTTTTTCTATTTTAATTCCAGGTTTTTCCCGACAGTTTGTGCTGCTATCAATGTGTGTGTGTTGTTTTGTAAGGTTCATGTTTCAAAAAGTAAATACGGCAAATAACATTAAAATATAATAGAATAAAGTTATAAAAAGTGTACTACGTGGCCGCGTTATAAGTTTATAAAGGCCAGCCAACAGGCAAAAGGAAGAAAATAAAAAATAAAACATTGTGTAATTATTGTGTGAGTGCTAAAATTGTAATAGTACATTAATAGAGATTATTGGTCGCATTACCTCAAATAACCTAAAGTAGCATACAAATCAAAAGGTTGTGTTTCTATGTGTGAATAACTATTTTTGACATTTTAGATAATCAAGTTTTAAACTAATGGAATTTCAAATAATTTGTTGTAATTTACATTTTTAATCTGCAGTCAAAATTGGTCAGATAAGTTCAAATTAAGTAGCATACAAATCACATGTGTGAATAACTATTGTTTAATAGTGTAGGAATTGGTTTTAAATTAAATTCTGTTGGCCAGTTCTGATACTATACTGTAATTTTTAAATAACTATAATGAAATTCGGTAGTTTAGATAGGTTAATCAGGAATATCAATAGAGGTTTATCCAGATATAAAATTGGCAGTTTTAGTAAAATACACTTTTAACTGAAATTCGTAAATATTAAGTGCGCAGCGATTGATCAGTTAATTTTTTGTTTATAAATAAATGTTTTTTTTTATCTTGGTATGTTTTTAAATTGGATCCAGCAGAATGTGCTACGATCGCAGTTTCAAATGTTTTTCTATTTTAATTCCAGGTTTTCCCGACAGTTTTTGTGCTGCTATCAAGTTTGTGTGTTGTTTTGTATCATCGTATAATTATTGTGTGAGTGCTAATTGTAATATTAAATTAATAGAGAATCACATGTGTCAATAACTATTGTTAATAATGTAGGAATCTTGGTTTTAAATTAAATTCTTTTGGCCAGTTTCGATACTATACTGTAATTGTAAAAAACTATAATGTAATTCAGTAGTTTAGATAGACTAATCAGAAATATCAATAAGTTGATTGTGATGGTGGCCGCTTATTATACTTCAGCCTTTAAATAACTATAATCTAATTCGGATCGTCATTTTAGTAGTTTAGATAGGCTATTCAGAAATATCAATAATTCGATTGAGATGGTTACCGCTTATTGCACTTCAGCCTTTAAGTAACTATAATCTAATTCGGATCGTCATTTTAGTAGTTTAGATAGGCTATTCAGATATATCAATAATTCGATTGTGATGGTGGCCACTTATTGTACTTCAGACCTATAGGGAATACTTATTTAGTATTTTAGATACCGTAGTCTACGTTGTTATACATTTTTATCTAGAAGTTACTTAATTAAAATTACATATTCAATAAGTTACTCATATTTATTGTGTACTATTATACAGAAATTTTATTTTTACAGAAAAATACCATGTCTTCGTGGAAGAGGACGAATAGTTATTCAATCATGTGATTTATATGCTACTTAATTTGAACTTATGTGACCAAACTGTTAACAATAGTTATTCACACACAGAAACACAACCTTTTGATTTGTATGCTACTTAGGTTATGCGACCAATATACTCACTTCGTTCAATAAATTTTCAAAATTAGTTCAATAAATTCAATATATAACTATAGTTTTTTATATTACTTCAAACATCTTCAATCTCTATCAATGTAATATTACAATTAGCACTCACACAATAATTACACAATGTTACAAAACAAACACACATATTTGATAACAGCACAAACTGTCAGGAAAACCTGGAATTAAAATAGAAAACATTTGAAACTGTGATCGTAGCGCATTCTGCTGGATACAATGTAAAAACATTCCAAGATGGTCCACCCAATTAAGGAGGAGTTCAGCTCCATACACACGCACACAAGAAATATAAAGATAATAAAAATTCGGTTAGTTTAGATAGGCTAATTAGAAATATCAATAATTTGATTGCGATGTTGGCCGCTTATTATAATTCAGCCTTTAAATAACTATAATCTAATTCAGTTTGTCATTTTAGTAGTTTAGATAGGCTATTCAGAAATATCTATAATTCGATTGTGATGGTGGCCACTTATTATACTTCAGCCCTAAACGGAATACTTATTTAGTATTTTAGATAAATTAAATTCTGTTGGCCAGTTCCGATACTGTACTGTAATTTTAATTAACTATAATTAAATTCTTATAACGTGTACAGGACAACGTCTGTCGGGTCTGCTAGTATATATATATTATATATATATATATATATATATATATATATATATATATATATATATAGGAAAGGCTTAATCTAAGGGACATAGATTTAGCTTTAGACAAAATCTTTTATAACATTTAGTTTTATTATAAAGGTTATTGTTGTAATAAATAATCGAGGTTTAATCAAGTACTGTAATTAGGCATCCTAAGCTTCAGTTGTATTTAATTAATAAATAGATACTCGTAACGTAACTTAGTCCTACTATATTGAAACATTATTGTGTTATAGTTACGGGTTTTCTTTAAAAGTTAATGAGGTTTTTATTATATAATGCGGATAAAGAAAATTATTATATTTTTATTAAAAATGTATACCTTTTATCAATAACACAGACACTGTCACTCTCTGTTAAGAGATAAGAACTTTGCAATGATCGTAAGCAACATCTCTAAATTTATGCCCATTTCAAAGTATGATGTTTCTAATTCTCTCCGAAACAAACGAAATGTAACTATCCTGACTTATAATTTTCTATTTGTATATGGCATTCATGCAAATACAATATTATTAGTATAATATATTGCATGATATTTTCTGTATTCATTTTTTATAGTATGATCAATACTAAAGATGTATTATAGAGTTAAGAATTATATATATATATATATATATATATATATATATATATATATATACAAGTAGGAAAGGCCTGATTAAGGCGACATAGATTTGTGTAAGCCATCTCATTCAGCTTTAACTACTGTAACATCCTAGTGATTTGAGTTCATAGTGCAAGGTGTTACATAGGAACACCATTTCAGTTTGTTTGTGAAATGTAACAAAATGAATTGTGTGTTCCTTGTTAATCCTTGTCAGACTACGTGACCTTCACCCTTCCACTGCCCATCTATGTTGGTTAAACGCTGCTGCTCCAGTCTTTCATTATGGTAGGTATTAAGCGTTTTAATCTGAGTATCGTAAGGATTTGACTTTTGCTTCATGTAATCGTAGTTTTAGTTTTAGATTTATATAATGGTCAAAACTTTTGAGTCATATTTTATTTATTGATAACAGTTGTATTCTGTTATATTATGTCATTATTAATTCACAGTACTAATATTTATGTGAAAATTGGAAATTACTGTAACTTGGTATTATTTGGAAAGTGGAACTAACTTCGGGTCAATCAGTCGGATGACAACGAATAAATTAGTGTTAAAGTTGCACAAAAACCCTCTTATGCGCATTAAATAAGCATTTCTTCAGTGTTCTTTTATGGGTATACGCTTATGTCGCTTTATGTTTGTGGACAATAAAAGAAGAACAACTTAGAAAATTATAACCAATTCTCTCCATTTGTTAATATAATAAGATTAGAACTTCAGCACTCGTTGGTCCTATGGCCTAAACTGTGCGGAACTTGGTCTGATGCCGCAAGTTACGAGGTTCTGTTAATTTCTTGGTGTCTGGGGTTCTGTAACTGTACCACCCTCAGTTGCCTGGGATTAGATTTCCGCAGGGGATTTGCCTTGGGCCGAAGGCGCTGCGTCACGAAGGCGATCATTTGAAGCCGTGTCATCTACGTCAAAACTCATCACAGTCATTACGCAGGACACTGGGTAACTATAATATTAGGCAAAATCTATTTAACGCAAGTCTTTTTAACGCCCTTTTTTATTGCTTGATATACTGTTATATATTTATAAAGTTATATAGTTAGAGTTACAGTTTTATAGTTCAATTTCAAGTTCTAGGCGTCTGGTAAAAATATAATTGCCAGTTTCTAGACTGATATATTCCAAACAAATCCCTTAAATCAATATAATAGCTTTGTTAAACAAGAAACTTTAAGCCATATTTTTTATCTGTGGCAATTTAGCTTTTAATAAATGTTTTAACTAGACCTTCAAAATAATTATGCCCTGTTAAATAGTCTCAAGCCTTTAAGGTATTGCAAATTTTACAGTAACCAAATTATAATTGAAAATAAATAGATAATGAAAGTTTTTTTCGTAAAATTTACATCTATGTCTCTTGCCATTAATAGGTATTATTACTCGTCACCGATAATGTCTACATTGTAATATTTTACAACTTGATCAGTTCATTGGCCAGTTGGTACTAAAAACGTGCTCAGCTTTAAATTATTTTTGTATTTTAGCAACAGACTTTGTAACTTGTAGTATATATTTGGATATATTCAATGTTTAGCTTTAGACTAACTCTTTTATAACATTTATTTTTATTATAAATGTTATTGTTGCTATAATTAATTATGGTTTTAATCAAATACTGTAATTAGGCATCCTAACCTTTAGTTGTATATACTGAATAAATATATACTTGTAACATAACTTTGTCCTACAATACTGAAGCATTATTGTGTTATAATTACGGGTTTTCTTCAAAAGTTAATGACGTTTTTATGATTTAATGCGGATAAAGAAAAATATTATGTTTTTATAAAAACAACATATACCTTTTATCTATAACACAGACACTGTCATTCTCTGTTAAGAGATAAGAACGTTGCAATGATCCTTAAAAAAAACACCTTTAAATTTATGCCTATTTAAAAGTATGCCGTTTCGAATTCCCTCCGGAACATCCTAAATGTAACTATCGCGATTTTCAAATTAAAATATGTATTACAAAATAATAACACAGTAATTTTCAATTTGTATATGGCATTCATGCAAATACAATACGATTAGTATAATAGTATGTAAATAATACATTTCATGATATTTTCTATACTATACCATATAATAAAAATAAAAATAGTAGGATCAATACTGAAGATGTATTTTATAGTTCAGAATGATGTATATATATATATATATATATATATATATATATATATATATATATATATACACTTGTATATTTATATATACAAGTGTATATATAAATACTTGTATATTTATATATACAAGTAGGAAAGGCTTAATTTAAGGGACATACGAGATTTGTGTAAGCCAACTCATTCAGCTTTAACTACTGTAACATCCTAGTGATTTGAGATCATATTGCAAGGTGTTACATAGGAATACCATTTCAGTTAGTTTGTGAAATGTAACAAACTGAAGTGTGTGTTTCTTGTTAATCCTTGTCAGACTACGTGACCTTCACCCTTCCACTGCCCATCAATGTTGGTTAAACGCTGCTGCTCCAGTCTTTCATTATGGTAGGTATTCAGCGTTTTAATCTGATTACCATAAGGATGTGACTTTTGCTTTTTATAATTGTAATTTTAGTTTTATATTTTATTATTCTATTATGTAATTATTAATTCACAGTACTAATATTTATATGAAAATAGAAAATTACTGGATCTTGGGATTATTTGGAAGGTGGCAAAACCTTTGGGCCAATCAGTCTATATTCTGTCTAGGGGAAGACAAAGAATAAAAAAAAACCCTCTCATTCGCATTAAATAAGCATTTCTCCAGATTGGTCAATATAAAAAGAATAAATATTTCTATCACACGATCCTAAAAATCTTTATTTAGAAAATATTTACGTTCTTTTTTTCTTATTTTTGTTTGCCTTCAATGGTACTTGTATATAGTAATTAATACCTACAACAATCAATGCTTAATATTATATTATATTATATATATATATATATATATTGTGTGTGTGTGTTTTAAGAACTTCAGCACTGTTGGTCCTATGACGTAAATCGTGCTGAGCTCGGTCTGGACCCGCAAGTTACGAGGTTCTGTTAATAGCGTATAATATCCTGGACCAAGAACTACTGCTTGTCTGTAACGCTCATCTGATTATACAGTTGCGTTATTATAATAAACTAAATTGTACTCGATTGAGGGAAAATCCCCAGCCATTATCGGACCAGGATTTGTCGAATAGATGCGCATATAAATAGGTGGGCGCCTTTATGATTTTCTTAGACTGTAGAACTGAGAAAGTCTTTAAAATATTTCAATCTAAATATTCATTGTTATAGTATAAATTTAAATAAGTTGCTGAATATTCTTAATAATCTAACCAAAAATTCGACATTATCGTTTTAACAGATTCTTATCTGGATGAGTGTATTGCGCATGTGAGTCTGTATTTATGTGATGTGATTGTTACAGTTAATGTAGTAAGAACCAGATCGTTTGGAAAAAAACCTTTCGAAACTGCATTGAAAACCCGATTTAAAAATATTATCGAATCGTTTTAACAAAAACAATTAGTTCCATACAAAAGTTGAGGCTACTATTGTAGTAGAATCAATGGCTCAAAAAATAACAATCGGAATATGTGAGGAAATATTGCAGAAGCCATGGGTATAAACAAAAACAAGAAAGGGTTCCAATTGAAAGTTTTTGGGGTTCAACGAAAGGTTAAAACTGAACTATGTAAAATATGAAGCAGATTTATTCAACAAATATTACGTGAACGTTGGGGACAACAAAGGCGGTGTGGTTTCTCCTGCAACCTGGGTCGTCATGAATGACGCTGAGTACCGAGTGGACGCTGACTTCTGGCTGGAACCCAGAATCGGATGCGGAACTCCGACACGTTGCCACGGATATGAAGGGCGTCTCGGCTCCCGCTATTGATAACATTAAGGTTTAAATAATTAAAAATTATTTCGTCTATATAAAATTTGCCTTGCTTTATATAATCAACCAGATTATTAATGAGGGCATTTTCCCAAATACTTCCGAACTTGGGAAGGATCATAATTTTGGGCGGACTTCCCAAGTACGTTCAACATTATGGACAAAAATATTCTTTAAATATCCCTAGCCCAATGAATATGATTGATTGATGATTTGTAAAATATATCTTATTTCGGGCCCTTCTTGAAGCGATAATTTAGTTTTTTATGCCTCTAATATCTACTTAGTAAGGTAATAAAATATAAATAATGGATAAACCACCATAATGGGCATAATAGGAGATTATTAGTATTTTGGAATACAATAAGACTTTGGAAAACATATTTTCCATAACTTAGATTGTTTTACCATCAGTCCATCTACAACCCGTAGGGGTTGACAAATATAATACAGGCACTGTCTCTTCCACACTTCTCACGCTCCAGGCGAGAGAGACAGCTTGTAGTAAAGACCATGAACGCAAACATGTCATGTCTTTGAACGCCTAATTTGTAATAGTCGTAACCCATTTCTCATCGCGTTCGTTGTTGGCGCTAGTCCTGTATTAGTGACTTGTGTTATCAATGAATACCGATAATGGTAGTAGTCAATAATAATTAAAATTCCAAATGTCTAGTTTGCCGATTTTACAATTTAGAAACTGTATTTCTGAAAAGTGATTACATTTTACTCGCGATTACTATTACACTTATCTAATATTACAATATTATTTCCTCAAAAATCGTGTAAAAACATATACAAATTAAAATGCTTATTAAAACGTGTTTTACAGTTGACCAACCTATAAAAATAAAAGAATGAACTTCCACCCTTTATTGGTGAACTTCAAATATACCAAAAGTTAAGTAATAATCAATTAAATGTATTTTATACCATATTTTTATCAAAATTTCACATAAACCATTAGTCCCCAACCAACGTAAATAAATATCGTGGTCATTTAAGTAAGATCTACCTTGTAGTTCTTAAGTTTTGTTTCTATTTTAGACGGTAGAACATGTTTTTTTTTACACCAAATCAAGGAAGAAAATATAAATAAATCATAATAACAAAATACTATTAGAAAGTAAATGTTAAACTCATATTAAAATAAACTCCAGTACTTTATGCAAACAGTAACATGCCTTTTCAACCTGATAGCTTCATAGTTGTGAGGGATTAAATAATTTAGGACCTAAGTAAAGAACAGAATTTTTATGAATTTATAACTTCCATTTTTATTTTTAAATCATTTTAGTTTCTATTAATGAAGCTTCGTTCTAGAAGTTTAAACACATTGTAGTTATTCAAAATAATATCAATTTAATAATAAATTTATAATGAAGAAGCAGTTACGATGCTATATGATGTAAAATATTCAAGCATCTAATAAAAAAAGCATATCTCAGTGTGGACTGAAATATTCTACAGTGAGCCACTATAAGAGCCACATGGTCGAAAACGCCAAAAAACCGTAGTTAAATCAGAAAATAGAGAATCATTATGCTCATTTCTCTCAATGGTAGTCGCTGTTTTTAGAATAAATAAAGAACAGCAGGAACTGTTGTGCCGTTATTTTCTTGTATTTGATATAATACATATTTCCGCAACCCTGTTACTCGTTATGGGTTAATATAAGTTACATCCGACAATCTTTGAACTATATTCTTGGCGGATTAATAACCTAATTGGCACGCTAATACATTTTTTCTCTCGTGAACTTTGTACCTGCCGATCCTGCTGCCGAGTAACATCTCGCGCGCCTTGTCCATAAGTAAAATTTTTATTTTCGTATAATAAATTAAAATTTTCATGCGTGACATCTATTTTTAAATGTAATATAAAGTAAAGTAGTAAATAGTAAAGTAACTTACCTTGTTTGATGTTTTATTTAGCAGATTAATATTGATAATAGTGTGGTGATGTTCTTATGACGAGACCGCGTTATCATGACTCTTTAGTTCAACCGAGTCTCTGAATCTGATTTCAATTTAGCGTTTTACACTTCTCATCTACTAATCTTCAATTCTTCTTTTTTCGATTACAGCTGCAATTTCAAGCAAAGGTGCTGACGCCCGCGCTTGTTAGTCGACATCAACGTGAAGGGAAGTCTATTTTAAACGTTTTATAACTATTAAGTTTGTATGCAAAATTCCCATAGAACATTGGAACAGTTAGGTCCACCTCAATGTATCATTTAGTTCATTATCACTATTTAGCAGCAATATAGCAATACATTACTTTATTATTAACATGTAGAAATGGTGCTTTTACGTGTATTTGCCACAACTAAACATATAAGTAAACTTTGAAAGTCAAGTATTCATTACTATGACCTCAGCGGTGTCCAACCCCAGGTGTTTCGTCCATTCGGTACACATAATTTATTGCGCCACTCTGCTATTAATGTGCTTAGACTGCCATTAAACTGAGAGAAAACTGAGTGAAAAAGCCACAATGCCTGCCATTAAGATAGAGTATTTATCTAAAGATGAACTAGTGTTTGAACTGATATCCAGATGATTCAAGTTAAGTAAAGATTTTACTGTGAATGAACTTAGAAAATCCGTAAAACAGTGTTTGAGAGACAATGTTTTACCTACTGCAAATAGCCTATTAAAAATAGATCACAGTGAGAAAGTGAAACTCCTTAGTGTAAAAGTGATTTTATTAAAACATGGATGCAGTGAGTTAACTAAAGTCCCCCCTTAGAAATTACCAAATGTCAAGAAAATTGTAAACATTTAACAGAAATGTACAGTAGTTTTTAAATTATGCACAAGTGTACTATGTTCTCAAAAAATATAAAAAAAATTGTAATTAATATAAAAACAGACTTGAAATAAATTTTAATATTTATGTTACTAATAGGTTAAAGAGTAGAAGTGCACTCTGGAGTGCTGTACATTAACCGTGTCTATAACTCTAGATAAGAAATAACAAGCCTCTCACAGAAAGTCAACATACCTCCCCTCTTCTACTGACGACCGAGAATTGCCTCAGATTCTCTTGTCCTACGCCACCTTTTTACAGTCTCTACATAGTTATTTTACTGTTTTTTCTACGGCAAGGTTTATTGCGGCAACTTCGTACATATTTCTTTCAATTTAAATTTATTTTATTGGTATAAATATATATAGTATATTTTTTGTTATATTTCTAGGTTTTTATGAGTAATCTTTTAATATGAAAAATTAAACATCTTAAAAATTAAACAAATAATAATATAAATATTTGGTATCATATCACATTTACATATCAAGAAATATATATATATATATATATATATATATATATATATATATATATATATATATATATACATGTAAGTACAAATTAATAAAGATTATGGATGTGACTTATTTGTCAGAATAATATTTAGCATTATTTTTTTATGCTAAATAGGTTGTTGTTCAATAATTAATGTGATTGCATAATAGTAAATTTTTCTATTTAAAAAAATGATTAGGGCTATGTATCAATGCACATAAATAAATGTTAATGGCACACGATAAATCCATTACTGTGTATTAATAACGCTTTGTTGAGAGAAGGAGTTTTCCTTGGAAATTCGTTATAAGAGTATCAGTTAAATAAGAAAAACCTAATTGTTTAGTAATTAGTATTGTTTTATGAATTTTAACTTGCTTATACGGTATACAGGTTATTCGAGTATTAGGAAAACTTGATACTAAGACAACAGTTTTAACCAGAGATTTATTTAAGTGTTTCCAAAGCAGAGACCAAAATTTATAACTTTTGAAGGGATGAAGATAACAACTTTAAATTTAGTATATTATTGTACATTGAATACTCAAGTTTTTTTAAAATTGAATGTAATTTTTTCATTTCAGAGGGAATGGAGATGCCGTAAATGTTCATATTATGTGATAGCTTCTCCCTACATTTTCTTTTGCAATTCTTCAAGCGCCTTTTTAGCTTATTAAATTACGTATATAATCAACTTTTTCATTGTCCAAACACAATGCACTCCTGGTTCAACACCACGTAATTGGTATTCACCTTATTATATCAAGGATAAATTTAATTTTTTTAGGATTTCGATAGCCTTAATAATCTTAAAATCAGTTTGAAAAACACCTCAAGTATTTGAGGGTTTAAAAAAAACAGTATAGAAAGGGGATAATTCAAAAACATGTTGTATGACAAGAAGAAGAAAAAATTATTAGTTGTAATACTCTATTTAAAAGATCTTAATTCATCCGGGGATTCAAATAATTGGATTTTGTAGATATAAAATTAATTAAATATACTAGTATTAATAATAAGAAAGTTTAAAGATTTAGATTGCATAGTGTAAGATTGCATCTGATTATATCTATCAGATTTGTTTAAGAAGTTATTATTTAAAACTATAGACATTTCTTTGAGATCTTATGTGATAATTTTGTTGAATTTCAATCTTCCATCTCACGTATAGGTTACGAAGATTATAAATTAGATTTAGTGATAATTTTCCAATTTGCCCTCAAAGAGTGCCACATGTCGAAATTTACCCTATGTTAGTTAAAACTTCTTTAATTGATAATAACTATTTATTCTCGTGGACCATTAATCTGTAAAATATAAGTATCTTGAAGTTCTTGTCTATTCATTTTTAATTTCTGATTAAACAAAAATAGCTTTCCAAAAATTTAGATTTTTTTAAGACAAAATTAGATTTCCGTCGGCCTACTGTATTGTATAACTTTACATCAGCCCTTTGGCATTTCGGTTGAAATAGCCATAAACGCACTCTCATTCAAATGTAGACCATTAATGCCAAAGGTATACACCTGATCAGCCAGGTTGGTTGTCTAAATTTCAAAGAATTAGATCAACCCGGCGGTGCCTCAGTTTGGAACTACTCCCGCCACGTTTAGCCTTACAGTTTATTTATCGTATGATGCTTGTTAGATCAGTATCCCAAGAACGCAAATTTCTTAAAATTGGCATTCCTAACTAGACAAACCCTTCGCCTTTTCGTTGATATGTTCAATAGACTGTAATGCCTCTCACTTGAAGGCTGTCAATCAGCTGTCTTAGTGAAATGAAATAGCGGGCAAACATTGGAATACAGTTCCGGATATCCCCATTAAACTAAATTGTTTTTATCTTGAGTAAACACTGTTCTTTGAAGACGGGTGACTAATTTCATCAAAGGTCTTTTTCCTAGGGTACTAGTCCATCTCTTTTGGAAAAAACATTATAAAGAGCCTTCGTTTTGCTATTCAGTGACATTTGGTTCTAGATCATTTCACTACTTTAAGAAGTAATGCTGGTTGGTTTCCGGCCGCGCACCCCAGTCTCTACTTTTGCTATGAGGTTAAAGTTTATAAGTGCTTTATAAATATGATGTCGTCTCAAAACCATTCATTTTTCAATATCGAAACTTAGACTTTAGTGTAAAAATGCTAATGAATTGTTGTTTATAGAACACCTTTGGTTAGGAATCCTAAGTACTATCACCCACAGAACTTTATCACACCCTTATGTGAACACCTTGCTTTTTTATTTATGCACCAGACCAGTGCGTACAAATATTCTAAACTATAGGAATGAAACAGTGATTTTATTTACAAAGACAAAAAGTTGATGAAAGTCAAATGTTTGTCTTCCGGTGAGCAGGATATTTAGAATTGGGATGTGCGGGAGAAATCTTTGTTTCTCGTTTTTTCTAATAACGCGATTCACTGAGTGTTTATCTATCGGATTTAAATAACAGAGATTGGGAGCATTCCATAGTGACGTTTCCTTTCCTGTGAAGGAGTGGAGGATTTCCCACATAAGTATTTCCTGTATAGATTGATCTTCTTTATTCCTTGGTACATATCAGTTACAGTATTTACAGTCCCTGCTCTCTTTCGGATCATTTGGCAAGTCTGCCGTTCAGTCTGGGATTGTTATTCGCAAAGCAATAGTGTGCGCCCGTCTATTTTATCACTGATTGGCAGGTGCACATCCTAAGGAAGTTCTTTCAAATTGAAACAATTTTATTATTTTCATATAACATGAAATAAAAATTAAATAATATTAAATTAAAATATGTTTAAACATTTTTAATTTTTATTAACATAACCTTGTATTAATTGTAATAAATTTGAAAAATAACACGTATATGACAATATTCGTATTTTATTTTTAACAAAAACATGTTATTTATAACTGTTACTATTTTTCAGGACCTTTACTTACTTTAATTGAAACAAGTATTTACGGGAAACAATTTCACATCAGTAAATAGTATTGTTACCCATCTTAAATTTTTGGAGAACGATATCTCTGGAAAGTGGTCTAGGTGACGGTGGCGCAGCGCTTACAAAACCAGTCAACGTAGAAAGCCTCTTCTGTAACCATCCCATCAGAAAATAATCTTGTCAATTGATATCTTTCTGTTTATATGTTATTGCTGTTTCTAATAGTTTTTAAAACGATAGTAACTTTTTGAATACCAATTATATTAAACAATATACCAAAAGCTAATTAACATTGTTTGTAAAGACTTGAGCAAGGCATTATTATCATGTGTGTATGTGTATGTGAATGAATTGGGGGCTCATTTGGCCAGACCCCATAATAAAGTGCAATGCACATATATGTAAAGCCACCTTATTCGGCTTGAGGATTAGGTGTGTAAAACGATGGTGTGTATTCAAATAAAAGTTATATATTCGCAAACATCTTCATCGGTAGGTTCACCCGGTATACATAACAAATTCGGCCCCTTATTGGAGGCGGTTCCCTGACACTTGGGCTCTTCCCTATCGCAAGGTTGCCGGCAGGCTTAGTCTGACCAGTCTAGAGTATTATACTAGTCTCCACAGCACTCAGAGCAAAGAACCATTGAAATTGTTGTCCAAACATAACATCAACATACCTGATGTTCAATTCAATTGTCAAAAGAAATTTATAATGATGGTCAGTCATAAAATAATCATTGTCCTAAATTCCGGCCACTCATATTTTACTTTACATTTAACATGCTCTTTAAATTAATTAATTTTCGTAACTAAATAAACTAAGAATGAATTTTTGGTACCTTATAGACCAGTTGGGCGTGGCCAAGAAATATTTTCGAAACAGAAATAGGCCTATATTCATCCCAGGGACCCTTACATTGTCCATGTAAAATTCTAGTACAATAGGTAGAATACGAGGGCGGTTTGATAATTCAGTGCCTTATTGAATTTCCCGCGCAGTAACTTTAAATGAAACAGTGTTGCAGTCAACTGTAATCTATCAGTGGACAACTTTCTAATTTTTATCAAGCTGCGTTGTGCAGTTAGTGTTTAATAGCCGTTCAAACCAGACAACCTCATGAATTTTCACGAAAATTGAAAAAATGGATTTCGTGTGTTGATTAAACATTAACTTTTACGTAAAAAATTCATCAATGTGACTAAGGAAAGACTTGATAAACGCCACGGAAGCTCGGCACCTTCAATTTCAATGTTAAGAAGTGTTTTACAGGTCGAGTAGTGTTCATGTCGTCGAAAAGTAGTGATCACGCCGGAAATCATCAATAAAATCCATAGAATGATATTGGACCATTGGAGAATGATTGTGTGTGAGTTGGCTCATGATGTAGGTATCTCAACTGAATTTTACACGAATATTTGAACATTATAAAACTCTCCGCGAGATGGGTGCCGCGATTGCTCACACTCGACCATAAGCGCAACGTGTGACTACTTCAAAAGATTGTTCAGCCGTTATCCAGTCGAGTGTTGGCGCCACAACACGCCAGAGTTCAAGGAACTATTGAAAACAGTTAGGTTGCTCAGGATGAACGTGAAGTCTGTCACGTTCCATCCAAGGTAACTCGGTCTGTCAGCCAACAAGGTCATTGTCCCAGTTTTTTGGGATGCACGGGATGCCATTCACATCGATGTGACCCTTGAGAAGGGTAAAAATGATCAAGGGCAAATATTATTTGAGGGAATACAAATATTAGAATAACGCTTGATTAAATGTATTGAGCTATAAGTAGATTTATATTGAAAAATAAAATGTTTATTTGACGAAAAAGTTTGTTTATTTTTTTGTTTAAAGTCACCGACTTATCAAATAGCCCCGTAGTTTAAGCATAAAAGGAAAACAAACAAATGCATTTTTTGCACGTATAATATTATTAATATGTTTATTTTATATACAGTCCTAATAAATGTTAATGATAAGGATATTACATTTTACAAAACGTACTAGACAACTGGATTGTGGTAATATCTTTATTTTAATTATCCAAAATTCTTAAATTACGTTTTATTAAAAAATATGTTTTGAGTTAGGCCTATATTTAATTTTTAAATATGTAATTTTCTCAAGTAATTAATTACGAAATTTTATGGCCTTTTCTGAAGTTATAAATTATGTGCATATTGTAAAAGATTAACATTTTGATCTTCAGCCGTTTTATTTGGTGCTAATTACCAAACTTACCAAATAGTTTATACGTTAAATGTATACAGATCTTAAAAAACCACTCATAATGTTTTATATC
Organism: Homalodisca vitripennis; assembly: GCF_021130785.1. Taxonomy (NCBI): domain Eukaryota; kingdom Metazoa; phylum Arthropoda; class Insecta; order Hemiptera; family Cicadellidae; genus Homalodisca; species Homalodisca vitripennis. The sequence goes on along the minus strand of NC_060215.1, from coordinate 87,872,151 downwards.
TATATTATTAACTTACTCCGATATGCTTTAAGTAGAAGTAGTATGTAAAAAGGTCTTTGTTGCTTTTAAGTACCATATGTTAATGTAGAGAAAGTATAACGAGATCTTGTTTTAACCATCTGTCAATATAGAGCGTGAACAGATTTACTGTTTTCTATGATTTTATATTATGCTGTATGGGAGATACCTCTGATGTGCAATATATCTTGTTTAATAAAAAAATCTTCTTTTGTAAAGACATTTTTCATTCATTTCATCCATTTAGAGCAGTTAAAATAAGTACCCGCGCACTAATTAATTTAGGAGGATTAGCTCAAGGTTTTGGAATTTTAAGACCTTACTTGTAGAAAATTGATATAACTTTTATATTTTATCTATTTATATTTACTAAATCCATCTCCCCTTAATATAACATTAAAGTAATAAATTTAATTTTTAATGCAGGTTCTTTATACAATGTTTTTTAATTATTCATTCATTTTTCATTTCATTCCGTATTTATAATTTTTATAAATTGTTGGAGATAAATATACTGCTAGTTTACTTATAGTATAAATTAGTAGATGGAATTCAGTAGTTAGTATACATATATTCCTGGTACCTCATCATATTCGAAATTAGTTTAACTTTACAATAGTCCTTAGATTACAGTTAATTATCGGACATTGGTGTCTTTTAAGTAATATGAATGTTGTGGAATATTGGCATATCCCAACGTAATTTTTAATAAGTATATAACTAAGTATATACAGATATATATATATAGTATATATATATATATATTTATATAGTTATTCTTTAAAAATAATATCTAACATGTTTAACCTCTTTAAGAGATATATCACATCTTTTTGAATTTACTGTAATGTCTTGCCGCAAGGTTTAATTGAGCTATCCAGGGACAATGCTGACTTTGCAGCGATGGAAGTGAAAGAGTTATATTCATTTTCGGTGTGTCGAAGACCACATACAAAGTTAGGACAGTGAGGAAGAAGCAGGAATGAGAATGTGAGACATTTTGAGCAAGTATGAATCGGATTTTAAACGGTTATTGATTGAAAACTGCATTACTGAAATATTCAAAATAAAATCTGAAATATTGCCCTAAGTTTCGAAGTACTTATCTCGGTGTTTGCAATAAGTGTAACGTACTATGAGGGTATTCGTTCATCGTTTAGGTACTTTCGTGACGTAGTATCAATCGCCGACGTTGGATTAAGTAAGTAATAAGAATAAGTAACTTTGGGTCTGAGTAAGAGATAGCGCAGGTTCACATAATATATGTGACCGTTGTACTTTCTATCAACCTTGTACTCTATCAAATTCCCCCCTGTTCTATTCGATGAGGTCCTTGCACAGGTTAGTGGCCCCAAGAGAAGGGCAGAATAAGTCTTAAAAGGCCATCGGCCTATCATTTGACCTAAAAAATAATACCAACAATATTTTGCTATCGATTTACTTTTATATTAAAGCTAAGAATAGTATATTATTATTGTTTAAAAACAAAGATATAACGCATCATAAATATATCAAATAATGAATTATCTACACTGAAAATTAAATTAAACTCATAGCTTATGCAGATGGCACTGCAGTGGTATGCTCTGCATACAATAAAAGTAGGTTAAGATATCTAATTTCAAACGATCTTGAAAAACTTTCGCAATGGTTGTCAAACAACAAACTCCTAATGCATCAAAATGTATACTTTTTTATAGAAATAAGTCTTGTAAATCCCTACAAAAAGCAAATGAGTTTTGTTGTCATAAACACGAATTTATCTATGGTTGTAAATGTGATGAAATAGAAATAGTGAATAATGTACAATACTTAGGTTTAACTATTGATAGAGATCTAAAATGGAATGTCTTTATAAATACGTTAAGCAATAAACTAAGGAAAATTAATTATGCTATATATCATTTGAGAAACCCAATCTGCTAAGACAACTACTGTATATACCTCTTGGTTTGGAGGCACTATTCAGTAAGGAATAGTCCACTATGGAGGTACCTATGAGTATATTTTAATACAAAACTCACCAATACCAATACATACCAACTCACAAAGATATGCTGTGAGAAATATTTATAATTTAAGAAAATATGATAGAATTTCACATTTATAGAAGACAACATTTTAACTTTTAACAAAATTTATGTTAATCGTTGTTTAAATTACATCCATAAATTCTTAGACAGTTTTAACGTTAAAAAGAAATTAGTTAATACAAGATCATCTCAAGTAAAGCCAATTTCAATGCCAAACTACACTAAGGAGTTAGCAAATAAAGCAGTTCACTTAAACAGCCATCAAACATGTCAATGTATTCATAATAAACTATGGTAACAGTTTATTGTATGAACCGAAACCAAAATTTAAGACAAAAGCTAGAGAATATGTCAAAGTTGTTATGTATTTAAGTTTGTTATCGCATGTTTACTGTTGAGCTTTTGTTGTTGAAATTGTTTCATAGATCTATATATATTGTTGCATTTGTTACTGTTGTATATATTTTATATTAAATCCTGATTTGATGAATTTGGTGGATTTGTTTAATTTATACCACTATCTGAATATTGAGTTATCACATTATTAATAATTGTTATTTATGTTCTAAATAAATGTTACTATTAACTGTCTACTGCCAAGCTATAGTTGTTGAAATTGTTGTTAAATAACTTAATAAGTTTTTTACAGCTTGATTCATTTTTGTATTTAATCATGATATATGTCAATATATATATGACTGATATATATTTTAAATCTGCCTAGTTGTCCTTAAATGTGGTAGGCATTTTACTATTAATCGGTTTTGTTTGATTTGTGTCATGATTTATAGCATCTGAAAATTTTGAATCATGTTATTTATTTAAATTTAAGTTCACCCTCTGCCAAAAGATGACTGGATAGGCTTTGAGTATACTTTTCTAACTGTAATATATAATGCCAATATATTAAAAAGAATTTTTTTTCTCTTCCACACGTGCTTTGTATAGCACATGGAATTGTATTTTTTGTTAATTTTCTTGGACAATAAAGTTTTTTGTGGACTGTGAACGTGTCCTTATGATAAACTGCAAGTGCAAGAAATTAATATTTATTCTTACTGTATTTGAATAGTTCATTCTACCAATTATATTAGACAGCCACCTTTAGTCTATGTTGAAAGATGAAAGCCTCCTCTGTAACGTTCTGAGCTTAAGTCAAACTAAAAAAGAGGTTGTTAAATACTCTCAAATTACAACTAAAAAAATTAAATATCGTAGTTAAATAGAACAGTTTTGTACTATATATACTTATTATGTAATGTACTGATTTGTGATTTTTTGAAAACAAAAATGAAGATGTAATATGACAGTACGGAGACTATAGTTTCTATCTAATAGTATAATATTATTAACTTAAAACTCTTAAGAACTCTTCCAACGCTGATCAGAATGGGAAAAACCTATTCCGACTTATTAAGTAAGTTTTCAACAATAGATCACATGGTAGCCTACTTTGTTATAACAACATTTTTTTAACGCTAAGAGAATACCATACAAATATTATACGTGAAATAAATAGAATTGATAATATAATACAGTTGCTATTCTGCCTTTTTTACATAAAACTATTAACGATTAGAAAAATATTTCGTTTCTTAAGTATATGAAAATGCGATATCATCACTAATATCAGAGTACTGTATTACATGTGTAAAACATCTACATTTATTTACCATTCCGCAGTAAATCACGACTACAAACACATATATTGAATTAATCAGGTAACAACAAACACGCCCCTGGTACAACAGAGAAAATAAGAATTAATTTTGTTAATTTTAATTTACTTAGATTGAAGTTTGCTATTTTCTCCAAAAAATAAAATATTTTATTTAGATCGTGGTTAATAATGGGATTTCAGCCTTATATATATATATATATATATATATATATATATATATATATATATATATATATATATATATATGTGTGTGTACAACAATGAAATGTCAGCTATGAAATGCAACCCCCGTCACATTTAACTACAACATCATCTTCATGATCTCAGGATTTACATGTTTCTTATAGTGCAATATGTTTGATATATATAACATAGGGCATTCTAAGAACATGAAAATCTTGTCTAATATCATCCGTTCTGCTGCAATAACTTGACTTCCTTCTGACAGCAACGTGGGAAAAACGTGCGGATTATTATTGTAAGTATTGATAATGTTAACCTGATTTTAAGAACATTTTGGAATAAACATTCTAATAGTCTTTACTTATTTTTAATACTAGCGCCCCTTTACATTCTAAGAGTTCAATGGTGTTGAGTGAGTGGTGCCCTATCCTAGTCCCCGATTCTTTCCCTTATTTTGTTTCTGTTAGACTGTCTGCGGAAGTGCCATTTGGGATCCTTTAGAATTTATCCGACGTAATCTCTACGTGGATCTCTTCTTCTCTTTGTCAATAGATCTGCCAATAGAATGGTTCTGTGTTCGGGTTGATTTAAAATCTCTGCCCATTCTCAACCGTATCAACTCTGTCTCAAATTTTATAATAAGTTTCCTTATAACATATAAGCAAGTATAATATAAAATTTAAAAAAAAACTTTAATCTTTTAGACAACCATAATTTGTTGATGGCAGGCTCACTACCTACGATGTTGTTCTTCATACTTATATAGGACTTCACTGTTGTGCGAGTGGCCTGTTCCTCGCTAGTAGAAACTGGCTGTCTGCAGTAGTCAATGAAGTTTACGACTAGGGGCAAACAAGTGGCGGCCCGTTAAACTGAAATAAAAGTGGAGGTTTATATTTTGAAATATGGAATCCAGGCACCCCCTTGCATTATGTGTCTTGCCCACATGGAATTCTCTAAATTCAAAGTCAGGGACATCAGACTCTGGTTCGTTAAAGCTTGGGGCCCAGAGTTTAAGCACATTGCTTGGAATCTTGTCGGGATGCTTGGTCACTCCTAGTTGGAGCAGCTCGTATATAAATTCCAGATCTAAGCTTGGTGGCTACTGCTCAAGTAAAATAACTCTAGTAGATGCCTAAGTATTTGGCTTCTCCATGCTGAAAGCTATGAATTAAAATTGCTGTGAGTGCAACAATATATCTAAGGAGTCATAGGTTCATCCCCACTTTGTGGACTGTACAAAGGTGGTGGACCTTCTGGTCAAGGACAGTAAGTATTTACCAGAAAGTATTACTTAATTAAGTAACTAGTTTACGCTACATAGCTTAAGTAATTACTGTTTGTATTTATAATTCTATTTGGCAAATAACTGTTGTACGTAATGTTTATTTTTCATGTACATTTTAAGTGCTTATTGCTATTTTATTCTAATTGTTTACCAATTGAGTATTTCAATATGAAGAAAAATGAAAATAATATTATGTACATGAAGTTTGTTAAATATAATGAGATTATAACTATATGACAGTTTAATAATAGTTAAATTGAATAGTATTCTTCACACGATTACCTCGTGTGATGGCAATTTGAAACTACAAAGTTAAAAGATGCACGATAAATCCTGAAAAACTACTCAAACGTATTAAACTCAGTTTTTTACAGCACGTAAAACTATATTAATTAAATTATCTTCTGAGTTTGTTCACCACTTAGTATGTGCCTTACAAATAGTGCACATTAAATAAATATGCTACGAAACTTTACTTTTCTGTATGTTAAAAAATTTCCTTATTACCGATTTGCTTTTAGAGTAATTAAGATAATACTATTTTAAAGTATTTTTTTAGAACGTGTACTATCCATTTAAAACCACAATGATTTGAAAGAAAGGAACCACGTGGAGCCCTATCATGGTCTTCTAGACTTTTCTTTGTATTTGTCAGGCTGTGTATAGGAGCGGGATGTAGGCTCCACCTTTACGATGTATACTCTCAACGAATCTGATAAAGGCCAGAGGAGAGTGCCCAAAAGTGTTACTTAATTAAGAAATGAGTTTAAGCTATATAGGCCTATCTGAAATTAATCTTTTTTTTTAAATAATAGTTATCTATACACACGTTTGGCGCATATGTACATAAGAAAATTTTTTCATACATAATGTATTTGTTTTACTGTATAAAATAATGTACGTTTTAGCTTTGTATTACAAGTTATTACAGAGCTGAGACCGGTAAGTCATTATTATTGATACTTAATTTATCTATGTAATTTTATTTAAAATTATGGGAAATAACTAATAAAAAACTATTTGTTATAAAAAATATCGTGAATGAAGTCAATTATTTGTTTAGATCAATATTTTTTTCTAAAGGTTTGGCAAGAATAATGTGTGCATAAGGATGACATTTGTCTTTAATTTATCTCAAAATTACCGTAATTTATTTATTTATAACGCATTCACTGATGACGTTAATTTCAATCACATTTGAAAATTAATTTTGTTTGTTTAGATACAATAAACTTAAAAAGGAAATAGTGTAATACTATGGATATGTAAATGATACAGTATACTGACCCCTTCTATACCCCCCTTTAAAAAGGGGAGAGGAAGGTTTGGACTGGTTTTTACACCAGTTAAAAAATTATTAAGTAATTTTAACCTGTGCTTTACAAGTCAAACGATGTGTTTCTGAAGAGAAATTATTATTCTTTAGGACACCTAATTCTTAGAGTAATTCGTACGATGTCCATGTACACTGAAATTAAAATTACAGAATCAGGATATTAATACATAATATCCCAAATTTACATACAGTAAGAAACGGCATGTAAAAACAGACTTGAAATAAATTTTAATATTTATGTTACTAATAGGTTAAAGAGTAGAAGTGCACTCTGGAGTGCTGTACATTAACCGTGTCTATAACTCTAGATAAGAATAACAAGCCTCTCACAGAAAGTCAACATACCTCCCCTCTTCTACTGACGACCGAGAATTGCCTCAGATTCTCTTGTCCTACGCCACCTTTTTACAGTCTCTACATAGTTATTTTACTGTTTTTCTACGGCAAGGTTATTGCGGCACTTCGTACATATTTCTTTCAATTTAAATTTATTTTATTGGTATAAATATATAGTATATTTTTTGTTATATTTCTAGGTTTTATGAGTAATCTTTTAATATGAAAAATTAAACATCTTAAAAATTAAACAAATAATAATATAAATATTTGGTATCATATCACATTTACATACCAAGAAATATATATATATATATATATATATATATATATATATATATATATATATATATATATACACACATGTAAGTACAAATTAGTAAAGATTATGGATGTGACTTATTTGTCAGAATAATATTTAGCATTATTTTTTTATGCTAAATAGGTTGTTGTTCAATAATTAATGTGATTGCATAATAGTACATTTTTCTATTTCAAAAAAATGATTAGGGCTATGTATCAATGCACATAAATAAATGTTAATGGCACACGATAAATCCATTACTGTGTATTAATAACGCTTTGTTGAGAGAAGGAGTTTTCCTTGGAAATTCGTTATAAGAGTATCAGTTAAATAAGAAAAACCTAATTGAATTGTTTAGTAATTAGTATTGTTTTATGAATTTTAACTTGCTTATACGGTATACAGGTTATTCGAGTATTAGGAAAACTTGATACTGAGACAACAGTTTTAACCAGAGATTTATTTAAGTGTTTCCAAAGCAGAGACCAAAATTTATAACTTTTGAAGGGATGAAGATAACAACTTTAAATTTAGTATATTATTGTACATTGAATACTCAAGTTGTTTTAAAGTTGAATGTAATTTTTCATTTCAGAGGGAATGGAGATGCCGTAAATGTTCATATTATGTGATAGCTTCTCCCTACATTTTCTTTTGCAATTCTTCAAGCGCCTTTTTAGCTTATTAAATTACGTATATCATCAACTTTTTCATTGTCCAAACACAATGCACTCCTGGTTCAACACCACGCCCTCATAAAATCAAACACTTGGTGATATAGCCTTCTTTAAAACTAGTGAAGGCTTCACATACGATGTATACACATAATTCAGGTGCAGATAGTTGGAGGAACGTAAATTTCGGATGCCAAGAGCAGATAACACTGTTCACTCATTTGTGTTCTGTGTGCCCTCATGGAAACACTTTTGTAAATTTCATGGTTGAGACAATCTTATTTAAATGGGCTTGATTTTCTCCATAACTGCAGTAAATAAATTGGTGTGGTGGGTATACGACAACCTTCTGGTACATGCACCAAGTTACCCTTGGGGCACAGACCGGGCATCATCATTTATCATTACAGCTAATCAAATGAGAGTAATCTCTCATTTTGCTCTCTTTATGGCTTCAAGGCTGTCAGTATTTCTTCTGATTGCGATTCCATAGTATAACTGTATTGTGTCCGTAAAGTTACCTTGATAGGTAATCAAAAGCTCCATCATACTGATGTTCAGCACAATGCAGGCTGTGGCACTCTCAGGTAGTTTTACCTTTCGTAATTCTTTTTTACCTATTTTAGTTTCTTCAAAATATGGGCCATATGTTTGTAATTCAGCAATGATTGGAAAGGAATTAGAATCTTCATCGTCAAGCAAATATTTGAAATTATTCTCATCTTTGAAAACATGAACTATTCCGCTGACCTCCATTCCCGCACTTTTGCCCTTATAATTTGCTAGTTTTCAGTACGCTCATTTTCCAACCTTTTCTTACACCTCCAGTGATTTTACAAAACCTTGACAACCGAATCTTTCCTGTACTATCACTGGTGACAGTAAGAACACCTTCCTGGAACGAGAGTCCTCTATTTAGCGACGTACCATCAAATGCTGCCGTAATGTTCCTGTTCCTATGACTATCATCAACCGCCTCCACAACTGATTCCTTCATACATACAAACTTCATTAGCAGCATCACATAAAGGTTTTTTATAGTATCTAAACAACGGTGGACTTTATAGTTTCATTGCACCACGTCATAATGCTTTACCGGCATTGTATCCTCTACGAAATGCGTATACTAAACAATCTTTCAAGTCAGACATACAATTATTCAGTATATGGTCATGTAGTTCACTGTACTTATGTACAAACAAATCACTACACCTAAACCTATCCTTCGGGCAGTCAACACTGACTGACAAGTACACATTACACTTCTTACCAACTGCTATATCTGTAAGCACTATTTTATTAATTTTGGTTATATCATACTTGAATTTTTCGTCATGGTTACTACAACATTGTACTTTGAATCGTGCTTACCAATTGTCTTCTTTGAAGAACTTACCGTTGAGTTTTTCGAGTAGGTCTAGGTGTGGAGTTTGTAGGTCTAACAGATTGTGCAATCACTAACACTTTTACTCAGATAAATAGGCTTTAAAATTATGTGCAAACATAAACTTCCTCGTAAACATCTTTCCGGAATCTACCGCAATATCTGAGCTCCCTTTCTATATTTGAAGATGCTTACTTGAACTCTAATTTGAATTATAGTTGTAATTCTAAATTACGTATGTTTGCAATTTCAATCGAAAATCATGTTTTATATATATATATCAATTGTGTTTATGGTTATAGTTTATTGTTTTTCAGAAAATGAAGATAAAAGATGACCAAAAATTCCAAAACGTTTGTAAAATATATTAGCCTTTTCCTCTCATTCCATTTATATAATAATATGTACAATGCGTAACATTTCATTCAACCACACACAGACGGTCATACCTATAATAAAATATAACACTAGACCGATTTGTATTAATCAATTGCTACAAGATTGTTGAAGTGATGAAAAAAAAAACATTTTTCTCTAAAATCAAAGAATATTGAAATTTTAAATACGGAAAATCACCCTCTGAAGACTTATAAGGTATGTTTCCTAAAATACAGATAATATCAATAGTTTTGGCGACTTGTTATACATATAGACTTTTATAATCAATATGAAAATAATGTTATCCTTTTATATATATATATATTTCTGATAGTCATTAGACAACTGAAAAAATATGATTAATTTGTTATATACGTTAAACGTATATGTTGCATTTTGTATATACAACAAAAACATAACAATGATACCAATAACAATTTCGTTAAGGATGTGGAACATATATAATTTTGCTAATTAGACGTTATGTTATTGGCAGACTTGACGCTAAATCTAAGCTAAAATGAATCTTTTGTTTAAAGTAGTTCAGAACTGGGTAAGGCAATTGGGGTTATCAAGGATCGAGATCTTATATCCACAACACAGAAATACTGTACCGTAGCTCTTTGTCCCTAGTCGCAGTGATTTAATTTATCTTGGACTAATTATTTTCCTCACAATACATGAAACTATTGTTACTTTAATAAGTCAGGTAATGTTGGTAATTATATTGTATTAAAAATAAATATTTGTACTAAAATATATAATTAAGTTATAATTAAAATATAAGTAAACTATGTTGTGAATTTAGAAAGTCTTCTGCTTAATTAGCTACGTTTAGTTTTAAAACTATGTATAGTGATTTAAATTTTGAATCATCAAATCTGTATGTAGTTTCGCATTTTAAACATTATGTACTTAACAAGTAATAAAATGTATCCCTAGAGTCCTTTGTCATTGGTATAGCTAGAAAAGCTTTTAAACCCAAAGCTTAAGATAAAACTGCGTGACAGGTATAAGATAAAATTAGTCTGAAATGTTACCTATTGTTGTTTTTGTTGGTCTGTTGTTGTGTTGATCTGTTGTTGTTGGTTGTGTTGATGTTGGTAGTAAGTAGGTTAGTCTAATCTCCTATGTCATGGAAGAGACAAAAACTTAAAGCTCGCAATCAATTGCAGCAATCCAGAAGAAACGGGGAATATTTTCGTCAGTCACGAAAACCTGAATCACACAACTAACAAGCCGTTTAATAAGTTGTACATAGACATATGGCTATGAGTATTCTTCAATAAAACTGCGGATATATGCAAAATAACACATTTTTATATTTCGTCTCAGATTTCGGCTATATTTTGATCATACACAATTACTCCAATGTAAATTACTTTTAAACGCTTATAACACATAAAATCTGCAAGAAACTAGCTTTAAACTTCTCGTGAAGTATGTAACCATTACATATGTAACAGCAATTCGATTTATGTATCCATTCGATACTTACTGAGAAATGCATTTTACTTTGATATCAGGTCTTTGCCCCGTTACTTTAAATTAAGTTGGGTATTAAAAAGTTAGTTATTTAAGTATCAGTAACTGCTGATTAAATCTTTACAATGTGTTATCTGACCACAAATATTAATGTCGTTTAAAACTGCGCTTTAGCAAACGTTGTGATACTTAAACGACAGGGCTTATATCTCATGGCAATAATAATACGAGATTTTCCCGCTCCTCAAATTAGTATGAAGTATTTTTACCAAGTGATGTGGTGTAGTGAAGAAAGCACATCTGCCGACATGTGAAGGTTACAATGACGCCCCTGCCTATATTAGATAAGAATCTGATTATTTTATACTCTATATCGAATCAAAATTCCGGTGTTCTCTAATAAATGCTGAGAAATATGAATAAATACAGGCAGATTGTGGATGCAAATGAGTAGATTGAATTTGAAGGATTCACCTCACTATAGATAATATTCTCACGAAACTTTAAGTGTTTGTGACGATAGGGATGTGTTTCAAAACCAATAATGTATTCAAGAAATGTTTGGAATATATATTAAAAAGGGATTGGCTCTGCAGGTCTGTTACACTAACAACTCTTTAAAGTAAGCTGTTCAAAAATAAAGAGGCCATTCTCTGAGGCAATTGTACTTTCAGACTTAAAATTATCCTTCCAACAACACACAAACATTTTATTTTTGTTAATTATTCTTTTCAACTCTACAGCAACTTCAAAGAATTTGTTAACAACTGAATAAAGACCCGGTTTTGCGGTTGATTAACATTAGATTGTTATTAAAATTGGAAATTTAAACTCTAAATGTTATTTTTAATAATTTTATGACAAAATTATGCCACAGATATAAACTATATATAAAAACTGTTAACCAGTGAATATTTGAGACCACTGACATAATAAGGCAGATTTAGATACTTAAAATCCGGTAGAAATCTCTCATAGTTTTAAAGCCTTTAACGTTTTATTACTAAACATTAAAATATATAGATACTCAAAAAATGTATCACAGCAATAATAATAACATGAAGAATACAGACGTGTAAACTAAATATCTTAATAGTACAGTATACAGTCCTGGTTCTTCATCAACTAGAATGCATTCTTGAGACCAACAACATACTGTATATAGTCTATCGGTTTTACATTATTTATATAATTTAGTCGTTGATTATAATACTCAAAATGGTTAAAAAACAAACTGTTATTATAGCTAGAAGTTGGTTATTTAATATCAGTAAATTAAATATGTTTCCTAACTTAAATTAATATTGTTATATTATAAATTAATGTGTTGAGAAAAATGTGTGTTTTGCTCCTTTTAGGTCACTCATTAGCATTTGAAAGTTAAATTTATAAAAATATAATTTTTGTTATCTATTTTAATATTGGAAACAACAGTTTTTCTCCAAAAAATGTTTAAAAAAGGATAAAAACGCAAAAACATTTTAAGAATTAATATAGAAATCAATTACTGGAGTTGTAATAATTATGAACACTACTTAACGTGGAAAGAATGAGTTTTACAGCCAGGAATGGAATTTCAGGAGTTAAGATTTGGCACCAAAAAAACTTCAATTGCGACTTAGAAGAAGAATGCATGGAATTGTATATAAAATTTTCTACACTACCATTACTAAAATGCATAGATCCATTACCTATGTGCACATTAAGAGAAGGCACGTTTTGTCTCGGATTTCTGCTTCTGGAGAATAGCGTTAATGTAACGTAAACTTCAAGCTCACATCAAGACTTAAGAAGGTTCCTTGGAAGTGTTACTTGACCTTATACTATTATGCCACTTAAGTTAAGAGTACGAGTATTAGATAGTTTAATTATGGCAACCTAGGGTCCTTGGTCGCGTAGGATGAAATACAGCAGCTTTATGTAAAGTACGTTATATAGCGTTGTGGTGATGGTAAGCTCAAAATGGAATCAGGACAGCTCCTTTGTTTAACCCTTTGGATGCCAACGTACCGGTATTACGGCCGTCGGCTACTCAACTGAAAATCGCCAACGGCCGTAATATAGGTACGTCACGTTTTTCACCTGTAATTTTCTTATAGTTTATCTTATTGCCGCGAAATTTTTACTAATCGATAGTCGATTAGTTGCTTTGCAACCAAAAAGTAGTTAATTCGTTTATGGACTGTTTGTTTGGTCGTATTTGAGCTTCGCAGCTGTTGAATTGTTTGGTCGAGATTGAGGTTACGTTCGTGTTGCTATGCGTTGTTTACGTTTGTAATTCTCTCATTACTTTTGTTGTTAGGGCATTTTTACTATGCCCCTTTTATTAGATTCATTGGTACTTTGGGATTATACAGACTACACCCAGACATGAATCGTTATTTGACATTTAGCTTCAACTGATTAATAGATTAGCGTAAAACAATATTTCGTCGATATAAAACAGGAACTGTCTTATCGCAAACCCCTCCCCATCCTCAGACAGTTGACATTTAGCTTCTACTGATTACTAGATTAGCGTAGAACAATATTTCGTCAGTATAAAACAGGAATTGTCTTATCGCAAACCCCTCCCCATCCTCAGACAGAGGTCAAAGTCGAGCGGTGTAGTAGATAACGTGATTGCAGAGTCTCGCCGCCCGTTCGCTTTGTTGTACTTTCGTATTTTACCCCTACATTTCTCCAAACACAAAAAATTCAACAAAAACAAACATTACCAAATAAAAACTAAACTCTTTATTGAAAAAAAGCACACAAAACTTCATTATTCTTGATCAAACTCCGCCACCCAAAAATGCGAGTGCCTCCGGCCGAAGGTGCTTCCGAAGCTCGCGCTGATGTCAACGAAAGAAAAACATCCCTCTAGATAGTATCTATCAGTAAATATAATTCTAGAGTAAATATAATGATCAGAAATATAAATTGAATTGTAATGGAAAGGCAATTATGTACCGTGCAAAAAACTTAAATAGCCTAATCATGTGATGCCGCGCGGCCTGCCGTAATCGGGATTCTCGAGAAAGATAAGATAACAGCGACCACAATACCGATCACAATACCTGGAAATGCTTTTTGATTGATGGAATGTTAGTTCTGTTACTCAAATACATCGTTTTATAATGTTCTAAGTTCATTGAAAAAAGTTTAAGCGAATCTGACCTCATTAACAATTGATAATCTTTGTAAGTTTGTAATTTTGTAATTAAAAAGTTGTTTTTTCGTTCTACAATGTTTGTTTATAATATATCTATAAATTTATATTTTTGTGTTCCTCATACTGGTGTGGTTGGTATAATCCCAAAGTACCGATTTGAATAGTGTCAAATATTGATTTGTGAATATAGTGTAACATTACATACAACGTCCATGCAAATTACAAAAAACTGTGCCCGTGTCACATGTAGTGAAAAAAAATCATAACTGGACTTCTATATAAGGTAGGCTTTTAAAATTTTGTAATTAGGTTAAGGGTTAGATATAGTTTTACTAGGATATAACAGGAAATCAGCATACATTTTCTTTTAAACCACTTATTTGTGCTAAAAAAAATGTTTTTTGGAAATTTTAATTTTTTTTTTCTTAATTTTTAACTTTTTTATAAGTTTAAATTACATTTATGCAACTAAAATTTACCAACAGAACAAGGGCATTTCATAAGCAAAATAATGGTAAAAAAAATCATCAATATCTGTTAAAAAATAAAAAAGTTATGATACATTTAGTGAAAGCTTGCAAAACTGCTGTAAATGCCCTTGGCGTTTCTGGGTAGTACTTTTGGAAAATGGGCTGGCATCCAAAGGGTTTAATATGATGATGAGGTATATCCCGATTGCTTTCATCAAAGATTTATCACCTTTTTGCGGAAACTTACTTGTAGAGAATCTTCTTCCGCTTAATTTACTTTCTCCTAACTTTAAAGCTATTTTCTCTTGAGATCCAAGTAAACGATCCTTTACATTGAAATTAATTGTAATCATTGTAAGCTATACTATACAAATATATTTAAATACACAAGAAGTCTTGATTGTGGTATGTGAGTGGCATGAGTAGTCACGGAAGAGCCCCGGCTCCTGGGAGTAGGTACCCAATATCACGCCTGAAAAGCGAATCAGGCATTGAACAAAACAATTCTACTGACCTCAACGTAACATAAGATAGGGACAGTTGTAAAACACTGAGACGTTACTACTTTTAAGTAATTCCATTACCTGGGAAAGAGCGCTCCAGAACTCCACTAAATTGAAGGAGAGTACATGTTGCTAACCAGATTGAGAAGATGCTGGATACTCATATCTTCACCAAAGCTAGCACAACCGTAATTCCTGACGACACTACATTTACTGTGAGGAGTAAAAGTTACATGAACTAAGTATAAACTAAGAAGAAAGCATAAAAGAAGCAAATCATTGGTTTTCTAAATACAGAGTCGTGTATAATTCTAGAGTGAACTTGTCACTTTACATACATAAGATTCCCACACGTGGTGCTCGATGATGGTCTACAATTATATGACAATATATGTTATTGTGCTTGCTTTGCTACTAAAATTGTAACATCAGCCAACCATTATGCCGATTTGAGGTGTAATTGGTGTTTGGGGGCAACTCAGTTGATTTAAAATTAGTTGTTTATTCAGAAAGGAAGTATAAGAGCAATGTTTCATTTGAAAATAAGTAATGGTTTTGGACTTAATCGTTTAGGCAGTATTTGACCAAGAGTCATGTTTTAATACTTATGTCAAATTTAAACTTTTAAAATTATTTCATTTTTTAAAACATTCACACTTTCTGAACATAAAATTCACAATTATTTATAGTGCCCATTCATCAATTAAACTTGTATGAACAGGGAAAATGTTATTCAGCCTCGAATCTCTAAAACTCACTGCCAAATGAGCTAAGACCCTAGTACATTAAATGTTTTTATGAAATCCACTTTAAAAACCACTTATAACCACAAATAATTATGAGTACAGAAAGTGATTTTTATTCCAATTAGTAAAAGTTAAAAGGTATAATTACGTGTTTTCTTCATTGATTAGTATATTTTTATATACAAACACAATGTAATTTACTTGTTGTAAAGAAAACTGACCAATCGCAATCTATATAAATAAAAATGAATTTCCGTTCGTTACTCTCGCTAAAACTCGAGAACGGCTGAACCGATTTGGCTAATTTTGGTCTTGAAATGTTCATGGAAGTCCAGGGAAAGTCTAAACGACGAGAAAATATAACAAAATTGCAAGGAAAAAAACTAAAAACGACAAATTGATTTTCCCACACAAACTGTTCTTACCTGTCAAACGTTTGATTGATGTTCATGTTTAACTTAATTTAATTTAACAGCTGTAACAAATACAAATGACGAAGTGTCTCAGTATCAATGTTTACTTACTACTGCTTGCCATTTTGGGTAAAATAAGCTGTCGCCATTATATGTTAACATTATTAGTGCAAGAAAACATTAATATCAGATACTGCTTACAATGCCGAGAAGAAAACGACCTAACATAGGTCGTCGAAGTAGATCGAATGTGCGGCGAGCTACCTCACGCGCTAATCGCACTGATGACCAGTAAGAGACTGATAATGATAACAGTCGTATTGGTATGGCACATTTGCGTTCTACAGTAAATCAGAATGAAGTGGATAGACAAAGAATGCAACGAGTTCGGGCACAACGATCACAACAGCAGCGAGTCCGGGAAAAGGAAATTGACCGATTCCGCAAACGCAATGCTCCTGTGAACCTGGAACAAGCAGCATTCTCCTACGATCCTGAAATCGATTATAGTGCCGACAAATCAAATTAAACATATATTGATCAGTCTTTATGGTAAGAAACATATTTTCTTAAATTTCTCGGCACTTGGAAACACCGGCACTTGAATCTTTATACAATATAACTTTCGAATGATGAGGGTTAAAATTAAATGTTAATCTCCACCTCTATATCAAAATTATTTATGAACCCGGCTTGCTAATGATGTCTTCACTTTGCTCGCTAGGACCTGACGGCGTGGCGGGAGGCCTCGGTGACTCGGACAAGTCTGGCACAGCCAGAATATTGCTGATGTTGTGCTCTTGACTTTCTCCTATTTTATCCAATGAGATTGACGGCGTGGCGGGAGGCCTCAGTGACTCGGACAAGTTTGGCACAGCCAGAATATTGCCGATGTTGTGCTCCTGATTTTCTTCTATCTCATCCAAATATTTTAATTCTTCACCAGTTAAATTAAGTTCTGAAAATGTTATTCCTTCAGATGATGATGATGATGATGATAGCATTGTTGAGACGAACTTAGGTTTTGATAACAATTGTTGTTTCACTTGATTTTTTTGTTCCTTGGCCCTGTTAATTCTTATTATGCGGCTCAAATTGTGACCGCACAAAAGTTGAAAGTATCAGCGGTTATTGTCAAACATTCGTCGCATCTTAACAATGTTTTAGTGCAACTGGGACAGGTAATTGTTTTATTCTGCCGTACTATCCACTTTTGCAAAAGGGGCAATGCATTGTAAAAGTTCTTCTTCTATAAAAACAAATAAATCAATCAATTTAAAGGAAAGTGACTATCGCGTTACAAACGAGTTCAGCCAATTATAAAAACAAAGCGATCTGACACTTGATCTGACAGAAATTTAAAACACCTTTTTAAAGACACCTCTATTCTTTTTATTAATTATCGTGGCATTGTTCAACAGCTGCGGTGTTGAAGGCGCTGTATTTATTGAATTTTGAACAGTTCTAAGATGCCATAGCATGGCCTATACTATGATGATGATGCCTTTATAAAGTTACTGGTTCTGCAATACATAATTAGGCTTTAAATAAATATGGTTTTTGTTAAGAGGTAAGTGAAACGAAGTTCACCGGGTCAGCTAGTTTTACTTATAATAATCTAATATAATAAAGTGAATAATTATTGTATTATAATTAACTTTACCTTTTGCAGAAACAGTCAAACACACGGCTCTATATTGGAATGTTATTCCATTGCAATATTTTAATTTGAACTAATTTAATGAGTAGATATCGGTGAAAAGTTGAACAGTAAACGAGTAAAGTAAACGATTTTAACAAACATGAAACACTAATAAAAATAAGTTTCTACTATTTTTACAATTCTTTGAAATCCAAAATGATAAAATGAAGTAAATACCAGTTGTATACTAGTGGACTTTAATTATTGGAACAAATACTTGTTAAATCCAGGAAATCGCATTAAAAGTTGTGTTCCATATCAACAGTTTTCGTACGGTAACTAAATATTCTCTCTAAACAATCCACCCCTTTTCGTATGGACTGTGTTTGTGAGAGAATCACCGCATAACTAATGGTGCAATAGTGAACGCCAGTATGCCACATTTAACACCAAAGACCAGATCCGTTTTCGCTTGTTCTGCCAACGCCCGCAAATAACACCATTTGAAGTTGTTCTCTCAGGCATTCATTATTATACGAACCTTTAAAATATATTTTCAAAAATGTGCTTGAAATGTTATTAAAATAAGAAAATTCTCTCCGATTCTCTGTTTCTTCCTGAAATAAAAGAATTTAACGTAATGCGTATAATGATATTTATAATTTAAATATACATTGCTCATAGTTCAGTATTCAACTTGGTAAATTTCCAGTAATATATGGCCAAATGTTAATTTTTGCTACAACACACACTAATATTTACAATAAAATGTTCTTTGATTATCCTGGAATTTTTTAATTAAACATAATATATAAAGTAATAATTGTCTTTCAATAAAATGAGACATTCCTGTTTCACTATTGATTGATAAACCTTAACGTAATGATACTAGTATTACGGAATCATATTTTGAGAAATGAGAAATGAGAAACTTTATTTCACACAGAAATCATTAAATATATACATGTTTGTAAGTGAAATATGTTCCCAGCAAAGGCATATGCCTGTGTGCTGGGAACGAGCTCTAAAAGTCTACTAAACAAATATAGCAAACATAAAGTATAAATAAAAATATAAGATAACTGAATTAATTCTAAGAAACAAAAAATTAACTCTTGTAATCAATTTATGACTAGGTTTAATATAACTTAAATTAGCGAATTAGAGATAGATGAGAAAAGAAAGGTAATAGAATTTGAGACTACTTATTTGATAAGCTAATTACAATGACCTAATTTGTAAAATTATGTAACACTATAAAATTTCGGCATCCTTTCGTCCTGCATGTGAAACTATCAACAAATACAAGACAAATCAGCAATGTCTCTATCTATATCTTTCTCACTCAGTCAATCTCCCTCTCACTATCTTTTACATTCACTCACACTCTCCTCCCAATTTCTCACTCATTCTCTCTCACACACACCCAGCCGCTCTCGTACACACACACACACCACACCACACACAAACACACACCCCCACACACCACACCACTCGTTAGGAATACATAGAAACCATAAACCGTTCAACACCTTCTCTCCCAACTTCAACTAACCATTTGTTTACTAATTTTTTGTAACTATTTATTCTTAGGACATCGTTAACTTTAAGGTAAGCTGGTAAATTTGAATACAACATGTTAATTATGTAAAACGAACAGGTTTTGTTAATAGATTTCGATAATCTAGGAATCACAATTCCAATATTTTCCACTGAACGAGTAAGGTAGTGGTGGCCTATAGGTGTGAAAAGGGTAGACTTGTTGACAAAAAATATATAAAATAAGGGTTCTTACATAGAGTTGATTTATATTGAAAACTTTATATTCATCGAAAATTAAGTTTGTCGGGTATCTTCTGTCATGATATCATGTGAACATTAAGAGGTTAGATTATTAATTCAAACATGTAATAATTGAATTTATAAACTTGCGTTATTGGTTTTTAGCTGTTATAAAAAAGACAACGCGCTATAACAGCAATTTAATCATTCTACCCATTTGTTTCGAGCACACATTTATTTACCATTAGCTAAACGAGATATTTTGAGTAATTGCTTAGCTTGCTTTCAAGTTTATTTGCTTAACGTTATGCTCATACATTTAATGGATATGAATAACATGTTTAGTCTTAATATTAGTAATATCGTGAAGAGAAAGTTTACAAAACCAAGAGATATTTTATATAAACGTTGTATTTAGTGAAGCAACATGTTCCAGTGGTGTGTTAATAGAGTATTGAGGATATCTTCCTACATATTTAGTTATAAGTAGTACAAAACATTTTTTGAGGTACATTGAGTATCCCGCCCCGTAATGTTTATGAATATTAGTTATGATAAATTCAATTAAATATAGTAGCCTTTAAACATTTAATTTTATATTTAAAAATTATTACAAGTAGTAGTAATAACTTCAACTAATGATAACAAACATAAAACCAAATAAAAGAAGTTAAATAGTTGGTAAAAAGTTTTGTGAGCTATATTTTTAGATAACAATCTTTTTCTAAAAATGTTATAGGGTTGTTTATTGTTTTGGTTGATACTGAGTTCATTTGGAACACATTTCTCATTAAAATATTTAATTCTTCTTTGGCAATCATGTTTACCCCTTTTTCACTCTTAATATAAAAATTGTTTTCAACCCCTAATTAGGAAGGACATTTGACGTTTGGCTACCGAATGATTTCAAGATTGGTTCATTTTGTATTTTTGCTGCAGGAAATACTAAAAAACCGTTATTTCATTCCACATTATAATTAATTGTTATTTTAATTTAATTTCTTTATTAAATGTATGTATGTGCGTTTTGTTACCTGCTTTTCTTAATAAAAATTTTCATTGTTCATACGCTGAAAATTGTTATGACACAAACACACACACACACACACACACACACACACACACACACACACACACACACACACAAATGGAAAATAGAAAAAGTCCAGGAATGGAACCTTCAGGTACTCCTTAGCTGACCCTCATTCAACCGCCTTGAACTTGTCGTTTATTTTTATGCGAAAGGGCTTGCTTTTAGAGATATGATGAAACAAGTGACAGAGCTGCCCCGTTCAAGCCATATTTTTCCTGTTTTCTCAAGTGAACGGAGATAATTCGAAAGATAAATAAAGGTATATCGCACCGACACTCCAACCCAGGCCCGGCTTATAACTGAGGTATAATCAATCCTGTATTGCAGTTGAGGTATCGTTGAAGTCCAATCCTTTCATGACCATCAGTAAAGACCCTACGGTTGTTTGAAGATTTTGAGTTACCAAGCTTAAACTTTCCAAGTTACAACCCATATAAGAGCTTTGTTATGTAATCAATGTTGAAATCCGTTTATACATGAAACATAATGTTTCGAAGAATAGGAGTGTATTTTTTAAAATACAATAAAAACCCTGGTGTAGAATTAAACTTACTTAAAACATAAAGCTCCCATATGCACAAAACTCTTATTGCTGTCGTTATCCAAGTCTTTTTCTCCTGATGTGTATAAATATTTTGATCATTTATATCTCGAAAATTAATTTCAACTGTTAAAGACTGACTAGGTGACATGGGAGATACCACCGTCAGCTGGACTAGGTGATGAAAGATAAATATGCGATTGGCACAGAAACTCTCTGAAAAGTTTAATTTTACCTTCCATTACCAGAGTTAACATCCAGACACAGTTTATTCTCGTTCTATGCTCTCAAAATATTAACATTAAAGTCACTACACACTACGAGATTGTTGTAACCTCCCGCATAGCTATAAATAAGCACTTCAAATGTATCAATGAAAGAATCAACGCTGCAACTAGAAGACAGGAATACCGCAGCCGCTGTGATCTTATCACAAAAGGCATGGTAAATTGTTATACATAACATTCAAATATAAAAGATACAATAAGGTCATAAAGTCGAGACTCACTACACAAGGACTACCTCTATAGATGTGCTCAAGCCATAAAATGCTGCAACCTCAGAGCCCGAAAAAGTATTGAAGTAAATGTTACAGGATACTGAATTAGTGCATAGTACGATAGATAATAGTCATTATTATGATGGAACTGTAAAACTAGAAAAGTGTCACTGATTTCATCCATTTTATGCAAAAATCTTTGTATATTTAAATGAAAAAAAAGCTAATCCTTAAAACTAAAAGAATACATATTTTAAAAATATTTCTAGCCGGTATATAGTGACAGCTCACAGAATTTCACTTTAAGACAACTATCTCATAAGATTTGGTAAGGACTTGGTAAGTTAATCGATTCATATGAACCATCTCCTCCCTAAGGCTCGGAAGCAGAGGTGACATCAAGCGATGGTTCAGTGGGCAACGAACCACCAGTGTTTTTAGGGTTTACATCATCGAGAGTAAGCAACTTTCAGGATGGATCAGAGGCTGGAACGGGGGAAGACGGAACATCAGAAGTATTATTTCACTATATATTCTGATCCTGAGTGCTGAGGTTTATATTTATTTTTTTATGACAGCACTCCTCTCTTTTTTCAATTTATAATGACTTTTTACTTTTGGCACATTGTTACTGTTCTAAAGTCACTCTTTAATTTTTTTCAGTACAGTGTTTTCTAACATGTAGATACTATAAATAGGATTAATGTTCGAAAAAAGTAATTCATTGGTTTATTTCAAATGTTGCTATATAAATTCAGTGGAATTTCCAAAATGTCACTTTTGAAACTTATGTTTATCTATTGACAAACAGTATACTATTATCAGATATATAATTGTTTAATTGTTCACACACACCACAAAACAGTTTTATTTCCTGTGGTCTTTATAAACCAAGGGATTCAGAACAAATTCAACCCCGTTATGCTATTAAATCATCCTCAATCCTTTAATCGTGCAAGCCGAAATATAAAAGTTACTAAAAGGTAAAAGGCCTTTTGTTTGATACTATGTCTAAAAGTTCCCAGGAGGGTTCACTTATGAATTCTTTATTCTTTTTAGTTGAAACTGCACTGTGTGCAGCAAATCTCGATGTGACACTTACATCTGGGAACTCTATATGGTTATTGGACAATTTACATATGGTTGTCTATTACTGGGTCGATAGATATAGTTTACTGCGGGTGGGGATGACTGCTGAACTATCTGGAGCTCAGTTACTTAGTGTTAAAGGCTATTCCTACATGTGTTGCTGACCTCTGCTCTCTTTGGCTGGAGGGATAGTTTTCCCTTTTCTCAAGAAGACATGACTGAGATACAGCCCACTATCCCTCTTCATGGGATCTCAACAGGAGGGAGTAATTACCTCCAGCCTTAAATATCTTTTCAGCCCGAAAGCAACGACAAAGGTCTTTTTAGAACTAGGTGGAATTAGAGGTTACTTAGCTTCTTGCCCAAAATTTTCAGTAATTAAGTTCACTAAAACTATTGTGGAGACTCTCTATTGTGAGGAGCCTATGTAGTCACTTTTGCAAACTAAGTTTCCTAACTATTTGCAATATAGTACGTACAGTATTCACAACTCCACTATTCACCAGTGTAATGAAAATTAATAACTGCACTTATGTTATGACCCTGAATTTATTATTGTAGCCATTGATAGCATTAATTTTTATCTGTGCAATACTTGCAATTATGTAACACACGTAATTTCCTCAGGCTTTACACAGGGAAATGTACTGACCTGCGAGTTCGCTATAAGACGCGTCCAGGTGCTCAGAGAGAGCAGAGAGCAGGTGGCATTCGGTGACGAGACCTTCTCAGTTTGTGCGCTATAAAAAGGATAGTGGAGTGTCTGGACATGTTCTCTACACTATTTTTGAATATTTAAAAAGGGGATTTTATAAAAGCAAATAATTACTGCTGGAACTTACTTAGCTTCGTATCACACTGTCGCTGATATTATCTGTATTTTAACACTGATTCCCTGCATATGAGCCTATCACCTTTAAGGAAGACACAATAAGAATTTAAAAGAAACATTACTCCATCTTATCTATATACTTTTTAAAGCGATATTATAATGTCTACCTATTTAGAGGTGCTATAAAATATTAATTAAAATGGAAGTAGCATGCTGTATAACATATTGTTTATGATTCTGTACATGGATCAACAGTATCTATGTGAGAGGTCTTGGAAAGGCATTCTAACTCCCACAACAGGCTGGAAGGTTTGGCATTGATAGCATGGGTTTCTTGTAAATTTTTCTTTTATACATTCTCATAGAACGAATTGCAAACTAATTTTAAGGGGGTTCGGTAGGTTAAAAATTAAAAAATTATACATTTTTTTTTATTTCAATTTATTTTTCTGTGTTGTTTTCTGATCATTTTGACATAAAAATTATTTAATTCTGACAATGGGAAGTATTAAAAAAAAAATACAACATATTGTCTGCACAGCTGCAATTTTTACCAGAATTGTATCTATGGTAACGACAATACTATTATTTATTTGTTATAATAACTAGCATCCTGGAAACCGTTGTTTTTCTTTCAATGGTTGGCTAACCTGAAGTATTGTGCCAATAAACAGCAGACAAGAGAAGTAAGAAAACGTTGTTTGTTTACATTCATGGAGTTTATTCTTTATTGTGAAAACTCAAAAGTAAATACACATTACAATTATTTTTCTAAAGTGTTGTGTCTAGTGTTTTAGAAGAATATATTATTCAAAATGCCTAGGAGTACTAGTGTTTTCAAGAAAAGGAAAACACGTATTTTGTAAGAAGACAGTTAGAAACTGAAATTAGGGCATAGTCCTAATGCTGATGTTTTGGAAGATATGACTAGTCTAGATGAACCAGTTAGTGCTTCAAAAGCAAAACTAGGAAATATTTCCAATAACTACCAATCTATTGTTGATGGTGAGCCTAGTCTAGCCTATGAAATAGTTGATTTGAATAGTTTGTTGAAAATAATTTCTAATATAGCAGTTTGTAAACATTGCCATGAAGCAATTGATTTCAAAGTCGGTAGGCGTGTTGGACTTTTCATTTCAGGTGATTTTACATGTTCAGGTTGTAGTACAAAGACATTAGCTTCATATGAAAATTGCTGTACTTTACCTGATAACCCATCACACAATAAAATGTATGACCTAAATGTTAGGTTAGTGTACGGTATGCGTACTATTGGAAGGGGCCAGGTCGCTTGTGAAACTCTTTGCGGCGTGCTAAACTTGCCTAAACCTCCTACAAAGTTTATTGAATACATTAGAGTTCTAGGGTCTACAGCTGAGGATATATGTTTTTCATTTATGAAAGAGGCTGTAGAAGAAGCAGTGAAAATAAATGATGGAAATAGGGATTTGTGTGTTGCCATCGACGGCACTTGGCAAAAGCGTGGACATACATCTCAAAATGGCGTTGTAACTGCTACAAGTGTTGATACTGGTAAAGTTGTAGATGCTGTCATACTGTCTAAGTACTGTCGTTGTAGAGGCAAGTTTACTGGCCATCATGATGATAATTGCAGTGCTAATTACCAAGGAGTAAGTGGGGGTATGGAAGTGGTAGGAGCCTGTAAAAATATTTCAACGGTCCGTTCCAACTTATAATGTTTGCTATATTGATATCTTGGAGACGGCGACTCTAAAGGGTTTGCTAGTGTATTAGAAAGCATGCCTTATGGTAATGACTGTCCAGTTACAAAAATTAGAGTGCATTGGACATGTCCCAAAAAGCGTATGGGCACACGCCTAAGGACATTAAAAACTAAAAGAAGGTAAGGCAAAACAAATTGATGGAAAAACCTTAGGCGGTCGCAACCGACTAACAGATGCTGCTATATTATCAATTCAGAAATACTACGGATTAGCCATACGCAGAAATATAGGTAATTTGAATGACATGAACCAAGCTATATGGGCAGAATACTACCATTTACTATCAAGTAACTCTAATCCTCAACATGGACTTTGCCCGAAAGGAAGTGATAGTTGGTGTAAATATCAAAAATCATTGGTCCAAAATGAAAAATATGATCATGAAAAACATTTTCAACCTACCACTTGCCATAATGGAGAGGCTAAAACCTATTTTCAAAGATTCTTAGTGCTCCTGACCTTCTAAAAAAGTGCTTACATGGTAAATCACAGAATCCCAATGAGTCTGTGAAACCAAATAATTTGGACTCGCCTACCGAAAAACCGTGTTTGTAAGCATTCACACACTTCACTTAGGTGTATATGATGCCATCAATACTTTTAATAAAGGAAACATAGCAAGGTGTATGGTATTTAAGAAACTGGGATTGATTGTTGGGCAGAATTTTTGTGATGCTATGAAAAATAAAGATATATCCCGGCTACAAAAGGCTCAGCGCATGATCTCGGAAAGTTGCAAAAAGAAGCAGACAATCCCGTGAAAGTGCTAAAAGGAAGTTGGAAGATGAATGGGAAGATTTGGAGGATCCTGATGATCCCAGTTATGGAGCAGGATGCCATTAACTTCAGGTTACATATTACCAAGTAAGACCAAATGTATATTTTAACTTTAACGTTGATTTCCCGGAATTTTAATTTTTTTCTTACTTATGTACCTTTATCTCAGGAAGTATTAGATGGATCATTATGAAAAAAAACAACTTGTACATGCCACCAATATACACATTTTTAAGCGCGTAACATTGTAAAAAAAATCTTTAATAATTACGCAAAAAAATAAATAACATTAAAATTTTTTCAAAAAAAAAACATGTATTAAAAAAAAAATTCTTTTTTAATGAAATTGTCTTGAAAACCAAAATGTTTTGCACTCTATTTCATGATAAGGCCCTAAAAAAATAACACACAAAAATTTTACTGTAATCGAACCAGTTGTTCCTGAGAAGAATGGTACATAAAATATAGGAATATAGCATTGTAAGGATAGGGCCTACCGAACCCCCTTAAATAATAATTAGTAAGATAGGCATGAAACTCAATGTGAGAAAATATATTGATAATTGTATAAGGAAAATGTTTTATGTCAAGGTCAAGTATTAAATAAATAACATTAACTATATAATAAAAGTTGGCAATAAGTTTTCTAGATTATTAATTTTTATACGAATAGCATTTTTTAAATCTAAGAAACTGTGTTGATTGAGATGCAGTCAGATTTTTAAAATAATTAACACATTGTACGTACATCATAAAAATATATGACCTTTAAATATCTACAGTATTTCAAGAAACGTGTTATAATCTTTATTGAAAGACAGATCTTAATTTAATTGTAATTTATTCAGTTAAAGTTAAATAGGGTAGCTGTCTTATTGTTAAAACGCTACAAGACCTGACACTTTAAATTATTCTTTTATTCGAAATCAGATTGATTAAAGAAACCAAATTGAATGGAGGAGCTTTGTCGTAGAGATGAAAGAAACGATATTCTTTTTCCCAGATGGATTAATAGCCTGCTGAATTATTATTTTTCATTCAAACTAACTCAAATGCAAATCAAGTTTTATATTAAGCTTTTGAATGCAACAAAAATCATTCACAGAGTATATATGATATTATTAATTTTTTTTATGACTGCGTCATTTCGTTATAAGTAGCAATACTTTTACATTTAACATAAAGTATGATTAAATCTAATTATGTAACGTAATTTTATGGATAGTAGCCTTCGATTGATATTTAACACTTATAAAGCATTAAAAACAGAAACTTTTGAATCAAACATTACTATACAAACAATTTTAAATTATCAGACAATTTTAAATTATTAGTTTCATGGCCTAAATGGATCAAAATATGAATTTAAGGTAGTAAAATTACGCAGAAATGTTTATGACATCATAAGCCTTTAATAGGCCTAAAAGCTGATAAATTTCAGAAATTTATTTAATTTAGTTCAGAGGTAACTTGTATTACACTCAAAAATCTTTAATAATTTAAAATGCGGCAACTTTACTAAATGGCTTACAGAAGCATACAATTTGTAAATCTACAAAGTGTAGAGAGTAACTTTGTGTTTAACTTACATTAAGTTATAAATGATACTGATGGTAGTAACATTTAACAATCACTACCATCACTAGCTGGTGTTTTGTTGTTACATGTCAGCTGTATTACACATGTAATTCCTTCTTTTGTATTATTAATTTGTTTTATAGAAGTAAATTTATATAAGCTTGCTTCAAACATTTTTAGACAAATTTAATACATTTGAGAGTTTGAGAATAACATTATATTTGTGATTACTCCCGAATTGTATGCCTTACTAATTATTTATTGATGACATTGCATTTTAGGCGTAAAACTCCAATTTCCCCAACAGTTTGGAAATTACTATAAACAAACTCCAAAACTGAGAGCTTTAGAGTTCCTGAATGTACTTTATTCAATGTTTTAGGCCAGAAACCTGAGAAATAAGAAAAACTCTCTTGTTGTTTTATTCAAAGAATTTTGTTCAGCTTAATTTCACGTCTAAATGCCAATACCCTAGCAAACTAAGCGTTTTTAGATACCAATATTTCCTACTCTAAGTTCTGTAGTATTCGTGTAAAATCGTTAACTTTCCTCGTGGGGCACTCTGTACAGTTTTATTATAATAGATGGTATATAAATAAATTAAAATTATATATATATATGTGTGTGTGTGTGTGTGTGTGTGTGTGTGTGTGTGTGTGTGTGTGTGTGTGTGTGTGTGTGTGTGTGTGTGTGTGTGTGTGTGTGTGTGTGTGTGTGTAATATAAACATATACAAACTACTTTAATAGAAAAAGTAACGAATATCAATAATTATTCTTTAACAGTGACAATACCCCACAATAACAGCCCTAGAAAACATCAAACTGCCACGACAAACTATAGCCTCCAGATTTATCTATTGGCTGGTTGAAGGGAACGTGAATTATTTTCTTTATAACGATCACAAAGTTAAGAAGTGGTTATTCATTTAGCTATATGTTATTTGTACAATTATGCGTGGTTATGGAGATCGGATTAGATCTCATGTTAAGGTGTGACAAACGTATTCAATGTCACTTTTCCATATCGGGATTTTTAAACACAATGTGCATAAATCAAAACCACAGTACAAAAGATTGAAGAAACCGAATTGTATAAGAAATTCAAACATGCCACTTCAGGATTTTACAACAAGTTAGGTCATTATCAGACAATCGCAAAGTGCGTCGTTATCTAGCTGTGCAAAAGTCAAAAAGTGAGTCAGACTTAGGTATTGTTTACATGACTCGTTTATTCATAATCCATATCTAGACCAACATATAAGAATTCACTGTCCTATGTCAAACCACTTTGTGTCTATCTTATGGGACATATTAGTCACTGATACAACTATCGTTTATAATTGGATTTTTTTATATTTTAATATTCAAATTAACTGGTTTGGGAGAACTTTTTAAAACAAATTATTTATCGATGGCTGACTCAAGGAAAATCACTGACCCTAGAATCACTAAGAATCATATTTACCCTAATTTTATTTTTCAATTTTACTTACGAAATTCAAGTATTTAATACCTATTTTGATAACACTAAATTTTTAGACTGTCAGTTATATCTTATGTTCTCCACCCAGAAGTTTTACATGCAGCCGTCTGCAGCCGAGTGATACATGGTACTTTTTTCAGGTTGTATGTCAATTCCAAGTAAATATCTTTTTAACATCTGGTTGCAATGAAAATCATTTTGGAGAAAAACCCGCGGTTTTTAATTATGTTCTCGCAAAATTAAACATTGGTGAGAATGGTGACGTCAGAGATGAACATTTAAAAGAAATAACAGGCATTGTAAAAGCTTTTACTTCCAGGATTCAAGCTAAGTGGACAAGTCACTCCAAGGTGTTGAATTGATGTTTAAATCATGAAGATGGATGTTAAAAGGGAGAAATACTGTTTCTTTAAAGGAATATAGCACAAAATACTACTGATAAAGCATTCGAGGAACTATCAGTTTCGGCTTAAATTCGTAGAGTAACGCTAAATTGTTTGTAACACTTTACCCTTGGTACAATATGCCTTCTAGCGTAAATAGTTCATGGGTCGGAACATCATTGAAGAAGCAACATTGCCTATTGGAATATTTTCAGAAGAAGCTCTTAAGGCTGGAAACAAAGATATCAGAAGACTTCGGGAGCACATCACAATGTAAAGTGCCGAATATGTGAAATGACAGACCTCCTCCATGTATTGTTCTTCACATCAGATCCACTTTTATCAACAATATCTTTTAATCAAGTGTCAAAACAAAAACATTAGATGTCAATTTTTGACGGTCATCAAAAAACTATTACTTTTCCAAGCAGGTGAAAATTCGTCTGGCGAATCTGATATCGAATGAGATCAACATTCAACGTTCTGAAACAAAATATTTTAATTTTATATTTTAATATATATTATTTTATTATTTGGTACGTGTTGTTAAAATTAAATGACGTTTTAAAGGCTTTGTAGTAAGCTTCAGAACTATCTCTGAAAGTGTTTATTAGGATTACTACTAACTACTATATTATTAATATAGTACTATATAAACAATTTTAAGTAATGTAGGAATTTAATACAATATACAATAAATGAAATTATAAAATAAATTACTATTTAACAATGATATAAAATATTAAATGTGTGTAAAATTAAAGGGTAAATTTCCACGTAAAAGAAGATTTATTGTCTTTTTTGTTTATTGGTGCTAGCATAAAAAATAACATTATTGATTTTCTGCTAAAACATTAAATATTCTATCAACTTTACTTTTTAGGCTTTAAGGTTTAATTGTTATAATTGTAATTTAAAACAATGATGTATCATTCACAGTGTAACTATTTTGTTTGCTACTTTCCAGTTAAGATATTCGTTGAATTAAAATTGTGCATATTATTTATGAGATCATTGTCAGTTACATAAGGTAAAAGCTCAAATCAAATCAAATCAATCTCTTTATTGCATTTTGACAATGGACATTGTATTTCAAAAGTCAGAAGTAAGTAAGATAAACCACCGCTTAGACGTTCAAAACACATTCATACTTACAATTCATGCATTCACTCAAACACATTCAAACTGACTTCAGATCCAAGTTAAATTTAGATTTAGACATCTCAGCGGCTGACCAATGAATTCATCGACAGAATAAAACGCTTTGGACACCAAAAGGCGTTTAAAAGACGAGTTTTGAATTGATGTTGATTGGCGGAAAGTTTGAACACTTTCAGGGAGCTTGTTTATTAGTCTGACACCAACTTGTTGAGGGAGATGTTTGTGATAATGTCAGTCTGTTATTGCCGAGTTCGGAAGTTGTCCCTGCCTCTCGTCTCATAGTGGTGAACGCTACCGCCACGAACCAAATCACACTTTGATTTGCAGTACATGATCACCTCCAGAACATAAAGGCAGGGCAAAGTCAGCAATTCTAACTCCCTGAAAGATTCCCTACACGACTCTCTGTAATTTAAATTTGCAATGATTCTGATTGCCTTTTTTTTTTGGAGCTTGAAAACTCTTTCCATTTTGTTTTTGGCACAACCTCCCCAGAGTCCTCACTCCATACGCAAAGTGTGGATGAATCAGGCCGAAATATGCCATTTTCAGAACTCTGGGGGAACAGAACTTTGCCAGGTGCCGCAAGGCATATATGCCTGAGGCCACTCTAGCACATACATTGTCAACATGATCAGCCCAGGTCAGTCCTCTGTCTAGGAACATTCCCAGAAACTTTGTGGAGTTAGTTTCCTCTAAAAGCACATCATCCACAAACACGGCAGGCTGAACTTCGTGATCATTTTTGTCGGAGGCTAAATCACATGACATTTGTTTTTTGGAATGATTTGTTTTCAGGTTTCAATTCAGCAAAATACTGAATGCATGCATTCAGTTCCATGAAGGATGTGATTTCCAGGTCTTGAGTTGATTTGTTTTTGATACAGAGAGTTGTGTCGTCAGCATACTGAACCAGTTTTCCATGCTGGATCACTGAATTCAGTCTGCAGACGTAAACTAGGGACAAAAGAGGCCCAAGGATGGAGCCCTGAGGGACACCATGGGTCATTTTTAATTTTGTTTGAGACGACGTTTCGATACCTCAACGCACTGGTCTCGATCCTTGAGGTAAGAAGTGAGCCATAAGTGCGAGAGACCCCGAACGCCGCCATTTATCCAACTGGAGCAAAAGTGTTTCATGATGCACACAGTCGAACGCTTTGGATAGGTCGAGGAATATACTGAGCACATGTTCTCGTCCTTCCAATCCATCGACAACATTGTCCAAAAGATTGTTCACCGCGTCTATTGTGGATCTGTTTTTCCTAAATCCAAATTGTTTCTGGATTTAGGATATTGTTATTTTCTAGAAAGCTTGCAAGCTTTTCATAGAAACTTTTTTCAAAAATTTTGCTGAAGACTGGAAGAATTGAGATTGGACGATAGTTGCTTGCAAGGCAAGGATCGTCCTGTTTGAAGATCGGAATGACTTTGGATGTCTTCAAAAGTGATGGGAAGGTTCCTTTTTCAAAAGAAAAGTTGATCAATTTTGTGAGTGGTCTCAATATATGCCTGAAGCAGTGTTTTGAGTAGCCACACTGACATCCCGTTTTGCGTCACAAGATTTTTTTGAGTTGAGTCCCCTGTATGACTCGTGCAACCTCCCCTTCACACACAGGAGCCATGGCCATGGATGCAACCGATACAACAGCATCTCCTCCGTGAAAACCGAGGTTCAGTTAATGCCGAACCCACTGTAGCCACGGAGGCGGAAGAGAAGTATTTATTAAATTCGTTCTGCCACTTGAGCTCGGTTTTCAACAATTTGTCTTCAATTTTAATTGCGATTTCTTTTGTGTTTTTTTATCTGGTGTGTATCACGAGAAAAGTAGTTTATGATTTTCCAAGCTGTTTTCGAGAAGTTTTCGCAGTTACCCAAGGCCTCATTAACATCATAGGCTTTAGCAGCTCGTATGACTTTTTATAAATCCTTTCTGTAATTTCTGAAAAAAAATTTGAAATGTTCGTTTTGGGTTCCAATGAAAAATTTTGTGAAAGAATTTAAGCTTTTCTCGAGATACAAGAATTCCCTTTGTCAACCCACGTGCCTTTTTTAGGTGCGTGATTGACTTTGGTCCTTCTGAACGGACAAGCAACATCCAGATAATAGTTGAAACTATCACTGAATGCCGCATACATGTCATCGACACTTCCAGAGTTATCCAAAAATTGCCAGGGCTCAGCTTCCAAAACATCGTTTAAGTGGCGAATGTTCTGGGGCCGAATCACTCTTGCAATTTTAAATTTTGAATTTTG
Source organism: Homalodisca vitripennis (assembly GCF_021130785.1). Taxonomy (NCBI): domain Eukaryota; kingdom Metazoa; phylum Arthropoda; class Insecta; order Hemiptera; family Cicadellidae; genus Homalodisca; species Homalodisca vitripennis. The sequence continues at coordinate 87,838,903 of NC_060215.1, read as the reverse complement.
ACTTTCAAGTTTGCACCCACGTATCACGGCCCCCCTGCGCAAAGTGGTCAGAGATTGCAGAGTTCAAAACAGAGACTGTGATGTCAGGAATGTTTGTGACAACATTGTCGATGGCAGTACTCGTCGTAGCGGTCACTCGTGTCGGTGAATTCACGGACCAATTTAGATTGAAAGAATTTAAAACATCGCGAAGCCGCTGGGTTAGGGGGTCGGTGGGATTCATTACATTAATGTTAAAGTCTCCCATTATTAGGAACTTCACAGAATTTAAAAACAGGTCATTAAGAAGTCGCTCAAAATTTTCAAAAAAGGAGTTGCTACAGCCATTGGGTGATCTGTATAACCCGATGACTGCTTATTTTTCCCAAACAGTTTGACGTGATTTTTTATAAGCTGGAGTATAATTCATTGAAACTTGTAAAATGCCTTTACATAATAAACAATTATTAAATCTTATGGAGCTAATAAGTAAGTAGAATTTCAGTGTATAAAACTTTAAATAATACTATTTGTTATTCTTAATTATTTCATTACAAAAAGTGCATTATACGGATCCTATTTTAGAATGAAGACTTTTGCACTGATGTTTTGTGACACTGTGCTTATATCGAAAGCGGTTTGATTAACTCTTAACGAAAACAGTGAGCTGAATGAAATTGTATGTATTTTTAATTTAAAACTAATTTATTTCACATTTAAAAACATATTTATATAATTAAAACCATTTTAAATGTCATGACTTTGTTTTTAACTTTTAATTTTTAACAATTTTAGCCTATAATAAATTTAAATTAATCACCATTTTTTAATACGACCAATAAAACAGGGGATTATATTACAATTTCTGTTATTAAATTCAATTGAGTGCCTATCATCACACTATGTTGTTACATTATTTAATTGTTTATTTCCAATTAATAGTTGAGCTAAATATGCATATTTAAAAGCAAAAGGAATGTATGAATAAACAATATCGTCTGCAGTAGCAGGAATAATGAAAACACGTTCTGTCGATTTATATGAACAAGTGTCGAAACGACACGTGTTGTCATAGTTTGTCAACGACACACTCAATAACCGACGCGACGCGACGGTTGCTAGCTTGACGAGTTGTTTGCCAGACAACTAACTCCAACTATCCGGTTAGCTAACAAGGAACAAGCTGCAGCCTGGCATTCCGATTCAGTCACTCACCGTCGGTTTTCTTAACAGGATCGTAGATTTCTGCAGTTAGTAAGACGTTAAAGGCTTTACATCCTTTATAAAGAACCCTAAAAAACAAACAGTTTAGGAAATAAAACCAACCAATCATTCTTCTGGTCATAAAAGTTTATTTTATCTTAAATTGTGTACTATTTTTGTGCGTAACATTTGTGTAATCTGAAGGATTTGGCAATGAAATTCTAACCAATCAGCCAGAGCTATTAAGGGTTTTTAGAATCAAGTGAGCTAAGGATTGACAGTCATTTAACTCCAAAGATCAGAAGTTCCCAGACACCAGGTAGCATGATGCATTATATAATCTCAAAGGCTAGAGTAAGTGTTGGGAGTTTATATGGGAACATGCAGTATTGTTTGTTTGAGATATATAGCTTGCACTGGGGCTGGAAGGGACCAACAGACAAAAGGAGGCTTTTGCTGGCAATTGGCTCCAAGTACGAGCAGGTGGTGTGTTGCCAGTTAAAGGTTCTTCGTGTATTAGAAGGTTTAGAGGTTTTTGCTTAGTATTCATGCAAACTTGTATACTCATTTCCTTTAATGAGAATAATAATAAACGATACGTTTTTATAAAATAATTATTAATTAATATAATGGCCAAATTTATAAAAAAATTTATGTATGCTACTTTATCCTATTACCAAGATTTATTTATAAAAAATATATAATTTTGTGTTTAGTATATGAACTATAGATGGAATTAGAATCATCTGCAGACAAATGTAGGTGAATTATGGCTTCGAATTAATTACAACTAAAGACTTTTTAAACAAATTAATAATTTTTATTAATTTAAAACAATCAAACAAAAAATAGATCAAAAGTGTTATTGTTTTGAGACATCTTTTAAATTTTATTAATATAATTTTATTGGAACAAAAGTTTTAATAAACCAAATTCATGCTACTATATAAATCAAAGTACAATGTCATTAGGCGAATTAAAAATATAGTTTTTTTAAACAAAATTTGGTTATTGCAGCCTAACAATAATTAATGAAACCAATAAAAATAAGTTATTGAACTTTAATCAATGGATGAATATATTTGAAGATACTAAATTTGTTTTAATCAAATAAGAATAATTTGGTACTAACTGATTTGTGTACGGATGTTTATAAATGTGTTCATCTCCAAGGTAGAATTATGGAACCAATCTTTATTTACTCCTTGTTTTTGACGACTGAAGTATTTTGAAGGACAAAGGACGTGTTTCTGGCATTTTCTATTGGTCAGTGATATTAGAAAAATGTATGTAGTTTTCAGTGTTTTGTTATAAAACTCCACTTTATTTTCTAATTAAATGTTAAATTTTACTTATAATACTTATATAGTTATAATTATTGAAGAGTTAAACTGAAGTCTAGTTAGAAATGGTTATATGGAAAAGTAACGTCTGTCAAGGTCACTAACCATGCAACAACAACAATGATCTATTTAAAATTAAAATATTTTCGAGACTATCACTACACTAACTAAAATGTATATCACTACATTTAGAGGATTGAAATCTACCTTCCTTTTTAGTTTTAAATAACTTAATACCACCATGCAATGAGTCAATGAGTTGTCTCTAAAAAAATATATTTAAACCCAACAAAACCTTGAAGTCCAGACAGGAAAAAATTAACCCTTCCGTTGTAACGGAAGTCAAGCGCATAACAAACATGTCACAACCACACAAGATAGAGTGTAACTAGAATTAATTAGTCTGTAAATTCTACCTTTGTGGACACTTACCCTCTAGAAACATATCACCTTGATGAAGGTTTCCGTACTTAATTTTTTTTATCTAGGTACACAAATTAATAAATAATAACTTTGAGTAGGAGGACGGGTTCTATAATTTATTAAATTTTTGAATAGACTGTTTTATGCGATGCTTATAGAACGATTTCTGAGTATTTCAATGGCACTGAGATGTATTTTTCCTTACATACAAATATACTAACTTAAAAATCTTCTTTAAAGTGATAGCCCATCCTAAAATTTGTAATATTTCCTAAACTAAATTCATTCCCTACAATTTTGTCCTATTTTTTTCAATTTTCCTCTCAATAAAGTCTTGCAGCTACGCCAAACCATGGCAAGATCGTCCCTAGTTATTGCCTATGGTGAGGTCTTAGTCGTTTTTCCTGGACACAAAGTCCTAAAACTGATTAGCTAATAGATAATATATTTGAATCATGAGTATGAGAAATCATACTCATAAAATATAATTCAAATCTTCTATAGTAAATTATAATATTGATTTTAAATCACACTTCAAACACAATCAAACAACTATATCTAAGTTCTTACCTCGATAAAACGAAGGAAACATCTGACTTCTTGGGCAGCCATCAAGAGAAGTAAGATGGCTACGCCATCTAATCGAAGTCTCCTTAGTTTAGGACGCTACTGAATCCATTACTGTATGAATATTACTATTTTACTAAAAATAATTGATTCGTTCTCTTAGTTTGGTTTACATTAAAGTTATAATGAAATACTGCTACGTATAAAACGTAATTATGTTACATATAAATTTGGTACAAAGTAGATATACAATACATTACTATTAGCAAATACATTTCTAATATAATATAATGTAGGTTTACATGAAGTGGAACACTGCTTCGCTTGTTGATTAGCGTGTAGGTAATGTCACCGGAAATTAAAACGGAAAAAGTAAAATAACATTTCAACATTTAAGCACCGCAGTTCTATTTAATTTAAAAAATGTACGATATATAACAAAACTAGTGATTGTGATTTGGTACGGTGGATATCCACGTGGATAACACTCTGGCCTAAAGATGCTATGAGAATAGAATTTCCCTTCCCAGTCAAGTTTGACCTAGGTAAAGGTTAACTCATAGTTCCAACACAGTAGTATTAAATGGAGAAGTATACGTGTCCAATGTGATTGGTGTCCGATCCTTCACTTTCAGGATGGTTGGAAATATCGCCATCTTCATCTATTTGTTTCTCTCTTCAATTCAATTCTGAAAGCCTTTATTCCAAATATGCATAGTACAGATATCAATTGCATCAATAAAAATGAAGCGAAATTCAGCAATAATATATCACTCGTATATCAGAGTTTGATGTTGTGTTATTATTTACAATTTAAATATTTTGATTTGTATTAACACTGCAAGTTATTCTTCTAAGGAATAAAATAACGATCTTATGAAATTGCTTCAGGTGTTTTGATAAATAGGAAAATGCTTCATTATAAAGGCACTTGGGAGGTCATTCATGATTTTCTTCTCTGTATCTGGGATATGCATTATGTCTAAGTTTTTAAGATTATATATATTAATAAACTTTAGCATTGATGTTTTATAACAGTGTTTACATAGCTGTATTTAAATAGACTAATAATTTTTTGTGATGTGTAATATAGTTTTGTAATGTATATAAAACTGTAACGGTTTTAATTCTCATCTCATGAAGTAGAATTTGCTACTCTCCTATTTTTTAAGACGCAAAATATTTATAGAATCCTTTTCTTCTAAATGTAATACTATATTCAGATTCTTTGTAATCTTTCCACCATGAACTGTAAATAGTCTATTATTTTTACCTTAATACATTTTTGAGACTATTAAACATGCATTCTTATAAAAACTGAGTAACAAATGTATAATAATTAACGTTTTGTAATGATATTGAGTTTATGTAGTCATAATTACATTTTTTAAAGCAAGAAAACTTAACATGAAACGATATACCAGTGACATGCAAAACCAAACAGATATATTATTTGTTGAAAGCGGTTTGTATAATTGAGCACAGGAAGAGAAATGGGCCAAATGCAAGTTTAATAGTATAAGATTTGTTGCTTACATAATACTTTATTACTTTAATAATCTTTATATTTCGTACTAATAAATCCCTCTAAGTATGATAAGTATGATGAAATTTATACTATATGTCTCGTTGCCTTAGTTACTGTAGAATTTGTGTTACCTTTAACTTTAACATGGAGGAGAGAGAGATTTTGGTGCAGAAATGTTGTGAGATTGTGAGAAAGTTATAAAGTGAGGCAAATTGTAGATAGCGCTACGTTGCTAAATGTTATTTTTAGAACTGAAACCTGTTTTAATCTTCTAGTAATAGCCTCATTTTTATTATTTCCATTTAAAACGTAGAATTTTTTATTTTTAACACAGTTTAATTTGTATTCTATTTTAATATTATTCTCATACAATATGATCAAATGGAAAGCGCAGAATTCCAATGTGTAAAATAATGTATTCAAATTGTTAAAATAATGTAGCTATTTTTATCAATACGTTACATGATCAATGTATATTACTATTTTACAACTTTTGGACTAATATACTAATTACTATATATTATTGCACATTACAATATATTTACATTACTTTATATTAATTTACTTTATTTATTTATTATTTTAACTAAATATTCACCGTGGATAGTTCAGCTTTCATTATAATCCGATGGCAATGTGATGTAACAATTTTATATTCCAATCCCTGTGCATCAGTTACACACACCCCACCATTTATAAGTTAATGATAAAGCAATTTTAAAAGCCTTTCCTGACCCGCACTGTACAGTCAGACTTCAGCTCTCGTAGATTGGCCACATGTGATACAGTCTCTAGTAATGTCCACTTCTCTACCTCAACAATTTTGCATTAACCTTGGTTATACTTGTAGTGTCAATGCTCCCTACTACCTCCAGAAGTTTCTCCACAAGTCCCCAGCGTTTGCAGTGTTTGCAGTACTCTCAAACTTCTGTACAGTGCTTCAAGATGTGTGTATGTGTGTGTGTGTGTGTGTGTGTGTGTTTTAAACAACTGCATAGGTCTCGCTTCTCAACAAGGCCATAGAATTGTGACTACATTTTCTATACCAAGGACTTTATCAACATCTCTATTCTCGGGCTTGGTGGTGTATCCTTAGCCTCTGTGTATTGAAAAGCCTAATTCTAAACCTTAACCAATCCACTCTCTCTCCAAATATGTTATTTTATCCAATTACCTATCCCTCTCTGGTCCTCCGCTTTATTTACTATTTATATCAAGTACCAAGTATAAGCTGGTTTTTATTATTATAAGCTAGGTAGCTATACAAGGAACCGCCAGAGAGTGCAGTTGGCGGCGACCAATAGAATGGACTGGCCTGCGCGACGTTGCCACACAACTGCCGCTGCCGCCCGGCACGGCTGGCGCAATTGTGGCTGATAAACCGCTGCGCTGTCACAACTAACACTGACACTGAACATTTAAAACTTATCAGTATAATTGAAAAACAATATTTAAAATGCGTTTGACAGTTTGCTATATTATATTTAAATTACTTGTATAGTTTATTAATGTTATTACAAACTAACTATCGATTAAAACAAACAAATCGTCCCGTCAGTTAGTCAGAGTAAAGTACTTGCTTATTTCCATACAACTTTTCAGTGATTTTAAACGATTACTAAACACACACAAAATTAATATACATGTTGCTTATATTGGGACACTGCATGACGTGTTGCTTGATTAAAAATAATTAAAAACAATATAACAAGATAATCAATTTTAAAATTATCGAACAATTATATTTTTAAATTATGAAATAATCAAATTTTCCACTAAATAATTTTTAGGCCTACTATTTTAAAATGAAATACGTTTAAAAAGCATGATTGACTTAATAATATTCTTACCTTTGCACTTGTATATTATTTATTCGCTCTCAGGCGGCAACATCGTAGCCAAAAAACCTCGGAGTCTTCTTCATTTTCACTTTCTGCTCACTGCTACTCGTGTCAGAATTGTCTGCTAAGTTTATAATTATTTGATCTACAACACTTGTGCGGATACATTCCTTTTCAAAATCAGCTTGCTGCAAGGCTTCTGCGTGCTGAACTCTTGATTGCCAGTCTTCTTTAGTCACTTTGTCCAGAGCATCATGAACAAGTTTCTAAACGTCGGTTATTTTAAATGTCTTATTATTACGTGCTACCTCTCCCTTCACTTGAGCCCATACCATTTCAATGGGATTGTACTGGCAGTGATAAGGAGGGAGCCTGACAACTGTATGTCCCATTTCATTGGCTAATTACGTCGAGTTCATAAGTTTTTTGTTGGGTTTTATATGGGAGAAACCCTCATTATAAGTTCTGGTTTCGTTTCTTTCATACAGTATTGTATGTTTTTTCGAGACAGCCAATATTTTGAATATCTCTTCCTTTCTCCACGATGGAATTTGGAATTTTCTCGGCGAAGTACTGAGTGGTATGGAGAGCATTATCCATAACGATGATCGAGCCTTCTTCCAAAATGCATAGCAATTTTTTTAAACCATTTTTCTAAACGATTCAGCGTTCATTTCATCGTGAATAGTCCGAACTGGATGATGTCTTAGACCGAAAAACCCACTTACATTCTTGCAAAAAACCCATCTTTTGCCGAACCGACATGACAAATTATTAATCTTCTGCCTTTGCCGAGAGGAACCTTTAGCCCACCAGACTCAGTCGTATCCTGCCATATGTATTTTCGAGTATGGTTTTCATTAACCCATGTTTCATCGAGGTAATATATGGGCCTACTATCAACACAGATTCTCTAAGCTCTTGCATAGTTCTCAAAAAATTTTAAACGAGCCGCTACAATATCATTTCGTTCCTATAAAAACTTTCTACCATCATTGGTTTTCTTATACCTGAAACCAACATGCCTTAATAATCTATTTGTTGAAGTTACCGATCCGTTGTAATCAAGTTTTTGTTTGAGATCCTGCGTGATTCTTTTTGATGTGGGAAATTCCCCCTCTGTCGTAGTACGAAAGGACAGTTTCGTCTCAAAACATCTTTTTTCAAAAGTCGTCAAAGCCTGCTGTTATTTTTGATTTTCGACTTCTTTGTTTTTCCTGGCGTTGAAAACTTAATTTCTGATGATGAAGGTCCATCTTCTTCGGCCAGCTTAGCTTCTTTACTTATTTTTGTTAACGGTTCTTTCACTTACACCACAGGCCTCAGCACACAGTTTACCACTTTGCTTAAAGTTTTTAGAGTTTCTCGGAAATTTGTCAACGACAGTTTTTTGAAAAAGTTGTAAACGTTGTAAATAATACGTCGTTCTCCACTATGTAGGGTTTTTCCGCTACCTTTCTTACTTCCGGATGGCTGTGCACTTGAACAAACATCATCACACTCCATTTTGTCCAAATAAGGAATCACAATAACAAGTATATTACAATTGACACTACACAGAAAATAATCGGTTACACTTAATAATAGCTACCAATAAACAACACTTAAAAAACACGAAAACGTTCATCAACAGTAAAATTCAGCACAAAATAATATACGCGTACTGGAATTGAAGAGGAATTGCAGTATTTTCAACCGCCACTGATGAAGCGACAATAGGCACTGACTGACGGTCAGAGACAGGAAGGAGGAAGGGGGCTGTTTTCTTGGAAATAGTTATGACTCATCCGTCTGGTATTACCACCACTGCTGGCTGGTTGCGGCTTTTGTTTACAGGCATTTTCACCCGTTTCCTCCACATTTTCACTCGTCTGAATCATCTATTATGTACTGTGTTTCAAATTTCATTGGATGTTATAGAAAACCGTTACTTTAGAATTTTATAAGAAAGTGCATTCATATTATTAAAAATACTTGTTGCTGTATGATTTTTCAACTATGACCAGTTTAAATATTTAAATCACCCACTTGTAATAAAAAACAATTTTACATAACACAGATTCAAGACTATTAATAGTCAGGTAGGAAAAATGCTTTCAAAATGGTTATAAATTTATGAGAACCGAAGTGCGTAACAAAACCGTTGCGGCAACAATTCCCATCGTTATGTACTGAATAAGTATATTTATGGAAAAGAACATATATTTCAAATGTATTTGATAACTTTCTTACCAAATTGAAAATTCCATTTAACATAACATGATTATACTATGCACACATGTAATGCCTTATTTATATATAAATGATAATGGCATTTATCTAACTGTTAAATACGGGAAATTAACGTTTTTTGCGGTATTTTTCTTTTTCTTTTTAATTTATATTTCGGCTAAAGATTTTAATCCTACGATCTTCGTATATGAGTAATATAATACAATAATTTATTTCAATCCATTTAACTCAACATGGAAATAAGCTACAGAGATGTACTTTTTTTTAAAATGACCGTAAAATTTACATTTTGTAATACGTAGTTAATTAATTCAAGACAGCTCTAACATTTCTTTCGAGCGTAAACGGTTAAGTATTTTAAGAATGCTGGACTCGCGCGCTTGTGGTTACAGCTGGGAACAAGTTTGGCAACGTCGCTCAGCTCTCGTTGGCCGCTCCAAGGTTACGGGCAAAATAGGCTCCTCCCTCAACTGCACTTTCTCGTGGTTTTTCGTATAGGTTAAGTAGAGTAGTATAAGCTATGTATTTATAGCTAATTTGCTATCAAATTTTATCACTTAGTGTTCGTTCAATCCTGTTTCTAATCCTTTATCTCACATTTTATACTTATTATAGTCTGTATAACTGCTAAAACTGTTTTTGTGAATTCGATTTAATTATAGTTTTATTTCATTAGTATTTGTTATTCCACTTTTATTTCATACGAAGTTCCAGAACCACATGGCAGTAATAAAAAATAGACTATTGCTATGTATATTTAATTCGTAAATAAATAATAGTACATATTATATACAAACATTGATATATGTATTTTATAAAATTAAGAGTATATCTTAAACTAGAAGACACTAAAATAGACTCAGGAACGGTATAAAACTTTTAAAAAGTAGTAAACGTAAACAGTAAAAAATTATTTAATGTTAATTATATTGAATACTTAGATATGAATTAGTACATTAAAAAAGACAGTTTAAATCACATACATATAATAACTCTGGTTGACCAAGTTCTACTTAAACTTGAGATTAAATAAGCCATATTGCATGACCCAACGATCCCAAAAATTCATTTTCGAGAACTTGAATTTCAGTTATCTGAGTGATTCATCAGTCTGGAAGGCTTTACGTGAGCAGCAAGTCACTCTGACTCCTAACGTAACTTTAAAACTATTATCTTGCTCAACTCTTTAAAGATGTGCTTGCAAGCCAAATTTGTAAGATCGGACATCGTCGTACACAACCATTTAATTGGTCAGCTAAAAACCTGCATGGTATTACCTCACACTTACGAGCGAAGTGAATATTATTTAAATACATGGGCTTGTGCTATTTGGAAAAAAACAGCATTTTAATTTTTATTCTTAAAGGCTAGAACAAATTAGACTTTATTTGATGAGCTTCCACCCATTTTTTATAATCGCGTTTAATGCAGGACAGAAATACAACTAATTTAATTACAATATTGAATTTATATGATTGGAAAATATTGTAACTACAAATAGATCGAGAAGGTCTTGTAACCAGTAAAGGCCCCCTTAACCCTTTTATAGATATTCTTGTGAGACCAGATTTGGTCAAATATCTTATAGGTATTTATACTTCTCACTCCTGTGAATTCAAGTGAAAGGTTAAAAACTAACTACATTCTTACCATTTTAAAGCAAACTAGTGATTTATATATAGTGGGGGGTTGTAGGGTTTCCATCCAGATCTATTTGATGGAGTGGTAATAATGTTTATTGCATTTAAGCAAAACAAAATTTCGTTGTATTATTTATTACCAATTCTAAATCATTGAGATAGACATATGTAATATGGATACAATCATTCAGACAAATAAATTTACTTTAATCGTTTTTTTTACTTTAACAACAATAAATAACCTTGTTATAAGAGTATAACAACTGTACACATGCACGTGTTCTAGATTAATTTTGGTTGTTTGAACATAAAAGCGAAAGTTTTGCATTTTTAACGAACGATGCCCCACAAAATAATTGCGAGAATCTATTAGCCTATTTGAAAAAAAAAACATTATCATGTCTAGCAAAATATGAACAAATGTTGCTTTATAATTTTGCAGTACTCTTTCTTTTGCACTTCAGGGCATCGCGTGAATAAATATTGAAATGAAATGAATTAATATTTTTGTACATACAAAGAGGGATTTTAAGTATTTGCATTCACAATTAAAGGACTGCATGATGTCTATGTCCAACGGTGTGCTTTCCATATGTTCTTTTTGAACGAATGTTTCCAGTATTTTATTTCTAACAGTTAAATATTCTAAACCAAGATTTCTTAAGTTATAATATATACTTATGAGCATTTGAAACAGTAGCATGATAAATTCATACTCTTACTGTACGTTCTTCAGAAGTAGTAAGTGTTACTATAAAACCCAACATCCATGTAGTTAAAGAGAAAATAAATGTCAAAACGGCCTTTTGTTTTAAGTATATAATATTACCATCATGATTTTAAAAAACCATTTTACCGAACTGTTCAATTATTCTCAATATTTCTTTTAATGAAAATTAATTTACCGTAATCTTTTAAAATTGATCATCCATTCTACTGCGTTCACAATGTATATAATATGTTATGTATAAAATAACAGTTAGGCATAGACTTGACAATATTAAAATACTAATATGATATATCTATTGCTAATAACGTCTTCAAGTGTGTTCGGTGCTGCGAGATATTGTAATCTCCACCTCTTAGATTTTCTGAAACAATACATTAATCCTGTCGCTTGCTATTGACCAGATAGTGCCCATTGTAACAAGTGTTTTAATCTCCTATAACCATTTCTTATTCTAGTTTTCACATTCTAAAAGTGCAATAATCACATACTCGTTCCTTTTAGCTTAGAGATCAATAATCACATACTCGTTCCTACTTAGCTTATAGTAAGTAAATAAATGGGAACCATAAATCAAATAGTACTATTTCCTTTTTATTAAAAGTCAACAAACTTTTGTTTGTTGGTAGTTCTGTAAATTTCTGTTTTAACCAGTCTAACTATTTTACTGAAGTCTTCTACATTTTACGCCAGGATTTCAACTTCCGGGACTCACCGTTGCACTGTCAAACTTACAGATTATTTTCAATTTTGCTTAAAAATAGTAAACGTTTGTTAAAAGTAAATTTATTTTCATTTGGTGATAAAAAATCACAAACATTAGGAATTTTCCCCATACATTTTTTATAGTAAAAACCTAACATTTAGGGCTATACGTTAGTTTCTTAATGATTCATTTAGTCTATGTCAATTTTAACTTTGACAATTTGCAATGATTTCAAATTAATATAAATTTTGTTCATAAAACTTAATAAATACGTAAAATAATTTACAATAATTTAGTTGTAAACAATTTTAGTAATATTTTAGCTTATTTCAATATTAGCAACCTACTATTGGGATATGTGGATTGGCATAATATGGAGTGAAGTAGTTTAAAACATCATCAATCAATTTTGAAAATATATCTAGGGAATCCCTGATACTTGAATAGTGTTTTATAACTGCCATATACAAAATATTTAGGCTAAACTTTATGTGTTTTATACCAGCCATGGGCAGAAAGTTATATCAAGCATCATATCAGGATACGTAATGTAACTTACTACGTTTATGTATATATATATATATATATATATATATATATATATATATATACTATATATATATATGTGTGTGTGTGTGTGTAATTATGGAACGATGACTCAATGCACTCAATGTAACGATTTAAACTAGAGGGTAAAATATACAGTCAAGATGAGGGTATGGCGATGGGATCTCCTCTGTCGCTCATGTTTGCCTGTATCTTTACGGAAAGTTTGAGCAAAATGCCCTGATTAAAATTCAATATCTAGTGAAGATACTACTTGGACGATACATCTCTCGTCTTCCCTTTCTTCAAGAGAATCTGAACCTAATAACTTTTTTGTTACACATAAACAGAATGTGTCCTTCCATGTGCCTAACAGTAGTTTTTGAAGTCCAAAACAAACTTCCCTTTCAGGATGTGTGTGTATTAAGAGATAGGGACGGCCTTAAGACAACAGTTTCTCGCAAATAAAACACACACAGGCCTATATCTAAATTTTCAGTCGAACCATTAAAAACCTGTTAATGAAGGGTTCGTATACTTTTTGTTTGGCAAAAAAAAGGACTTATGCAAAGGCAAAGATGTGTAAAAGAAGAAATAAAACTCGTTGATTTGGTTCTTAATAAATACCGTCAGTCTGTCATAAATTATTCAAAAGAAACTACTAAAAAACCCAACAAAAATAACTAAAACAAAAATGAGATTTCTGTGTTGTGAGAAAACTAAAACAAGAAATTAATGTTAAAGTCAATTCCTTATATGTCAGGATAGTTGGGAAAAAAACTAGAAAATTAAATAAAAATATAATATATAAACTGTTTATAAAAATACAGAACACTCCTATACCAAGTTTAGTAAAACCAACCCATAATTATACAGAATAAGGTAAAAGATAAATAACATAATAATAATACATTATGGAAATACATTAATATATGGAATAGGGAATACATCGTTAAGACTAAAACACCACATAGTTGAAAATTTTATAATGACAATTCGAAAAAAGGCTACTGGAGAAGTATAACATTTCTGGTTTAAGAATTATAACTTGAATTTGGACTTGAATATGATACTCTGTGACGAGAATTGATTTAAAATAAAATTTACTATGGCTTCTTATATTAAATTAGCAGGCCACTCTTATTTCGATTAAGGGTAGGTTACTTTGGATACTAATATTAAAAAACAGAATTAATTAGGAAGCCTAAAATAGTTACAAATTAAAATAAAGATCAACTGATACAGTTCGTACAAACGCCATGACATTGAGGTTTAGGGCCAAAACATAGGCCGAAGGCAGCTGCATTTACCTTTCTACATCCCAACCATCGCCTTCCTGTCACATTGTTTCAGATGACACGGCACGATACCACAGAAAATTCCGACATTGATTACCTCGTGAGTATTCGATTTTAGCTTGTGTGGCTGTGATGAATTTTGTTCTTGCCTTCTGTGCAGTGAAAATGTCTGGGTTCATTTTCTTATGTCTAAACTTCACGCTATTGTAGTGTATATTTGTAGAGGCATTCCATTTCCATTCAGGTTTTAAGTACTTGTTTATGTATTAATTTCTACAACTGAAGAAGTTACTACATTTAAATCCTGGAAACGTAGTGTTTCACATTTTGTAGCATGGAATTTTTCAAGTGCCCGAAATCCTAATATCCTCCACAGTTTTTTTTTACAGTAATATACACTTACTTGACAGTTTGGGTATTCATTGGTTAGAGTATAGTTAGTCCTGTTCATAGATTATTATAGCTCCTTTTCAGGTACAGTTGTACTTTTTAAAGATTTGATTTACAATAATCGATAATATTACCTTACCTTCACATTTCTATCTCATTATTCTCATGTCTAAAGAATAATTGCTTTTAATATGCATTACATCATACAGATATTACGGTACGATAATTAGATATATTTAGTTATATAGTGAATTCAATAATACTATACAAAATATTGATAGAACAGACGAGTATTAAATAAGCGTTAATGAAGACATAATTTAAAATATTTTGTTTCAATGTTTAAAGAAATGCATTACTTAACTGTTTCAGTTTTTGTGAAACCTGACATCGCCGCCCGCACACCCACAGCAAAACATCAGGGAAGCGCACTGCGCCCATGGCGGCGAAACGGGATGCCGGAACAAAAAAACTAGGTAAAAAAAGAACACCGTGGTCAGCATACTCAGGTTCATTTACTTCGAAAACACAGGCCTATCCTGTTCAATATAATTATGTATAAATATATATACTATAAATTAAAAAAAATAAAAGTGCCTGCAGTAGTATATCTCAAACAATCTCCGTCAGGTGCACCTGCATACAAAAAATTAGAAATGCCATAATTTGAAACAAGAAATGCCAATTCCACCCGGTATCCTTCGGCTAAGGGCGGGCTCCTAATGAAATCCAAGAAATAACTAAAT
The DNA here is from genome assembly GCF_021130785.1 of Homalodisca vitripennis. Lineage (NCBI taxonomy): Eukaryota > Metazoa > Arthropoda > Insecta > Hemiptera > Cicadellidae > Homalodisca > Homalodisca vitripennis. Next base: position 87,823,734 of record NC_060215.1, on the reverse strand, counting down.
AATATCTAAAACTAACTTAAAAAACTAAATAACAAAATATAAACTATATAAATGGCAACAATAACAATATCACAGGGTATCACAGGTGTTGAATAGTAGGTATGTCCATCATGGTGGCCGTCCTTCAGCAGCTAGCGCAAAAGGCGAAGTTTCTCTGCGACCACGCATGATGGAGAGATGACAGGATAAAACAATTCATCCCTTGGACCTCATCAGTGAGGGGCCGTCAACTTAGCTGCACATGTTAGAAGGAGAAATGCTCAGCAAAACTAACAAACACTTAAATTTAACAAAATAAATTAAATGGAGCTGCTCCTAACTAGTACAGCACGGCTCGGAGTCTTTGCCACTCTCCCGGAAAGGCCAAACGCCTTCAAATGGTCAGTCGCCTCTGCAGCCAATAAACCACACACACACTATATAAAAACACACATGAGCCGGGGAGATATAGGTATAGAACCGGCTCAGACTCCCCCCCCAAAAGGAGGAACTCCCCTCTGTTAATTTCTTCAAAATGAGAACCAAACGAAAATGCCTCTCCCCCCAATGGGTTTGAAGAAATATAAACCGGAAAACCCTTAAGTCTGCAGAAGGGAAAACCAAGAAAATCCAGTTGGAGGCAAGAAAAAACCCTCCAAGAGTAGTGTGGGTACAAAGAAGAACACAGGACCTTGATCAGGAAGAAGTAGCAGAGGTGATCAGGCCTCTGAGACCTAAAACCCTCCCGCACAGACTAAAGAGAAATCACGGATGACTCCGGCAAGGCTTCAGATGGGATAATTGTGCGCCTTCCTGAAAATCTTCCCGGACTGAGGATCTCCCAGTCGGGCAGTCACCGGAGTCAGAAACTTCAAGATGCGGTGGGGACCACCAGTCCACCTGTAGCAAAGTTTAGCAGCTCTATTGTCCACAGCCGAACTGACTTGGGTGAGCCTTGCAGTAAACTAGATCCCCCACCTGGAAGGGATTGGCAATACGACCTCGGTTGTACTTCCTCCTTACTAACTCCCTAGCCCGAATGAGATTCCGCCTGGCTGCCTCCCAAGTGGCTTTCACATCGGGAGTACCAGGAGGTGGCAGAAGATCGCTAATTTTCCAAAGGTTCGCCAAAGGGTTGTTTGGCGGAAAGCCAAATAATAACTCGAAAGGTACCGCCTTGTGACTTTCATGCTGGGCCGTATTAAAGGCAAATTGGATCCAAGGTAGTTGTTGGATCCCAGGTGGTTGTCTGATTTTCCGCATGAAAGGCAATGAGAGCAGATCGAAGATTGCGATTAAACCGTTCGGCGTGAGAAGGCTGAGGATAGAAAGGGGACGTAGTCACATGGCGGATTCCGTGCCCACAAAGCACATTCTTTTAAAGATATTGGAGACAAACTGTGAACCATTATCGGAAAAACTAAGGTGGCAGGGATTCCAAAGTGTTGAAAGAAATGGTTACGAAGTGCTTGCACCGTGAGCTGCGCGGTAGCACTCCGCAATGGGAACAACCAAACAAACTTGGAGAAGGCATCCACACAAACAAGTAGGAACTTATTTCCGGACTTGCTACGCGGGGGGAGAGGCCCAACATAGTCAATGAAAACCTTCTCCAAAGGTTTTTTCCGCCACCTCAGATGACAAAAGACCCAACTTGGTATTTTGAGCGGGTTTGCTTTAGCGAGCACAGTTCACAAGAACGTACTCGAGCTGCAATATCCCGGTCCATACCTTTCCAGATGAACTGATCCCTAATCTTCGCGATGGTCTTATGAATTCCTAGATGTCCGCCCACAGGAGAAGAATGAAAATACTGAAAGACCATCGGTACAAGAAAGCTTGGCTAGCACTAACTTAGGTTTTCTCCGCTGCTTGTCACGGCAGCATTAGAGCACCTCGGTAGAGAAAATAAGGAGGGTGGGCACCTCCGTTTTTAAGCTCATTGATGATAGCAGTCAGCTCGGGATCCTTAAGTTGGTGTGGAACAATGTCCGAAAATGCCAGAGGAAAGTCTAGGAGCACGCCACAACAGGGCGGGCTCTGATAAATCCTGGTGGTCGTTGGGTAAGTGATACATCCGTGACAGAGTGTCCGCTATGATATTTTGGGTGCCTCGCACGTGCTGCACTGTGAACTTAAGGGCAGAAATTTGGACTACCCAGCCGACCAATCTTCCCGAGCTGACGGGGGTGGGCAAGGAGCCAAGAAAGTGCCTGGTTGTCGGTTTCCAACAAAAATTCTTTATGTTCTAGGTAACGCCTGAACTTGTTAATTCCGCAAACACGACAGCCAAACATTCCAGCTCATAAACAGAACAACTCTTCTTCTCACAAGGGGTTAACGTGCGTGAAGCATAAGCTATGGGCTGCCGGATACCATCTACTTCTTGCGATAAAACAGCAGCAGCAACGGCTAAGGAGGAAGCATCAGTTTGCAAGACGAACTTACGACTGAAATCAGGCAATAGCCAAGACTGGAGGCTGCATCACTGCCTCTTTTCAGCTGCTCAAAAGCAGCCTGTTGCGCTTCACCCACTCAAACTTGGCACCCTTTTTTCCTAAGAGAGTTCAGAGGGGCCGCCACTTCAGCAACATTGGGGATTGAAACGACGATAAAAATTTATCATTCCCACAAAACGGGCAATCCCCTTGGCATCCTTAGGAGGAGGAAAACTCCCTGATTGCCTGGGTTCTCTCTGGATCAATACAAAACACCTCGAGAAGAGACAAGATGACCCAGAAACGATATTTCAGGCTGAGCAAAACTCACCTTTTCAGGATTGACGGTAAGGCCAGACTCTCGCAGCCTAGTTAGAACTTCCTCCAGATGAGTCAAGTGCTCCTCATAACTCTCACTGTACACAAGCAGGTCATCCAGATAGTTGAACACGAACTTAAATTTGACATCATGAAAGATAGAATCCAGGAGTCTGGTGAGTGTTTGGGCCCCCACAGCCAAGCCCATTGGCACTCGGGTGAACTGGTACAAATTCCAAGGCACACAAAAAGCAGTGAGAGGTCGAGACTCGTGTTTTAGTGGAATCTGATGGTATGCCTGGTTAAGATCAAAAATGGAGAAAATACTTGGCCTTACCAAACCAGTCGAAAGCAGAATGCAAATCGGGGAGAGGCACGGAGTCAATTTCTATCTGAGCATTGAGCTTTCGATAATCCAGGACCAATCTGGACTTCCCATTAGGTTTCGGCACTAGAAACGCTGGACTGGAAAAATTTGAGCAAGACGGCTCGATAACCCCACTCTTAAGTAAATCATCAATCATATTTCTCAGAATCTCCATCTTGGGCGGAGCAAGCTTATATGGATGGGAACGTACAGGACGGGTGTCTGTAAGGACGAATCTCGTATTCCAAGAGATTGGTCGTAACCCAGTTTGTCAGTAAGGACTTCAGGAAAACTGGAACAAAACTGCCTTATGTCCTCAGCCTCTTTCGGCGTAAGATGTCCTAGTTGGTCAGGAGGAGTCAAGCTCTTATCTTCCATCTCTAAGGCAGCAGTCCCACGAGACTCGACATCAGAAAAGGGAACGAGCCACCCGCCTGGCGAAAGCAAAGAAAACATGACTGGAGGCCAAATCCAAAAAATCATGCCAGTTTTTCCGATAAAATCTGCTCCCAAGATGAAAGGAAAAGTCAGGTCCTTAGCCACCAAAAAGCTCCAATCCCAAGAGAAATAATTAATTTTGATGTGAATCTGGGCACTACAGATAATAGGTAAAGGTGTGCGTGAAGCAGTCCAGCAGATAAGTGAACTAGGCTCAACCTGCCGTATTAGCCCAGAGGATTTTAGATCTTCAAAAAACGACAAAGAAATCAGGCTGCGGGCTGACCCAGAATCAACCAGGGCCTTCTGGCACCACATTCCCCACAAGCACATCCAGTTGTGGGCAGGTTGAGCGGGCAGCCCTTACTCCCTGCGCAGCCAGAGCAGCAAACTCCCCTCTCGGCCAACGATGATAACTGTCCCCAAGTCTATTTCTTTCTGTTTTCTTTCTGTTCTGTATTAAACCAGCTACCCTTTTACCATCAAAAATTAGGTACATATTTGCCCTCAAAATTACCTTTACGGCACGAGTCGGGCTTACTCGTCCGCAAGCTTACTAGTTTTTTTTATTAAGTGGACAAAACGGTCTAATATGTCCCACTTGCTTGCAGCCATAACAGGTAGGAGGCTGCCTACGGGAAGGAGCAGCTGCTGGCTCAGACTGCACCGGAGCATGGACCGGCCCGGAGGCAAGTGAGGAAGATGCCTCGACATGGCCTCCCTTTGATCATCCGCATCCTGAACCCCTCTAGAGATGATGGAGAGGCGGTCCAAATCCGCAAAAGATGCGGGACGGCTACAAAAAATCAAACGGGAGCGTTCTTCAGGTTTAATGCCCTCCAAAATAAGGCTCACCAACTCCGTTTCGCTCAAGCTCAAGCGCAACACCCGGGCTACATCCGTATCTCCCCGACAAAATGGCTCAACGTCTCGTCTGGTGCCTGAGGACGGTAAACGCGTTCCAAGACCCGCAAGCGCTCCCTAACCCGAGCAGGTACAAAGAACTCCAAGATCTCGGCGTGGAACTGGTCAAAGGTGGCAACCCTCTCTTAAGGCAGCCTACAAGGCGATCAAAAAGGGGCCTTAAGGAAAACTGCGCTAAAATCTGCATAAGCATGGCATCTGTCATACCAGGAAATTCTCTCAGCTTAAAAACTTCCAGAAGAAAATGGATAAGTAAATTAGTGTCAAGTCCATCAACTCTGGGGAAGTGTTGTAACACACTCCCCAAATAGGATGAGGCAGTTTGCCAAAGCTAGAAAAGGAAGGCACAACTATAGATGAAGCCTCACCAGCCGCTTCAGGAGGGCCACTACCCATCGGAGACATAGTAACTCTGGGAGGCTCGAAAGAAAGAGCCGGTGGATGGTTAGCAAAAGTAATGGTAGTGGGAACCTCCGTTGGAGTGACAGCGGGTAAATAGTACCCCCCTTCTCCTTCACCGAGCGCACCTCACTCAAAACCATCTAGGGCTTGTTTTAATTTATTACTGGCCGAAAAAGCCCAACTTTTAATATCAGAGTCTAAACTAGGAGCCGACATAAGTAAAAACTATTCTGTCACGCCAATGTAAAAAGCTGAGATGCCAATCTAGCCTTTGCTGACCCGGGACATGGGAAGTGACTCAAAATTAATATCGTCTTCCAATTCCTTCCATTCGGGTTTTACAAAACTCAAATTCTGTGTTAGTTTTGGAAACTCTGCATTCCAGCTGCGGTCCAAACGCTATACAAGCCCGTAATTGAGCTCTTAATGCCCTCACATCTGCCTCGGGCTTCTGTCCTCTCGCCAGGACCTCAAAAACCAACTCGGGCTTGCGTTAGATGTTCAGGCACCAGAGAAAAGCCATACCAAACAATTAAGACAAAATAAATAAACAATAAACAACAAAGCGTACGCAAAAAAAATATTACTTAGTAACCTAAGTGGACTCAACTCACAAAAAGGCTTACACTGACGAGGTCCAAGTGAAGAACTCAATACCCTTGCCACCTAATAGAAGGATACCCTGCAAATATACACTAACCACAACCTACAAACACAAGAAGCAATAAATATAACAAAACAAACACATTGATAGGGAGAGAAGTAGAGTACAGTTAGATAAATTTAGCGGTTAAGCAATTTAGAGTCCCTTGCTCCCTGCAAAGGGTAAGTCTGCAGGAAGCAAGACACTAAAAACCAATTCCACCCGGTATCCTGTGCTAGGGCGAGCTCCTAATGAAAAAAAAAAAAATTGTGTACTCTAACCTCCCCCTACTTAACACTAACCTACACCAACAAACAAAACCAGAACTGAGAGACAGCTGAGAGAGCAGCTAACCACGCTCTGCTACCATTGAAACCTGACATCGCCGCCCGCACCACCCACACAGCAAACATCAGGGAAGCGCGCGCCCATGGCGGCGAACGGGATGCCGGAACAAAAAAACTAGGTAAAAAAAAGAACAACCGTGGTCAGCATACTCAGGTTCATTTACTTCGAAAACACAGGCCTATCCTGTCAATATAATTTATGTATAAATATATATACTATAAATTAAAAAAAATAAAAGTGCCTGCAGCAGTAGTATATCTCAAACAATCTCCGTCAGGTATGCACCTGCATACAAAAATTAGAAAATGCCATAATTTGAAACAAGAAATGCCAATTCCACCCGGTATCCTTCGGCTTAAGGGCGGGCTCCTAATGAAATCCAAGAAATAACTAAATAATATCTAAAACTAACTTAAAACTAAATAACAAAATATAAACTATATAAATGGCAACAATAACAATATCACAGGGTTATCACAGGTGTTGAATAGTTAGGTATGTCCATCATGGTGGCCGTCCTTCAGCCAGCTAGCGCAAAGGCGAAGTTTCTCTGCGACCACGCATGATGGAGAGATGACAGGATAAAACAATTCATCCCTTGGACCTCATCAGTGAGGGGCCGTCAACTTAGCTGCACATGTTAGAAGGAGAAATGCTCAGCAAAACTAACAAACACTTAAATTTAACAAAATAAAAATTAAACTGGAGCTGCTCCTAACTAGTACAGCACGGCTCGGAGTCTTTGCCAACTCTCCCGGAAAGGCCAAACGCCTTCAAATGGTCAGTCGCCTCTGCAGCCAATAAACCACACACACACTATATAAAACACACATGAAGCCGGGGAGATATAGGTATAGAACCGGCTCAGTTTATACGAGTAGTTGTTAATCTTTTAATATGGTGAGTTCATATCTTATTCTTTAGTACTGTACAAATGTAAGTAATTATCCTCTTTTGGCTAAAATAGTATTCTTACTTTCCATTGTAAATATATAGTTTGGTATTTCATGAACAATTACGCAGGTTCGTTTGTATTTTACATGGCCTAAGTTTACAAACATTCTTATAAGGACTTAAAACCAAATTAAGTCGTCAAAACACAAACCATTGTATAGGGAATAATTATTCTTACGGTGTCATTGTGTTATGTATAATGACGCCTTTGATGTCGGATGAATATTGGATCTAAGTAGACATTTCAAACTATTTAATCAGAGAAGCAATGGCCTTCATTAACGTGTTAACGGCACTACTTGTGTTAATTAGGTCATAAGTTACGAGAAACTTCAATAGCCAGAATGATAAGGCTTGAGATGTGGAGGTTATATAACGTCGTAACCTGGCATCTTGCGAGGTTTATCACTCAATAAAAGTACTCTACGGTCAACACGCTATCAGCTTATAGTCGTATAATTTTCCGTTTGTTACAATCGATAGTTATTAGTTCAGACTACTGTGGAGTAAAATAACTATAAATATTAATAGATATAAATAGTTAACATTTAATATACTGTTGAAGTTTTTTTAAAGATAATTATTTTTATATCTGGAAGAAGGGACCACATCTTCGTCTTCCCTTCCCTCATGGTGGATGAACTTAATAATTTTTTACCCCACAAAAACAGAATTTATAGCTCTATTTCCCTAACCATGGTGGTAGAGGTCTAAAAAAAACTTCGCTTTCAGCATTTGTGTCTAATAAGAAATAGTGACGTCCTTAACAGTTTACTGTTATACATAAACTAATTGCAATTATATGATATAACGAATTGTCAGTTTTCTTGCAATTAAGATATGTTTTTAGAATAACAGTATGAGAAATTAAACACTTACATACTTTAATTTAAGCCATGGGCACACAATACCAATGGTAGGGAAGGGCTTTTAGTTATTTAAAATATGACGTCGACAATATTAATCAGAAAATAATCCGAAGAATATTAATCGATCAAATCAAAAGCTAAGTATACGAGTATATCTCATCATTGTAACCTCAACTATTGTTTAATCAGCCAATAAAATAACGTTTAACCTCCTACAGCTTATTAAATATCGCCCAATAATATGACAAATCAAATGACGTGGTCTTGAACAGCTCAAAGACTAAACAACTCACTCTAGGAATTAATTAAAACTATGTATACAAAATGTTTGATATTCAACAAACATAAGACATTATTTATTTAGGAATTATACTAATAATACGTTGACATGGAAAAATCATATTGACAATTTATCCCAAAGCTAAATTTGTCAATTTATACATTGTGAAGGACCCATGCAACAAGTACTCTTCAATCTACTAAAATAGGATACTATGCGCCATTTGAAAGTCATCTTTTGAAAGCCGCATGGGGAAGCCCCATTGAATTTAACCTATTAAAAGCCCTCAATATTCAGAAGAAAGCAATACGGGTAATGGGCTAGATATGATCTAGAGAAAGTTGCAGAGCTACTTTTAAAGAATTAAAAAAATACTGGCAGTGACTTGACAATGTATTCTGGAAACAATATTCTACTTCTTATTCAAGAGATAAAAACATAGTCAAGAATGTCTCAACATAGAACAGTTATATTTGAGAAAAAAAAACACCTATGCCTCAAAGAAACTTTTTAATGCACTCAGCCGAAATAAAACAAGAAAAATCAAGATAGCCAATGGAAAAGGAAGATAACAACAAAGAACTGGCTCGTGCAAAGAACCGTCTAAACAATAGAAAATTTACTTGTAGAGATTGTCTGTCTCTTAAGTCTTAACTAACCAAGACCACCTTGAACTTTTATAATTTATAAGTATGTACATTTCAATAATTGATGCTATTGGTAATCCTAAAGATTATCTGTACAAATCTTATGATTCTTAGTGATATAGGGGATCCATAATGTATAATGTTATTTATAATAAGGAGTGACATAAAACAATTTATCATAGATCCGATTTTGCAAAGTGAGAGCGTTACGGAACGAGGCTAACCTGAAATAACTTTACGCAAGTGTGTTTTATACATAACTATTAAATGTAAAAAGTAACATTCATGATAAATGACCTACACTGACTTGAAGGATTGTTTTCACAAGTTCCATCTTGTATAATATTTTATGGTTTATGACACTACGTCCTTTTACTTTTCAATGAACGGGTTGTTTATTTAATCTCTTTGGCTGTAGGAGTAATTTCTGTCATTTTGGTATCTATGTTGTAGCATGGATTTTACAATAAGGTGACAGTCGATATTCGGTGTTAGTGATTTTCTTTTGGTCCTTGTCTTCTATTCAGTCAATTTTAAATGAATAAAGCCTGATATTGATTGATTATTAGTAGCTCTCTCTCTATTCACGAAATCCAAGATTACTTTTGTTTAATTGTTAGCTTGATATATGTAGTTTGCTTTACCTTCCTTCCTTTGTTGCCTGAATTTCAGATAATTAGCTTTCTTCCTCCATGTTGCTTCATTTCTTCCTGTAAATTTAAACTTATCCTACGCATCGATAAATTCCTTGCGTAACGGTTGTACAATATTTATACCCCTTATGATCAGATGAATCCTACACTAAGTTAAGTCAATCTTTGATTAACACCGAACGCACATGTTCTTATTATTTGATTAAGGAATAAAAGTGTAGCTTTTGTATATAGACATGAACTTAGAAATAGAAATAGGGTAAATATTATACCTAACAAATAATAAGATTCGTGTTCAGTCAGCTTTTTATAAAACCGCCCCTAAAGCTTATCCACCCTTTCTATACAAAAGTGCCCGACAAGCAGAACTTAATGTTCATAAAAGCCGTGAGACCGATAATAAAGTATGTTCATAAACCGATAATTTTCATAAAAGTATGGAGTGCGATAATAGGTCATAGATTCACATCTCACACGTTAAAAGTTTGTTATATATAGCTTATCAAAGTTGATTCTGATGTAATTTAACATTGTATTAAATGCGCCTGTAATCTCACTACATCTAGCTATTGGGTTGCATAGAAAAAAATAGATTTGGAATTCTTGTTCTCGGTGGTTTCCCACAATATTTTGTGATAGAACAACCCTACAATAGAATGACGAGCTAAATGTGCATGGCATCTTTGTTAATTTCATACAAACCCAATATAATTGTAGATAATCTGCTAAAAGCAAATCTTTGCAGAGTCTCAATTGATATATCTTTGCAACCAGTAATTTTAAGCAAGTAATGAGTGTATTCTAATTTGATGTTTCAATACAACAAAACTAATTTGTATAATATTTTTATATACAATGTTATTTAAAACTCGTTCAAGCTGTGGCTTAACATTCACCATATTAGTTTCAGCCTATAATGAAAATTATTAAGCCTTGATATTTAAGTATAGTTTTTAATTTTTAGTAAAGAGTAGAAGTCAAAATGGTCATATTTTTGATATTGTGAATAAAGTAATGAATTTAACATCGAAGCTTCTCCCCTTTATATTCAGCCATGGATACATAATTCATCTGTGAAGTAATACCAATTAGAGAAGTTGCTGAATGAGAATCCAAACCGAACTTTGTTTCTATTGTAAGGAGAGATTTACTACTTGATCCGGAAACACTTGTTTACGAAAATGTTCGAATCTCATTCACTCATCGTTATTTTCCCACTTATTTATTAATCTATAGAGATTTGTATGATGGATCTATCCAGGGAAATAATAAGAACCCGTGTTGAACGTAGTTATTCTATGTTATAAGAATATAAATGCTCTAAATAATAACATTTTTCCTAGTGCCATATTTATACTCAAGCAATTTATTTATCCAAGTAAATAATTACTCTTTATTAGAGTGAAAATAATAATATATGATCCTTCCAAACCAATGACAGTAATCATGTGAAAAGTAAATTTGGCTGAAGGATGAATACCGTATGACTATTCAGAATATATCCTTGATGTAAATACAGCAGATCTGAAATGTGAGCTGAATGTGGGAGTTGAAACTAATTCAGTCGTGTTATTATATCACATATTCTGACAACTACTTCTAACTGAGTACTTGTTCAGGAACTATTTACGTACGGTTACTAAATAAATCATAATATCTTGTAACGAAAGATAACGTAACTTATAGACACTAATTTGTTAGACAGGGCTTCTTAGCCCTAACTTCGCCTGGTAAAATAAGACATCCTTTACTTTTTTTTATAACGTAACTTATGGAAACTTTTTATAATAAAGAGGAGGAATTATTATACGAATTAGTACACAATTATTAAAAATGTGATACAATGAATTATGTATAATACTATATTATTATAGAACTAAACTCTAGAAATAAACTAATTTAGTCTCGCCACAAATTAAACTAAGTATTATTAGCGGTCGAATACAAAATGACTACTTTTACTTTGGAGGAGGAATGTCAAATATAATGTAATGACATAATATAATATACAATTACAGTTGTTGCTACATTTTGACATTTTTTATACACGATAAATCAACCAAATGCTCACATTTCACTAACAGCCACAACACGGCATGAAGTTATGAAATGAAGAAGAATCTAACCGTAGTTAATATATCTAATGGTCAATAAGTGGCACCTCCTTTCACAAAGGGGAGGTTAATTTAATACTCTGGCAGTATTGCCCATTAAAGTTACAATAACTCAAAGGCTTCTGAAGCATTTGGAACTTCAATATTTAAATGCAAAGGATTCTGTTAGCTAAAAAGGCACTTTATTTTTCCAATACATTGTATGCATTACTGAAATACTCACTACTTATACAAATATAACTGTTTATGAAATGTTCTCTCAGACTCACTCAGACATGGTTTACCCACGACTTAACTCAGTAAAACATATTTGATCATATAATAATGATGTTGCACAAAATGTAGACAAGAAAAATGAATGAATTAATATAATAATAAATATACAGTACAAATTATTTCAATTTGGTCTTAAAATTCAACGATTTCCTGTCAAATAAATCTTCATTTGCATTTTATGTTTATTTTGACCATTCCTATATTACGTTTTTAAAACCTTTTTGACTTCAAGTTCCTACCATTTCTGCGCTACGTCTTCTTGAACAAGTTTTACTCTAAATTAAACAAATATTATCACCACAATAAAAAGAAATACTCATTTATGTGTATACTTGTTATATAATCCTTCGTATGTAACAATTCCAAAGTAGCATGATTTGTACGTTAAAGAATAACTTCAGCAAACACTAATGTTTAAGTGTATACTCAAAGAATGTATCAAATCTTTGCAGAATTATTGAAATTATTGTATAAGATCTGTAATTTTGTGATTAATTATTCTTCTGTTAGATATAATCCACCCTTGAGAGTTATATTCAGAAAATATACACATATTGATACATTCCAGTGTACATAGGTTTTCCTTGCAATATCCTTAACATCTTTTGAGGGTTATTTTCAAATAACAGTTTCAACCACCGCGATATAAATCCATCTCAGAGGGTAAGTTTTATGCAAACGACTTAGTCTTTAGAAGATAAACTCCATCATTAGGGATTGTTCTCATGCCTTTAATTTCAATCTTAGAAGATAGAACTTTTCGTTTTGTGGTCTCAAACAATTAAAGTTTTTTTAATTCTGACTGAAGTTTATAAATCTATTACATTTAAAAACATTAAATGTATTTTTTAATATACAGGGTGGATTCATGGAAGTTCTCCCCCACTTCTACAGCACATTGTACTAGTAAAAATAATGAAAAAATGTTATATAAACATAGGTCCGAAAACGCTTCGTTAGCGAGTTACAGCTAGCGAAAGATTTCGCCTGAATTCCTGGGTAAAGAGTAAAATAAAGCCATACTGAACTTTTGGAAAGGTTAATTAAGTAAGAAATATCGTGGATTCTTATGTATTTTTACCTGATAAAGCTAATAAAATAGGTTTCAGAAACTGTACCTGTAGTAGTTTTTGAGGGATTCAGGGTTAAATGCAAAAAATTGGGGCACACAAAACAATGTTTTTTTTTAAGTTTGATGTACAAAAACTTTGTTAAATTGGTAATAAATACATAAAATCAACAAACATTAGTTGTAGAGAATTTAATTCTGAGAAAATTGATATAATCAAAGTCTAAAATAAAACAGAAATAAGTACCAAAAAATCGATTTTATTCAGTATAATACATTACTAGCTGTAAAGGAAATACCGTACGGTATTTAGTTAAAATAAAACAAAAACAAAATGTTTGTTTCCTTAATGATGAGATAAATTGAGAAAACAAGATTAACTGTTAAATAAATTTGTTTGTAAATAAAAATATCATGTTTTATTACGTTGTATTTTTTTTTTTTTTTAAATTTACATCAAATGTTCGAAAAATAAATGAAGCAAACATTTTCCCATTATTGTTTACTAATCATCGAAATGCAGTTTTTTGTTTTATTAATTTCTAAGTTGGTAACGCACGAATAACAGCTGATCAACAATGGTATTCTGTACTGTTACGTTAGAACTGTGTATTAGTGGTGTTTTGCAAGCTACAGCAGGAGATCGGGTTCTGTGAATCGTGTTATTAAATGCAATATTTTCTGTGAGTTATAATTTGATTGTTTATTCAGTGAAAAAAAATGCCTTACTTATTTACATCAGAGGAATACACTGATATGGTTTTTATTTTGGTTACTGTAATGGTAATGCTAGAGCTGCTGTAGAAGAATATGAACTACGTTACCCTAATAGGAGGATTCCAGATACCAAAACAAATTTCAGGAACTTTTCGTACTCTTCGGGAAACAGGAATCACTACCAAGTACTAGAGCCAATTATGAACGAGCTGTCCAACTTGATGATGATATTGTTATTAATGCTGTTCATTGCAGTCCAGGTGTAAGTACACGACGTATTTCTAGGCGGATAGGAGTTTCGCAGTCAACGGTGTGGAGGTCATTTAATTGAAACAAATTTTATCCGTTTTCTTAAACAAAAGGTTCAACATCTACAGCTAGGGGATGGTCTGCTTCGCTTGGAGTTTTTCAACTTTTTGAATATTAATAAACAACTCTACAAGCGTATTTTTGTTTACGGAATGAGGCACAATTCACTCAGGATGGTGTCAATAACCTTGCACAATGAACACTCATGGGCAGAAGAAAATCCACATGAGGTAGTGGAACAGAACTTTCAACACCGATTTAGCGTCAATGTCTGGTGTGGCCTTTTGCACAATCGGCTGATTGGACCTTTCATATTACCTGGACGCCTAAATGCTGAGTTCTATATGCATTTCCTTCAAGAAGAGTTGCCGCAGCTGTTAGAGAATGTTCCTTTACATCTCAGACAAAATTTGTACTTCCAGCATGACGGAGCACCTCCCCACTTTTCACGTGCCGTTTCTGCTTACTTAAATCATCAATTTCCTGGACACTGGATTGGTCGTGGAGGGCCTCACCCCTTGGCCACCAAGATCACCAGATCTATCTCCATTGGATTATTGCATCTGGGGATGGATGAAAGACATTGTATACAAGACAAAAGTGAATTCTCGTGATGAATTAATTGCCCGTATTATGGATTCGGCTGTGCAGATACAGGGAAGTCCTGAAAAATTAAGAAACGCAACAAAAGCAATACACAAACGTGCTGCAAAATGTATTGATAATGATGGCCTCATTTTCGAACATCTATTATAAAAAGGTGCGTACGGTTGGCCCAACCTGATTAATTTTGCTTAAAAACTAGTAATGGTATTATACTGAATAAAATCGATTTGTTGGTACTTATTTCTGTTTTATTTTAGACTTTGATTATATCAATTTTCTCAGAATTAAATTATCTACAATTAATGTTTGTTAATTTTATGTATTTATTACCAATTTAACAAAGTTATTGTACATCAAACTTAAAAAAAACATTGTTTTCGGTGCTCCAATTTTTTTGCATTTAAACCCTGAATCCCTCAAAAACTACTACTACAGGTACAGTTCTGAAACCTATTTTATTAGCTTTATCAGGTAAAAATACATAAGAATCCACGATATTTCTTACTTAATTAACCTTTCCAAAAGTTCAGTATGGCTTTATTTTACTCTTTACCCAGGAATTCAGGCGAAATCTTTCGCTAGCTGTAACTCGCTAACGAAGCGTTTTCGGACCTATGTTTATATAACATTTTTTTCATTATTTTTACTAGTACAACGTGCTGTAGAAGTGGGGGGAGAACTTCATGAATCACCCTGTATATAACATATTTAGTACAATGTGTTAGCACATTCAAAATCTAACAAATTAAATACACTAATTTAAATTCCAAGCTCTAATTATTTTATTTCAAATTCATATTCTGAGGGAACACTATTTATATGAATCACCGCCGTTTACATTAGGCTTAAAACTGTAATGAACACACTTAAATGTGTCGTTGATGTATACTTTTACAGGAACGTTTCAAATATTATAAAACTGATTCAACAATAAAATTACAATTAACTCAGAGGATTATCATTATATAGTCAATTCATCCTTTATGAGATAAACCCCAAATTTAGGAATGTCAATCCACAGTCCGTGATGTAAGGCAACCGTTTTGCATTTTTAGCTATAAAATATAATGTTGAAAATAGATTTAACGTGGTAAATGATAAGTAACACTATTACATGTAAAACCATACAGACTTACATATGTGGTTTTAAGATCAAATTCACCCTTTACTGTTTCTAATGGCTAACTTTAAAATTACTTATAGAACCGTTCCAACCTCAGTTAAAAATACTCATCGAGAACTATTTTCGTAGAATCAGTAATCTACGTAATCTCTATAAAATTAATTTATCAGTATGGTTTGCTTCCACCGGGTTATTCCAAAGTCTGTGAGATAAATTAACCTCTTTTGTGTTCATTTAAAATATGTATTAGAAACCAAGGAAACGATATTGTTGTATTAGATATAAAAGTGTTTAAAGATAAAATCACTAAAAAGTTTGAAAGTTGGGAAAGAATAGGATGAAACTAATTAATTTTGGCCAAAAACCTTCAGAAACATTTGTAAAACTTTCAGAAAAATGTACAATAAAAATAACGCTACTCCAAACTCCAAACGATTGAATTTCACTCGACATCTACATCACTCTCATTCGATTGACAACTAGTTCCTGAAATTCATGTGACTAAGTTGTGGAGGTCCTAATGCCCATCCTAACACCTCTTCTAGGAAACAATACTTATTTAAGTATGAACTTTCTGAGAATGAGAATAAATTAAAAACGATACATCCGGGCTAGAAGGGCTAATGAATGTTTTGGTAGCTATCCATCTATGTATATCGGAGGGCCCCCACTTGGTCGACCATCTTGACCGAAGTTAGATGGGCAGATGGCGACACAGCTAACACTTCACAACAGGCACTGGCATCAGTGGGGGGAACACGTCGTAACAAAGGAACTCGTCTGTCCCGGGCAAAACGAAACTCCACCGCACTCGATATAAAAAATACTAGACGATTGCGAAAGAGAGACCCTTGGCTGTATATCTTGAACAACTGCTTCGAGCGAGAGAGAGATTTTTTTTTTTTTTTTTAATAAACTTTATTCGTGAACAGGACAATGCACAACATTGTATACACAATCGTCCTACCCTAACCTAATCATTCACACTGACAATACACCCCATCTCAGACATAACATTGTGGCACTCACTGCCTCTTTCACACATTTACAGGCCCCGGCAAATTTAATTGTTTGTTATGGGTCTTGAGGAATTTTAGGTTTTTAATCATCCCAGCGACCATCATAAAACTCACCAACTGAGTAAAATGCCTCGAAATTAATAAGACGTTTTCAAACTGAGTTTTGAAATGTTTTCCATTTTGTTGTTTGATTGTTCAGGGAGACTATTGGATCAAATCTGACACCCAACCTGGGTTGGTAAATTTCTGAACGATTTTGTGCCCTGTGCTGTTGGACGCTGCAAGTTGTCCTGCCCTCTCGTCCCGTCGTGGTGAAATCCCGTCCTAACCAAAGCACACCTTGACCACGGGGAGTTAAGTAGAGGATAACTCGAGAATGTAGAGGACAGGGAAAAGTCAGAAATCCCAGCTCCCTAACCCAACTATCCGCGCTTCTACACCGGCTCTCTATTGTTTAAATTCAAAAAATTACTCTTACGGTTTTTTTTTGGAGCCTGAGAATCGCTCCAGCTGAGTGCTGTGCACAACTGCCCCAAAGTCTGATTCCCATATCCCAAGTGGGGATAACAGTTATTTAAAAAAACCATAATAGGCCGTTTTTTAATACCGTAAGGGCAGTGCTTTGCCTAATTGCGAAGGGCAAGATGCCCGATGCAACCGTGGCACAGACATGATCCAGCGGTGTGAACGTCCCAGGTTATGTCCTCGATATCAGGAAACATTCCTAGGAATTTTGTGGATCCGTTATGAGCGGCGAGATCATCCACAAAATACTGAAGGTCCTTCTGTATTCAGATTTTCTCGTTTGCTTAGCGAAAATGTCATGAAATTTGATTTTGATTCAATTTGTTTTCAGGTTTATTTCAGAAAAAAATTGAAACTTGAATACAGGGCATTCAACTCAGAAAAAGTTAATTATTTCCAATTTTGAAATGTTTTGGCTTTAAACTCAGAGAGTGTGTGTTCAGGCATACTGAAACCACCTTTCCATTCTGGATCGATGGGGTTTCAGATCGTCTTACGTAAGCAGAAAAAGAATGGGCCACAGGATAGATCCCCTGCGGGCTCTCCATGGGTGATCTTTGCTTTTGAGGATAAGGGCACCGAGATCTGCACACACTTGCTTCTCGGTCACTAAGATATGATCCAAAGCATTTTAGAGGCACAGACCTCGTATACACCACTCCTTTCCAAACTTGTGCAAAAGTATTTCTTGATGCACACAGTCAAATGCTTTGGAGAGGTCGAGAAAACAAGCTGAGCACGTGTTCGACGCCTCTCCAAAGTCCATCGTCAACATGTTCTATGTGGCTTAGTTACAGCGTTCTACTGTACTCCTTTTTTCTCTGAATCCGAATTGGGTCGCGGGCTGAGAATATCAAAAACTTTCGAGGAAACTGCTGAGCTGTTCCAGGAAAAAAGTTTTCTCAAAATTTTGCGCAGCACCGGCAGAATTTGAAATTGGACGGTTATAGTGTTGGTTTGTAAGGGGATCATCTTTTTTGAAAATCGGAAATGACTTTTGCGAGTTTTTAAATTTGACTGGAAAGATTCCGGTTTGAAATGAAGGTTGATTAATTTTGTTAGGTGTGTTAGTAAATGCCTGAAGCATATTGCTTTTAAAATCCACAGTGAAACTCCGTTGATTTCGCTGGATCTTTTGGAAAATTTCCAGTCTCTGAATGACTCGAACACCTCCACCTCGTCACAGGGGTCAAAGCGAAGGATGGACATTGGTCCTGCAGGTCTCATCTCGTGTGAGCATCGAGGACGATGAACTGATAAAAACTGGATCAACAACGGCCACGTTTGAGAACAAAAAAGTGTTTTTTTTAAATTTGTTTGACTATTTCGAAAGGATTTTTTAACATTGTTTGATCAATTTTTATTGAGATGTTTATTTTTTAGAGCTATTTGGTTTATTAGATTTAGAGTAACCATTTTATGATTCCCAAGCGTTTTAGATATGTTTTCAGAGTTTTGCCAAACATTTATTACTTTTTCATAGGATTTGGCAGCTCGGATGACTTCGTCTTGTAAATTTTCTTGTAATTTTGTATAAAAGGTTTAAAATTCTCATTTTCAGATGTTATAAAAAGCGTGGTGAAAAAAATTTAAGTTTATCCTTGAGACAAGAATGCCTTTTGTGATCCAGGTTTTTTTGTAAATTTTTCCCTATTGTTTGAGATTTTTTTCTAATGGACAAAAAATATCCAAATGAAACTTTTTAAAACATTGATCGAATGCCGTAAACATTGCATCCGGACCAGTCAATAAATTATTTAAAAAGAATTCCAGGATTCGTTCTGGAGACTTTTATTTTAAAAGTTTGGGACATTTTGGGGTAGGACGTCTCTCTTATGGCTGAAGGTGTTTTTTTCGTTTACGAGGGTACATCCAGAAAGAGACCTCAACCTCCCTGCGCGAAGTGATCAGAGATGCAAACGTTCAAAAAACAGGGAGGGGACCGAGATGTTTGGGAGATTTGTGACCATGTTGTCGATGGCTGGCTGTGCTCGAGTGAGCAGTCACCCTCGTTGGCGAGTCTATGGACCAATTTAGATTGAATGAATTCAAGATAACATCGCGTAATCCGCCTGGGTTTGGGGGATTTGTTGTTATCTTTACATTAATATTAAAATCACCGATCACAAATAAATTTTTTTGAGATTACGGAATTAGAAGAGAGTCGAATTTTTCAAAAAAGGAGTTTATACAGCCCTCTTGGTGATCTGTATAACCTACTATTTTGATTTCCCCTTCTGTTTTTTGTAATAATTTTTAAAACCTTCGGCTTCAAAGTTGAGATAGGATCATTACTTTCAGGTGTTTTGAAACGAAAAAGAATTTGTCGGTTATTGGGGGGGCGGGGAGATCGGGGTGGGAGAATGGCGGTTGGATGGGGCTGGGGAGGGGGGGGGGTGCGGGGAGGGGGGGCGGAGGATGACGATTTGGGGGCCGGTGGAGGGGGGATGGGGGGGGGGTCGGGGGGAGGGTGATTGGAGGGATTGGCTGGGGGGGGCAATGGGGGGATGGTGTGGGGGCGTGGCGGGGGGATGGGAGAGGGAGGGTGATGATTGGGGGATTGGCGGGGGGGCAGGGGGGGGATGGTGAGGTTTGGGGTGGCGGTGGAGCGGGGGGGGGGGGGGAGGAGGGGGGGGCGGCGGGGGGTGCGGATTGGGGGGGGGGGGGGGGGTGTGGAATGCGGGGGGGTTGGGGGGGGGGGGGCGGGGGGGGGGGGGGTGAGGGGGGATGGGGGTGGGTGGGAGGATGGAGGGGTCGGGTGAGGGGGAGGGGGGGGGGGGGAAGATTAAAAAAAAAAAAAAAAAAAAAAGAAAAAACGGTGAAAAAAAAAAAAAAAAAAAAAAAAAAAAAAGGAAAAAAAAAAAAAAAAAAAATTTCACAAAAATAGCAACACTCCCCATTTGAACGTTTTCTTTGATAAGAACATGACATTGTGCAAATTTTCAATTGTGAAGAAAAGAAAAGTACTGGATTGAATTCTCTTGAGAACCCGTGTTCAGAGATGACAAGAATGTCCGGCTTCTACTCGTTTACACATAAGTGTTCAACTCGTCCCCGTTTATTTGTGGCAGAAGCTGAGTTATTCAAGATGAACAATTTTGGAATTTTTTTGATGAAAAATTTTTGAATTTGTTCTTTTGGAAATTTTTTAGAATTTTGCAAGTAAATGGTTTTTTGATTCAAATGATGAAGGCCGGGCCTGATACCCTAATCATTTTTGCACTGTTCCATTACTAGCAGTTTTTTTGAAACAGTCTTCATCGAAGAGTTCAGGATGTCCCGAGTAGTTGATGGCTGCGATGTCCCGATTGACAGCCCCCCTCGGCATAGGTGCAGTAGGGCAGGTGACGGGGTCCGGGTCCGGTGTTGGCAGAGGGTATATGGAAACGGATAGGCCGCAGGTACTGCAGTGACGCGACGACCGGGGCCGAGGCATCATACCGGCGATCCTTGAAAGTATAAGGGCGGCCAGCAGTTGTTGCCACTTGCTCGCAGGTGGGAGGCCGTGTCGTGCTGGGGTGAAGTGGCTGCGATCCATGTTGGTGATATCCGAGCATTTTCCGCCGCGCCCATGGTAACGGATACACAGATCGGAAATATAATATTGCGAGAGCCATGGTATGTGTGAACTGGGATAGTCAGAGAGTGCTCGGGTCGTGCTCGTAGGTAGCAGCGACAAACACCAGGAGCGCGGAGAACGGACGAACACAGTCTTCACAATTTTCTCCAGTTTGATGAAGATGATGTCCTGCTTCAGCAGCCACGGTCATTTGTCCCGGTGGGCCAGGCAGTACAAAACAGTGGTCGTGGAGGATGGACCGAGGGCCGGGGTTACCCACTCAAGAGACCCGCCGCCAGGCTTGCAGATAGCGTTTACGTTTTTGAAAACAGGGACCCACAGCCTGACCGGGCAGTGTACAGGGGATGCTATGTCGATAAGGCTATCACATGATCTCTGGTGATTTCAATTAAATCGGTTCAGCCAATTGAGAGCATCACCTGATTCCACGGCCGTAGATTAAGTCCATAGTGCAACCCGACTCAGCTTATTGATTATTTATACATAAGTTACAAATAAAACAACCAAAATTATTCAATATAAAACTGTAAGGACTTAGAAGGACTAGAACAGTTTTAGATTTAGGGCTAAACAGATCAAACAAGGCAAGATAATAAAATTCCCGGTTCCTGTGAACATAACTCTGTACACGACCATAACACTAAAAGAAACTATATCAAACTAAAGGATAAAATCGTCTATTAAGTTAAATAAATGTATTAACATTGTTTATAAAACATTTAACAAATATATGTTTATAAATTTAACATTCATAATGTTACGAATACAAATACAAGAGCATATATACTAAATACTAAACATTATATGTTTGGGATTTAAATTAACTCCATGTGACATTTATGATGATGTTCCAAATAGTTCCTTATAAATTCAAAAACTGTTTAAAGCATAGAAGACCATCCCCAAGCAGATATTCCTCACCGTATGAGGCTCTTTCAGTAACCCGAAAAACATCCTACAGAATTACTACACTGAAGTACGGCTTCAATAAGAGAACCTCAAATATTCTCTAAGTCTATAAATATTGATCTCCCACCAAAGAGTTTAATCAGACGTTCCACCAAGAAATACGCAAATGATGGGCTAAATGAACTCAAAAAGATTTGTATGGACTCTAATACAGAAAGAAATCATCAGTATATATATACTGCCTATATATATATATATATATATATATATATATAGAGGCTAACATCTTTTGTCAGAAGCAAACAATAAAAACAAACAAAACACGTTTGCGTATGAAATCTTAACTGTTGGTGTTCATGTAACCGCAACCCCTTATTTAAACAGTTTTAAAACACAACATACCAATAACAAAATACCATTATTAATAAAATATCAGTGGGATTACATGAGAAAAAACTGTTTTTATTAAAAAGGGATTTTGAACTTTATATAAATTCCATTAAAATGAATTTAAATATGGACACGGATGTCAAGAAAAGAAAGCTTACAAATTGTATTGAATTTCCCCTCAAAAATCATAATCTGAAATGGAGTTATGTCAATACAAATAGTGAAGAGAAGCTTTCAAAAAGAAATATATACCACTTAATATATACCATTCAACTAGACATAGTAGGTGCTGTATCAAGTTTAAATGCAAATATTTAAAAAAGAATTTATTTAAAGTGACATAGTGGAACTTGTTATTATTTTACATGGCAATAATGAATCTAATATTTATGATATTACTCAAATCTTCAGAAGATTAATCCACTCTGTAACGCAACTCTCAGAAAACTAATTTATACTTTATGAGGTATACTCCAACTTCCGTAAGATCCGTATTAGACACTGTACTCTTACATACTGCTTTCCAATCTACTTATACAAGATTTATCTTTAAATGTAATACTCACAGTTTTGAAATTGATGGATCAACCATATAATTCTAAATATACAGCCCTGAGTGTAGTTTTTATTCCAGAAATAAAAAGTTATTGTATGTATAAACCCAAATAAAAAATACTTTCAAATAGTTAATTTAAACTATGTAATCATTTTCATTATCAATTTAGTCTACTTAAATATTTTCATTTATAATTGCATAACGTCTGAGCTCATAAAACATTATTGAAACATATTTTCAAACGATTTCTTCAAGTGATGTGAGGGTTTTAGTAATAAAACCCTTTTTTATGTGGGATACAATTCAGACAAAATGATACAAAAACTGAATTTCCTAGGTGAATTGATAACTAACCCATTGTATTTTCTATATTCAAAGGTCCCAAAGGACTTGGGGGCATCCCAAAGGGTTGGTTTGTGTTATCTAATAAATTCTTTAAGGGGAAAAATTCAACTTTAAAAATAAAAACAAATCGTTTTCATACAAGAGAAAAGTGAAACTTAAATCTGATATCTGTATTAACCCTAACATTTCATCAAACCCAGCCTTCCAACGTATTCACGGATTCCAACGGATCAAAATTATTCAAATCTCACAAATAGTGTAAATAAATTATTGAATACCATACACAATAGTTTACTTTTAAAAATGATTTCTACTACATTTCCGTCTTCAACTTATTTATTTTAAGATTAGTCATTCTTATAAATATTTTTAAAATTACTAAAGAAAAATCAACATCTGAGAGTTATAGATTCAGATACAAGACGTCCATCATTTCTGTGAGATATTTTCCTTAGTAGTTTTTTATTACAAAACTCTCTTTAAACACTTAATTGTACCCATTGGTACAGTATATGACTGAATCTACTCAATTCCTTTGTCCGTAATAAACTAATTTTTGTTCTAAATGTTCGTTCTCAAAATACTTACTCTACAAAGATTACAGTACTGTATTTCAGTTTATCAAGTACTCAATAAGTGTTTCTAAGAACAAATCGTATCTCTTATTTAATTGAAACTATTTTACACTTACTCATGTATATATCATACAGCTTTAAGTTTAAAATGCACTGATCAAAAAGCAATAATGACTGAGGACAAAACGAGAAAACTGTGGGTCGTATATCTGTGAATACTGATGAATAGTGCTAATAGACTCAGTAAAACATTTAGAAGAGAGGTGAAGAGGGAAGAAAATGTATTGTCTGCACTGTATTAACAACCAGAGAATTAAGCGCAAATGGCGCAAGCAAAGATGTAAAGTTTCTCATAAACATTTATCACGAATGTTGAAAGTAAACAAAAGACAATAGCAACTTAGATTCAACTTGTCTTCCTAATGAAATGCTTGCCAACGTTGTCGCTGGGGTTTTCTTGTGTTTGTGTATTACCAACTATAAGAAAAGAGCACACTGAACTATTTGGTTTATTTTCAGAGGAACTTGGTCGTTTATTAAAAAGACTCAGTAATTACCTTTCTGGCTCATCACTTAGTTCCTCATTCTAAAGTTGTAATGAGTGATATCCAAAAGGAATTTTTAATTCATTAAATCTTTTACTGGCTTCGTCTGTGTCAGTAGTAGCTGCATCGCTGCACTTCTGTATTATTAACACATCGTACGAGTTTAATTAATAGCATGTAAATTGATTAACATTATAAAGAGTATATAACAAATTCTTAATACAAATTTCATGAAAGTATATAGTAAAAATCGTTTTAATGTACTAACTCAAAATTAAAATATTTAATATTTTTAAATCAATGTTCAAAAATTGTTGTTCAGCATTTATCACCACTTCCAATTTTCTCCTTCTGCAAAAAATTGCGACCTGTTTTGGGTTAAAAAATTAAGGTTAATCAATAAGAGTCTGAATACTCCGTGTTTTGATGTTTTAAGTTTAAACAGTTATATATTGTATAACTTAACCAAATTTAATTCTTTACGGCATAACTGAATCAGTGAAATTAACCGTCCATGCTCCAAATTATCTTACAAATGTTCGGGCAGTTATGTAGGTGCAACTCTCAAGAGAGAAATCAATTTAAAGAGAATGTAACAGACTTGTAAGAATAGCTTTATGGGATAGATCTTACGGAAGTTTGAGTGGTTCTGTCAGAATAACTTTCAATGATATTTATCTTACAGCGTTTAGAAAGTTTCTGTAAATATAATCCAATATCACTACTGTGGTTCATAGATTTTACAGAAAATTTATCAATCACGTAATAATAACACTCAAGGATTAAATTGACTCTGAAACAGGAAGGGTGATTTTATTCTACAATTGTGTGTTTTTATCTCCGTGAATTTAATCGATTCCATTAAAATAGCTCTCTGAAATAAATTTATCTTACGTAGTTATTATCACCAGGAAAATAAAATGTATGTCCTTAAAGATATGTACTTGCAATATTAAACAATAATTAATACTTCCCATGAACTATATTTAACAGTGCTGTCTATTACATGGCCAGTTATAAAAATAATGTTAATTCTGAAACTGTGGTAATTAAGTCATGAATATATTTGATGAGCTAAATTATATTGCTCGTATAAAAGTAATGAAAAATAATTAGGTAAATCACTTATTTATCGTTATATTTATGATAAAAAAACTAAATAATGATAGTAAATTTAAAGCTCACAAAATATTTTACTTTATCAATGCATTCTAGCTACTTGAAGATGTATGCTAAGGAGCCCACATTGTTTAAGCACCGCTTTGCTCGGTTAATAGCTGGTCTCACTGCGATTCTCTGCGGGTTTCAGTTAGGAGACGTGTAAAGCATTAATTAAACATGTAGCAAAGGTTAATTGCAAAGGCTCTTTGTCTCACTCCTGCATGGCTCCTTTTGTAACTCTCTGTTAAAACTCTTGTCCAAAATGAAACTACTTTATATTCATTTAATTATTTGATCGTATTTTACGATATTTTAAAGTACATAATAGTGATAATAATAATAATAATAATAATAATTTAAAACCGTTTTACTTTTTAATTTTGTTATTTTATTTGATAACATATTTTTTATTACAAGTGTTTTATTTGTATGCTAGTTCTTTTAAGGGTATGTGTTGGTAAAATGAAAGGTTAACATTTATACATTGTGATAATTAATGTATAATAGTATATACATATATATATATATATATATATATATATATATATATATATATATATATATATATATGTATATATATTTAATGTGTAACAGATTATGTGTAATTATTGCAATTTATTTATTGTGCTGTGTTTTAGTTGAACAAATTTTTAATATTTTTATCAGAAATTTAATGTTAACATTATTGGTTTAAAATAATTCCATCCCATCAGACACACCTCACTTTCTCAAGCAGAGATTTACTATTTCCTTTTGAGGCGTCATTAAAAAGGTCTCCCAATCACCGAATAAAATACAAAATCAAACCTACTTTGAGTTTAGTGTAACATTTAGAAAACTTAAATGTTTCTGTGAATCCTTGTATTCTTGGAAAATATGTATTCAGGGTAAGATTTGTATGGAACTTAAGAACACAAAGCCAATTATTTTTCTGAACTGAATGTAAACGCAAATAAACAGACAAATATTAAAACAAGGATTTAAAGATAAAAATGTATTGTTAAAAATACTTTTTTAAATGGACGTGAAATATTAGACAGACAAACATAGAACCAATGCTTCAAGGACATACCTTAATAACAATTTTGTATCAACTTAATGTGAACAAAGTCTGATATAAAATTAAAGTTTTATGTACATCCATTGATTTAAATTTTTTTTCTTAACTGGATATGAGTACATTCAAATAGGCAGGTATGAAATTAAAGATCCAAGGATATGCATTGATAAAACGCTTTTCTTTATTCTAACATATTAGAATATTTTACAAAATATTGGCTCCCTATTTTAGAACCACTCTGTATTATGGTTATATTTGAGAACGATACTCATGATGCCCCTAAGAAGCGGAGTCTTTAGGCCTTCTTTCCAGGAACTCTTCGATCTCAGATTATCATGTTCAATTCTAAACAATAGTACACGGTGAAATGACATTCGAATATGAATGTGGTTCACAATTGTTGGAAATAATAGCAAGTCTGACCGAATTGTTTCCAATACATCTATTCCCACTTTTGTTGCGAAACAAATTTCAGAACCTCCAACTTGATATTCATGTATTGACATTTACTCGCACGCTACCTTAGTGCAAATGTAATTGTTTTGAGTTCTCGTCGGTTTCAAAAAACTGAGCTCCTGTGTTACGTTGGTCTGTAAACCTATTAGCCTTTGGATAAGCCGTGTCACGTACATTGCGATATATGGGTACATAGTGTTCAGTAGGAAACATGCACTGCGCTAGAAATATACACATTACTCTTGTAAATACTTATTTTAACTTTTGCTCTAAATTAGACAGACTGTATCTAATTCTGACCTGGAACTTCAACAGTTTGTCTACAAATTTGCAGGCTGAGTTATATCGCTATGTCCCGTCTACTGGTGAGATTAGAGCAGTTTCCTAATAAATAGTCTTCCTTATTACAAAATGTTAGTTACCCAGCTTCTTTTGACTTTCCTGCCTTAAGCAAAAAAAGGAAAATACATATTTAGTAATAATGGTTACTCTAAAAAACTGGTACATATATCTCCCCAATTTAAAACCTTAATAGCGGTAGTAAATGTAGGTGGGTAATAAAGGAATAACCTTAGGTACCCGAAGATAAAGGCCCAATCTCACCAAGAACTCCAAGCTCTGAGTCGACCAAACCAACGCAACGCCAAGTAATCGTTCACAAAGAGAAGCCTACACCAGTTGCCTCGACGTTTCAGTTCTGAAACAGAACAAGAGTACCTTTTTCTTAATACGTCCACTTTTGGATCATCCCATTTGTCATTTCAGTGTCAAATTGAAACAAATTAACACGTATTTACCAAACCATATTATGATTACCCGTTCATCTTCTGTGCCGAACTACTTATCCAATGCCATAGTCCATCCAGCATCAACAAAGCTGCATTTAGCGCATTAAGCAACAGGAATAATATGTTACCATACATCCATAGGTAACAAAAAGCCTTCAAATATTTAATAGCATGTCAAGAAGAAAAGTATGGAATATTTGCAGAATATTTGATTGAGGAGTGAAAATATAATCAGTATGCAGGTTACTACGCTGATAATACAAAACATGTATCAAACATTATCTCCTATAGGTATTGCGGGTCTACATACCACTTAAAAAGCTTACGGGTATATAGCTTACGTTATTTTGGTGTCAACGGAAAGTTTGGCAAATGATATAAACATAAACAGCATTATTATCTACACATAAATTACTAAATTGTGTTAAATTAGTTGTATGCAAATAAAATGAACGAGGTGAATTACGGACGCAACAGGAAAACCTACAGCAGTTAGTTTAAATAATGGACAGTAATATTTGGGGAAATTAACTCATACTGTTTATACTCATCTCCTACGTAAACAGATTTTCAAAACTGTTAACAATATATCTTGTGTTTAGCTGGTAGTCAAGCTTTGATCATATTGTTATTAAATAGAATACAGGCTCTCTAAATTATTATTTGGTAGTGCAGATCCTCTGAATTTTACGGATAAATCAACCCCTAAAATTTGTACTTCACTTTTAGTCACAGGAGAGCCTCTCAAGATTTTGGTAGTAATCAAAAGCCAGAAGATGTATTTAAAAACCCAACGATAGCGTATCAAGGATATCGGTGATAACCAAATCCTTACGTTTTATGCTGTGTTCAGCCTCGGCAGTGGTCTCTGGATTTCGGCGAGAAAATACCTATCGTGGTATTTTACATTTATCTATAATTTATGATTTCCACAGGCCAGTCTCTCGATCGTTTTTTGGTTCATTCCTCTAGCAGTTATAAGTGTTATACAGCTATTTATAATTCTATTTCAAGTTAATATTGGTAATGGAACTTGCATTCTTATTTTTATGGTTTCCAATGTAAGCCGAGAAGCTTGTTATTTTGAAAACTGGCCGAATAAAACCAACAACGCATAGTTCCCGAAAGAACTAGCTGTTTTTCTGAACGTGAATACCGTCAGTTCTTTGTCAGAGTGTTATTGTTAATACAACAATGTTTCTAAATAAAGCAAAGCCGGTTTTGGTAAGGCTCCAGCTCATTTACCTTCCCTTGTACAATAATATAACAGTAACAACATAAAGCGTCATCAACAGACACATCTGAGCTTCCTTCTTACAATCAAATCCAACACCATCCAGACCATTGTAGTTTTTTCCTATGACCCTGGCGTGATTCCATGCTCACATACTGAGTTATTTATTCTTAATAACTAATTAATATAGCAAATTAATTCTTGTAGGGAATTCTTCCCCTCCTCCAACGGATTTCTTCACAGTACGGGCATCGGTCTCTGACAGTCGGCGTTCAATAATTATTCAATATTAAGAAAACAAATTTGCTATATTTTTCTTGAATACTTTACGTTGAGTCCGTAATATTTCTGAAGATAAAAATGCCTCAAATGTTTACTATCGTTGGAAACTATTGTAAACATAATGATCTCGAAATTGGTATGAATAAGTTCTAACTCGCTGATACATATGTACAATCAGCTCAAATAAAGAGTTGCTTGAGCTCGTATGTATGTTCCTCGGATCAATATTTTCTTTATTGTTTCCTGGTATAACTGGTTCATACTGCAATATGTGGAAATATTTTAACAAAAACATCAGATCACTAGGTTTCCACAAAATAAAAATACATTTTATACTACGGCTTGAAGTTTTATAACTAGTGTTTTACAATTTACTAGGTTTAAAACATTGTGTTTAACCTACGTTTGGTTAAAAGGAAAACGTTTATAATGCGTTTAGAATCTTTTAAATAGCTGCTGTTCTTAACCTTATACTCATGGAGGGATTTCGAAAATTGTCAAGGCTGCAATTACGATTACAATTAAATAAGATAACCAGAAAGTAAACAGAGGACTAGATATGTCAACACTAATAACAACAAAAAGGCGAATATCATCGGTAATAAATTAAGCAGTTAAATGCAAGCAAATTATATTACTTCTTGTAACAACGAACCAAAAATGGAGTACAGAAATATTTTCATCAGTCGTCCATAACTACAACACACAAAACCTTTACTCTGTACCAAAAGAAGGCTCCAAAAAACAAAAAGCGTAATTAATCGAGTTGTTGTTCTTTCATACATACTGTAGATCACCGTGAATGTTATAGTAAGAATCAATCGTTGCTTTGTATATAATCAAACTAAATTAAATGTATTATCAACAATTCAAGCCAAAGTAATAAAATCTATTAAACTTATTTACGTAACAAAAAGAAGAACAAACTACATATTGCCCGTTTAAAATAAACGATAAAAACATCCTGATTCAAGCAAAGAAAGAATATCGTCATAAAATTTAAATTTGCAGAAAAAGCAGTTGGTAACGGTGGCTGGTTATGCTTAGCAACTGATGGCAGGCTGCTCTTTAACGTCTGGGTATACGCCAACAGCTCCAGATTAAAATAAAATATAGCGGGAAACCTGCCGGCAATTAATCCCTTTTCATTTAACTAATTGCCAATGTGTCCTCAAAAATTTATTGTATATACTTGAAATCCTCTTTACAAATACGATATCACACTTGTTTGACTGTAAGTTTGTATAAAAACTACAAAAAACCTATGATCAGTTACCTCATACAGCTCAGAAATATTCTAATTTAATTATTGAGTGCTCATTTTGAAGTAGCAACAATTTGACATGCACAGCTATAATAATGTTCTGTGAAAATATGGATATTCATATTTGTTTGCAGAATAAATACATAATTATTATTTCTCACTGTAATATACTTTATACCTCGTGTTTTCTTGTGTGAATATTAGTTTTTTTTAAAACACAGACGTATTTCTTTGAATAAATAATAATAATAATAATAATAATAATAAAAGTGATAACAAATATTTGTATACCGATGAATTTTAACCAAAAAGCCGAATTTTAATAAATACTTCCTTAAATCATATATATATTTATCGAGAGAATATTAATCATATTATATGATTTAAGGAAGTATTTATTAAAACTCGACTTTTTGGTTAAAATTCATCGGTATACAAATATTTGTTATCACTTTTATTATTATTATTATTTATTCAAAGAAATACGTCTGTGTTTAAAAAACTAATATTTATACAAAAAAACACGAGGTATAAAGTATATTACAGTGATATATAATAATTATGTATTTATTCTGCAAAAATTGATGAATGTCCATATTTTCCCAGAAAATTATTATAGCTGTGCATGTCAAATTGTTCCTTTATATATACATGTCTTGAGATGAGTACATTTTGTTTTTTATTTTACTCATAACTTATCGTTGAAAGTTTGGAAATGCAATAGAGTACAAAATAGTGAGTAGGGCATTCTTTGATTAATTTTGTATAAAGTCGCTGCAGCAATTACTAGAGGAAACCAATGCCAAACATGTCACTACAGTCATGAATAATCATAACATGACATCTGCATGAATAAATGATGACAATAGAGTCATCTCTACGTTGCTGTATACCAGGGAATAGTGGATTGTGTTGCCTTGTGGGGTGGACAATGGAGCCTTGAATACACGACAATTCCCCTCTGAAAGCCGAACACTAGGCAGCACATGTGATACTGTGTTGTGATTGCGATGTTTGAAAATCGCAAAGCATTTGAATCTGAAATCAGCATATCGACAGTACTGCAAATCCAATAGTTTAAAACTCAAGAAATATTCATTATAACATCTGGCTGTATGCTTGAAAAATAAATAAATATTTCTTTCTGGCTGGCAATTCGTTCATTTTAGTTTACAAATAGATATACAGAGCGCAACTTTATAATTATTTGGAGGCATTAAAGTGTAATTTATGGAGTCTGTTTTGAAATAACTTATATAATTTTACAAATACAAGTTATGGGAGAGTAATGTGATATCAAATTAAGGTCTGGATGAGTTTAGTGGTGTACAGAGCCCAATATAAGTAGAGTAGTATTAGTGAGTAGAGTAGTATCGAGGTGGATACTAAGAATATAAAAATCATATTTTTTGCTTAGTTTTCCGGATAAGACAATAAATTAGAAAATATAATATTCTACATTTTTACGTAATACTGCTACCAAACTAAATAGTATTCGTACTCAAAAATAAATATTTACAATAGGAAAACAATATTTGTAAGTAATTTTATTTTCACAACGTTTCCATTAGTTCAGTTAAAATGATCTCAATTTAACCATTCAATTTAATTAGTACTCAAATTAAACGTAAATACAGAAAATGTCTGTGCTTCATAATTATTTCAGTAAAAACAAACATACAAACTGTAAGCATTGTATAAGAGTCTTATACAATATTTATTAGGTTTACATAACTGTGATATAATGGCAACATTGTTGTATTACATGATAGTGTTCCATTTTATTACGAAATCAACAATTTATGAACATGATGTAAAATTGTAAGAATTAAATTAATTACATAAATGTTAACTAAGCACAGGTGTGGTATATATATTTATATACATATTTCAAGTATACAGTAATATAATGATTATTTTGAACCGTTTCAGATTCAGGAGAAACAGACTGCCTATTTGAAAACGTTAAATCCCCTCACTCATTTCCAACATAATCCTTACCATACCAGTCTCATACTGTAACTTATATTTAGTGACAAAATTTTACGAAAAGCTGCATAGAATCGTAAATGTTGATGAAATTCAAATGATATCTCTGGAACATTTTTTGCACACTACGCTCAGCTTATACATTTTTACCGTTATTAAAAAATGTATTTTGAAGAGAGGTCATTTTATGTTATCCATCAAAATATTTGAGATCCTTTTAGAGTTGTCATCCATATTGGCTAAGATTTGATGTTCTCTTAACAATTACTTAATTTTTAACCTCCCAAATACGTATTTTCCCTTATGTGATTATTTTAAATTAAATATTCTCTATAATGATCACAAAAATCCGTTTCCATATCTTTACATATGTTAGAATCCTTCTTCAAAACAATTTTAAATCACAGTAAAACTTTGAAAAACTATAATTTAAAGGTTATTTTATAAGCTAATAAATATTAAAACACCACTTTCAATCAGAGGAAACTGTTATTGAAATTATAGGTTATATATTAAAATACTGAAACATTCCGTAATTTTACCAAGGAATAACGAATTGAAGTTTAGTTTATAACCTAATTATTATTACAACACCCCTTAAATGAACTGTATGATTATTATTGGAGAGTTAATAATTCGTAAATTAGTTAAGAAATTATAATGTAAGTATTACGTTATGGATTTTTGTCTGTCATTGCTTGTTTTCATTACTATTCATTACTTTGTATTTATAAAATAAGTTTTACCCCTGTAACTAATTCTGAACTATTGCTTCAGAGTCCGTCTACTAAATAAAAATTTTTGTTTCTTGAAGCTTATAATAATATAAGTAGCCAAAATCTACTGATTATTTTTTTAAACAACCATGAAAAGCCAAAAACACAATTATAATCTTACGCCATTTAAGAATGAAAAAATTTAATCAGATAAAATTATGGGTTGATTTTATATAATGGCGAATTGTAACACACTACAAAATAAAATAAATTATCAAGTATATTAAAATGTTAAAAATCAGGTTTCAAATACGTGTTGACAGGAACTGTTTAATGTAGAAAGAAAGAGACCAAATGTAGGGATAGCTTATTATCCTTGGAATCATTTTTAATATTTTAGTAATTACTTCAAACTATTATAACTGAATTTAAAGTATTCGTGTTACAATATCGATGTACGAGTGGAAAACCTTTGATAAAGGTAATACAAGTGCTACTGTGAGTTGGTCAATCCATACGATTTCCAGAATACCAAATTCCTGGTTCATGTTTCCTGAATTTAACTCATTAATGAATATTCGTTTGAGATTGCGCCAAACAACAACACATACTACATTCAAAACTACTCAGTTGGCCCACATACTTATTTCTCAATATTTGGTAAAAATAATCCTTCCCGCGCATGCTTCTATCAAGTCAGTGATTTGAAAATAGTTGTTTTAAACGTTTTAAAGTGAAAACCGACAATCTAGTACATACAAAATTTATAAATAATACTGTAATTGTATTTGTGAAAAGATTAACGGCACGAATATATTATTTTAGTTCTAATATGTTATTCTATTTTCCAGAATATTAAATTATCTGAAAGTATGAAATTTTTTATATTTGTAAGTATACCATGATACATGAAATAGTATTAATGTCTATATACGATGTATTTTACAAGTATAAATTACAAAGGGTTTTTTTCGACCCATTTCAAATTTTATACGGTTTTTTCTCTCTTATAGTATTCTCATTTCATAAAATGTTCAGTCGCTTGGAAATCAAATGTTCCACAAAATCAGGAAGAAAGTAAGCGTATAATTGTCAAAAAGACGAATTGGCAATTAGGTAAATGGGTGGGAAGTAACAGCTGACACGTTTGCTGCTATCTTTTAATTTAATCTGGACCTGTTGGCAAGTACCCAAGCGTGGCGGATTGCAACCTTCTCGGATAATGGTGTGCAACCGTCCTGTCTGTAACCCACCAGTCAACGTCAATCTGCTGCAGTAGTGGGTACAGTTGTTTTATACAATCCTTTGACATGAATTGATGAGAATGAATAGTATGTTATCGAAGATAGTTTTAGTAAAATTTATTTAGCTTCTGATCCCCGGAAGGCTTTAATTATAAGGATTTAGAATAGTATATCAGACGCATTTACATAAGCACATTGTCCACATCCAATAAATAGGTTAATCAATCCAATTTCAATATACAAATATTTGTTATCACTTTTAATATTATTATTATTATTCAAAGAAATACGTCTGTGTTTAAAAAAACTAATATTTATACAAAAAAAACACGAGGTATAAAGTAATATTACAGTGATATATAATAAATTATGTATTTATTCTGCAAAAATTGATGAATGTCCATATTTTCCCAGAAAATTATTATAGCTGTGCATGTCAAATTGTTCCTTTTATATATACATGTCTTGAGATTGAGTACATTTTGTTTTTTATTTTACTCATAACTTATCGTTGAAAGTTTGGAAATGCAATAGAGTACAAAATAGTGAGTAGGGCATTCTTTGATTAATTTTGTATAAAGTCGCTGCAGCAATTACTAGAGGAAACCAATGCCAAACATGTCACTACAGTCATGAATAATCATAACATGACATCTGCATGAATAAATGATGACAATAGAGTCATCTCTACGTTGCTGTATACCAGGAATAGTGGATTGTGTTGCCCTTGTGGGGTGGACAATGGAGCCTTGAATACACGACAATTCCCCTCTGAAAGCCGAACACTAGGCAGCACATGTGATACTGTGTTGTGATTGCGATGTTTGAAAATCGCAAAGCATTTGAATCTGAAATCAGCATATCGACAGTAGTACAAATCCAATAGTTTAAAACTCAAGATATATTCATTATAACATCTGGCTGTATGCTTGAAAAATAAATAAATATTTCTTTCTGGCTGGCAATTCGTTCATTTTAGTTTACAAATAGATATACAGAGCGCAACTTTATAATTATTTGGAGGCATAAAAGTGTAATTTATGGAGTCTGTTTTGAAATAACTTATATAATTTTACAAATAAAAGTTATGGGAGAGTAATGTGATATCAAATTAAGGTCTGGATGAGCTTAGTGGTGTACAGAGCCCAATATAAGTAGAGTAGTATTAGTGAGTAGAGTAGTATCGAGGTGGATACAAAGAATATAAAAATCATATTTTTTGCTTAGTTTCCGGGATATAAGACAATAAATTAGAAAATATAATATTCTACATTTTTACGTAATACTGCTACCAAACTAAATAGTATTCGTACTCAAAAATAAATATTTACAATAGGAAAACAATATTTGTAAGTAATTTTATTTTCACAACGTTTCCATTAGCTCAGTTAAAATGATCTCAATTTTAACCATTCAATTTAATTAGTACTCAAATTAAACGTAAATACAGAAAATGTCTGTGCTTCGTAATTATTTCAGTAAAAACAAACATACAAACTGTAAGCATTGTATAAGAGTCTTATACAATATTTATTAGGTTTACATAACTGTGATATAATGGCAACATTGTTGTATTACATGATAGTGTTCCATTTTATTACGAAATCAACAATTTATGAACATGATGTAAAATTGTAAGAATTAAATTAATTACATAAATGTTAACTAAGCACAGGTGTGGTATATATATTTATATACATATTTCAAGTATACAGTAATATAATGATTATTTTGAACCGTTTCAGATTCAGGAGAAACAGACTGCCTATTTTGAAACGTTAAATCCCCTCACTCATTTACAACATAATCCTTACCATACCAGTCTCATACTGTAACTTATATTTAGTGACAAAATTTTACAAAAAGCTGCATAGAATCGTGAATGTTGATGAAATTCAAATGATATCTCTGGAACATTTTTTTGCACACTACGCTCAGCTTATACATTTTTACCGTTATTAAAAAGTTTATTTTTGAAGAGAGGTCATTTAATGTTATCCATCAAAAATATTTGAGATCCTTTTAGAGTTGTCATCCATATTGGCTAAGATTTGATGTTCTCTTAACAATTACTTAATTTTTAACCTCCCAAATACGTATTTTCCCCTTCTGTGATTATTTTAAATTAAATATTCTCTATAAAGATCACAAAAATCCGTTTCCATATCTTTACATATGTTAGAATCCTTCTTCAAAACAATTTTAAATCACAGTAAAACTTTGAAAAACTATAATTTAAAAGGTTATTTTATAAGCTAATAAATATTAAAACACCACTTTCAATCAGAGGAAACTGTTATTGAAATTATAGGTTATATATTAAAATACTGAAACATTCCGTAATTTTACCAAGGAATAACGAATTGAAGTTTAGTTTATAACCTAATTATTATTACAACACCCCTTAAATGAACTGTATGATTATTATTGGAGAGTTAATAATTCGTAAATTAGTATTACGTTATGGATTTTTGTCTGTCATTGCTTGTTTTCATTACTATTCATTACTTTGTATTTATAAAATAAGTTTTACCCCTATAACTAATTCTGAACTATTGCTTCAGAGTCCGTCTACTAAATAAAAATTTTGTTTCTTGAAGCTTATAATAATATAAGTAGCCAAAATCTACTGATTATTTTTTTAAAACAACCATGAAAATCCAAAAACACAATATAATCTTACGCCCATTTAAGAATGAAAAAAAAATTATCAGATAAAACTATGGGTTTATTTTATATAATGGCGAATTGTAACACACTACAAAATAAAATAAATTATCAAGTATATTAAAATGTTAAAAATCAGGTTTCAAATACGTGTTGACAGGAACTGTTTAATGTAGAAAGAAAGAGACCAAATGTAGGGATAGCTTATTATCCTTGGAATCATTTTTAATATTTTAGTAAATTACTTTAAACTATTATAACTGAATTTAAATTATTCGTGTTACAATATCGATGTACGAGTGGAAAACCTTTGATAAAGGTAATACAAGTGCTACTGTGAGTTGGTCAATCCATAACGATTTCCAGAATACCAAATTTCCTGGTTCATGTTTCCTGAATTTAACTCGTTAATGAATATTCGTTTGAGATTGCGCCAAACAACAACACATACTACATTCAAAACTACTCAGTTGGCCCACATACTTATTTCTCAATATTTGGTAAAAATAATCCTTCCCGCATGCTTCTATCAAGTCAGTGATTTGAAAATAGTTGTTTTAAAACGTTTTAAAGTGAAAACCGACAATCTAGTACATACAAAATTTATAAATAATACTGTAATTGTATTTGGGAAAAATATTAACGGCACGAATATATTATTTTAGTTCTAATATGTTATTCTATTTTACAGAATATTAAATTATCTGAAAGTATGAAATTTTTATATTTTATATTTGTAAGTATACCATGATACATGAAATAGCATTAATGTCTATATACGATGTATTTACAACTATAAATTACAAAGGGTTTTTTTCGATTCATTTCTAATTTTATACGGTTTTTTTCTCTTATAGTATTCTCATTTCATAAAATGTTCAGTCGCTTGGAAATCAAATGTTCCACAAAATCAGGAAGAAAGTAAGCGTATAAATTGTCAAAAAGACGAATTGGCAATTAGGTAAATGGGTGGGAAGTAACAGCTGACACGTTTTGCTGCTATCTTTTAATTTAATCTGGACCTGTTGGCAAGTACCCAAGCGTGGCGGATTGCAACCTTCTCGGATAATGGTGTGCAACCGTCCTGTCTGGTAACCCACCAGTCAACGTCAATCTGCTGCAGTAGTGGTACAGTTGTTTTATACAATCCTTTGACATGAATTGATGAGAATGAATAGTATGTTATCGAAGATAGTTTTAGTAAAATTTATTTAGCTTCTGATCCCCGGAAGGCTTTAATTATAAGGATTTAGAATAGTATATCAGACGCATTTACATAAGCACATTGTCACATCCAATAAATAGGTTAATCAATCCAATTTCAATATACAAATATTTGTTATCACTTTTTATTATTATTATTATTTATTCAAAGAAATACGTCTGTGTTTAAAAAAACTAATATTTATACAAAAAAAAACACGAGGTATAAAGTATATTACAGTGATATATAATAATTATGTATTTATTCTGCAAAAAATTGATGAATGTCCATATTTTCCCAGAAAATTATTATAGCTGTGCATGTCAAATTGTTCCTTTATATATACATGTCTTGAGATGAGTACATTTTGTTTTTTATTTTTACTCATAACTTATCGTTGAAAGTTTGGAAATGCAATAGAGTACAAAATAGTGAGTAGGGCATTCTTTGATTAATTTTGTATAAAGTCGCTGCAGCAATTACTAGAGGAAACCAATGCCAAACATGTCACTACAGTCATGAATAATCATAACATGACATCTGCATGAATAAATGATGACAATAGAGTCATCTCTACGTTTGCTGTATACCAGGGAATAGTGGATTGTGTTGCCTTGTGGGGTGGACAATGGAGCCTTGAATACACGACAATTCCCCCTCTGAAAGCCGAACACTAGGCAGCACATGTGATACTGTGTTGTGATTGCGATGTTTGAAAATCGCAAAGCATTTGAATCTGAAATCAGCATATCGACAGTAGTACAAATCCAAATAGTTTAAAACTCAAGAAATATTCATTATAACATCTGGCTGTATGCTTGAAAAATAAATAAATATTTCTTTCTGGCTGGCCAATTCGTTCATTTTAGTTTACAAATAGATATACAGAGCGCAACTTTATAATTATTTTGGAGGCATAAAAGTGTAATTTATGGAGTCTGTTTTGAAATAACTTATATAATTTTACAAATAAAAGTTATGGGAGAGTAATGTGATATCAAATTAAGGTCTGGATGAGCTTAGTGGTGTACAGAGCCCAATATAAGTAGAGTAGTATTAGTGAGTAGAGTAGTATCGAGGTGGATACAAAGAATATAAAAATCATATTTTTTGCTTAGTTTTTCCGGGATAAGACAATAAATTAGAAAATATAATATTCTACATTTTTACGTAATACTGCTACCAAACTAAATAGTATTCGTACTCAAAAATAAATATTTACAATAGGAAAACAATATTTGTAAGTAATTTTATTTTCACAAACGTTTCCATTAGCTCAGTTAAAAATGATCTCAATTTTAACCAATTCAATTTAATTAGTACTCAAATTAAACGTAAATACAGAAAATGTCTGTGCTTCGTAATTATTTCAGTAAAAACAAACATACAAACTGTAAGCATTGCATTGTATAAGAGTCTTATACAATATTTATTAGGTTTACATAACTGTGATATAATGGCAACATTGTTGTATTACATGATAGTGTTCCATTTTATTACGAAATCAACAATTTATGAACATGATGTAAAATTGTAAGAATTAAATTAATTACATAAATGTTAACTAAGCACAGGTGTGGTATATATATTTTATATACATATTTCAAGTATACAGTAATATAATGATTATTTTGAACCGTTTCAGATTCAGGAGAAACAGACTGCCTATTTTGAAACGTTAAATCCCCTCACTCATTTACAACATAATCCTTACCATACCAGTCTCATACTGTAACTTATATTTAGTGACAAAATTTTACAAAAAGCTGCATAGAATCGTGAATGTTGATGAAATTCAAATGATATCTCTGGAACATTTTTTTGCACACTACGCTCGCTCAGCTTATACATTTTTACCGTTATTAAAAAGTTTATTTTGAAGAGAGGTCATTTAATGTTATCCATCAAAATATTTGAGATCCTTTTAGAGTTGTCATCCATATTGGCTAAGATTTGATGTTCTCTTAACAATTACTTAATTTTTAACCTCCCAAATACGTATTTTCCCTTCTGTGATTATTTTAAATTAAATATTCTCTATAAAGATCACAAAAATCCGTTTCCATATCTTTACATATGTTAGAATCCTTCTTCAAAACAATTTTTAAATCACAGTAAAAACTTTGAAAAACTATAATTTTAAAGGTTATTTTATAAGCTAATAAATATTAAAAACACCACTTTCAATCAGAGGAAACTGTTTATTGAAATTATAGGTTATATATTAAAATACTGAAAACATTCCGTAATTTTACCAAGGAATAACGAGTTGAAGTTTAGTTTATAACCTAATTATTATTACAAACACCCCTTAAATGAACTGTATGATTATTATTGGAGAGTTAATAATTCGTAAATTAGTATTACGTTATGGATTTTTGTCTGTCATTGCTTGTTTTCATTACTATTCATTATACTTTGTATTTATAAAATAAGTTTTTAACCCCTATAACTAATTCTGAACTATTGCTTCAGAGTCCGTCTACTAAATAAAAATTTTTGTTTCTTGAAGCTTATAATAATATAAGTAGCCCAAAATCTACTGATTATTTTTTTAAACAACCATGAAAAATCCAAAAAACACAATTATAATCTTACGCCATTTAAGAATGAAAAAAAAAATTATCAGATAAAACTATGGGTTTATTTTATATAATGGCGAATTGTAACACACTACAAAATAAAATAAATTATCAAGTATATTAAAATGTTAAAAATCAGGTTTCAAATACGTGTTGACAGGAACTGTTTAATGTAGAAAGAAAGAGACCAAATGTAGGGATAGCTTATTATCCTTGGAATCATTTTTAATATTTTAGTAATTACTTTAAACTATTATAACTGAATTTAAATTATTCGTGTTACAATATCGATGTACGAGTGGAAAAACCTTTGATAAAGGTAATACAAGTGCTACTGTGAGTTGGTCAATCCATACGATTTCCAGAATACCAAATTCCTGGTTCATGTTTCCTGAATTTAACTCGTTAATGAATATTCGTTTGAGATTGCGCCAAACAACAACACATACTACATTCAAAACTACTCAGTTGGCCCACATACTTATTTCTCAATATTTGGTAAAAATAATCCTTCCCGCATGCTTCTATCAAGTCAGTGATTTTGAAAATAGTTGTTTTAAACGTTTTAAAAGTGAAAACCGACAATCTAGTACATACAAAATTTATAAATAATACTGTAATTGTATTTTGGGAAAATATTAACGGCACGAATATATTATTTTAGTTCTAATATGTTATTCTATTTTACAGAATATTAAATTATCTGAAAGTATGAAATTTTTTATATTTATATTTGTAAGTATACCATGATACATGAAATAGCATTAATGTCTATATACGATGTATTTTACAACTATAAATTACAAAGGGTTTTTTTCGATTCATTTCTAATTTTATACGGTTTTTTCTCTTATAGTATTCTCATTTCATAAAATGTTCAGTCGCTTGGAAATCAAATGTTCCACAAAATCAGGAAGAAAGTAAGCGTATAATTGGTCAAAAAGACGAATTGGCAATTAGGTAAATGGGTGGGAAGTAACAGCTGACACGTTTGCTGCTATCTTTTAATTTAATCTGGACCTGTTGGCAAGTACCCAAGCGTGGCGGATTGCAACCTTCTCGGATAATGGTGTGCAACCGTCCCTGTCTGTAACCCACCAGTCAACGTCAATCTGCTGCTGCAGTAGTGGGTTACAGTTGTTTTATACAATCCTTTGACATGAATTGATGAGAATGAATAGTATGTTATCGAAGATAGTTTTAGTAAAATTTATTTAGCTTCTGATCCCCGGAAGGCTTTAATTTATAAGGATTTAGAATAGTATATCATACGCAATTTACATAAGCACATTGTCACATCCAATAAATAGGTTAATCAATCCAATTTCAAAAAAACCTTTGGGGCTTTATTTTTAATCACCAGAATACTTTTAAATGTGCTCTTGTCATTTGGCATACTTAGAAATAACATTGGAAAGTACAGGCACATATTTCATGTTTGACTATTATTAAAAGGATCTGTGAATGAAATATTGAGACAAGGCAACCATGGAGAAAATTCCCACATGTTTGAAAGAGCATGAAAAACTTCTGTTCCATTATGTTATATAAGCTTACACATAAAATAACAACAATAAACATAGAAAAAATACCTACGTAATTAGATCCGTTTGTAATGTTGGTAAGTGGTAAAGGTGGTAAGTTTGCTAAGCGCAAAATCTGAGTGATCTCTCTCTCTCTCTCTCTCTCTCTCTCTCTCTCTCTCTCTCTCTCTCTCTCTCTCCTCTATTTTTTGTTGTTATATGGTTTCTACTCTTCCTCTCATGTGTTCCACTTTTCTCTCTTCCTCCATTCAAAAGGCAGCTAATTTGCAGCTGAAATTTGCAATGGACCGGGGAACCTAATGGACCCTAAATAAAAGATTTTTTTTCGAGCTCTGTAACGAAGAAGTGTATTAACATTTAGTTAGTTAACAGTTGGATTTTTTATGTTATTACAGAAAATGCAACAGTGGTAGAAGAACTGAGGAGAAGAGAGAGAGAGAGAGAGAGAGAGAGAGAGAGAGAGAGAGAGAGAGAGGAGAGAGAGAGAGACTTTATTTACAGACTTCAAGAATGAAATAGCGTCAATGATAAATTACACACTGTCAAAGAAAACAGTCTCTGCCTTGTTCAGGTCATGTACCTGACCAGGATAAAAACTCGGCAACACTATCAAATGGTCTTTGCTGTAACCAGTCTCTGAGTCGGGACTTCAGTATGTGAGGGCTGGAGCTCTTGATTTGTTCAGGCAGCCGGTTGTAGAGTCTGGCACCAGCGTAGGAAGGTTTTTCTCAAATCTTGAGGTGTTGTGCGTTGAGAGATTAAAATCCCGAGCATGTCTGGTGTGGAGAAGGAATAGAAGACATCATCTTGAAAGATTCAGAATTCGAGATAGAAAGGAGAACAATATGAATTGCAGAAAGATAGAGTTCAAAACGATAAAGGAAGAAGCCGAGTGATACTGTTGAATTTTAAAAAGGAGATCCATTAAGAAACTATGGGATGATCCATTAAGAAATAATAACATTTTTATCGTTTTCATTTCTAAGTGAGCAAAGCAGGGTAGAGAAACGAAGGGGTTTGGTAGAGAGATAATAACCTGATAGAAATTAGGAAACAATCAGTATG
The DNA here is from genome assembly GCF_021130785.1 of Homalodisca vitripennis. NCBI lineage: Eukaryota > Metazoa > Arthropoda > Insecta > Hemiptera > Cicadellidae > Homalodisca > Homalodisca vitripennis. The sequence goes on along the minus strand of NC_060215.1, from coordinate 87,780,560 downwards.
CGGAAACAACCAAAATATAAAGGAAGGATTACAATACAAAAGGTATCAAAATGTAAGGGATCGGTACACAACCCAACACCAAAGCTGGTCATCATCCGCCAAGACGGAAAAGAGTGTGAAGCGGTAAATTAATCAGAAAAAATATTTGAACTAGAAAAATTGGGACTCAAATGCATAAAATGGACTATAACAAACGTCATACTTGAAACAGAAGATTTGGAAGGGTTTGAAAAATTCTGGGTAAGCACATTAAGTGGTGGAATCTTATGTCCGAGTAGGAAACGTACTTAAAAGAAACTTATATTGTACATTTAAATGACAATGTTTGCAGACAAACATTACGTACGAACCGTTACAAGTATATGTGTCAAAGATTAGTAATATGTACGAAAACACTGAAAGAGAGTGAAGTCATGTTGTTCACACTAAACGGAAGTACACACACACACATAATGTACGAATAAGGAGGATGCCAGGACTAAGAGAGAGAGCCATAAACAATTTTTTCATAGACTACGGAGTTTAGGACGTTTTGAATATGCCAAATAAATAAACTTATCCCAGAATCAGTTAGGGAAGGAAAACTGAACAATCAATGCCTGTCAGCGCACTTTGTTTTTATCACAGGTATAGAGCTGTGAAGGAGTTACGAGAATACAAGAAGAAATTTCTTGAAGAAAGATATAATATGTTACGGAAAGAAGCATGAGAAATAAACCTCTATCTTATGCCTGAGATGGAGGTGATTGAAACAAAGGGTTCTGCCTAAGATCTCCCAACCATTTATTCTCTTTCTATAACCGTACAGTTAGCGAGTGAAAATAGGTTTTATCAGAGAAAGATTTTGAAATAGTTAGTGAGACGTATACAATACACGGTACCGCGCCACCACTCTTCGTTAAGCGATTACCCGAGACATATCTACTTAATTTTTAAAAGAAACCTGTATACAGATATCATCTCGCAACACAATATGAATATATACTCGTACAAAGCGAGGATACTCTTTACATGGTACTCCATCTCACATATTATAACCCCATCGGCATTACACTCTCCACTGTGTATAACGACCGATAATAATAAATACCCCAGTATTAAGTAAATTGAAGATTCCTTATATTAGTTAGCGAAGTTAGGAGTAAGGAGCCCTCTCTAACAATTAATCTGGGGGGCAATGGCTTAAAGGTGACTACCAACTGTGAGGGAGGCGGACTGCTTGCAAGGACAGGATCGCTCAGCGGTCACCTAACCAAGCAGCAGCAAGCTCGAAGTTGCTTGTTCCGGTTACCTTACAATTAATAGCCGTTGTACTCACTAGACTACTACGCCATTCGCATTGGTTTAAAGGTGAAAAAATAATAATAATCATATTTTTGTTTTAATAAAACTTCATTATCTTATCGAGAGGTATTTTGACTTTCTTCTTCCGGATAGTTAAGCAATAAGTCGTGACAGACAATTCCATTTTCATAAAAAGTGTATGACGCATATTAATATATAAATTAAGGGGTTGGAGTTATTTTGTATATCGTTTTAGTTTAAAGTATCCTAAAACTGTTCCTTTATTGGTCTTCAAATATTAATTTCTATCTGCAGGAATTCTGTTTCATTAACAATTTAAAAGTTTATACTTATCTAATAATTCCATTATTATTTTATGGATTTCATTAGAGATGATTTCATGTGGTACAATTTATTAAACATGTTGACGCACACACACATAAAGATTACATTTATTCAGACAACTCTTACTAAATTGAAGAGTAAACTTTGACATTAAACAGAGATACTCGTAGCATTAATTAAGAGTTTCGCATTGACGTTTTGATGACATCTAAGATTACAGTAACGAGATACTGAGTTGTATTCAGTAATTGATGTGACCCTTGTATGTAAACGAAAATTGGCAAACTAGGTTTTATGCTGGTCCATTTTCATTAAGGATTTTTTGTGTTCTGATTTTCACTTCAACAATATACCCTATAAGTTTTCTCAAATCTTACATAAGCAAGAAGAATTAGTATTCTTTTGACTGAAACAGTAAACAAAACTTGTACCAATTGCTAGATGTCGAATGGTGTATTTTTTAAAACTGCTAGTCATAACAGTAGTTATAGGTGAACTTTACTAGGAAATAAACCAGTAATTTATTTTATAATACTTAAGCTTTATTCCTATATGTTTACTCTATATAGAATATTGCTTAAAACATAATCTTTGCACTTAAATGGTCTTAAAATTAATTCTAATTCTATTTTATTCACTCCCTCTGAGATGTATAGATCAACAGCAGAGCCAAACTGAAAGTTTTAGTTTTTAATTAAGATACAAATATAATTACATAAGGTTTGTTAAGACAGTTTAATATGCACTAGAATAAAGGTATTAATAGTTTATCTGAATAATTTACTTAAAGCAAACTGTGTATAGTGTAGCATTTAATCTCGTAAGGCAAATTGAATTGCAGTTTTATCATGAAAAATAACGTTACTCAGGATTTAAAATAAACAAAGAAAATGAAAAGAGCAGTTTCCGTACAAATATCTAGTGGAGTGTTCGTTGCTGAAAGATATTTATCACATATTTAACAATGGCCAGACCTCTAGAGCTTGTGTTGTAGCATTTACTGTGATTCCCTTGGGTCCAGGCTGCACACAAGTAAAAGCATTAACTAAACATGTAGCAAAGGTTAATTGTAGGGGTGACTCCTTTGTCTTTCCTTTGCATTTTTAATTATTCTTTTTACTGTCCTTACATTTAAGTCGTGATGTTTTCATTTGCGTACTGAGGATTCGTATATCAATACACTTTTCCATTTTAACATAATTATTTAATTAATCGCATTATAAAATTGTGATTATAAAACTATTTTTAATTACTTGGTGTATATTTTCTGGCTTATAAAAAATTAATATCATTTACAGTTAAATATTTAACACTATTTTGAGAAGTTTCAGGAACAGAACTGTTTCTCCAGTATATCATTGATCGTTACAGGATAAACACAAATAAATCTCAGTGATATTTTTCTATATATTACTATTCTTCCAAATAGCCCAGCAATATATAAATACAACATTGCAATGTTATTTACTTCCTACTCTATTATTCAAGAACTTACTCTTCACAATTATATGCGGTCAGGATAATATGTAACCATTTATAACACTACATTCTCCGAAAGCACAAAACTTCTTGATTAGTTAGAAGTTAGCTCAAAATGTAAAGTCCGTTTTAAGTATTTTAGTAAGTTATAATTAAAGAGCTGGTCCAAAAAACTTTATTTAAAGTTATCTATCTGTGATACTTTCTGATAAAATTCCGATGGTTAAATATATTCTTTATTAAAAACACTGCTAACTTGAAGTTAAAATTTTACAGCGTTGACTGCACTAAGCTACTACGTTTTGCTACCCAATTTCACATTACCAAGCTTCTAGCAGCTGTTCTTTTTCTTAGCTTATGCTTAGATTTTGTAATAATTATCTCTGTATGTTTTGCTGCTATATACTTTAAAGCAAACTTTCTTCTATGTTTCCTCTTTAATGTGTTGCTTTTCTTGGTTGCCATTTAACGAAGAGTATATTGTTCATGACAGAGCTTGTCGTCTTGCTATTTTTATTTGCTACAATTTAACTTTGTATGTAACATATTCACGTTTAGTAGTAGTATTATAATATTGTTTTATGTAACTTATGTAACTTCCTTTCACTGTTAAAATTCTATTTAATAGTAATGCAATATTTACTTTATATTGCACCCAACTTTGTACCTATTGTAATAAATTATGCTACAGAAGGTTATAATAAAACAATCAAAACCAAACCTCTTCAATTTCTTTACAAGTGGTTGACGTAAACACCCACCTCCCTTAAAAGTGTTATGATGTCCGTTAGAAAATGTACTTGTCTCCGCCACGAACAAAAAATCTCGCGAGCTCGGTCCGTAAGTATTAGAGTTGTGTGTAATGCCAGTCATCAAGTGAGAACCTAATAATACATATTATTAATAATATATTGCACAGTAAATAATATAAGTAATTCAGTTCTTATCTTTTTGGTTTATATGATTTAAAGAACCAATGTGGTTTATTTATGATTAACCTCTTCGCGAAGCAGTTCTTTTTATTAACTAATATCTTGGCTTAAACCTAATTAGTCTGGGAATGTTTTAAACAGGTTCGTTCTACCAATATTTCGTGGCCACCAAGTCCTTTTTCTGCAACATCTCGTGATCCTCCTTTGTGAAGCCTAGATATATGGTTATCGAATGAAAAGGAAGTATTTTGATCTGAAAAATTAGTAGTGGAATTTCCGATACTGGAAAATAAGAATTGTTTAGGGTTACGACAATACGACTATGTTTTTTTCATAATAAGTAAATTAGTCAGCGATTCCTCCAAGACATAGACCAAAAATCAGTGCGTTATAATAAATAATTATTATATGCCCTGAAGACTAAGATTATACAGGGTGTTTGAAAAGTATGGGTACGGCTTAATATTTTAAAAACCATAGGAGATAACATCTATAAACTTTGCACAGTGTCATATGGCTATGTAAACTATTTTTTCCTTGCTATTACCATGACATGCACAAAAAATATACAATAAATACCAATGTTTCTTAGTTTTATTTATTGTGTTATAAATTTATGACATAATTTGCTAATTAAAAAAAGTCAGTGAAAACACATTGGTTAGTAGAGTGAAACGCCGCCTACCGCATCAGAATACGACAATCCAGTCAGAAATGGCAGCGCATAATGTACTTCACAATGTGTACCTAAAACAAGCCGCCATTTCTGATTGGATAAACCTCATCTACTAAGTTGAGGTATACCCATGGTTGGGTAATAGCAAGGAATTTTACAACTCACTACTAAGTGAAAATATTAAGCCGTACCCATACTTTTCAAACACACTGTATATTAGTTTACACCTCCTATACTTTGATATAACCTATCTTCTATTACTACCATGTTAATCCATATGTGTATAACCTAATGTTTTGTGGTACTAATAAACTATAAACAATATTTTGTGCTTACCATCAAAGGCAAGTAAACAAACAAAATTCGTCCTTCTTCCATGATTCTTTAAACGGAGATGTATAAAAAAAGGCAATGTATTAAGGCCTATAGGTATATGAAACATTTACACTGACAGGAAGTCAATGCGTGAAGTATTGTTTCCTTAACTAAACAGTCTTTCTGTACTATCCCTCTCACAATCGGAAGATGGTATATTGGATCTAGAGTTACAATAATGTAGAAAAACTGCAATAATAAGTGTTTGATACCTAAATTTTGAAGACATGAAAATAGAAACGTGACTTTTTTTAGAAAAACCCTCTGAATAATGAGATCGATGATTCCTTCTTAGAGGCTTGTAGCAGAATTTAACCGTGGAATTTATGACGATTCTACATGCACTGGGTGTATAATTATGGTACAGTCATGATGTGTTATAATAATGAATGAATACAACTGTTTTCTTTTCTAACACTGTTTTCAAAGTACTCATGTGAATAAAACATATTGCATATTATTAAAAACAAATCCTTGAATTGAACGAAATAAAAATTCATATTTGTATCTCGCCATGCAATTGGAAATTAAAATAGACTTAAGCTTAAGTTTACAATTGGAATAGCTCAACTGTTTCTGCTTGAATCATTTGAATTAATTTTAGTAGAAAGCAAGAAATAATTATTCGGCCAATTTCAAGTCTCACTTTTTAGAAATAAAACTGGTAGCTTTAAGGGAACTGTGATTTGCGAGATCCTCTCGCCGCTGGAGTCGGGGACCTTGTAAAAATATTTGATGTCCCACTTCCAGTGTTTTTGAACCATAAAAGAATCAATGATTATGCATACCTATATTTGGAGAAATTTTGCAATCATCCGGTAGAGATACATGTCGTTAAATCATTGCAGTGAATACACGAACCTGATAGCTGAGTTCGGAATTTGTTAAATATTTATTTTGTCCTCATTCGGTGTGCTGTTGAAAATGCACGTTAACAATAATAAATGAATGATACAGTCAGTAATTATACTAGACGACACTGATGGCATGTTCAAATAGCAGAATCTTGGTGATAGCGGAAGCTGGTGAAATGTATAGCGCCAAGAGTTCTATCCATGTCACATAAACAAGTACTTTTCCCTGGGAATAACAATCATGCAATTATTACTGAGGGCCTACATGATTTTTTCTTGTCGTACTAACCGGGCATATGTATACATTGTGTTTTAGGCTAATGATAACTGATAATTTTCGGTGCAATCTAGGTAGCTTTTATTTGACCAATGACTACATTCCTTCATTTAGTTTCAACAACGAGTGAAACTGACGAGTGTAGCACCCAGGAGCCACTGCTATACATTATCTGATGTACATACTCTCGCCTCACTGACACCTTCATATAACTAAATATTCAATTTAACTTACCTACCGACCCTCCACCTGGTAGCCCCTCCCGCTCCCATAATTCTTATCCCAACACGACACGTCAAACCCAGCCCCAGTACTATATACGATTTATCCTATCTCTTCACATTAATCTATATTTACTCATAATCCATACTATGAACTCCACCAAACTCCGCAAGTTAACTCTCGTTCCCATACCATGCCAACCCATTGCCTGCTTAAAAGACCAATCCAGTCTATTTATCAACCAACTGGAAAAACATTAATAAACCCTGAAGTAAACAACCTAATCAAGAAATCAGAATACAAATGCATTCCTCACCGAAACATCCATGCCCAATCACCACCTGTCCTAATATCCACTGCTATCAGTCAAGTCTCTAAATCTGTGTTTCTCAGCCAAGATCTCTTAACCACCTTAACCTTCACCAAGATACATATCTAAGATAACCGAATCTTTGATATACCTACAAAGACCATGTCATAGCAGCTGTCCGCTGTCAAAAACTTACAGCCCGAACAATCCATTAGGTATTTTGAGAGTCCTGAACTGTCATGAGCCTTTAGCTTAGATATTCCACAAACCTCCAACTCTTTTCACACATATTCTCAATCCTAGTCTTTGACGTTCCCTCTGTCGCCCACCAGTATTTAGAGCCATTATCAAGTATAAGTATAATAACCTCCCATGGCTTAAGCCTAAATCACTAAACCCCGTTATCAACCCTACTATTACCAACTTCATCCTTGTCCATATAGAGGCCCAAAGGGTATACAACAACACTGGTGAAAAGGAGCTCTCAGCAAACATTGTCATCTCCAGCCCCTCTAACCAGAGAAAAAAATCTGTCGGTTTACAGGTGGTCCTGTCGTATACGACCACCACACACCTTACTCTGTTGACATATGTGAAAAATGTTACGACAGCGGGAATATTGTCTGCCATCCACCCCTTGTTGAGTCTTCTGCCCTCAAGCTATGCTACACATCCCCATTGAGTTACCTGCACTTTTATTTATTTTTTTTATTAATGGTGTACTGAAGATTTTGAAACCAAAAGTATAAATATCGGTGTGCACTTTTTTAACATACGACAATAGATGCCGTTATTAATTACTTCAAGTCATCATCGATCTAAACTGTTTTCCTTCTTTTCATACCTAACTTTCTTTGATCAGTTGTTTTAACTAATATTTTAGATGGAATGACGAAATGGACTTTAACCATATAATGTTAAAGAACTGGGGTCTAGATTGTTCACACCGCCACGCTCCTGCAGTTGACGATAGTTATGCAAGTACTCCCCAACACAATGTGGGCTTTTCCAGCTTGCCTCTCGTTGGCAGGAATCTTACACGAATTAAATGATATTAAACTTGGCTTTATTATAAGCGAAGTTATGAGTACAAAGTCCTCTCTTTCACTTAACTCCAATGCCATTTATCGATTTAAAGATGCAATAAAATTTAATTGAATGCATATTAATTAACACGAACCTGAGTTGGAGTATTCCAGACTGTTGCAGGCTTCCTTTGTTGCAAACGTAACTAATTGGCCACCTCAGCTGTCTATTGTGTCCATGGCAGCTATTCGCTGACGCATTAACTTCAAAACTATAGTTTCATATCACTCAAAGTTCGTAATTTTACACTGATGCTAAAAGACAACAATATGCTCTATTTAATAATGATAAATTAATATTATACCACAGAAGGAAAAGCCATGTATTACGAGAATTAATTATAAGCTTATCAATTGACTAACTGGCGTATATTCTTCGCAATAGCTATTGCCTAATTGTTGACAAGTGATATTTTGCTGATTAGTTGCTTTAATGGAAATCTCAATAATTACATAGTCAATAGTTAAATGCATTCGCTATTCCTAATTAATTGGCTAATGTAGAAAGCACCAATGCAGAATCAGCTATTGAAAATTAGAAGAATAAAATTAAATCCCTGGGATGTTCTACTATGAGTCTATTATAATGTATTATAATGAAATTACACCAAACGTAACATAATAATAAACAGCTTATTCGGAATAGAGAGAATGTTTTATTATAGATGTTTATTGTGGAATTGAGAGGATAAATGTTGTATAATATGTAATACATGAGGTGCCCTTACAATTCTTTTTTATTTTGGGTCACGTTCTTTGATTTTTTTTTAACCCACTGTTACATGATACGTTACGTGTTATATAGAGGTTTCAATTTCTAGTTTTTATACTACATCGACTGCAGTTTCGTTGAGTGTATGTTTGAGTTAAAGAGGTTAGAGATGTGTACTTAGGTTAAAGAGGCGATACATTACTTTATCACATACATTACTGTAGTCCAATTTTATAATACTTTTTATAAATTATATTTAGATCTCGTCTAAAGCTTTACTCCATCTTCGTTTCATGTTTCTTGGTTACAAATTCCATAAGTTACAAATTGTTTCTAGAAGTTCATGATGAAAGTGTATTCTAGAAGTGTATTTAGCGTATTGGAAAAAAATTTTAGAACTATATTGAAGTAGTGCTCCTGTGTTCCGATGAGTTAAATACGTAATGCAGATTGTTATCTTACTGGTGATAACAAACCCATCAGCCATTCTGCCTTCTCTGGTGCGCGCAATATGTGTTATACAGTTTAAAGTAAAAGTAAAGATGTATTATTTTACCAGGCGAATTTAGGGCTAAGAAGCCCTCTCTACTCTTAACCTGAAGACCAATGGCTTAAAGGTGACTTTCGAAACACCACCTATGGCCGTGTAGGCGGGTTGCTAGTAAGAAAAGGATTGCTCAGCAGTCACAATCCAAGCAAAGCCACGCTCGATGTTCCAGCCAAGAGTGTGTGGCTGGTTCTTTGCAGATATATTTTATGTTCATTCTCACCTGTCTGGACTAAGTGATATACATGCTTATATTTGACATACAACTTTTTATATTGTCGAGTTAAAATCTGATGAGTTCATCATTATAAATTAATGTAATATATGCTTAATAGTATACTTTTATAATGTTCACATTCGTAGAAGAGTATGGATTCCAACCCATAAACTGTAATGTTCTATTTTTGTAGTATGTAATGATGATAACTGCTCAAAATCCAGTTATCCTTTCAAATCATCTATTGCAAATAACGAAATAATCTTATATTTGTAACAAAACCACTGGTGAAATTTCTGAAGTAAAAAACATATATTTATCTGATGCAGTTTTGACTGTTATTATTAAAATTGTATTTATAAAATAATTTGTAAAATTTAATTCTCACATTCGCTTTGGTTACATTTGGTTTAAAATTGTCATGACGATTGAAGAACCGACTTTTGGTAGAGTTCTCTAGGATTTCATTCAGTTGCACCTAAAATACAGTGCATAATTTAAAACATTAATGCATTTCAGGAGATTGAGAGGATGTGAATGAAAATCAATGGCTGTCATCGTCTCTCCGAAATCCGAGATTTCTTAGCATTATATATATATATATATATGTGTGTGTGTGTGTGTGTGTGTGTGTGTGTGTGTGTGTGTGTGTGTGTGTGTGTGTGTGTGTGTGTGTGTGTGTGTGTGTGTGTGTGTGTGTGTATATATCAGAGGACTCTAGTAACGGTTATAAATATCAGGTACAACATTCTCTACACTCAGACTGTATTGACATAGACACCCGATACAGCTACTGAGTAATAAAGTGATAATGAGTGCAGAGTATCCATATTACGGGTTACTCTCTTAATATGGGTATTTTTTAAAATTAATTTGTAGTTCACTTTATAACCAGTAGGTTGAAAAAATATTAACACGTAAAAAGTTTTTTTTATATATACCAATCAGTATATTGTTACGACAAACAATGTTTTTTTATTATCATAACATTTCAGGCAAGAAGATGTTTTTAGTATTAACATTTACCCAAGTAAAATAAAATAAAATATCATTGTTATACTATTATTTCAATATAATTTAAGGTTGTTAAATAATAAAACTAAATTTGGGATTGATAATATGTTTCAATAGAATTAAGTATACAAATTATGTAACAGTCTGTTGGTGCAGACTGACGGTTATCAATAAGTAAATATTCATAGCTTGTTTCCAATTATTCAAAGTGATCCTGTGAATGCTTATTAGAACTGATTTTAAAATATACTCCATTTAGACTACTCGTAAGATATAGAATGGATGTAATAGTGACAGGTTCAGCCAGACGAAGTGCTCAAAGCTATTGTTACTGAAATAAAACTTTAAGAGCAGTTGAACAGACTAAAAATAAGCTTCCATGAGCCTAGACCTAGGTAAAAGTCATAAACTTATATTTTAAATATATACCTTTATATATTTTATACCAAAGAACAAAGGTTTTTCTCCGTATTTACTTTTATGGGTTGAATTTGGGACAAAATATTTAAGCTAAGCGGACAGAGGAAATATTGAAATTGCGATCACTTTTATATCTTATAATGTCTCTGAGTAAAAAACTACGAAACATGTGATCTATCCTCTTCATGAGGAAAAGTGTCCTCCCTATATAGAACATTAAAGCACCCAAAATGTCCTAAAAATATAACTATAAAATGCAAATGTTGAGTATACCTCCAGTTCACCTTCCTCTTACGAGCAGCATCAAATTCCAGATACGTTATGCACAGCTGCGTTATGTGTATAACTATAAAAGTTTAATATAAACTTGAAAACTGCTGTGAATGTGAAAATATACACGAACATGAATAAAATTTCGTTGCTTTACATGCATATAACAGTTCCAATAATAGACAGTTTTAAGTCCTCATGAAATCTTAATGGTGGCGTAAATAATCAAAATGTAGCTTTTATTCTAAGAACTAGTTTTTAAAGTAAATCAAATCAAAAATAACCAAAACATCTCAAATTTGATAAATAACCGTAATCATCAATATCATATCCTATAATAAAAACCAGTTGGTTTGCTTCTATAATTCTCTAAAATAAACTTCCACAATGTATTCTTCCGTATATGTTGTGGCTACGCCATCAGAGTGTGTAAATTTGAACCCACATCAATGTTCAGGTCTCTAACTGTAATATTAGATATACCGGAACGTTAGGTGTGGTGGCAGCTCTTACAGTTGAACCAAAAAATGTGTTTAATCTTTAGATATAGTCTATCCATATGAAGAATTGGGGTTTTACTAACAATATTTTTCCCCAGTTGCCCAATTATAGGCAAATTGTATTTGTGACAGTAGTAGTTGTTGAGTAATCGAAAAATGATTTTTATATTCAAGACTTTATTACCGCTATTAACATAAACGTTCTTGCTTTTATGGTATAGTTTTTAAATGTTATGTTCTATCACTGTACAAATTTTTGTTTTAAAAAAATGTTAAAAGTCATGTACAATGTCCCTAATGATGAGATTGAATTGAGTGTTGGGCGGAGAGGAGTGATAGTGGATCGACGGGGAGTAGTCCACTACAGTGGCCGCGGGCCGACAGATATCACGCCTGCATTTTTTGTCGACTGCAGCTGTGTTCACTATATTTTTTGTTAAAATAGATGTCGATGTTTGTTTTCATCAACTGCACTTCTTTATTTCTGATTCAGATAAACATCTGATAAACTGCATCGCTAGTTTTCTCATTAACACAAAATTCTATGCAACACAAAGGTATCATTAAAAGTTCTTCAGTAATATTCTAGCAATACTTTTTTAAGATAAACATTTTGCAGTTTGGTATGTTAGTGGCACTGTGATTAAAACTAAGTGGTTTAGATATCCTCACAATAAAATTGAATTGTGGCACTTTTGCAGTAAAGTTAACACAATATTCAAAGTGCTCAGGTTGAATCTAATCAACTCAGGTCCTCTATATACCTGGGTGTATAGAAGCCAAATTGCAGCGCTGTTCCGTTCTAATAAACATAAAGTAGATAGCTTATCCGGTCTCATATTTCAATTTCCATTTTGTTGTAGGTCAATTTAGTTTTTACGGGATGAGAAAATCATTGTCCAGAACCGATTTTAAACGAACGTACGGGATTATTGCTAACAGGTAAAGTACGATAACATTGTTTCGATTTGTAATGCATCGTTGTAGTACACTATATTATAAAGCTTTCTTGAAGAGTTGTTACGAAGATTACAAAGAGTAACGTATAAGTATGAGAAAAAGCTAGATTTATTTCATATTAACACAATGTTTTAAGATATCTAAATCTCTGTTAGTTTCGACTTTAGCACATGTTTAAAGTGGCGCAAACGATTTTGGGTTCGGAAAACAATTTTTATATTCAATTCATAGCCCTTTAAACATTATTTATTAGTGGAACACTGACAAAAATACTATCATTCCACGTAAACTTATAGTCATTTGAAGTAGGAAATCTAGACAATTAATTTTATAATTAATTAGACCCAAATAAACGGCTAAGATAAAAAATATTACATTTGTAGAATATTTACATGAGTTTCAGCGTGCTTTTTCTTAGAAATGTTTCAGAGTTGCTATTTTTAAGGACTATGAATTTAACATTAAGGGGAGTCGGAACGCCCATCTTCCCCATGTTAACAAAGGTACATTTTTCTCAGAAAGTACTTAGGCTACAGTCATAACTTTTTTCAACATTTGTTTATTACCTTATTTTGTGTAATCAGACCCAACTTGGATAACTTTCAAAAAGTTTTTCCTAGTGAAAAATTTTTTTTCCAAATCAATTTAAAAAAATCACGTAATCGTTTGGTAAAAGTTTTATAGCAGCAAAACTAAGATTGCAAATTGTATGAAATTGGGTCTGATTGTTGGCAATAGCGTATAGATTATGTGGGGAAAATTTCAGTACTGTATCTTGAATACTTCCTGAGAAAAATGTACCTTTATGAGAAAAAGGCTAACTTTCCGGAAATCACATTTATTGTGAAAACAAGACAAAATGAGGCTCTAGGTCTACCTTAGAAAAGTCCTGGGCCATACTGGGGTCCATTCTGCTTCATCATCCTTTTCATTTTGAACCATTCTTCTTTTTCTTCTTTCTTGTCTGGCTTCTTTCGTTATTCCTTCCGCAGCCTTCTCACTTTTCCTCTGTCGCAATTCATCAATTCCGCGCAAAGCACTCACTGACCTATCACATAAACTTAGTCCAAGCTTCTGGAAAACTTCAAGTTTGCCACTATTTCCATCATTGAACGAAATGACAGCATCATATACACCAAGTTTCAACGTATCCAGCCTTACGAAGACCCGTTTTGGAATTTTGGCCCATACCACATTGTTGAAGCTCTCGTTTGGATTCTGCGTATGTCCGTGTAAACATTATTTTAACAACTCAGAATTTGTTAGTGCCCTGTAGATGTATTTTATTTCTAATATTATCTCTTGAGGTAGGCTATCTTTGTGGTCATAAACTGTACCTTGAGCCTTAGCCTTCTCATAACCACACCACGAGTCTACGCCTTTTGGACACAAACCGTGTTGAGGATTTTCATTAGTGGAGAGTTTATGAAAGTAGTTGGCCCGAATATTTTTTCTTAATTTCTTCTACATTCTTTACACCTCTTCTTATTGCAAGGCCATAATATGTTTGTAATTTGTCTATTTGGGCGTCTGTTAGTCTTTTCTTTCCCCCAAGCACCTTACCGTCACCTAATTTTTATTTTTATTTATTTATTTCACAACAAACATAGGCTAATAGGAAAATCAGATGTCAAGTAACATCAGAGGTAACACAGAGTAAGAATCAAGTCATAGAGGTTAAAACTTCTCTGTGTATAGAGAAGTGTGCACTATACAATGTGCTGAAAGAAGTGGTCAGCTTTCTCAACGCGTTTTCCGACCAAAAACAGCAGACATACCTCTAGTTTTTATTTAATTTTGAAACTTATGAATAAGATACAACTGTGAGAGTTATATTTTTTTAAAGGGAATAAACTAACAAAATCAAAATAAAAAATAAAAAAAAAATGTATAAATTTTATTTTTTTTGCGTTCCGACTCCCCTTAAACAATATTTCCCGAACCTAGAAACAATTGTATTGCTTTTAAGTAATCTAGTAAACTCGTATGGTTGTTTAAATATTTTATTCGTTTCCTCTTTTTATAATTATATCTTCTTACCAAAACGTTTTCTCCTTATCATACACATTGTTTTCTACCTTCAATTATTTACTCTACACTGTTGCGGGTTCTCACTGGTTACCCCGGGTGGCCAGAAAGCTAGATAATTGATTGTCACCCGACGATTAAGAAGTTACAGAGACACTTCACGCAACAGATTGAATTAAATTTATTTTTATATTTAATGATATGTTTAAAAAATTTTAGTTTAAACTCTCAACTAATAATGTTAACAATCTTTTACAATTCCCACATTATGAGATATAAATAAATTAACAATCCATTTCAAATTGTGTCTAGACGTTTCCAACTAGTTGAAGACGAATTAATTGCTTGCGATCATCTGAAAAGTTTAGACGCCCGAATTGATTACAGTAAGATGCAAGTAGAACTTGGAAAGCATGTTATTTGTGTATTATGAATGTGTACTTTAAATTGGCCAAACCCAATGTTTTATACACATATCTTATATGAATTTAAAAGTATCTACTTGTATTTTAAATTTGTACTCAGAGTCCGTCACCCCGATCAGTATCTAGTGAGCAATGGACGAACATACACTCTGTACAAGACATTAACTGTACTGACCGGAGGGTATAAAAACACTTAACTCTGCAAGTACCACACATCGACTACATAGCAGTTTCAACAGATGAGCAAAGATACCTCCCTATTTCGAAGTGCGATTTCACTAACTATAAAAGGGATTCAGAGAATGTATATCCGGGATCCAACGTAAAATTTTAAACATGGACACAACCTCACCCAAGGCCAGGAAACCTGTGAGACTAAGCCTGATTCAGAAAGATCGGCCCACCTAAAGAAGTATGTGACACTCACCTCTTCCACATTACAACTTCAATCTTGATTGAGATTACTATTACAAACTGATGGATCTTCATTGAGAAGAGATCATAATGTTCATATGCCCGGAAATTGAGAGATTGCTGGAGCATGACGGAAAAGAATATCTTTATGAAACAGGACTGTTGCCATTACCTAACAAATTTGAAATGATTTGATCAATAACTCTGTATGTACAGTATATAAAAGTAGAAAACTGTTTAATGTAAACAGTATAACTTAGAGTAACACTACAACCTTAAGGGAAGTATAATACTGTACTCAAACAGCAAGAAAAACTATTCATGATTATAAACAATAAAAATACAATAAATAAAAACTTACTACAAAAACAATTTACTAAAAGATTGTATTAAGCGAGATACATACTGTTATTATACAGCATCCTCTCCATAAATAAATGATGAGGTATTGTTTTTTTGTGACACTTTGTTCTTAGTTTTTATGATCTATTCTTTTTGGATATTTTAATTTTACCTTCTGACGGACATAGTTCTCCTTCTTCTTCTATATTTTATTTTCTTCATTTTTCGGAAAGTTACTAGTAATTATCGTTTTGTGTTAACTTTACAGAATTTACGAAGCTAAAACAGAATGTGCACAGTTTGAAATATAATCATTACATCAATAAAATAATTCGTGTAACGCTTCAACTGTGACGCATACCTTTCGTTTTTAATTTATGTCAAATTATACCATACAATAATTATCAACTAAACGTTAAAGTATGAAATAAAACTATAATAACTAGATATTACTACTATTCCGAGAAGTACAGCAAATGTTGGATGACAGAGCTTTTGGTAAAATTTACTTCTTTAAAGCAAAAGCATAACACAATTATTTAACAGTTATTTATTTTCCCAGGCCAGAAGCCAAATGTAAGCAAGCAACTTAAGCAGTAATGGGACTCATTCATTGTACTGGTGCGGAAACCAAGTTCACCATTTTCTTAGCGGGATTTTACATTTTGGCAATGGGCCAAGTCAAATATCTCAACGTAGGGAACAGTTTCTTATATCGATTTTAATTTCATTGTAATGGACTAGATAACAATAAATGTGAAACTTCAAGGTATTCATTTAAATCTCTTGATTCTTAAGTGATTGCAATTTCATAAACATTCACATCGTTGGGAAGTTAACAAAACATTATGTTTAAACGATTATTTTAATTCTTCATATACATATAATTAAAAAGTAGAAATAGATGAGGATAGAAAAGTATAAACCTCATTTCACAAAAACCTGTGTCATAAATATTAAAAAATTAATATACATACATTGGTGTGAAATGCGCTTATGATAGAAATAACATTGTTCAGCACTGTTTCGTTCTTAGTCGCAATTATCCGTCTCTAATTCTCTTACGTTTGTTACTTTTATTACTTTACAAACACGTAATACAGCCTCTTATACTTATAACTTATCTTTTACGGTTAATAAGACACAAGATTTAAAAAAAAAATTCTCCTGTTACAATTCAGACACATTAAGAATTATTTATAATAAAATCGTGTCTAAAATTTTCTGTTTAATGTATTGCTTCACAATGGGGATAGGTTTGCATGAAAAAAGTAAAGTTTCAGTAGTAAATTGATACAGGCTGGTACTAAAAAATGTAAACACTGTCCGTTGGCATTGTAAACGGCGTATAGCGACACCTATGTATGTCCCTCTTATCTTGTACAAGTTCGTCTTGGTACAAAATAAATAATTTGCTCAAAAAAGAACTAAATACAGCTGAATAAATAAAAAATTCAGTGATTTTGTAAACGCTAAACGTTATTTAAAATGATCAAAACATTACATATAAGAACTTTTGTTTTACCCTGATTTTCTTCACAAGGAAAAACAAATAACAATAACGATAAGTTTTACGTCACTATGATTGTGGTACAGCAGTAATTGCAAAGAAAGAGGTCACCATTTAATGAATAACAAGCTCTTTGTTCTGGATCTGGAGATTTTACTTGAAGAACAATGGAAGTTATTATAAATGTTTCCGAGAGAGTTATTTGCCCACTGCATTCATTTGGGTTTATAATCATGTTTTAGACTATTCATTTTTCATCTACCAGAAAATATATCTTCCTGAAAACTCGCAGTTAAGGTAGATTCCACATTAGATCCATTATTTCATAGTCAGTTTACGCTACCGGTTTATATAACTTTTTATCAATAGTTAAGTCTTTCTATATAAGATTCAAACAAATATACATTATTTTTTCCACTATTCTACAATATTTTATTAATGGGATTCTGGGTATTTATTTTTTCAACCATACATGATATCATTTATCTGGTTGAATGAAAGCTTATAAATATGTTTTTGGAGAACCATTATAAAACAATTTTAAATTGTGTTCTTCGAATATTTTAGTTTCGATGTTGATAATACGCTTTTCTATATTGAATTGTTGCAACATGGGAAACACTATATATATCAACAAACAATTTTATTTCGTAAGGATAATGCATTTTATGTCGGAACTTATACTCGGAATTTCAAACTCGTGTACACATTTGGAGAAAGGATTCCTGTTGTATTACGTACAACATCCTAGCACTATATATATATATATATATATATATATATATATATATATACATATATACATAATACAAATATAAATAGTCCACCATTTCCGGACAAGGTCCTAATAGATCCGGCGTTATCGCCCATTCCATCCTTATTCCATGCACGTAAAAAGATTGAATGGTCATGTATCACCTGTGTATTATCCAATCTGTATATCGCATATCTCGTGAATATACATATTGTATATGGTAATATAACACATGACTATATGTGGATGTTCGAATATAGTAGTTGCAAACCATTTTATAATATTTAAGATGATTTTTAATGATTGCGTGAATTACATCGATGGGAAAAATCCGTTCTTTTTAAAATATGGTGAACCTTGAACAAACATACTCTAGAATAGAGAACCTCTATGTAAGAGGTGACCAACAACCGTGTTCTACAGTAGAAATTAATGACTCAACTTCATCAAAATTGTGACATCCTTAGTAGTCCGATTCAAGGACCTGGAAGTAGTAATATTCAAAATAGCTCTCCAGATATCTTGAACTCCTCTCTTGTAGATTTTTTAAGTTAGAAAAAATGAAGACAAAACTGCAGGACCATGGAAAATTGAAAGAACAGGATTTAGAACCATCCCTAACACTAGCTGCCGAAGCCGGATCTTTTCTATTACAAAAAAAAATATAGAACTCAAGAGAAATAAAAATTATTTGAATTGCCAAGTAACTGTACTCAAAACTAACTTACTCTGTATGGAAGCAAAAATTGAAGAACTCACTACAAGGGAGAATAAATATGAACAAAAAATTTAAACCCTACTAAATCAAATGGAAGAATTGGAACAGCAACTTTAGTAAGTCTAAACAAGATAAAATTAATGTCCAAACAATTTTTGAAGAACATGACATTAAACAATCTGAAATTCTCACCAAACTAGTCACTTAAAATCAATGAGCAAGAAAAATTAATTGCCAAACTTAAACATTCAGCAGAAAAAGTCACACTAATGTTAATAAAACCCCTGAAGATGGTGGAACCCAAACTATTCATATAAACTCACCTCCAACAAATGTTACCCTCCTCCTAGATCTGGCTCTCATTAAAGAGAAACAGGAGCAGATGGTGCAATCCATTACAGAAACTTAATAGAAATGTAGAAAACACAGCCATCACGATACCTCTAATGACAGAGGACCCAGGGTCCAAAACATCATTGACAGGAGACTCCAGCCTCTCGACAACTCCAAATCTACTGATATTAATGGGGGAATCAGTCAAACCCGACAAAACAATTGTCTACAATCAGACTAGAATTTTCAACTCTCGAATTAACTGGGGGAATCAGCCAAACCCCAACAAAAAAACTGTCTATAACAGCTTTGACAAGGAGCTCTAGCCTCTTGACAACTCCACAGGCAACAGAATTGACTGGGGGGAATCAGTCAAACCCCGACAAAAAACTGTCTATAATAGCAGGTGATGATGAATTTGATAAAAATGACACTGGGAGAGACAGACAAACTCCGACCAACAAACTGGATGAAGTTGAGACTGGGAAAAGACAGACAATCTCTGAGTTTAAGTCTGAATTATCAAACTAAAAATCCTATTCCAATCAGACAATAAGGCCGATAAAATTCCTGAAAGAGGCTCTGTGCTCAGCAAAACCCCACCAATGAATACCTCTAAAAAGATTACAAAATGAAAGTCATGAGGAGTTTTTTATAAAGCACATAGACTTCTACAAGGACTTAATAACAAACTGGAGGGAATCCTGCACCACACTTAAGGCCTACCTTACTGCAGGGCGATCTTGCCAATTGCTCTGAATTCAACGAAACAACCCCTTTAGTGGAAAAAAGTAGTTTTTTAGACAAAACTCACCCCATATTGAAACGATTCAAAACAAAAATTTTACAACAGAAAAAAACAATAGGGCTTTCAAGTAGCAAATCTCTCACCGTGCTACATCAGAACATAGATCGAATTTCTAACAAAATTGACAAGATGAATGCCCTTCTAGACACAACGAACCCTGACTTAGTCATCATAACAGAACATGGACAAAAAAGAGAGGTCCTGCTAAACGCAAGACTGATCGGCTACAAATTAGTAGCAGCATTCAGCAGGACAAGTTTCTTAAAAGGAGGTGTTGCCATCTATGCTAAAGGGTTGCTTCAGGAGAAAATTGAAGCAATAAATGTTCATGACCAGAGCATTGAGCTATTGTGTGAAGTGGAAGTCATTAAAATCAAAATAGAAAAAATTACCATCTTTATTACAGGTGTGTACAGAACAAACAGAAACTTGGTTCAAGGCCTGGAAATCATAGCTCAGATCCTTCAAAAAATACAGGCAGAAAAGCATCGTGTCATCTTCATGGGCGACATTAACATAGGTTCTCTAGATAAAAAGCATGACTACATCCTAATGCAAGACATCCTAAAAAGCCATGATATGGAGAGACTCGATTTACCACCCACAAGGATTACACCAACTTCAAGAACCTCCATTGACTGTGTTTGCACAAACCTCTCACAAGAGGAACTCGATGTTCATGTCATTAACACAGGAATTTCCGATCACACAGGCCAACTATGCACACTAAAGCTGAACAGCACAAAACTCCAGGCACCGTAGTTCTACCATGGAGCGTAGGCACATGAACAACAGAAATCTTTATAAGCTCAAAACATGTCTCGGCTAACAAGACTGGACAGAAGTCTACAGTTCTCTGGAGGTTAACGATGCCAACAATAGATTTCTTCAGATACTGACTGATGTAATGAACGAGGCTTGTCCGATGGTTAAATCAAGAACAATGCCAAAGCCAAGTAAATTAATGTTAAATGACCCTACAACAATTCACCTAAAAGGAATGCTGGTTAAGGCCCAAGACCAATACAATGCAACAGGTAGTGAAGAGCATAAGAGAAATGCATCAGCGATAAAAAAGGAATATGACTTGAGATTAAGACTACTTAGACGACAGGCCACAAAAAACGCTGTGGCCAATGCTGATAATAAGACAAAAGTTTTATGGAGGGTAATCAACTCTGAAAGAAAACCTAAAGAAAAAATAAACCTCCCGACTGAACTTGACATACAAGGTACACTCTCATCTGACCCAATAAAGATGGCAGACTATATGAACAACTTTTTTGTCAACATAGCTGATGACACAATCCATAACAATGGACAAACTACTGGCCAAGCAATGTTACTAGCAGTTGACAATCCAGAGATTCCTGTATTAGACCTCTACCAAACAACCAGACAGGAGGTCTCGAGTTATGGATAGTCTGAAACCAAAAACTTCATCAGGCTATGATGGAATCTCAGCAAAGCTTTTAAAAACTTGTAAAGAAGAGCTGATTGACCCCATAGTAGACATAGTAAACAAATCTTTTTTGTCTGGAAACTTCCCATCTGCTTTAAAAAATGGCCAAAGTCTACCCATTGTTCAAACAGGCATCCCCAACCCAAGCCTCAAATTATCGACCGATTTCTCTAGTTCCAACATTCTCTAAAATAATTGAAAAACTGACACTAACCAGACTCATAGACCATGTATCGACAAATGAACTCCTTACAACACAGCAACATGGATTTCTGAAAGGCAAGTCAACAACCACCGCCCTAATCTGTCTGGTAGAATTCCTTATTGATCAACTTGAAGACGGCAACACCACCACTGCTATACTACTAGATTATAGCAAGGCTTTCGATTGCCTCAGCCACTAACACCTCATGGCTAAACTTAGTGCGATAGGTGTAGCAGGGACTGCCTACAACTGGTTTCACAGTTACCTGACAGGGAGGTGCCAAATGGTTGAACTTATGCATAATAGCAAGGGGATTATGCAACAAATCAAATCTGAACCAAAAAGCATCACACGGGGAGTTCCTCAAGGGTCTGTACTGGGTCCAGTACTTTTCATTTTATTTACCAATGACTTTCCAAGATATCTAAAAGACTATTGCAGATCTCTAATGTATGCAGATGACACTGCATTGCTATTGGGCAACAATAATCCAAAACATCTTGAAGTGACCTCTTATATTGCTCTTAACATGGCAATTCAGTATTGCCATAGGAATGGCCTCGTTCTAAATTAGACAAAAACTAAGCAACTTATTTTAGGCAAGCACAGAGAGGCTGTAGGCAAGTTACCTGACCTTGAAGAAGTTACTGTTGCCAAATACTTGGGAGTAACAATTGATGAAAGCCTCTCCTGGACCCCCCACATCGATCTCCTGTGCAACAAGCTAAGTGTAAGCCTGTTTGTAATTCGCAGGATTAAGAACATCTGTGACGTGGATACAGCCAAGATCGCCTATTACTGCCTGTTCGAGACACATTTACGCTATGGTATTGAAGTATGGGGAGCAACTACAAGGGGTAATCTAGAACGAGTGCTCTTACTCCAAAAACGTGCTATAAGAATACTTGGAGATCTCCAGTCAACAGAAACTTGCAGAAGCAAATACAAAGACCTAAAAATGCTGACTGTAGTAAATCTGTATATCATAGAAGTTGTAACATACTCACATCTGAAATCATTAAGCCCCATAAGAACCGCAGCTCAGATTCATGACTACAGCACAAGACATTCAGCCAATTGCAGCCTTCCTACACACCACCGCACAATGACTGAGAAGAAACCCAGCTATGCAGGTGCCAGAATCCGGAATGTCCTTCCTCCAGAGCTGAAGACTCCAAGCATTCAACAGTTTCGTCACTTGCTGAAGAACTGGCTTCTTGACCACCCATTGTACTCCATGACTGAGTTTTACGGATGGCGACAATCACAGGAATTTTGATCCTCTAGAAGAAACATTTTTCACCATTCTATTTACTATTGTTATTGTTAGTATATGTTGTTTTTTATTAACTTATGACGCAAATTCTGTACTTAAAGTTCATGAATAAAGCATGCTGACTTCTGCCTTCTGAATAGCGCGAACTCTTTCAATTCCCAAAACAAGTTTATGAAGCAATGTAAAATTTCTAGTAAATCCCGTGTTCGGCATATAATAAAACTAATTCAAGAAGGACTTCATTTGAACGAAGAAAGAGAAATTGAACGCTAGATTTGTCAAACAACAATTTCCTGGTAAGATAGTTTAAAGTAGATTATTATCAAATAGAGATACGGTTGTTTATTATGTGAATAAATGTAATGTATGGTAGGATCAGTTACACTTTACCTGGTAAAAGTATTTTTATCAGAATCTCCAGGGGGAAGTCATTAAAAAGTATAATCTAACAAATACCCTTTGAAACTTAAAAGGAAGCTTACCTGTGACGGTCAAGTTGTGGACTTGCGCCATGCGCCAACATCAGAGACACGTTTAACGAATTACATGCGCCAACGTCACGTAAATCTTGTGTAATTATCAAAGGTAATGACAAACAATGTTAACATAAACAAATAAATTGTTAAATAAAGTATACGTAGTGT
Source organism: Homalodisca vitripennis (assembly GCF_021130785.1). Classification (NCBI taxonomy): domain Eukaryota; kingdom Metazoa; phylum Arthropoda; class Insecta; order Hemiptera; family Cicadellidae; genus Homalodisca; species Homalodisca vitripennis. The sequence continues at coordinate 87,757,162 of NC_060215.1, read as the reverse complement.
CCCTTAACTTAACCAGTTACGTATGATTGCTTAGGCTGGTCTTCATGGTTTTGAGTTGCAGAGCATTATGTGCCCGTTTTATGTTAATTAGTAACCATACTGAAGGAGGCATTAGCTTCATTTTTACTAATGTTAATGGGTCTTAAGGAAGTATTAACATTAAGTTTAATTTTAAGAATTATTTGTTAAATTTTATTAAGGGGAGTTGAAGGTCGAAGGGTCAAAAAATAACAAAAAAATTTTTTTTAGCTAAATTTGTTCTCTGTATCTTTCTGTACATTTTGATACCAAACATGGCCTATAAAAGTTGTTCTAAGTATTTTTTATTTAATTTTATAAAATAGTCTGCATAGCCAATTTGCGACCAGTTCAGCTTTCACCAACTTCTATTGACGATAATTATTTCTGTATTTGTTTGCACTTTGCAGAGTACTCAAAGTGAAGAGTAAAGGTTGAAGAAAAATCAATGTTGGCAACACTTACTGCATATTATTTGTCGTCTATTGCTGTTTTTCTTGTCTGCTTAGACTAACCTAGTATTGTTTACTGTTGTTTTCTGGTTTGTCAGTGAGAAAGGTAAACAAAGTGATGTTGTTTGTGTTTATTATTTTTAATAGTGAAATATTTTAGAGTTTACTTGTAAATATGCCGAGAGTGCAAATAAAAAAACGTAAGTTTCACGGTAACAGGTTTACAAATGCTAATCCAAGGCAGGAAGGAGAGACTGAGGTTCGGCCTAGGCCTTCAGTAATCAGTTCTGCTGAAAAGAAAATTGTAGGCAAATTAGATACTTATGATAGCTATGATGCTTCAGATAGAAACTTATTAATTTCATACAACATTTTGTGTTCAGTGTTTTCTAACTTTGTAGCTTGTAAGGAGTGTGGATCTGACGTTTTGATAAAAGACGATATAGAAAATCGTAATGGGCTGTCAAGTAATTTAGTTCTAAAGTGTACAAATGATGACTGCACATTTAGTCATGAATTTTACTCTTCTAATTTTATTGATAAAAATAATACTTTTGATATCAATCTAAGAATGTTTTATGGTTTGCGGTGCATTGGAAAGGGGCCAGAAGCTGGAAAACGAACTTGCCTTCGCCTTGCACCTATGTAAGTAAATATACGAATACTCTCAGAAACTCTCTAGCTACTGTTACTGATAGTTGTATGAAAAATGTCACATTAGAAGCAATAAATGAGAATATAGATGATAAAGATGAAAAAAAATTAGTACAGACATTCCAATTGCTTTTGATGGAACGTGGCAAAAAGAGAGGATTCGTATCCAAAAATGCGTGTTGTACTGTTACGAGTGTTGATACCAGAAAAGTGTTGGATGTGGAAGTGTTGACAAAGTACTGTAGTGGATGTGAAAAAACAAAAGGCAACGAAGGTAAAATAAAAAGTCATGAACATAATTGTTTAACAAATTATGAGGGGACAAGTGGCGGCATGGAGTGCGTGGCTGCTGTTGCAGTTTGTCGACGATCGATACCTACGCGTGGCGTACGGTATGTAAAATTTTTAGGTGACGGCGACTCTAAGGCTCATCTGGCTGTAGTGGAAGATAATCCTTATGGTGATGACACCCCTGTTGAGAAGCTTGAATGTATAGGGCATATTTCCAAGAGAATGGGCACAAGGCTGCGAAAATTAAAAGCAAGGCTTGGCGGTAAACCTCTGTCAGATGGTAAATCTATAAAAGGAGTATGTAGACTTACAGATAAAGTTATTGATAAATTTCAGTCATATTATGGCAATGCAATTAGAGCTAATGTAAATAGTTTGGATAAAATGAAATTTTCTGTATGGTCCATATATTTCCATTACATCTCTACGGATGAACACCCGAGCCATCAGCTATGTCCACCTGCACTGGAAACTTGGTGCAAGTACAATAAAGCCGTTTATGAAAAAAAGACTTCAAGCATAAAAATACAGTTCCTGTTGCAGTAATGGAAGTTATAAAACCTATTTTTCAATCATTGGCTGATCCTAGTCTCCTTAAAAAATGCCTTCATGGAAAAACCAAAAACGTTAACGAGTCTTCCTACCTAAGAATGTATTTGTTGGAAGAAAAACTTTAGAAATAGGGGTATTTGATGCAATCTTAACATTTAATGATGGAAACTTAGGTAGATTAAATGTTTTGAAAGAACTTGGGATTGTTAACTACGGTATAAACACTGTTGTGGCGCTGAAAAAAGCTGATGAGGTTCGACTTCAAAAGGCTCAACGGGCAGCACAGGATGCAACCAAAGAATCCAGAATTGCTAAAAGAAGAAAGAAACTTGAAGAAGAAGAAGGAGCATCCTCTCAATACTGCCCAGGTGGATTTTAAGGTAAAATATTCACAATAATAAGCTGATTTTTTTACATTTATGTCGTTTTCCGAAAGTTGTATTTTTAGTTTTAGGAACCATTATCTCAGGTACTAGAAGAGTTATTGCTTTTAAATTTTCACTGGCTGTCTGTATATATGTAATGTACAAGATAAACTACAATGAATAAAATTCTTCAACTAGAAAAAAAATATATAATATTAAAAGTTTTTGAAAAAAAAATTTGCTATTGAAAAAATTTATAATTTTCAAGTTATATTACCTATCAAGCTAATTGTAGTTTATTTTACTTATTATGATGTAGCAATCAAGCATAAAAAATTTCATGCTGTTAGTTGCTATGGTTACCCAGATATGTGTTCCTAAAATTCTTACTTTTAACATGGGCGGGAATGGGGCCTTCAACTCCCCTTAAGGAGTAAATAATAATAATAATAATAATAATAATTCTTTATTGCAGTAAAACAATTTACAAAATTGCATTGCAAGCGTCATTTCAACATTTGGATTTAAAAATCTATAAACTAAAACCTATCTTAACATAGGCACAGTTAATTCCACATACTAATGTGTGAACCTAACAATGTATTGTATTTTGCACGTTTTGCATGTTTTGGATATCAGAAAAGGATAAATAGAATAATAATAATAAAATATTAATTTTCATCCCAGCGGCCCATCGTAAAACTCATCAAACGGAGTAAAATGCCTTTGACAACAAAAAAGTGTCTTAATCGAGATTTGAATTGTTTGGGTTCATTAATTCGTTTGAGATCTCCAGGGAGCTTATTGATTAACCTGACACCCATTTTGAGATGGTAAGTGTTCGAACATAGCCGTTCTATGCTGTTCTGTCCTGAAATTGTTCCTGCCTCTGGTCTCGTACTGATGGACGTCCCTGCCCTGAACCAGTTCACATTTTGAATCGGCAGTAACAGGGTAACGTCGAGAATATAGAGGCTGGGTAAGGTTAGAAATCCAAGCTCCCTGAAGGCAATTTTACACGACTCTCTGGGTTTTAATTTCGAAATTATTTCGAACAGCTTTCTTTTGTGTTCTAAATACTCTGTCAAATTTGTATTTAGAACAGCTGCCCCATAGTCTCAAACCGTAGGTCAAATGTGGATGTACTATGCCAAAGTAGGCAGTTTTCAGTACATCAAACGAGCAGAATTTTGCTAGATTGCGTAAGACATAAGTGCCTGAGGCAACCTTTGAGCAAACTCTGTCAATGTGATCGCTCCAGGTCAGTCCCCTGTCCAGGTACATCCCCAGAAACTTGGTGGATTCGGGCTTCATCTAAGATAGCTTCATCCGCCATCACAATTGGTCTGTATTCGTCTTCTTGTTTGACGGAGACAAAATTTTATTACGTTAGTTTTGGCATAGTTAGTTTTTAGATTTATCTTTGAAAAGTGCTCGATGCATGCGTTTAGTTCAATAAAGGCTTTGATCTCAAGATCTTGTTTTCGTACTTGATCTGATGCAGAGAGTCGTATCGTCCGCATATTGAATCACCTCTCCATTTTGAATTGATGAATTCAATCTGTTGACGTAAATGAGAAAAAAGTATGGGCCTCCCAAAATTGAACCCTGGGGAACACCGTACTGCATTTTTACTTTTGCCTGACAGGGTGTTCGCGATCTGCACACACTGCTCTCTGCCACTGAGGTATGACGAAAGCCATTTATGCGGCTGACCTCGAACACCACATGTCCATAACTGATGCAACAATGTCCCATGATGCACACAGTCAAAGGCCTTTGAAAGGTCGAGAAATATGCTGAGCACTTGTTCTCGCCTCTCCAAGCCATCAACAACACAGTCAATGAGTTTTGTTACAGCATCAATCGTCGATTTATTTTTCCTGAATCCGTACTGCTCAGGGTTAAGAATTTCAAACTGTTCAAGAAAACCTTCAAGCCTTCTAATGAAAACCTTTTCGAAAATTTTGCTCATGACAGGAAGAATGGATACAGGACGGTAATTACTTGCGATGCAAGGATCATCCTTTTTAAAGATCGGAACCACTCTTGCTGTCTTCAAAGCTGAAGGGAAAAACTCCTTGGGCGAAGGACAGATTTATCAAATTTAGTAAGTGGTGTCAAAATGTGCTTGAAGCAACGCTTGATCAGCCACACGGACATTCCGTTGATGTCGCTGGACTTCTTCGGCTTGAGGTCTCTCAAGACGACTGCCATCTCCACCTCCCCCACAGGAAACAGAAACCATGGAAAGAGACCGGTCTCACTACTACATTTTCTACAAGATTGTCACAATTGAAAGATGTGCTTGGTACAGCCACAGTCGAAAAAAAATTATTAAATTCGCTAGCCACTAGAAGTGGGTCGTCCTGTTAATTTACCGTCAATTTTTTAGTTTCGGATTTGATTGTTTTGAGTTATTTGTTTGTGATGTAACGCTTTTTATTACTTCCCACGCACTTTTTGAAAAATTTTCTGCGTTCTCCAATTTTTGTTCAATATGTCCGTGCTTTAGCGGCTTTTATTTCCTTGCGATAATTTTGTTTAAATGTTCTATAAAAAATTTTAGAAGTTTTCGTTATTTGATTTTAAATAAATTGAATGGTAAAATTTGAGCCTTTCTCTCAAGTAGAGAATATCCTGAGTAATCCAGGCATTACTCTTCCTATGAGATCGCTCCTTTATCATTCTATATGGGCAAGTAATATTTAAGTAATAATTAAGGCAGTCATTGAACGCAGTGAATGCTTCCTCTACGTGTTCAAAAGCATCCACAAATGACCAAGATTCTCTTTGGAGGAATCTGTTGAGAATTTTAATGTTTTCATTTTTTAAATCTCTTTTAAAATTTTGCTGATGAGGGTTCGTATTTAGGATTGAATTGTTTGATTACAGTCTCCTGTGCGAAATGGTCAGAGATGGCCGCGTCGAGAACAGTAACAGAGACGCCCGGAAAGTTTGTGATGACGTTGTCGATGGCCGTACTCGACCTGGCAGTCACTCGAGTTGGTGTGTTCACGGACCAGACTAAGTCAAAAGAAGTGAGAACATCGCGAAACCGCTGGGTTTGAGGGTTGGTGTGGTCTAATACATCAATGTTGAAATCACCAGTAATTATGAATTTTATTGCCCTTGGAACGTAACAAATTTAGAAGGGACTCGAATTGTTCAAAAAATGTTGTGAAGCATCCGTTCGGGATCTATATACGCCAATTATTACAAGTTTTCCAGAAAAAATTTAGACTGATTTGTATACCTTCCGCTTCAAAGTCCAACTCACTAGTGCGGTCAACTCTGAAGGGTTGGAATACCAGTTTCGATTTGACAAAAATTGCCACACCTCCCCCTTTGTATTGCGTTCGATTAAATATAGTTGCCAATTGATAATTGTCAATTCTGAACAGAGCAGCATTTTCAGGTGTGAAACCATGCTCAGAGATAATGAAAATGTCAGGTTGCAGTTCGTCTGCCATGAGCGATAGCTCCTCAATTTTGTTGGATGCAATCTGTGCATTTTGATGCACCACTGAAAGTGTTTGTAAAGAATTTTGAATTTTGTTGTTAAAATTTTGATTTGGAATTTGAAAATGTTTTTGAGTATCCAGTGCTGATATCCCTAGGTTACTGTCGTAGTCATTAGAGGTGGAAAGTTTTTTGTTTTTTTCACACTATTCTTTGTCGTCTTGACCGCGTCGGCAAAAGTCTCGTATGGCAAGCGTGCGAGGTTCGGTTACGCCAGCCGACGAAGACTTCCGTCCGGCCAGCAGAGGATTGTCTTCGGGTGTCTGTAGGAGGCGAAGACTGCGCTGCACCAGGAATGTGACCTAGCTCCTGCATGCATTGTATCAGGTGCCTTGCCAGGAGTTGCTTACTTTTGGTTTTTAAATGCATCCCGTGTCTTGTAAATGCACCCCTTCTAATAAGGTTGAAGTCTAACACCACTGCCCCACTATGCCTAGCGCACAGTTCTTCAATATAGGCGTTGACTAGTTTCGTCTCCTTATTTATTGGATGGTCAGTTGGCAGGTCGTGTCGGTGGGGGCAGAGTTAAGACAATCACCTTAGCAGTTTTCAGCTTGGCAGTGATGCAGAGCTCCAAATGCCTATAAATATTGTACTGCTGCCCAGCTGCAAGATCGTTATTTGCGTTATTTGAAATGAAGAGATCTCGGAATTTAGTGCAGACAAATGGACAGACAGGTCGTGGACTTGGTCTGCGGCGCAGGTCCGAGGCATATTAGGGACAGAACAGTTGATAGGGAGTCTGTGCTTTGTTAAACCACTATTTGCTGCATGTAACTTACTTTTTTCTCCTGGTTGTGTCCCACTACGTTCTTTCCATGCCCTACTTCCCCCCTTAATAATTTATGTCGAGATCAGTTTAGTCGCTACAGGGATATTATGTAAGCAGGTCTCGTCTGTATGCCAGTAAGTTTGCCACATCATCTGGGATATTCTATATCAATAAGAACTGGATACTTTAGTTTTATCCCTGTTATGATATTGTTACATTTTAAAATAAAAAATTGTAGGTTCTGAAAAAACTTTCCCTTTTTTCTTCAAGGTTCGGAACCTTCGTTGGGGAGTATGTAAATTAATTTGCAAAGATTACATGACAAACAAAGGAAGTAAAGGCGTGTAATAAGAAGTTAACTGTGGAAAGACTTAAAGGACAAATTGAAATTTTCCGTTTTATTTTCAAAAATTATTGACAGTTTAAAGAGCAAGATGTTTGTTATATTTAGTTTAGTGAGGGACTGCTTTTATTTTGAAAAAAAAAACTACAATAATTTTATAAAATTCTGTACTATTTTGGTTAAAAATACAATGAGAAAATATATAAAATTTATTAAAGATATCAAGGGCTTTTTATGGAAGTCCGATCTATTTAAACACTGTCATTACTGCTATTGTTTTAATTAAATTGCATGTACGGTATAATTAATAATACAGCACAACGTTATTATAAGACTTTTTCTAATCATCGAGTGTGAGAGGCTTCCCTTCGCATTCCGTACCTTTTTATACTATTCTGGACGACATTGTAGAGGCTTTAAAGATCTGCTCTTTATAGATGACTTAAAGACTAGCTCAGAGGTATCCTCATTCGACAACTCAGCCCATATTCAATCTAGTTTCGATGTCACATCGCACTGGGTGTACTGTCTCATTATAAATTCTCATTTCATTTACTACTCGGAAAATGATACTGATCACCTCATTTAATATTCATAATTTTTGGAGCGCACCCAAAGTTGTCCGATTTATTAAAATCGGAGTAAGATTAGTGTCATAGTACCGTTGTTTGCATGATTGGCGAACCTATAGGCCTACTGATAGGCGGAGCTCAACCTTGACCTAAAGAGCGCGACGATCGTAGCCACTAAGTTACCGTTGCTGTTTAAAGATCTGCCTATCGAGGTCTGTCGATAATGAGGAATAGCCAAGCCGTTCACCACCCTCTGGTCTTCCTAACCGTCACTGAACAGTTTTAGGAATTTTCGAGACTTTTTAGGTAAGAGCAGTGTGTTAATACTACTTACTTCGTTTCCAGTCCTTCAAAAAAAATCGTCTCAAAATGTTTGATAATATTAAAACTATCAAATCATGCCTTTTAAATCCTGCTTAACCACGCTGCTTTATAGTTAGAATACATTTTAACTCATTTGTGATATAATAGTGAATTAATTGTTGTTGATAATTTATTTGTATTATAATTTATTCACGTAACTTTATATAATTTATTCTTGAAACTTCAATTTAACTAAAATAGCTGTAACTGATAACATTCCAGTATGAACTGAACATGGTTACTTATATATTATGTATGAATTTTATTTATGCAAGTTACTTAAATCTACAGTATGTCATTTGTTAAAAGTTTACATAAATTGTTGTATACCAAATCTTATTACGTTACCAAATAAGCTATCCGTATGTTATGTTTAAAACTGAACTATGATGTTTCCTCTTGTCGTATTAAATTTAAATATTATATTGTCAAACCAAAGCCAAGAGTAATTTAATTGCAGTTAGTTTAATAATTACCGGTCCGTTAAACATGTTTTGCTTGAACAAAATCTCTGATATTTTGAGTGATAATGGCATTAATATCCTCACTTTACGTCAAAGTGGAAGAACTAATCATTTTATCTAATTGAATTATCTATTATCTAGGACGAATATTGGTTATTCTCAGTAGTACAAGGAATATACATGTTAAAAACGAATGTAAAGCAGTTACTCATAACTTTGAATCATAATTACAATTAGTCAGCTGTATTAATTGATTATACCTACAAACCCGTTGTTTATTCTCATACTTGTTTTCGTATACTATATTTAAATTTTAAGAACGAAGAGTTATTGTTAAAGGGTTCTGGTTGACGACGAGGGGTCGACTTAAGATCTGTGGCGCCCATCTGCCGGTGTGAAAGTCGCGACGCCTGCTTATCTACTTGTACATTGAGCAGTTGACTGAACCTACCTTAGGGAACAGTGATAACTTCAACTGATGTCATGTATATTGAATCTAATTATATGGCTATTGTGTGATTTTGAGAACGATGGAATGTATTTTTACACATATAACGGGAGATATTTATAAGTTTGGGTCATTAGTGACTTGTACCGCCAGACCTCAGCTTCAGTGTGGCGCCTTGTAGTTAAAGCTTTAAAATTAATTAGAGTACATTATTTATGCTCCTCTATTTATTGGTTATAATTAACGTATTGTTTTGTAGTGGCCACCAGTAAAGTATAAATTCATCTTATATTGTTGCTATCGTGTAACTATGTATTGCCGGCATATTTAATTACCAATTTATTAATTCTGAGTACTGTACTATTCAATGTACGTTGAGTACATGATCCCCTTGCTGACCAGGGACGCCGATTCCTAGTGTTTTCTTTGTGTACTTTTATCCTAAAGTTTAAAGGTATTTTATCAACTCTATTTATCCCATGTTACTGCATTTTATCCTGAAAAACATTTTTGAATCCCCTGTGTCATTATTTGTTTTTGTGTTTATGACACGTTGTCTAAGAGTGTTTTGTGATTTAAACGTGGTTCTAATTGTGTACTTTCTACATAAATGTCAATCTTCTTCCATGATCCTAGCACATAAGCGATCATCATTAGCGCAAATTTATCTCAATTCTGCTATATTTAAATTAAGTTTGTTGAATTGAATATACTTAAATTCTCCTAAGATTACAGTAACTTTAAATCCATAAAATTGATTTATTAAATATTTTAAACATGTCTTTTCAATTACTTATCTCTATAATAACAATCGTTGCCCTCTCTGTAATTAGGGTGTTCACCTACAACGTAGAGGTTTAAGGATACTTGTAATTTTTTTTTAATGTGTGAGGTAAATGAAAAATTGTCTTAAATATGTCAAATGTCTAATAATTAGCTTAATGCAGTAAATTAAAAGTTAAAGGTGTCATATTTTCGTTTTATTTTTTAATAAACTGCCAAAATTTTAATGAAAACGTTTAGGATATACAATTACAATTCAGATCTTTTCGAGTGAGAACTATAAAGACATATCGTATTTAACAAAATATTTTGTATTAACTATAGGTTAATTAGCATTTACAACAGATTATTCATAGATTATCAATGTATGCGTTAAAAATTCGATTGTCTATTTAATTTACTATTTCAGATGACCTTTTTTTATGTAGTAAAAATATCGCCAGCCTAAACTTTCAATTCTCAATTGCCTATAATTTCTAGTAACACAACAGCAGTTTATGATATAATCACGCACTCACTAAAGACAATTTTTTTCCAAAGCTATCTTGGTTTTTGAAATAGTTTGTGTTCAGCAAAGTGAATAATGATCCAACGACGGTAACACCGGTTTTACAAACATTATAGTAGTCTTTTAAATAGAGATAGGTATTAATTATATTTTTTTAACTGGTTATATTACGATTAGCGGAATGTTCTCTGCTTTGTTTTGCAGTTAATCAGACGACCAATAATTTAAAAATATATATTCGTTAATGATTGACATATAAAGTTAAATATATGTGTAAGTTTGTGTGAAGTTTTAATCGAACGATGTAAATATTTAGTAGTATATGTGTTATGTAAAAGCTAAACAGGTTTAAGTATATTGAGTGTAGCATATTTAGTACTGATTAAACATTGTGTCACTAAGAGGAGTGAACTTACTCATTATAGAAAGATCCCCAATAAATCAATTGCTATGCTATTTGAAATAATTTATATATATACAATTTTACTACGCTTCTAGTTGTAATACAACTTGTTAAGAAGATTAATATTTTCCTATTGAAAGCACATAATACACAACTCGAGAGAACAGGAAAAAGGAGAGCAAATGAGTATATAAAATTAAACTAAATAATAGAGCGACTATTTATTTATCTACTATTATAAACTATTTATAAACTATATATCTACTATTCAGATCCGATTCTAGTTTCGATAGAGATTAACAATCATTGTGTTGCTGTACACAGTCTGCTGTAAATCTAAACGGATGCAAACCGCAAACACTCTGCCATGCTTATAGGCTTTATTCATTGTTTTATACATCGCACTACATGCAAAATCTTTATAAACAATGAATAGCCTAAAAATTAATTGCCTGTAATGTTTGAAATCTTATTAAAATAACAAATGTTACTGAAATAATCTATAAATGGTTTTAACTTCTAAACTTGTAATTGAAACTTGTATCGTTTTAGTTGTAGAACGATATTTACATATTAATATAATACTATATACCGGATTGCTTTTAATACATGTTTTATGTAAATTTTATGCATTTTTACTTAGTAAATTGTTTTAATAATATTAATTTTCCGAAAGAGAAGGTACTGATTAAGAAAACAAATCCACATAGGCGGATTGGTGGTGTTAAAATATAAGAATTATTTAAAATCCTATAATGCCAATGGAGTGTTTGAAAGGACAATATGATTTCGGATATTTGCCATAATTTTATATAAAAAAATAAAACACTAAGTTTCGAGTATGACACGTACACATCAAACTTAAACCTAAAACTGTGGTGATAGACTTGCCAAACACTAGACTAAATTTGAATGTGGGACCTTTATTTTTTGCCATTATTTTATTTTATTAGACAAATATGAGAGGTTTAACATCCAAAGCAAGACCATTTAACAATGGAAATATACTTTTTTATGGCTACTCTTTTAATCTTCTCCTATAGCATTTTGGATTTCTTCTTTTGATTTATATTAATCTGAGCTCAAGCCCTTTGCTCTATCAAAAACTATAAGAGGTGACAAACAATTGTTAACATAAAAGCACGATCATGTTCGATACCATGGAGCAACATTATTTTGTTGGTAACAGTAATGGTATAAGTAAGTATTCCCGAATTACTTACCTTTTATACTGTGCATCAGCCACATTGTCTAATAGTTACTCCATATATCGTGGAGGCGGATAGGTCAGGCCGACATCTATGTAGGACTGGTGTAAACTGTAAATCCTGGTCATTATTTGTATAAGTCCCACTTATTTTGTAACTTCAGAATTACTTAATTCGACTCAATTACTTCACTCTGTCTGATTTCCCAAGACGTTGAAATCAGTAAGTGAATATTCTTCTTTTTGCGCGGTCTTGATGAGATGAGTATCAGGCCAAAAGTTTAGCCTGCTAACCTTTGTTTTCAGAACCTCATTAGCTATTACGAAAAGAGAACCGTATTGGTTAACTACTTGTGATCTTTCATTGGTATGTACAAGTTCAGTCTCTGTTACGCCATGGTGTCTTTATGAGCTTCGTCACCGGCTTGGCAGCACCGACGAGACGATGTTATGATTTCTTCAGGTACATGTATTTGCCTATGCGGCATAATTTTTCACAATTTAATATGGTATTCTACTATTTAGTACCAAGCATGTTTATTTAGATTTCTATATATAGTGAAATGACTTTGTTTACCTATAAACTAATCCGTAAAATACCATGGGTATTTGTTTGTTTCTGACTTGTGTTTGAAATGTTGTAAATAGCTATTTTTAGGACAAATGTACTGTTTTAATACGTCTATATATATATATATATATATTACATCTATAACACACTATAAACTTTACGGAAGACATGATTTGATCGTTATCGATATCGTTAGTACCGATACCTCAAAGCAAGGCGATAAATCTTGTTATGCATAATCAACATATTGACCAGTACAGTTTCATCAGTAATTTACGCCACTATGATGAGCCAACGTACACGGCTGATTGCGCCACCTACCCCGCATTTAGTTCCGATGACGTCACAATGGAATTAGCAATTTATATTACTGCATTATTGATTATACGTGCTATATTATAACTTTTATATAGTTTTACCACCAGTACTTCTATCAAACAGTATTATTTTTTTTAATAAATCAGTTCAATTATAACATTTATTGTACTTTCAGGATGCAAAAAGTTACAAAAAGCAAATATATGGTTAAATAAATACAATCCACAATATACGATTTTTGGGATCACAAGTAGGACATCCCTGTATTAGGCTGGGCTTCAACGTTCGTATCGTAATGTAAGTATATCATTCATTCACATGGGAAAACAATTACAAGTATCAGAATAATTCTAAAGATATTAGAATGGTTACAAAAAGTGTATATTCCATAACTATTGAATACTTGTTTATTTTTGTCTGAGGATTACCCAGTCGAACATAGCAGTCGTAGGACAACGAATCACTACGATTGTAAACAATATAAAGTGAGCATGAATTTTATAGATACAAAGCTGACATGACACTGTTCCATTAGAGTGAACTGCAATATTATCCTGTGGAAAATAACTGTGTTTTGTCTTTTTTAACTGTTGACTCTTCTAATTTTGCCCGAGTGGTGAAAACTCTGAAAAGACTAACTGTTAGCTACATTTTGATATTGATGTAAATTGTTCAATATTCTACCTACCACCTAAGTAAACATTAGATCTAATCGACAAAATTCTCCCTCATATATTCTAAAGTTTAAATCACGCACGATATATTGCTCTAAGGGTAGTTTTGTTTTCTTAAAAATTCTGCTTCTGATGTACACACATACTCGTTTAGAGGCTTTAACCTAACCTAGTTGAGTTTAAACGATAAAAAAGCAATCTATAGATATTTTGTCATGTAAATATTATAAGAATATCACCCATTCTCTCTCTTAGACTCTTAGACTTTTTCAAAGTAGATTTGTAGCTTTATTAGAGAGAAGGAATTTATTTGTGCATACTTAGAAGTTTTTACGTATGCTAAAACAATTAAGAATAAAGAATTCCTCTTTAGTTCTATGTTCAAATTTTGTATTTCTTTAAATGGTATTTAATCTGTTTGAAATCAGTGACAACAACACAGTTTATAGATCTTTGTATATATATATATATATATATATATATATATATATATATATATATATATATATATATATATATATATATATATAGAGAAACACACACACAAAAGAAAAGAAATGAAATCGCATAAACAAAAGTATGCTAATAAATAACCATTTAGCAAAACTAATCAAAGCAAAACATTAACGTATCATAAATTAACTGTGTGGTGATTGCAAGGATACTGAACTAAGTGCAAAAATATATTAAAATTGCTGTCAAGAATAGAAATTATATAAGTTTTTTAAATCTAAATATATTTTATGGATTTGGTTTCATGAAAACCTATCTGAACCTCAAGATATATATTTGCTATTTATAAGGCACTTAGTTATTACTTCCTCAAACTAAAAGAACATAAATTATACATGTACAATGAGAATATTCATTGAGGTCAAAACATAAAAGTATCCCCCACTTAATCGTATTTTTGCATGTAATAATTTACACAATGACATAAAATGTTCAAGCATTGTTTAGATAGTAAATTGAGATTTATAACACACAGGTTGATCATCAATTCCTCTGTTCTGGTAAATTTAAAAGATTCGCATTTAAAAAATGAAACTTGCATGATATAATTTAGACAATATTGTCTATTTTATCGTATTAAATATGATCGTACGCTGATCCAAAAGAGATGTAACTGTAACTTTCCTTTATTACATTTGTAGAAGAGAATATATAATAACTACGACTTTAGCTAAAATAGAATGTATATTTGTAACAGTTGAACTATGTTAAATTATAAGTATCAGCTGGAAAATCTCAAAGAATAACATTCTAAAACACCTCAGGGAGGAATAATTTTGAACCAATTATATTAAAATTTCAAATAGTAAATGCATTTGCAACATTGTTTTAAAGTAAGCAAAATTTATCCCCAAAAATGTTCCTCTAAGTCGAAAAATCTAATTACAATAACAGTTAGAACTCCAAGAAGAAAGTTATTAAGTTTTAAATTTGTGCCCATTGTCTCGCCACTTTTAAAAGCGAAATTTGGCATGTAAAAAATGCTATTTCAGTAAAATGTTTTACTTATTGAATGGAAGAAATACATATGGTAGTATAAGATTATGGGAGCTCGTTGTACTTTATCTACTAAGAGTAAAAGTTCTCAGTTATTTTCGTTTGAGAGAAAAGAAGTTGTTGGTACTATTCCTACCAACAAAAATGAGTACATGTACTGTCCTCCATAGGCTAAAACATTTTACCTTTATTAAACTCAAAACTTTCTTGTCGTGATTTGAAACGAATTTAAAATTTATTTAATGTCACCAAAGTTAAAATCAATACTTTAGATGAAACAAATCTTACAAAAACATACTCCCTGTTCCGCATTAATAGAAATTTAAGTTCCAAATACAAGGAACCCAGCTTGAATATAAAATCTACTCCATTATTTTACAAACATTTTACAAAATATTATGTTTGCCTTTGCACATTGTTTGGACTTATACTACTATAAGACGCTACAGTTTCTAAATGTAGTTAAAATATTTAATGTTTGTTGTCTTTTTAATTTGTACGACTGTTTTGTATTATTGTATTACACAGTGTTTGGTGTGGTATTAAGAAAATTATAAAAAAAAATATTTTCAGCATTACAGCCAGCAAGCATGTGTTTTTATTAATATTTCATATATTAAACTGAATCAACTGATGTCATCATATAATTTTCATGTAGTACTAGATTTTCTTTATTTACTAAATTTGTTCCAAAAACAA
Source organism: Homalodisca vitripennis (assembly GCF_021130785.1). Lineage (NCBI taxonomy): Eukaryota > Metazoa > Arthropoda > Insecta > Hemiptera > Cicadellidae > Homalodisca > Homalodisca vitripennis. The sequence continues at coordinate 87,741,674 of NC_060215.1, read as the reverse complement.
TATAAAATGTAATACTTTGCAAGGAACTAACATTTAACTAGCAAAAATATGAACGAAACTATGTGCTTTGTACATGTGCATACTGTTGTAGGATATTGACGAATGAAAATCAATACCATTTGTTAAAATGTAATACAAAATTATGCCTGCAATGCCGTTTGCCACAGATTTATATTAGTTTCGCCAATATAAATTGTGTTTTTTAGGTTGTGTATTTTATTTGAACTAGCTATTTCCACTATTTCCAAAACTATATTCGTAAAGTCTTATTGGAACTCTTCCCCAGGTAACTAATTTATTATATATATATACCAAAAAGTAAATAAAGGTAAACAAATTATATAATTTCGTTGTAAAACTGCAGAAGTCTAAAATCCCAACAAAAATACTATGTCAACTCTTAAACATGCACTAAATACAACTAATTGTATGGAAGTTTGAAGGTAGCCTTACAGTCCTTCCATTATAAGGATCTGTGAAGTCTATAGTTTGAAAAACACAATCTCTATAAATATCTTAGACTATCCTATTATAAGGGATAAAAAGACCTACCCATCGAACGGAGCAAAGTAATTCTGTGTTCGATTTAATTCACTCAGCAGACCCCACTCATCAAAAGATAACTTGTATTGGAATATCACCAGTCTCTGGATTCCCCGAACAGTATTTAGTCAGAACCAACATGACTTTACGTTGTATGTATCCACTATATGATCATACTTATAAGTAATTAGCATCTACTTGATCATGGGTAACTGGAACCTAGTTAACCAATGTATTTGGGGGTCGCCAAGATCTCCATTCCCATCTTGACTTCTGTGAGTTTATACAATTTTACATCGAATTATCTGGTTACTATGACCTCTGACTGCCTTGTAATGCTTGTAACGTTTTGTGCCTTTAGTAGGCGGATGCTGAGTTCTCCTTTTATCACTATCTATCATCATAGGTCTTCCATAATATGGGGCAACTCTTAATCTGAAGACTTTCCGGTTTCCATAGAGTAGACTCAGAGCAGTGTCTGACCTAGTGGCTTATTATTTTCATTACTTTCATTATTTTTTCTAGATTATATAAACTTCTCGAGTTCAATTATTAAATTGTGGGTGAACAACTGCGCTACCTTTTGGTGCTCACCTACTGACATATATACAGACCTATATATTCAAGAAATAACGTTCATATCATTATTTACATGGTTAAAGTAATATTACTGAAAATTAAATTACTAGAAGTTGGTTTTAAACATAACACAATTATTTATTCGAACGAAAGAGTTTACTTTGAAAGTTGATTTCTACAACCATTTCAAACATTTCTGTCTCTACATATCAATGTAAAATATTGTGCTAGTTCACAATACAAATGGGTAAAAATAAAAAAAATTAATTTATCACAGTAAATCTCGACATTCATCAAAGCCAAGGCGATGTTCATCAAAATAGTGAATCCTACAGTAGCAGTTTCTACTCCGGCATCAGTAACAACAATAATCGGGCCTTCGACAATTGTTACCACTACTTTTAGTAATCTCAGTTTATCTGCAAAATTTCCGAAGGCGGCACAAATAGAATCATCTTCGAAGGCCGATCCAATAATATGTTGTATTTATAAACTACATAAAGCTGAGCTCTGGTGTAAGATAAATACATTTCAGTGGAATATTGAATGTTCAGCAGTTCAGCAACGTGTGGTATTTGCTATCTATCTTCGTTCTGCATTTTCGATACGTACTTTCCTTATATAGTTTACAGAGAAGAGTCGAGGGAATTCACTGATATTCAATTCTATTCAGTGATAAAGGCAAAATAGATTACTTTAGCTCAAAATAATCAAGTATTATTCACTAACACAGTACGCACGGCCTCCACACCTATAAACTATAAACCTATAGTGGTCGAGATATGCATCAGAGAAAATATGGTACTTCCATCTACGGCGAATTTCCGAGAAGTACAAGCCAAATCATGCGATCAGTAACAGTGTGCGGTTAAAAAACTCAAATACTTTCAACCCTTTTCGTTCACAGACCACATCGGCAATCCCACGCTTATAGTACTCGTTACGAGTTAAGAGTTCGCATGTATTCCCTATTCTTTGTAACTAGGTTATGGAGTTGAGATACTTCCCCACACGATAGAAATATAATTCCTATTATCGATATTAAACGATATACACATTACCGGTGAAACTAACCATGCTCAAAACCCTAAAGATGTATCTATGAACGATAGTAGCAAGCAAATGAGACTTGTCATCGCACAAGTCTGCACTTTAGTTCTAAAATTATATCTACGATTTGACTGTGACAAAGATCCATCTCGTTTTTAGAACGGCTCCAAGAGTTAGCAGAATCGTACAAGGTAGAAGCAGATAATTTCTATGAAGCTATGCCGGAAATATATACTTGAGAAAGTTTATTCTGGTTCAGAAACAATAAGTCGGTGAACTCAATGTGATAACAAACCAGGTGTAAAGTACGTAGTAGCACTGAATACTTGTAAGACGAAAAGGTGATATTTCATTAAATCAAGCGTTGAATGTATTATTTTCTAATTTATGACCTGAGTATAAACCAATTCTTCGAATATAAAAATTCGATTCAGTGAGTGAGTTGATTATGTTAGCTGTATGTTAAGTGAAAAACGAGAAAAACAAAATGATCAACCTCCACCAATTCAGCTGAATATGTGTTACCTGGGACTGCGTAAATCTCTAAAAACTGACACTGGAATACACTTCTCCTCATGTCTTCGATAAAAATGCCTTCACAATGGGCATAGAAAGACTGATTTTATAAATTCCAACAACTGAGGTAATGGTTAAAAATTTCGTCACCTAAATATAACACTAAAATTTGAAACACGTAAGAAGTAGATCAAATACCAGTTTCATGTGGAAAGACATAAGATGAACAAACAACAATACCAGTCTGTTGGGATTGTGAGAAACGAAGTCATAAATATCAATATTGTAGAATACCCAAGAATCTAAAACGTTTCCATTGTGAAAAAGAAGGTTTGAGCACAATAGAATACCGTTGAAATGAATTTGTGAAGCGAAGCAATACGAGAAAAGTGGAAGTGTTCCGAACATTGCTCCTAAACCCCTATCTCCAACTAGAGGAACCAGTAGCTTTACCTGGTAATAGATTATAATAAAATATTTTACGCGGAATTTAAATATAATGATACCTGACCCTATATTCCATGGACACAGGGTCCATGCTAACATTTATCATACACAGAATGAATGTACATTTAGACAGTAAAATCGTGTTACTTTGCATTGTCACCATCTCTGTCAGTTTATCAGAAAGCACATCTTCAAAGATCTTATGAGCTTATAAGTTTAATTTTAACATTAATTCAACTTGCCACCTTATCCGAGCATTGCATATAAACATATACTCAACTCCAATAATAAATGATATCAATATAATTGGTAACATCATTCGATTTAAGTGGAATATTCCAACTCCATCATCCCATATCATTTAAATTCACACGACAATGTTATGTAATTTTAATTTCTAAGTCAATGAAACAAGATGAAAATGATTTGATGGCTTTTATAAACAAATAAATTTAAAACTTTCCTCTGATAAAGCAAATATATTTCCATCGAGAAATCCAGCCATTTAAAAGATACTTAATGAGGAAGTTGAAAATATGTTACATGACAATGTTATTGAACCGTCAAGCAATCCATCAAGTTCTCCAGTCATCCCCATTCATAAAGTTTCTGGAAAGTACCGGGTTTGTGTTTATTTGAAATATTTTTTAACTTGTCCGAAAGAGACGCTCATCCTTTTCTTTAAATAAATCAAGGAAACTTCTGAAAAAACTTCAGGATGCTAAGTAAATAGCCTATGCACGATTGACCGTAAAATGGAAAAAAGTAAGTTCTCCTAGTTTCAGCAACAGTCTGATCACGACATGTATTATAAAAGGTTTGTTAAGATTTTACAAATTTAAATTAATATCTTTTGGATTACTGAACACTTTTATTGTGCCTGGTTTCAAGCCCAGAGTCTTTGCGTATTTGGGTGACCTAAAATATTTGATTTCCATTTAGTGGAGTTTCTACAGGAAATCCTTGAACAACCCAATGTTGCAGGATTCAAAATTAAACCTGTCAACTTTTCGAGAACGGAATTAAAATATGTAGGACATGTAATTAATGAAAAAGGTATTCAAACCAATCCGAAAACATTAAAGTCCATTAAAGAGTTTCTTTGCTTTTTGGTACAGGTGTTTTGTTATAAAATGTTTGTCAGTTCGTGCTTGGTATCTCGTATGGACAAACAGACATAAATTAAGTATGTCCAGCCCCTCCAGTTACAGGCTTCACTGACACTCAGTCAATAACATCGTCTTTAGTCCAGTAAGGTTAGTGCATACGGTGAAATTTTATATATTTAATATGTCGTTTGGTATGTATTTTAATTAAATAATTTTAATTACTTTATTCTCATCAGCTTATCTTAGAAAATTATTAAAGATAAATCAACGCTGAGAGTATAAGGATACCAAAGAGTATGCATATACAAAATGATGAAGGTCCTTTGGTGTATAGTAGTATTGGCCTGTTCAAATTTTAATAAGCCATTCGTAGAACAAGAAGATGCATCAAATTATGGACTTGGTACATCGCTAAAACAACGATAAAACAGGATAGAAATTGTATCAATTACCTACAATAATAACATTCACTAGCTGTAAGTTATCAGAGAGCGAGAAACAGACAAAGAATGTTCAGCCCTAATGTGGCCCGTAAAACTGCTTGAACCCTATTCGGAAATATATACGTTAACCGCAATTGCTGATCTTCAAGTACTTTGCTAGTCGATGCCTTTAGAAAAACCGTCGGTTAGATTGGCAAGGTAGATTTTAGAACTGCAATAACACGATTTCACATAAAAAAAAAACAGGAAAGCGTCACTGAATAGTATAAACGGTGCACTATAAAGGACTCTAGGTAACCAAACAACGGATATTAACACTAATTCTGCCCGATGTCACATCATAACTCGGAATCTACGAAACGGTAATGTTTTCCACCATAGTGAAAAACTTTAAACCGTAGATATGTCTACGATCCAAATGAAAGGTAAATAGTACGTTCAAATATTCCACTGGGTGTAAATGACGAGATATTTTCGGGCTTGGAGTATCCAATGTCTTTAAAAGATATACAATTGTTTGAAAAACGAAGCCTCAATTCGAAGTACAAATATCCAAAAATGTCTATAAATGTCTATACTTCTGATGAAAATCTGCATATTGTTCTATTAAAAATTTCCGAAGTTTATGATACCGAGTTAGAAATCGATTTATTGTGTGTTAAACAAGAAGACAAATCTCAGTATGTTTTGATAACAGATTTAAATAGATTAGTTAGTTATCACTTATCTAAACATAAAGAAAGAAAATGTTTGTGTAGAAGATGTTTAAGCCATTTCTACAAATGGGGAGATTTAGCTGATCATTTAGAAATTTGTAAAAATCATGAGGTTTGCAAGCCAGTTATGCCATTTTCAGGACAAACAACATCATTTACTAATAATCAAAAGAAGTTTAGCCATCCGTACGTTATTTATATGGATTTTGAGAGTATATTAGAAAAAATTCCAACATGCAAGAACAATCCACAAAAATCGACTACAACCAAGATTCAGAAGCACATTCCTTAAGGTTTTACTCTATATTTAGTGTCGAATGTGACCAATCGCATGTATAAAGTTTTCGTGCCAAAAATGAGAAGATGTGCCTAAAGTTCCTACAAAATTTTTTGAAGAGCTCAATAAATTATCGAAATATAAATCGACAAAATATAATTCAAAGGACATTAAACCTATGAAATTGACTGAAGAAGAAATTGCATATCAAAATTCAAATCTTTGTCATATTTTTGAACAAACTTCTTATCAAGATGCAGACAAAACTTTAGTTTTTATGCCCGATAATTGGAACGATCATACATTCAAGAAATGTAGAAATCATTGCAGTTTGATTGGAAAATTTCGAGGTGCTGCTCATAGAATTTGTAATCTAAATTTGAAATTTCCACAAAATATTCCAGTTTTCTGTCACAATATGAGTAATTATGACTCAAATAATTGTATATCTTTTAAAGACATTGGATACTCAAAGCCCAAAAATATATCGTCATTTACACCTAGTGGAATATTTGAACGTACTATTTACCTTTCATTTGGATCGGAGACATATCTACGGTTTAAAGTTTTTCACTATGGTGGAAAACATTACCGTTTCGTAGATTCCGAGTTATGATGTGACATTGGGCTGAATCAGTGTTAATATCCGTTGTTTGGTTACCTAGAATCCTTCATAGTGCACTCATTTGTACATAAAAGAATTGGCTAAACAATATGAAAATGTTGATTTAATTGCAAACACAGATGAAAAATGTATAAATTATTCGGTAAATTCTGGATATGGATATGAATTTCAAGTTGATAAACCTAGAAAATTTATTAAGTTTTTGTTTGTAGATACGTTCAGATTCTTGGCGTCATCTACTGAAAAATTAGCTAAAAATTTAAAGAAAGAAGAATTCAAGCATACAAATCATTTTATACAGGATGAAAGAATATTTAATTAAATTATAGAAAGAGAGCCAAATGACGATGACGAGATTTTTAAAATACTGTCTGTAAAAGACATATTTCCTTATGAATTTATCGATAGTATTGAAAAACTTGATCACACAGAAGAGCTGAAAATTGAAGATTTCTATTCACCTTTGACAGATGAGAGCATATCTGAAAAAGATTATCAACACTACTTAATGGTTTGGGACAAATTAAAACAAAAAAATCTATGAAATTACTTTGATTTGCACAACATCCAAGATGTTTTATTGCTTGTTGATATATTTGAAAATTTCAGAAAGATATGCTTAAATTGCTATAAACTTGATCCGGCACATTATCTGACTGCTCCAAGTCTCGCATGGGACGCTATGCTAAAATTAACGAAAATTGAGCTTCAACTAATACACGATTATAATATGTATTTAATGATTGAAAAAGGTATTCGTGGAGGTATTTCTCAATGTATTAAGCGATATATGAAAGCAAATAACAAATACTTGAAAGATTTCGATAAGACAAAGCCAGAAATTTTATCTGTTGTACGTCGATGCAAATAACCTTTATGGCTGGTCTCTGTCGCAGAATCTGCCATATAGTGATATCAAGTGGATGGATCCAAAAACATATACAAAAGAAGAATGGCAGGATACAATTTTATAACTCACTGGAGAAGAAGATTATGGCTATATCCTCGAAGTTGATCTAGGCTATCCAACGAATTTGCATGAAAAACGTAAAGATTTGCCTCTTGCTCCTAAACATTTTAACTAGAAACTGTGCACAACTTTATTACGTAAAACTGAATACGTAGTTCATTCGAGAAATTTGAAATTCTATCTAGAACAAGGCATGATTTTGAAGCATGTAAATCGAGTTATTGCATTTGACCAGAAGCCATGTATGAAATAATATATTGATTTTTACACAAACATGAGGACCAAAGCAACAAGCGACTTCGTAAAGGACTTCTACAAGTTAATGAACAACTCAGTGTTTGGAAAATATATGGAAAATGTGCGAAATAGATGCGATATTAACCTTAAAAATGAAGAATTTTCAATGAAACAAGCCAACAAAAGAATTTCAAATGGCTTAATATCTTTGACGACAACTGTATGGCGAGTCATATGTACAAGCAAAAAGTGAAGTTTAACAAGCCGTTCTACATAGGTTTTTCAGTTCTCGACCTTTCAAAATTGTTAATGTACTAGTTTTATTACGCCAAACGTAGAAATATAATCCAAATTCGAATCTGTGTTACATGGATACAGACAGTTATTTCATTGAAATGACGAAAGATCCTCATAAAATTATTAAAGAAAATATAGATGAGTTTGATACAAGCGATTTTCTAAAAGATCATGACTGTTTCACGAATAAAAATAAGAAAGTTAAAGGAAAATTCGAAGACGAGCTTAATGGCGAAATATTAGAAGAATTTTGTGGATTCAAATCGAAAATGTACTTGTACAAATATCTAGATAAAAAAACCCGTAAGATGTAAGGGAATTAAAAGAAGTGTTGTAAACAAAACAATAAATATCGATAATTTAAAGAAATGTTTGTTCGCAGATATAGAAGAATTTAGAGAGAAATGACTGTAATAAAAAGTTAAAAACATGAACTTTATACGATAACAATCAACAAACTAGCACTGAGCTCGAAAGATGATAAGAGAATTGTCCTAGAAAATAACATCGAAACATTACCGCAGGGCTATAAAAATGAAGCGAAATCTGATATATTAGATGAATTAAATAAACTTGGAAACTTTGATATATAAATGGAAGATGATTTGATTCACTGCCACAAATGTAAGAAAAAAGCGAAATATATAGATTCTAAAATCGTTCAAACTCAAAATGGATTGTATAGAATTGCAGCAAAATGTTCAAAATGTAAGACAAATAAAAGTAAGTTTATAAAGTATCCAAATGAAGAACAAGTAAGTGTTAGGAAAGAATTGAAGAATAAAGAAGAAATAGAAATTGAAGCTAAAGAAATTCATGCACCAGTAAGAAAAAAGTTTATAAAGAGAAAGATTATAACATTAGGAATTGATGATTTATGGGCAGCAGATTTATTTATAATGACTAATTATTCTGATCAAAATGATGGATTTAAGTATATGTTAAATGTTATTGATACTTTCTCAAAATATGCTTGGTCAAGAGCGATTAAAAGGAAAAACAGTAAGGATGTTTCAAAAGCTTTCGAAGGTATAGTAAAAGATGCCATACAGATCAATCATAAACCTCCAAATCTATTGCATACAGATAAGGGTTTAAAGTTAAAAATAAAGAATTTAATGATATTTCGAGGAAATATAACATTAAGATTTATCAAACTTGAAAACGAAGAGAAAACAAGTATTGTAGAGAAATGTAACAGAACTCAAAACGAGAGAATGAAAGTTATTTTTGAGATTAATAAAAACTTTAAATGGATTGATATTCTTCAAAAAATAGTCAAAAATTATTATAATACTGTTCACAGTACAATCAGTATGAAACCGAAAGATGTAGATAAGGATGCAGAAATGGAGTTATTAGAGACCGTTTTCAAGTATGTTCCACCAGAAATTCACACGAAAACTAAATTGAAAATTAATGATTATGTAAGAATTGTTAGTAAAAAACAAACATTTTCGAACAAATATAAAAACAATTGGTCAAGAGAAATCTTTGTGATTTATAAAATTAATAACACAGATCCTGTAACTTATAGCATAAAAGATCTAAATAATGAAAGAAATAACTAAATATTTTACGAATATGAATTGAGAAAGTCAAAGCGGTAATTTTTTCTATATAAATGGAGGCCCAAAAGAAGTGTTCAATGTGTAAGGAAATAAAAGGTAATGAAGAATTTCATAAAAAAAAACATAACCAAAGATGGATTTGACTATAATTGTAAAGATTGTCATAATAAATATCATAAAGAATTATACTAGAAATGGAATAATTAACTTTAGAAGATAAGGAATGTCATAGATGCATGAATTTTAAGATATTTCAGAATTTCATAATCACCATTATAGTAAGGATAAAAAGGTAGCATATTGTTAAGAATGAATGAGAGAAATCTTTTCTAGACCAGTTCATTGCGTATGAGGAAGAGAAATTCAATAATTCTATAATCTTAAAAGACATTTACAAAAAAATATCATAATTCAAGATTTTAGTAAAATTTGACATTTTTTTCGTGTAATTTAGATATTTTATAAATCAGTCGAGATTCTATCATATTTGTAGTAAAATGATTTCCGCTGTATAAAAGTTTTAAAAGATTCTTTCATTTGATTATAAAGATTTATACTATTTGGATCACCATATCTTAGTAAAATTTCCATGTCTCGTTAATAAATTTCAAGTTCTTTCAATATTTTCGGTATTTCTCTTTTTTGAGCTCTGATAACATACTAAGGGTATTCCCACATGTGATTCTTCTTAATTAACTCAAAAACGTCGTATTTTTTCTTATCAAAATTTTTACAAACAAGATCTGATTTCATTAAATCAATTTCTACACTTTGTTTTGCAATTAATTATTTCAGTTTTTATTTTATCTTTAATTTGAAAGTATTTAACTTTATGCTCTAAATATTTCATCTTGTTTTCAAGTTTGTACTCACCAAATTTACGAATACTTGGTAAAACCTTTCTAAAACCCAATCTTGAAAGAGTTCTGCTTTCTTCATTTCAGATTTCAAAATTAAAGAATATATACCTGGTTCATTAATGAAAATGGTGTTTTAAGTTTGAAGGTAGTAACGATCCGTTACCCCCTTTGTTTGTAAATATTTTTCTATACTTTTCTTTAACATGATCAATAATAGTTTATTCGTATTTTTTAATTCTAATATTTCTGCAACATCTTTCGCTTTAAACAAAAATTCATTATTTTTGTCAACAATCATAAAAATATGCTTGTTATCAAATATAAGTTGATTATGAAGTAGATCTACAACTGACTCCATTTAGATAGGAAAAAATTTAACTAGCAACTTGTAATCTTAAATAAATTGTTGTTTTATTCTCATTAATCAATAAATTTCCTTCAGAGTCATGTATAGTCAGAACGAATGTTGAATTCTTTTTATATTTTTTCTAATTGGAACATAATCGATTTTATTCGGTTTTTCACTGATTTTAGATCCATAAGCAACATTTGGGTAAAATGTGTACAATATTTCCGATTCTTTGTGTAGATGTTCGGTATGATTTTCGAAACTAGGTTCAACGTGATTACAGTGTACATCAATTACATCGAACGATCTAAATTTTGGCGTTTTATTTCCTAAATATATCTGATGTGGCTCAAAAATTTCTTGAACGAACCCTAATAAATTTATTATAATTGCTGTAAAAATAATTCTTACTCGTGATTTTATTTGAATTTTGTTAAAGAGATAATTTTTTTCATTTTAAATTTGTTTTTGTCGAAGTTTAAAGATTTATCTGATTGCTTGAATGTTTTCAGATAATTTTTAAAGGAATTGTTTATTTGATCGAAGGTATGATATCCTCTGTTTAAACCATAATATTAAGTTATGTTCTTTTCACTAAATCCTATACAATAAGGAGAACTTTCACTAATATTTATTACAAAATTATCAGAATAAAAACCACTTAAACCAATAAAAAAACTTATTCTTCCTCTAAATGAATTGGATGTTCTAAGTTTAAAACTAATTTAGAGCTTTCTGAAGTCAATTTGAATAGTTTTCATTTTCGCTATTTAATTGGAGAAATTTTTAAAGCAAAAAGATCAGATAAAACTACAAACGTTTGAAGAAAATAAGAAAGATCAACCAATCAGATTGTTAATTGTTGGTTCAAGTGGATGTGGAGAGACAACTTTATTATGGAATTTCATCTACAATAGGTTGATTCCTTATTCAAATTTGTATGTTTTTAGTAAATCTTTGAAACAAGACGCATATAAAAAAATTGCAAGAAATTTTTCAATATTGAGAAGAACTTAAGCAAAAAAAAATCACTTTTTTATAATGCTTCTAAGGATATAGTTTCAGTAAGCGAATGTAAACCCAATTCTTTAATCGTTTTTGATGATTGTTTTTTATAAAATCAAGATGTTATTAAGGAATATTTCTTAATGTGTCGTCATAAAAATATATCTTGTATCTATCTTTCTCAATGCTTTTCAAAGGTTGATAAACCAGTTATAAGAAATAATTTGAATATTTTGTGTGTTTTTAAACAAGATGATCACTATACTAGAAAAATTTACAATAATTATGTTGATTCTGATATGCGTTTTGATCAATTTAATGAGTTATGTGAAAAAATTTGGAAAGAAGACTATGGATTTTTAACAATTAATCTAACTTTGAAACCTAAAAATGGTAAATATTTGAATAAATTTTCTAATATGAACGTGTAATAATCTCGTGCGTTTTTATGTTCCACGTTCACGTTTTTACGTTCCACGTTACATGTAACAAAATTTTCCTAAATAAATGGTGAACGTAACTTCTAAAGAAGCAAAAAAACTTGATCAAATCGAAAATAAATTAATCAAAGAACTTAAAGAACAGATTAGAATTGAAAAAGAAGAATTTATTCAAAAAAATAATCAACCTGTAATATCTGCAATAAAAAATTTTGAGGGCAAAATTGAAAATGTTTTAAATCAAAATAAAAATATGATGGATTTAGTTCCAGTTGTATGACAATACCCAATGATTTTCGATTCTAGAATCTGAAGTAGAAGAATTTCAATTACCAAAATTACCACATTCTACACTATTTAGACCTCGAATCATTGAAGAATTTTTTATGCAAAACATAGAGACAAAAATTCTAGGCATATTGCAGATAAAATTTTTACAAGATAAGGCAATGGATTGATTTTTATCAAAATATGCTAGTTTAGGTGAGAGATTTTTCGCAATTCCAACAGCTGGAGCAATGTTTTAAAAAAGAAAACAGCTTAAGAAATTAGACGCATACAGCTGTAGATTCCGTTATTTATTCGTGATTTCTCAGATTCGTTTATGGTACATTGAACAGTATTTTACATTGAATTTCTGTTGCACCCAAAAGTGAGCTAGAAACCCCATATTCATATCTACTTATATATATATATATATATATATATATATATATTCATATCTACTTATATATATATATATATATATATATATATATATATATATATATATATATATATATATATATATATATATATATATATATTACTTCATAGCTTTGATAATAAGCTATTTTTTTATTATTTTCAGTTCAGTTGTATTTTAAATTTGCATGTGTACGCTTGAATTAGTGAAAAGATTTTATAACGCCAGGGGCGTAAGCCAATTCTTAAAAGTGTTCTTGTATTTGTTTAAGTCATATATAATTGTATCCGGACATGCCACATAAATATGGTAATTAAAACGCTGTAGAAACCAATTGACTTGATCATCTACTGATTTAGTTTTGAAAAGATAACCCCGCCTGTCGTTTTCAGAAGATAATTAAAACATTTTTACAGCCTTTAAACAATTAATGGTACGGAAGTTGGGTATTTCCAACTCCAACCGCTTGTGAGGATTCACAATCTGAGCAAGGTGGTCAGAAAGCCCCGTCCCGACAAGCTCAACATCCAGAAGCCGAGCTATGTTAGTCATAACCCAGCCTATCACATAACATAACATAACAGCTGTCTCAGGTCATAGGAGGCAATACGATTTCTCATATAGTTTCCGAAAATGTACAGGGTTAGCCAGTGAAACGGGAAGATTGAAGATGGCCTTGACAGTTGGAACGTGAGTATTGGGGTTACTAGTGGCCGGCTCCTTTCTACCTGCGTGTCCCGCCATTTAGTTGAGATGGATCGTTGGACGGGTGAACATAGTGGCTACACGGTTAAAGCGTATTATACGAATGGTGAGAGTTTGGTGAAAACACGACGTGCTTTTCGACGCCATTTCAACATACCGCGCAATAGACTTGTTCCTTCGGATAACACAATTCGTTCGTGGATAAACAACCTTGAACAAACTGGATCAACATCTAAAAAACGAGGTGGGAGTGCAAAAACCGTTTGAACTCCTCAAAATATCGCTAGTGTTCAACAAGCAATGCTCAGAAGTCCACGCCGATCTGCCAAACAACATGTTCTACGCCTGGGAAGAACATGCTCACTTCTGTGAGAAGGATTCTTCATCAAGATTTAAATTTTCACCCATACAAAATACAGATTGTGCATCTCTCAAACCAACTAACCATCAGAAACGATTATAATTATGTGAGGAAATGGCCAGAAGACTTGAAGAAAATGTCGACCAAGTAAACAACTTGCGGATGAGCGATGAGGCGCATTTCCACCTCTCTGGTTTTGTTAATAAACAAAACTTCATATACTGGTCGGAGGAAACCCCTGGCGCACTTCATGCTGAAAAAGTGACGGTTTGGTGCGCAATGTGAGCAAGAGGAATCATAGGCTCATTTTGTTTTGAGGATGTCAATGGAAGTGCTGGCTGTTAACTCTGTGGGTTACGTTGCAATGATCCAGACCTTTCTTACACAATTCTCCCATAACTCTCCCATTTTCCAGTGAATGAACACACAATGTTCCAACAAGATGGGGCAACAAGCCACACTGCAAGAGTTGCCATGAATGCTTTGTTTCCAGGTGGCGTCATTTCCCGAAACCGGGATATCTCTTGGCTCCCTCGCTCTCTAGATTTGACAGCCTGTGACTTTTTTCTATAGGGTTACTTAGAAACAAGAGTTTTTCAGAACAATCCACCTAGAACTATCCCAGCCCTAAAACAATGATTTCGGGACGAAATCGAAGGAATACCAGTCAATATGCTTCAAAATGTCATGAGAAATTTCCAGGCCCGACTGCAGCAGTGCATAGATTCCAATGGAGGACATTTTATGGCAAATGTTATATTCGAAAAATAATTTTTTCACTTATTGTACAGTAAACGGCTACCTTTTTTCTTTATATTTATAACCATTAAATAATAAAATTAATTTTCTTAAAGAATTAGTTGCTTATTTAAATCTTCCCGTTTCACTGGCTAACCCTGTATATGATTCGTATTATCCTCGTCAATACCGTGCTCTCAGATAATAAAAACACCCGGATTCTCTATATCTACAGTAGTGTGCACCATATTGTTCTCTTAGTTATTGGATATTAAGCGCATAGCCTTTAATGAGATGAACTGTAAATCCTCCCCTTGCCCAAGACAGTCTAATTATCTGTTACATTTTGGCTACTAAGTACTTAAGTCAAATATTGCCTACTACCTTTTTCTAATGTAAATTTAAAAAACCGCTGCATCGTAATTGAAGGAATGCACTGGTAATGATCAACACTTACTTACACTATTTACTTGTGATATATTTACAGACATCCATTTCTTAATTCAAGCAATGATGCAGTTGACTGCACCTCCACTTCAGTTTACACTCCAATAGGGATGGTTGACTGCTCCTCCAGCCCCATGGACACCTCCTCAATAACGGTTGACTCCTCTTCAAGGACAGTTGACTGCTCCTTCAGGTTCAAGTCCTTGACGCTCTTCAGTAACGATTAACTGATCCTTCAGATCCGCTGACACCTCTCCAGGGATATTTGCCTGCTATTCAATTCTAGCAGACTTTTTTAGCCAGGAATCGTAGATCTGGGACTGCAAAATCAAGTTAAAATAACGGAATTTCAGCCATTAGGGTTACTGTCACATCTTTCTGAGAAGTTTCCTGAAAGAGTGTTGTTTGAGGTCTCCCTTTATTTCAACAAAGACTGTCTTACATACTTGTTCATAGATTTCCAAATCAAGCTACACAGCATCTCTTTACCTCTTTTCTGATTTAGGTGCAAAAACGACTGGATAATGACATATTCATGAGTGAGCGTTTTCTGTCGGCCTGCCCAAGTTATTTATTGCAGTATTATCAAAAAGGTTTAAAATGACTCCTATTTGTACGCGTCTAGATGACACGAGGATACGTCGATTCTCTTGTAATGAAGTGTGTTTATGACATGACACATAAATTCACACCACACCATTACAATCTATAACAAATTCAATGTAGTTACGATTATTTTTTACTGAACATACATGTTTATAAAAACTGAATCTAAAAGCTATCAACCAAATTTAAGCAAATTCAGAGACTCAGTCGAGTTGGATTGATCACAATCAATATTTAAAAATTCATCTTGGAAAAACATAAACAAACAGCAAGTGACCTGGGGCAATGTTAAGACGGCAGACTTAATACTTACTTCAAAACTAATTTCCAGACGTTGAAAAACTCAAATAGCTATTCTAACTGTGATTATATAAATGCCAGACGGACAGAGCAACGATCATTTGTTTGAAAATTTCTAGAACTTTTGTATACACAAGGTACAAATATTAAAAAAAAAATTAATAGCTTGAAGAACTGTTGTTTACGTATGAAAAATAATGTATTGTTATTGCTATTGTTACATTCGCCTATGAAAGCGCTTGGGTTAAATTCCTATATAGTGGCTACAAATAATCGGTACCACATAATTGCTTGTATGATTATTTTACATCTGTTCCGTCAGAGAACGATACATAAATAGCACTTGAGAAGAAAAAAAGAAACTAAAGAAGAAAAATGAAGGCCGTGGAAGAAATAGACATTTACATCAAAAATCTATTCCACCTCCTTGCTGAAAAATCTGCACTCAAGGAGGACATTTTCGTTATTCCTGTTCTAATGGTGATAGTAAAGTGGTGTAAAGACGTACAAAAAGTATGACGGCACTTCTAAACAATATATACCCTCCTGTATTTTAAGTTAGATAGATAATAATGACCTCTCAAGGCCATCGACCTGATGGGCAAGCTGAACAGATTCGTCGAAGAGAACGACCATACCAACTGGTTGGTATCAATATTACCACAAAGACGCGACCTCTCCCCTTGAACCACTTTGTGAATAACGAAATTCGCAGTGTTAACCAAAACACTGTACATGCTATAAACAAAATAAAATTAAAATGTTTTTATTTTTGGCATTTATACAGGCAGTGGTTTACAAGGCATAGGCTTCACCTCTATCTGAAAGGTAAGGAGATGTTTGGGAAATACAATTGTTTTTGAAAGAAAGGGTTACCCTGAACAACTTCTCCTGATCCCATTCAGGTTGTTGGTGAATCTTTCTCCGCGGAAATGAAAATATACCATTCGCAATGGTATGTGTGGGGAGGGCGGTTGACAGGTTGAGTGGTGGTTTAGTGGCTTTTATAGCGGAGGAATTACAGATTGACATACAGACGTTTTACCACGTCTTTAAAATTAATAATAAATCGGAGCGTTAGGACTACTCTCTAAAACAATATATTTCCATTAGCTGATAAATTTTCGTTAGAATAAATAAATGGAGATGACCTTAAGCCTGCAAATATTTTATTATATTATCTTTTCCAATTTATTGGAAATGAAAGTAAACTGGACTGTGATTTTACATCAACCAAACTATAACATTGTAGAAAATGTTTACTTCAATATGATATGTAACAATAACTATTGAATTTAAATTAAATTTATGCAAAAATAGCAATATGAGCCATTTTCAAAAGATAGATTCACTGGACTAGTAGTATATCATGTTTATCATTTCAAATAATCAAACCAAAGTTTTCCGATATGATGCCCTGAATAGCCTCAAATGAAGGAAATTTTTAAGGGGGAAAAATAAATATAAATACTATTATTAACTATATAGTATATAATTGATGCCAATTAAAATCTTTTGTTCAATCAAAGATACCGTTGTCTCAACCACATTCTGACATGTGTGATCTGGTCTTACACTTCCAAGAGACTTCTTCGGTAAGCTTTTCTAATGTTTATGGACTTCAATAGTTGTTTTAATACCTTAACCTTCAACGATTTGCCACATTTTCCTTACTAACAATGACGTGGATTACCCGTCAAATTAAACCCAAGTGTATTTTATTATCTTTTTATGGCATAGATATGGCCACGGAATTTCCATGAAGATGATAGACATTGAAAGGTTACAACATAATAAAAAGTGCGCCACATTGCGGTTGCGTGCACAGGACCTCACCCCATAATTGTACAAAACTAAGAGAGTACAATTCCGTAGATTCGTAAAGCCAAATTGGATACAGTTTATTTAGGAAATAGCGTAATCCAATGATGTATATTAACTTTGTCACAATATTTACTGGTTCTCATTTATGGCCAATTCTATTTTAATGTTGAATTTAACTGTGTAAAACAGACAGTGATCAATGTGCACTAATTGAATTAATTTTATTTTGAAATTTCTTTCCTAAAAGTATTTCATATCATTCATGTATCCATAATATGAAATAATAATAATCTAAATTGATCAAAAGCCATTGTGTTGTTCAGAAAGGATTTGAACTTTAGTTCTGTTACGTTTCTGTTTATAAAGTGTTTTGTGGGCGATTAAAACTCTTTAATCTCAGTAATTAGTGATATTATTTTATTTTATGACAGCTTAGATTCAATAAATGTTTAGAATCTACTCACAGATCTTTAATTGGGTTAGTTGTATTGAAGGTTTAAAGAAATTAACTTGTAGAGGATTGTTTGTAAAAAAACTATAAGATTATTATCTCCATAAGTCATTTTATTAGATCTCTCATTTTAATAAAAAAATAACAAATGTCTGTTGATAAAATAATAGTTTAAACCATGAGTATTATAGGATTAATTGTTGTCAGTTATGTCAAATTTGTTATTGGAAAGCAGTGGTGTCAATTGACTACTCTTCACAGATTAAGGATGCTTTGTTGTCTGAAGGACTTCTTTGAAATCAGAGTACAAACGTTATTCAATAGGTTTCTGCCACAATTTCTTACATTTCTCTTTGCTTGATCCTACTACAGATATTACTTACCTGTCAGTCTTCTCTGATAAATTAAACTTAATATAATTATAATTTTGGTACTTAATATACTATCATACCGTTTAAAAGGGCACTTATTAAAACAGTTATGTGAGCTTATATAAGATAGTAACCATCTGTACTAGATATAAACTCATATATGTGGTCGATATGATTTGTTTAGTGATCATTAAAAGAAAATGCTAGAAAAATGCACTTACAATACAGTATCTGTATTGTGTGTATAAATAAATAATTTTTACAATTCAGTACGTTTTAAATTAGCGTTATCTGGTTTGTTTGTTGGATAACAACAATACAATTAAATTTACAAACTTTATTATTAGACAAGGAATAACTAAGTCCGTTGATTTTACAGTTTTTTATTCTTAGTTTCCGGCGTTTAACTTTCACCTGCACAAAACAAAAACATTGTATATAAAGTTTATATAAAAATATTATATATAATATTTATATAAAGAAGGCTATAGTAACAAATAGGTCAAAACAATCGTTCGGTTCAAACAAAATTTAATATTTACACTGTTTTATGTGGTATTTTATATGTTCACGCAAATTTATAGCTTTAAAGTTACAGATAACAAAAATCTGTAGAGTTAAATTGTTAGGAGTTTGTCCATTGAACACACAAACTCAATCAGGTTGTTCTAGCCGAAAGAAAATTACAAATCTATAATAGATCTATCACATGGCTTTTGCAAAAAATATTAGATAAAGATTAATTTCAAATTTATTCACAGAAATATTTTTATGTTAGCTTTAGGCGAAATGGGGAATACTAATCTAATATCTGATATGTAATGTAATGTATTCTGAGTTCATATAGTTCTACGTAATAGTTATTTTAAGTTTAACCTTAAACTTTAGATAAAAAGTATCAAGTCTATTTTTAAAAGCCGGGACTCGAAGCTACAAAACAATAAACGACAAATTACGCAGGCTAATTCAATTATTATTAAACCTGTAAATACTCATATTTCAAACGTGTATTTCATATCGTGTATTCAAACTATATTTCAAATACAGATGTTTTAAAGTGAGAAGTGCAGTGCCCTGCTTGATTTTGTAATTGTAAACCATAACTGTTAGAAGAGTGGGTGGAGAGTTTGGTTAACCAGACACCAACCGCGATAAGTTAATCTACCTCATACAACACATTATTGTGTATTTTGTTGCTTACAATTTGTAGTCAATTACTTCATCTTCATTACATAACAAAGCTAGATATTTGTGAAAGGGTAGCTGCCAAAACTAATGTACCGAATGGATAAAAAACATGGGATTGGATATCTCTGAGGTCCTAGTAATAATTACACAGTATTTTAAAGTTTACTTCTAAGTTTAATTATGACAAACAAAACCTAGAAGGATGACTTCAAGATGTAAAACTAAAATTATGATTTGCTGCAAAAATAGAATAATAATGAACTTGAATTATATACACCCATGGGATGGGCCTAATGGTACCAATGTTGTATGAAATTCTGCTTACGAATTTAATCATTTAATGAAACTTGAAAACCGACTTTCTTTCACCTTGATTAGGCCCACACACCGCGACACGGCATAAGCATCTTGGCTCGACATTGCAGGGACAAGGCGGGTGAGGAGTAATTCGACAGCAAGATCTTCAGCTACAAAGTTCAAGAGAAAACATTACTGTGAGTGCCAATTAGGTTATTATTTAGCCAAGAATTTAGTTCTAAGAACATCGAAGGAAAATAATACTAACCAGTAACGAGTAACAGGGTAGCGAAAAGATATATATATATATATGTAATATATTTTATAAAATGTAACTAAATAACGGTACAAGACTTTGCTTTGTGAGTAATAGTTTAAAATTGCATATAATACTGTTGTATTTTAGTGACTTTGTCGCTTTGATCCCCAAGAAGAGTATATCCATAATTATGTCTTGGCAGTAACGAAGGGAGTCTTAACATTTTTAACAAGTGGATCTTGAAGTTGATAAGTGCACTTGGCTGCCTCCCTTACCAACGATGGTGATAACTGTTTATGATATGATGAACCATTTCTATTCAGGTTCATGTACCGGAGTTACGGGTGCAGCGCCACGGTAAAGTTTATTTTAATTACTTATTTTGTCGGCTTCTGAACCAAGGTTTGTAATTAATAAATTAAAACGCTATTAACTATAATGGACGGCTTAGATGTTATTAGTGATCAGGAAAGTGTTTTGCAAATTTCTGCTGACCTAAGCTCTAAACTGTATAGTCGCGTCGCTTTGTTGAGATATTGTTTATGTATAGTGAAAGCGATATTATTTTGCTTCGTATTACAATGTTTTATCAAATATTATGTATTGGCATTATATAATTGTTTTTAGTTTTAAGGCAATGCCTGTCTGTTTCCAAATTACTGAACGGTAAGTTTATTTAGGACCTCTTCTATAAATTCATTCAAGCATTTAGAAATGAACAATTTATATTAACCTGAAAAATTCAGGTACGTAAAATACAAAAAAATAAGTTTTTTAATTAAATTGTTTTCTTAATTAACCTTAAAAAGATCACTGACTGCGTTTTAATCTACCTACACAGTAAATACAAGGAAACGAGTGATGGAAAAATAGAACTTTTCCTTAACAAACTGTTTATGGTTATACAGGGTGAGTCAGAAATATGGTAAAACGTGATTGTAGAGCTAAAAATAAGAAAAAAAATGTTATATAAAGGTACGTCCGGAAACGCTCCATTACTGAGTTATGGCTAGCGAAAGATTTTGATTTGTTTTCAGTTCACCTGTTGTAATTAAGTGATTCTGAAAGTTTTGTTCTTACTTTTTAACTCAAATAAGATGGGTATATAAGGAAAATTACCTGAAAAATCAAATAAAACCAACTTTAGAGGTTGTAGTGTGAACAGTTTTTGAGAAAAACGTATGAAATTTGCCAAAAAATCTAATAACAAAAATACCGTCTTAAATGTTTGATGTCGAATAACATTGTTAAATGACCAATCAGGGCCGGATTTACCAGTTTGCCGCCTATAGGCTTAAGATACTTTGCCGCCCCAAAAAGGGGAGCACACCCCCCCCCCGCCAAAAGTGGCTCCGGCGGTCCGGCCCCCCCCCGGGAAAATTTGCATTTTTCAGGAAACAAAATAGTAATTTGGATGGCGTTTTTAAAGCATTTCGTAACAGTTTTTAAGGTATTATAAATTTTTTTAATGTTTAGTCAAATAACGGGGAAATATCGCGACGCGGTGGTTAGGTTAGGTTATTTCACGTTATTTACCGACCGAGAAACACAAAATAACGTGAAATAACCTAACCTAACGCCGCGGCACGATGTTTTAGCTTGATCAACAATTGATATGTTCGTATTCGATTGTGCCGGTGGAACTATATGGAACTGCAGCCCAAATAACACACATTTTAGAAAATGTGTATTTTTTGCAGACTTACACTTACTTGGAATGTTGTTAAAATATTTTCAAATCTTGGAAAATTGTTTAATTTTAAATCAATCAAATGGTTTTGCAAGGTGAAATTAAAAGTTGACAAAATTATTTGAATAACTGGTTTATTATAAGCATGAGTTGAAATATTTAAAAAATAACGTTTGTACATTCTAATACAAGTTCATTGTGTGATTAACAGAACTAATTTATTGTATATACAGTAGGCTATTTACATTTTACAGAGCTTTCTTACGAGCCTTTTTAATTGAGAACTTTTTAATTAAATCTTCATAAGAGAGCTTCTTTGTTAAATTTGCTTCTATACATAGGAGGGGAAAGTGAATTGAGCCTGTTTTCAGAAATGCTTGTCCGTAAGTAGTTTTTAACTCTTCGAAGGCAGGAAAAGCTACGTTCTCCCGCGCAATTAGTTGCAGGTATGCACAAAACTAATTCGTACTGCTATGTCCAAGTTAGGGTAAACATCATGCAACGAGTTCTTTCTCAAAAAGGTAGAAATTCCTTCCAACGTTTTATCTGAGGGATTGTCTATTCCCACCGCACAGTGTTTTTGGAAGTGAATGCACTCTTCAATAAAATCGGAATCTAAGTCATTTTGATAAATTTGATGAAGTTTCGTTGCCTTGTTTCTTAGTTCCTCTTCTGTGATGTTGATGTCTGTTTTGCTGTCACACAATTGAGTCAGGAAGTAGAATTTATCTACAAAGTCACTATAGGCCACTTTTCTTCTCTTAAATTCACAAATAAAGGAGTCTAGAATTGGAAGAAATGTGTTAATTCTCAAGTCATCTCTGCCAGTCAGGTTGACTTCTTCACTCCGGGTTTCGTCTGGCCAGACTTTTCGCTTGGTTTGTCTGCTTGTGTCTTTTCGTATGAATCGTATGTTTCAGTTTTGGTTATCTTCATACCCAATTCCTCGAAATAAGAAAAGTTGTTTCTTTCTGACACAAAAAAATATTCCTCTAGAGAACCATACAAATCCCTGACTAACAAAACGTCAACGGTTCCACTTTGTATAGTTTTACTGACTTTGTGAATTCTATGGAGGGCAGCAGTGCTCCAGAAGCATACCATAAATGCAGTCTCAAAACGTTCTAGATTCCGAGCGATTCCTTGAGCCTCACATCTGGTTGTAGCCTTTTCTGTTGGGTCTTTTGAAATTGTTGTCAAAGCCTTGTACACTTCGTCCCAAGACTCTCGCAAGCTCTGACATGCATCATCCCTAGCCGACCATCGTGTAGGACACACCCTTTTTATAGTCTTATTATATTCTGATAAGAATCATCCATTACACCTATCAGGCACTCCCATCGTTTTGTAGAAGATGTAAAAAAAAACACAAAGTTCTTGAAGCAACATGAAGAATCTGCACGCTTCTTCACAAGATTCAGCAGCAGATGATCCGACCAGATTTAAAGAATGAGCCGCACACGGGATGAATAGAGCTAAAGGACTTTTGTTTTTTATCTTTGCCTGAAGACCATTGTAAGTCCCCGACATATTTGATGCATTATCGTACGATTGGCCTCGGCAGTCATCAATGTTTATTTCCAGATTTCCTAGTTCTCTCATCACACTTTTAAAACATACCCTCTGCGGTATGTCCAAACTGACGGGATGAAGGTAAGAAAATCGTTCACAGGGTACACCGTCATTTAAACATACCTGACTGCAAGAACCAACTGGTCTACATGAGACATGTCTGGGGTTGAATCAAACTATGAGAGAAAAATATTTTGACTGTTTCAATTCTTCACAAATTTCTTGTCTTACATTTTTGAGCCATTAATTCAATGACTTCTTCACACGTTTGGGAAGAGAGATAGTTCGTATGACCACTTCCACAATTACCATATTTTTCAATGTGAGTAGCTAAAAAAGGGTCGAATTCGGAGATAAGCTCTAAAGCCATAATAAAATTTCCATTTATGTTTGATCCAAAGATTTCATCATCGCCTCTTAATGCAAGGCCTCTTGATGTCAAGGCCTTAACGGCCGCTATAACCCTGGCCAAAAACCTTTTTCCAATAATTGGTTTCTTTGTCTAGCTGCTCAGTTAACATACTGCCAACACGTTTCAGAGCAATTTCTCGTGATTTTAGAGTAATGATTGCCGACTTGTGAATTGGTGAGTTTTCGTGATGACTGGCCCGACTTTCACCATTTTTCCAGTCGTTGAATCCGTCTTTACAATCAAACTGGGATTTCTCTTTGAAATTTAATACCAAACAAGGGCCACAATAAACAGAACCCTTGCTTTTTGAGAATGCCATCCACTTTCTGTCCTGAACCTCTCCATTTTTCAATGTTCGTTGAAACAGAGATTTGGATAAATATCGTTTTTGATCCTTGTATTCTCTGACGCTGTTTGAGAAATCCAGGTCGATATTTTTGTTTGAACCCATTTTTTGCGATTGAATCTTGAGTTGCATCATTCAAAACCCAGAAAGCTGGATCTTCGCTGGAACAGCAGGGTGACAGCAGCTCCAACGAAAGGCTTTCAGTGGCGATCTCGTGAGGTATGATGATGTCTTCGTTTAAACTTGCTAGATTAGCTGGTGGATTTGAGCAGCTTGGGCCCAGCTGAAACATTGTCGTCCAGCTGGCGGCCGTCTCGTCAACGGAATCGTCAAGTGCAGGTCCTTCAAGTACTGGTGCACAATCTCTTGTTCTCCTGGCGTCTTTAAAGAACAAATCTAGCCTTTTGGTTTGTTTCAATACACGTTCTTGTTCTTCGAGTTTCTTCTTCGCCCGTTTCTTGTACTCCGCACCGCTAAGCCTCTTCCGTCCATCACTCATTGCAGTTGTAGAGAAGCTAGTAGTAGCCTAAAATATAAAACTCTACGTTAGACCGAATAGTCAGTTATTTGGGAGCGTAATCTGCGTAACTGCCATCCTAGGGGGTCCTGGAGGAAAACGAGATTTGAAAGCTCTTTTTATATGGGAAGAAGGAAGAAGGTCTGGAGGGGCACACATATACCAGCCAAAAGGGGATCTGGAAAAATGTTGGACTTTTTTCTGTGAGAACGCAAGCAAATACATTGTATTACTTACATGAATTTTTATGAGATTTTTTCAATTTCTTTGAGTTTCACTCGCCAAAAAATTTTATTTTGTCTTAATAATGAGTTTTAGAGTACTTCTGTTCTTACTTATCTAAAAACATATGTTAAATATGCCCAAAATATCTGTAGTTTAAACAATTTTCCCTTAAAACTACCAAGTAAACACTCATGATTTAGGGTACCTACCTAACATTCCATGATGTAGAGAGTAACACTCATGAGGTTTATAAGGAGTAATAAGTACAAAGAGCAGCGGTAATAAGCAAGTAAAGTAATTATCCTAAATTTTAATTGGTTCATTGATAACACATACGACCAATTGAGTATATTTTATTAAGGGGGGTGCTCTAACACGCCGCTGACCATGAAAACAGGGCGTGGAATTCAATTGATCACTGCTCACAGAATTAAGTTATCCTAAATTTTAGAGTATTGGTGTATTCCTCAAATGGTGATCTAGGATTGCCGTTTTTTAAATGTTGAAAATATTAAATAATATAGTGTAGGGGACTTGGCAAAAAGTCCAAAAATTAGTGATTTTTAACCGCCCGTTGAAGGCTAAACAGATTTTTTTGAGAGGAAATTAAAAAAATCTAGAACCCCTAGATTGATTAGTTGTCAATAGATTTCCGTAAAAAAAATATTACTTTTTATGAGCACATTTTGTGAGCACTGTTGGAATATGATCATTTGAATTCGACAAGCCTGCAAGCGTGAAATTAACATTGCGCTTATGGGAGCCGACCGGCCAAAGGTTGCTAAAACCGCAATGGTGAATCGCCCCCTTAAAATTAAAGTTATTAAAAATTGTATATATTGGGGACCTCGAAAGGACAGTTGATTTGACAACGACCCACATGTTATTGCAATGGTTACTTGTTAGCTAAAATTTTCCATTCACTCCACTCTTACATCTAAGTCTCATTCAGATTCAATCATACTTACAATTGATTGTTGACTTTAACATTTGAACTAGCTGAATATACAACGAGTCAACGACTTATATAACAACCGTAACCGGCGTAACCGTGCCGCCGTGTGCACAACACTAAACATCAACCACCAACTGACCAAGCGCAGTGTAGTCACTGTAGACTGTAGTGTAGTGTAAATCTGTGGATGTGTGAGTCGTGAGTCAGAGGGTGCGTCTGTCGGTCCGTGACAGCGTCAGGTGACTATCAGCTGAGCGCCAGTGTTGGAGAGGTGGGGGAGGGGCAGGGGTGGGAGAGCTGTCGCGCCAGCCACCCAGGGCTGCCGGCTGCCAGGGGGTGTTGCCAATGTAAATCGGCAGATCGCCGCTCGTTGCGCGAAAGGAAACAAGGCGTTCGTACATATTTTGTAGTAATTACATACAACGAAATAGGAAATTAAAGTGTATGTGTTTCCTAAAAGCTCTATTTATATAACACAAACTTAAAACTCGTATAAGGAAAATAATATTGTATTTCACAAAATATTTCATTTTAATATTTTAATTTTTTTTCAAATCTGCCGCCCCTTAATTTTGCCGCTCTAGGCTGCAGCCTACTTAGCCTATTTAGAAATACAGCCCTGTGACCAATAAACAAATTGTTTTTCCTAATTACAGATTGTAGAGAATTTAATTCTGAAAACAACCATTATAAATAAAGTTAAACTAAATGTGTAAAAAAGGTTATGATATTGACTCCTCACATATCACACTACACCGCAAACTTTTGCTGTTTATAATAAGGAATGAGTATCTGATTGGTAACAGCTGGTGAAAAATAAATATTTAGTTCAAAATTTTATTTTTAAATACAATAAACATCTACAATCGCTTTAAGTCTCACCGGAAGATTAAAAAATGATGCTCTAAATGACCTCCATTGTTCAAAAATGCACGTGTTTCAAAGTGTCTTCTCATCAAGTTCAAAAACTCCAGGTGTCTGCTTAATGGTTTCTATTCCATTAGAAATGTTTAATCGGAGTTCTTCAATGGTATCTATTGGGGAAGAGTAAACTATGTTTTTAAATATCCCCAAAGGTAAAAGTCCAAAGGATTTAAGTCCGGTGATCTTGCTGGCCATGAAACATGTCCACCTCGGCCTATCCATTGATTTGTGAAAACTCTCATTTAGGTGTCCACGAACAGCCATAGAGTAGTGCGCTGGTGCCCCGTCATGTATAACCACATGTTTTGGTGCAAATGCAAATGCAGAGATACATCATCAAGCAGGTTAGGTAGCTCGTCTCTTAAAAAGTTCTAGTACACCACGCCATTAAGCCTGGAAAGAAGCACACATACGACAAAATGATCTGCTAAGATTCCAGCCCAAACATTTACTGAAAAACTGATGTTGTGGGCGATTAGGTTTGATAGCATGAGGATTTCTGTCTGCCCAAATGTGGTTGTTATGGAAGTTAATGATAGCTGTTCTTGTAAAGTGAGCCTTATTGGTAAAACAAAATTGTATTTAAAAAGTTTGGATCAGCACATTTTAAACAGAAGCCATCGACAAAAAAAAAACATGGGGAGCGTATTAGTCTTGTGGCAAAAGAGTTGCTGGAACATGGAGTTTCTTGAATGTGCTGGAAGTGGTATGGGTGTGTAAACTGGTACTCGTGTAGTATTCTCCGAATTACTAGATTGGCTGACATTGAACTGTAGTGACAATTCTCTAGTGCTCTTTAGGATAATCAGAAATTTCATTAAAAACAACTCTTCTAATTCAACAGTCCTACATGATCGGGCGATTCCTGCATTACTATGCTCCGAAGACTTCAAAGAACCTGGTTTCAGATAGGCGTTGATGAATAGTGGCAAAAATCTTGCGCTTGGACACCTGCGGTTAGGAAAGTTCTCTTGCTAGACAGACGTCTTGCTGAAGTACTATTGCAGCGTCCCAAACCATACATTAAAATGCATGTCTGCTAATTCAGAGTTTGAATACACATAAATACTACCTTCCATTTTAATAAATGAAACACACAAAACAAAATCGCTAATAAAATGGATGGAACTAACTGGTTAAAATACTTAACTCAAAGCACATAGTATCTTTACAGTTTGTTGTTTTGTTCAACAATGAGGTGACATACGTCATCTAATAATAAATTTCCCAGCTGATATTTTATTATTTAAAAACGTTTTAAACAGTTGTTGTTTACATAATTAATTATTACCAGCTGTTACCAATCAGATACTCATTCTTTATTATAAACCAGCAAAAAAATTGCTGTGTAGTGTAGTAATATGTGAGGAGCAATTTCATAAACGTTTTTTAACACATTTTAGTTAACTTTGTTTATAATGGTTGTTTTCAGAATTTAATTCTCTACAATCTGTATTGGGAAAAAAACAATTTGTTTATTAGTCATTTAACAATGTTATTCGACATCAAACATTTAAGACGGTATTTTTGTTATTAGATTTTGGCAAATTTCATACTTTTTCTCAGAAAAATGTTCACACTACAACCTCTAGAGTGGTTTTATTTGACTTTTCAGGTGATTTTCCTTATATATCCATCTTATTTGAGTTTAAAAAGTAAGAACAAAACCTTTCAGAATCACTTAATTACAACAGGTGAAACTGAAAACAAAGCAAAATCTTTCGCCAGCCATTACTCAGTAACGGAGCGTTTTCCGGAACTTACCTTTATATAACATTTTTTTCTGATTTTTAGCTCTACAATCACGTCTTAAAATATTTTACCATATTTCTGACTCACCCTGTATAACTAATAAGAATACAAATGTGTGTTGTGATTTACTGGTTCCCATATCATCAGAAATTATTGTAATGTTATTTGTAGATTTTACTTAGGTAAGTAACATTCCGTGGTTGCAAGTTATCATGTAGAAAAAGATATAACCACCATCTAATCTATGAATATTTAGCCTTCCTGGCAAAAATGATTCCTCGAAGCAATATCCGAGCAAAAAAGGGGTAAAATTATGCTGTCTTTCATCTTAATTTATTTTACTTAATTTCTTTTATATAAAGAAAAATTGGGTATAAATGTTACAGACGGCCAAGGAAACATTACGCTTCAAAGGCAAAATTGATAAATAAATTTGAATTTTAGTATTGCTTTCAAATAGTGCTGCTTAGCATTCCACCAGTTTTGCCGGTAGTAACCAATACACAAAGTTTTAGTATGGAAAGATAAATTATTAAAACAATTATTACATTAAAAAATGAAATTTGGGCTACTAAGTTCTTTCTTACGCTAACCGATACGGGTTTTCAGATAGAATTTTCAAGACTGGTGAATAACACTGTCCAACACGTGTGCTTTAAGAAGGTTGTAAACATTTACTGAGGTACTTTCAGAGCCCCTAACAACCGATATAAATATCGTGTCTTATCAGTTTTCATTGACTTCAAATAAACATCAACGTGGTAGCTCAATTCTTTTAGTCACGTTGTAAATGTTCCGGCTTATTTCTCCTAAAATACGTATTCTCCTACAATATGTAAAACCTTTAATAAAGCTATTATATGTAACGCTTCTTTTTTTGTTTTTATTATAATGGCGTTATAGTTACTGAAGATAATTCACTGACATTTCTAGAAAACTCTGTTACGTGCGCTAGCTTTCACATAAGTTGTTTTTTAAATGTTCGTAATTAAGATTCTATAACACGTTACATCTTTTTTCTGTATATGTAAACATTATATTTATTGTGTTTCTACGTGTTTAAGTGAAATACATGTTAAATGTACGTAAATGCATTATTAAAAACTACAAAAATAATATTGAAAATATTTCTTATAATAAGTTACCAACTGTTTTTACTCGCGTTGAGCTATAACGACTGGACCGATTTGATTTAAAGTTTTGGCATTTCTTATTGTTCCTTAAATAGTTCAAGTTTAGAGACAAATCAGATAAAGTGTTGGCCTGAAACCAAGTTTAGCATGCTGAGAAATGTGACTTATTGTAACTTTCCAATATACCTATTTAAAGGCTAGCCATGAAAATTCATATAGTATGGCACTAGTTGATTTTACTTACTAATAAATGTGTAATAAATTTATTACTAGATTTTAGACACACAAAATATCTTAAAATCTAACCTAGTGTATGCAATATTTTCTGTTAGAGATGATCTTTTGCTGATAGTTTAGTTATGACAAAAAAACAATAATTTAAAAAATGATATATTTAGACAAAATTTTGTATAATTATTGATAAATCTATTCCTTGCCACTAATCCTTTACTTTAGAAAAGGAATGATACTGTCACTTATAAATGTCATAAAGAGGAGAAATTGATATACCTCTAAGTGTAATATTTGTCTATTCAACTTACATTAGATTCACATTATTTTAAATGGTGTGATCAAGCTAATTGATATTAGCGATATCTCTATGAAAATAATGTTTCATACCTGAAAATCAATGCACAATATTAATAGCTGTTAGGTTATCAAATGTTATGCAGGTGAATATAACGCTGAAAAATGTGACGTTATTGTTTTTAATTTGATTTGTGGTATAACACAAATCATTTTATATTTGGTAACTTCTCGCTTAATCATAGCAAAGGTTTTTGTAGCTTTTTACCCCAGTAAAATTCAAGTAACATGACTAATTTGTGGCAGTACAAAATACTGATGAAGTCACGTTGTTATTGAGAAAATGATGCTGTCTTCCTCAAAAATACACAGAACGTTCTAGTCTCAACAAAAAAGATTCATTTTTTAATAGATTTAAAAAGGTTTTCATTTGTGTCAATGTAGCAAAACAAGATAGATAAAGTATTTCAAAAGATATAGCCAGACGATTTACATTCCACCTTACTCTTCCAGCTCACCACCGGCAATCCCTTCCGGCAATATCTTCATCCTTCCGGCAGCACTTCACCACATCATAACACCTTGATCGCTCTCTATGACTTTCGCTACCATTGTGTGTTTATAGCAATACATACGATACACGAGTTTATCTTCTTTCCTCCTTTTTAAGTCAAGAGGTTCTTCATTTCCGAAAGTTGAATTACATTTATTTATATACATGTACCCTATCAATTATTATTAAGTACGTCCACATTCAACAATTAATTTTTCACGACATTCGGCTGGTTGAAATAAGAGAGCTTGTATAGCATTAAAATTATACAAAACTTTAACATATACTACATTACTAATTCGCAACATTTTATTTAAATCAAATTATGTATATGGAACAGTTCCCTTAATGTCTAATTCCCCAATACTAGAAATGTTAATACCAGTAAGCCTATTAAATACACTCGATAACACGTGAAATTAGAGCTAAATACAGAACATTGTGAATTTTTAATTCAACAAAATGTGGCTCCTTTGAGAGACCTTTTGCAACTTAATAAACTTTCTCCTGAATGCACTTATGCTGTTACGTACAGTATAATCAATTAGTCGATATGTAAGGAAATTTTACTAATCACCAGACAAAAAGTAACTCTGTCTATGATATTACATAAATTGGTGGTGGTTTCAAACGAAATAATGAATGAAATACCTTTATTAAAGAGGCGGAGTTAGGGCTACCAATACTTAACATACAATACTTGAATACAGACACATGTAAACTTTTAACATACCTAATTTTTATGACAAAATCTACAATAAATATATCTATATTGTAAATCTATGATATCTGCAAGAATACTAACTTTCTCACGAGTGCTTCATTTACGCCTATCAAGGACTGTACAACATCTTGGACTCAATGACTTGGGTTCTTGACATGCCGATAATACGTTGATAGTAAATTTATTTTCAACATATTTATATATGAACTCTATCTGTTGCAAAGCCGTTTCATTGGTAAAGCACATATCGCTTCATTCGGGTTCCCACTCCTTGTAGCAGTGCTTGAAGTCCGAAACTTGAACGTTCTTCAGGTAGGCGGTCACATTTGGTTTTATGTTTTGTATTTTTTTTTATGATATCTTCTGAGATGGCTTTTTAGCTTGGGCAAGAGGAAAAAGTCACATGGACTCAAGTCAGGAAAGTTGAGTAGTTGAGGAACGACAGGAATGTTTTTTTTCTGGTTGAAGACTCCGTAATTGAGAGTGCAGAGTGGCAAGGCACGTTGTCAAGAAGCAGCATCCAATTGTTTTTTATGGCCGGTCTCACTCGCATGACTCTTTTATACAGCCATTAAAGGACTTCACTATAAACGTATTAATTTACATTCTTTTCATGCAGGCAAAAACTCTTTATGATAACAGCAATTGGAATCAAAGAAACAGTCCAACATGGTTTTGACTTAGGATTTCCTCATTCTTGCCTTTTCGGAAGAGGTGAATTGAAGGTGTGCCATTCTTTACTCTGACGTTTTGTTTCTGGGTCGTACTAAAAAATCCAAGATTCCTCACCGACCTTATATAAAATCAATGCCTTATTTAATTCATCTCAAAAGATATAAACAAACTACCATTCTCTAGCCTTTCTATTGAACAAACCCATTTCTTTTTTAAGTCTTCCGTCAAAACACTAACTTAGATGTATTATCATACGGTTCACTGTCATATGGTCCTAATCAACATGTTCTGCATTCATTCTTGTAGTAAATGAACAATTAAATACTGTAAAAAATGTTGATATACCTAAAATGTGACTACTTGAATAATTCCAGTCTGCAAAAATGTTCTTCCAAGCTTTCAAAACTTTCCACGTTTTGAGATTATCAGTGCACACATTGCTTTAAGTTTTATTAACTATTTTTGTTTCGTATGGTATTATGAATTATAGTATAATTATATTATAATTAATACAAATACAATTATTATGCCCTTAATAAATTAGTGTTTTTTTATAACAAAGGGCCGGGGCCAGGTTTCCTGGGCCTGTTAGTTTCCTCTCAGCCATCCGGCTTATTGTGCACCGTCTTCTAGGTTTAAGCTGTGTCAAATCCCAGCCCTTTACAAGGCTACGAGATCTTCTGAACAACGCTTACCTGTTCCAACCCCTCTTTAGTATACCTAAGAAAACCTAGGAACCTTGAACGTTTGAGTTGTAATGCCGGACATTTAAATTATCTTTAGCGGTGCTCATCCCTATCAAAAGGCTGCCAGCTGTCCATGGTTCTTGGATTAGGATCACGCCTATGTCGTCAGCTAAGATCATCTGGGAGAGTGTTGCCGTAGCTGTTCTGCTGTGGTGAAGGTTTATCTGGAGTACCGCTGCTATCTATTGACCGTTGCCGGCTTTTCTGCAGTTTGAAAGTAATCCTGTTCCTAGACCGATGGTCGCATCGATAGTGTTCAGCTTCTTCAGAAAGTATTCGGCAACGTGAAGGACTAGGAATGCGCCGTTGGAGCTAGTTTTCCTTCCAGCAACAGTCCATTGGTCCGTTTCAAGGTCATTCTGGCGAGGGCTTCGAACAGCTCTTGCTTGCTCTCCACCTCGATAGTCATGGGGATGAAGGTTCATACCTTACAATGTTGACCAGGCTTTTGGCTGGGTCCATATTCAGCTGAATTTCTTCAAAAGGACTCAGCTTAGTTTCTGTGTTGACACATCCGAACAATATCGCTCCACCTTCAACATGACATCTGGACATCCTAACGTTTTTGTCGTTGAAGACGCAGTTGCCCAGCACTTTATTCGGGTTGTTGCCTTCATTCATCGATAGCTTTACTTCCGGGTGTTCGAGCCGGACAATAGCCAGCTTTGCCTGTTCTTCAGGTGTCAGCTGCGGTCGTGGCCGCTTTACACCTGCATAGCTTGGGGTTTGTTGTTTTTTGACTGGTTCAGGAGAAGTTTTACCTTGATCTGGGACTACGATAACATCCAAGTTCCCTTCGTTGTGTGATTTTACCAGAGCTCGGTTTCTTCTTCCCACCTTATCTGCCTTTCTTTCCGGGGGATTATCGGCTCACCTCTAGCCGATGTTATGTCGTTTAATGTGACATAATAAGATTTACTATTCAACCATGAATCATCAGCTAAAGCTTACATATAATTAGTGTAAAACAGTTCATTTCCTGAAAATATACATAAAATAACCATATTTATAAACTAACCAATTAAGTGATAAAAACCTTCATGTTAGAAGTGAAAGAAGATTACTGTAGGTTCTGAAAAATGTGGATAGTACATCCGCATCCCCAGATGAATTTTACAAACGATTTCTTTACATGTTCTATCTTTTTCCTTCTGTTTAATTGTAATATCCTTGAATATTTTTTAATGGAATTACTTTTTTGAAAATGACTTTTTCATTCACAAAACACCTGCATGAATAGCAAAAAGAAAGATTTCACCAAAGTTTGCCCTTTTATTACAGTAAATCCTACTTAACTATGCCTGTACATAGTGCTTTTGATGACGACTACAGAGACTAACATAAAATATATTCTTTCTCTTACTTCTTATCAAGTACATAATATATGAACTTAAAAAAAGGCCCTAAACTCTTTCTTGTGTAGTTCTGCAATTAACTTTCAGCATGAATAAAATAACTCATGGTTATTCGTTGAATTATAATTTCTTATTATACAATGTTTCAAAGCTTGAACACCGGGTGAAGTATTTTTAAACGTTAAAAACCAATTATACCTACTAGTAAAAAACTTCATATAAACAAACTATGTTATTTTTCTGCTCCAGGACAGTATAAGAAACGTTTCCGACTAGTTAATAACTGTGATACAGCTAGACATTTGTTGGCATTCATTACATACATTAGTCATCGAAAAGTAAACGCTATCTCTCTGCACTTCAAGCGACGCCACTGTTCTATAACGAATATCAGTTGACCAGAAAAACGTACAATAAACCTGGAACTATTCCGTATGACCCCTAAGTTAATATAATAAATAAGATAGATGACGACATCTCTGCACTCCATTCGACATCGCTGCATCATTTGAATCCAAAATATATACAACAAATTATTCTCTATGACCACTAAGGTAGGTAGTGTTAGAAATTATATACATGACTTCATTTTTGCATTTCATCACGCATTACTGCATCATATTTATTCATAATATAAACAAATTATTCCCTATGATCCCTAAGATAATGTAAGACATTAGACAGATAACTCAATCTTAGCACTTGATCACACATTACTGCGCCCATACGTACTGTAATATGCCCGTACAAGAAATGGAATTTCGAAACATTGCATAACACACGAAATCAAATGTTTCCGATGATTTAATAAGTGATCTGACAAAAATTATTACAAAGATGATTTTGTACTGATATTACTATGTATATAAATGATGGAACTGAAAAAATAATGATATTGGCAACTTAACTTGTTATTGATTAACTATTTAGCCCAATGAGACGATGAAAACACTACTTCACCTACATTACACTATATTTGTAGTTAGGTGTATTTAACTTCGAAGCGATATAAATAATTCAAAATCTTGTCATTGGTTTTGGATCTCTTCATACGAACTTGACTCGAGATTCCAGGTGTCTAGTCTGTGACAGCGTCAGAATCCAGACGTTTTGTAGGAATCGTGATTAAATAATAGTGGTTAAAGTAAAACAGTCATAAAACAGAGTGATGGTTACCCAGTTTCATGATTTGCCCAGTGACTTACACACATACATGGTCCCATTTGAATAAACAGGGCAAACGTAAAGTTGGAAAGTTTATAGCAGTAGAAACAAGACTGATGATACAGGCAAGACATTGTGAAGAAACTGACCACTTACAGCTGATAACAGACTGTTAATCTCCTAGTGAAAGTAAACAATCTAATAACTCAGCCAATGAAATAGCGGCCCCAGCGCCTTCCACTGTCAGACTTACCCGACCCTGTACAAATCAGCCAAGTATTGTTTCTTATATCAGATCTCTTGTAAATAGGGTTAGCTTAATCAATAGTGAAATGATTACCGTAAGTTTATTGGTGTGTAAGAAACGTAGACAACTATTTTTGTCGCTTTACTTATTGTAACAGGTTTATACAAAATGTAGAAAAGATAGTAATAGTAAAATAAATTCACATGGAGTTCTACTGAAAAAGCAAATATTAAAAAATATCATCAAATTATTGAACATCTATTGCAACTCACGTATTGGCATCTAAATATAGTACATAATGAACTCAAACAAAATATTATATTACTTAGCGAGCAAACATTTTTAACTGCCAGATAGATAGATTAAAGGTTAAATTAAATAATTTAGTAGCAGCACGTGCAAGAGACGTATTACTTGAAGGATATATTGGTGCTATCATAGAATCTGTAAGGTAAATAAATTATGAAAAACGTTGATGATATTTATGAAATCAATTCTTGAATTCAGTGTAGAATTTGAGCTTTCTGAACATAATAAATAGACTGCCCGATTTATAAATATCTGAGAAAATCAATTCAAAAATCACCAAAAGTATAACGTTAATTTAAAATTTTACAGGCTTTCAGTTTCAAATACGTTTTTCAATCCCACAGACTAATGTGAAAGTTGTTCAATTAGTATTATTAGATATTTTAACATGTATAAATAAACTAAATGATAAGCGTTTTGCTGTTTTACCACATTTTCCCACCATATGGACAATTATTGACATGTAAAGTTAATGACAAACAAGAGAATGCCACATAATTAAAAACTAAAATAATTCCACACAAATAAATAGTACATATATATATATATATATATATATATATATATATATATATATATATATATATATATTTAGAGTTGCCATACGCGTATGTGTAGGTTTATATACATGACCGTTTGTGTGTGTATTTAAATTCCATTCGCTTTAAATATTCTCACTTTATATACAACCATCTAGAACGCAAGGAAAATAGCATGTGGCATATTGCAGAGTTACTGTTCCCCACGCTTAGCTCTTTGTCAAACCTAATTATTTAAGTGAGGCATTTTCTGTATCTTAATTATTTAAAAAAAATCTGTTCCTTTGATATTTTTGGCTTGGCTGGAATATTGTGGGATTTTAAAGAAAATAAAAATGTTGTTCCAGAGATGCTTACAAATAACAAGAACAAGATAAAAATAAATTTATTTATTTATGTTTATGTTTGCCCTGTCTGAAAACCGAAGCGTAATTAAGTTACTTTTTAACTACTTTCGTCGTCTTAGTAATTGTTTTACATTGTATTGTGTTATCTTTCTGTATTAAAAATATTTTTACCGATATCCAATCTAAAGTTGCATAGCAACTGGATAAATATTTTTGGTTTCATCTAATAATTTTTCTTTAATATAGCACATTTTATAAACTTGATATATTTTTCTAAAAGTATTTCTGTAATTTACTGCATTAGGGGAATCAAGTCAAACACACATTTTTTGCAGCATATAATTCTACATTATTGTGACTCATCACTTTTAGGATTCACTGGTCCATTGGTACATAATTACGTTCATTAAACTTCATAGACAACAAACGAATGTATTATGTGCCCATCGTACGTTTTTGAACAAACATCGTAAATTCGTTGATCCACCTGAACTTATTTGTTGGTTTAGATCTTATCTTTAAGAAAGAAAATCATGTATTGAGAATGATTTGATGAAAGTATGCAAACTGTAGTTGGTATTAAAACATTTTTCTATGTTTCGAATCTTAATCTCTAGTTTTCTAAATTTTAATCAATATAATTAATCAATAATATAAATATGATCTCTCATGAACTTCTGGGTGTTTTGGTTATAAAACTAATTAGTGAGCCGGGTCAAATTCTCGTGCCCCTTTCGGTTTTCCCGACTCTTTTGTTATAGTGCTTTATTTTGTTGTTGGTGTTTGCTCTCGTTGACTCTTCGAGGCTTTGGTGTCGTCTGCGACTGGATCGAGAGAGTAGCGACTTTGACTTCTGTTCAAGACCGTTTACTAGTGAAGTTTATTTTGTTTTACCCTTTTATTTAGTTTTGGGTTTTGTTTTGGGTTTTTGTTCTGCCCCAAATGGTCTGGCTAAACACGGCTGTGTCAACTGACGAGTGTGAGTAACTGTTCTCTATTTATATTTTACTTATATTTTGTTCGTTTAGCAGGTTAACCTCAATAAGCGTGTGGTTCTGAATTTAAGTTATAGGTTCTGGGGATTCTAGTTTGTATTTATTAGTTTTGTGTTATTTAGTACTTGTCTCCTTTTCTCCCAGCCTTAGGAGGCCGCTAAATTGTTTTTTTTACTGACCCTTGAAACTGGCAACTTTAACTTTTCCCATTGTTTTTTGTTTCTTAGGCTAACGTTTTATTTGGGGGAATTTAAATTGGGATTTATGTTTTCCGGATTTAACTTTTATTCTGTCAACTCTAGGCAAACTGTTTTTCACCCTGTTTCTAAGTTTAAGTTTTTAGCCTAGATAGGCCTAGAGTTTTAATATAAGCCTAGTTCAAGGGTTTCTTAGGCTATCTTTTTGTTTCCCTAAATTTTCAGGGGGGGATTTACCTTATTATAGCTGCAGGGAGCTTTTCCCCTGCTTTTCAGAAAGTTTCAGCTAATTCGGTTCAGGAATTAACTCTACATAGTGTATTTTATAAGTTTTTCCATAATTTTAGTTTCCTTGGTAGTTGTCTTGTAATTAATGGTTATTATTTTTTTTTTTATGTACCACCAAATGTTTATATTAAGCTCTCTCTGCTTGACCCAGATGTCCCTGCTACTTTTACTAAAGGTTCCAACTCCTTTTGTGCTTGCCTTTA
Organism: Homalodisca vitripennis; assembly: GCF_021130785.1. Taxonomy (NCBI): domain Eukaryota; kingdom Metazoa; phylum Arthropoda; class Insecta; order Hemiptera; family Cicadellidae; genus Homalodisca; species Homalodisca vitripennis. The sequence goes on along the minus strand of NC_060215.1, from coordinate 87,703,012 downwards.
CTTACTGTTAGTCTTTAAAGTTGAAATTCTGACCTTATCTTAATTTTTTTTGTACTTGGTCATATGAGTTTCTTTTGTTTTTTAAACCAAAGGTTTTCTAGGCTTACCTTTTGTTTTGTACTGTACTATTACTTATGTCACAGCAGTTAATTATAACTTTAACTTGTAATTTCCTGTATATTTATTGATTATAATAGTTTTTAACCTTCTAAATTTTTTTTTACTATTTTCTTTTTTTTTCACTCTTAATTCTTAACTTTTATTCTTTTGAATTGTTTTCATGTACTCAGGGCTTCTGAAACTTGTTTATACACTTTTACTTTGTTGAAATGTTTACCTAGCAAGACAGGCTATAGAAGCACTCTGTGCTTGCAGGGTTCACGAGCTCCAGCTCCAATGTCCGCCTCTCCCATGATTCTTGGGCCGGGTCCTTACACGGTGCCATGGCGGGCTACTAAGGTTTTCCTACCTGAGGACATTATTTCTCTGTGATACCCCTGCTGTGATATTGTCTCAGTGTGCCTGTTATTTAAGTATTGTTATCCAGTTTGTTATCTAGTTTTAAGTAGTTAAAGTTTAGGTTAATTCTATCCTTTCAGGAACCCGCCCCTGTGCCACAGGACTCCGGGTGATTTTGGTTTTTTTCCTGTTTGAAATTTGGCGCTCTAAAATTCTATCTAACTTAAATTTATAAAGATTTTAAATTTTATCCATAAGTCTGGGTTGACCACTTATATTTTTGTTCTCCAGGTGCACCTGAGTAGGCAACCTTTCTGGGTAGTTTTTGTCTGCGTTTGTCCCCTTGTTTTTTTTTCTTCTCAAATATATATATATTTTCACTATGGCTGGCCATCCACGTTCTTTCTTTGCCTTTCCTTGCTCTCTCTCCGTGAGTCGGGCCCCGCTCCGCTCCAATGGGAGCACGTTCTTTGTTAAGCTAGCTTGGTACGGGCGAGCGGAAGCGGGGTGTGGCTCATTTAGTGTTGCTGCAGATCATATTCTTTTTATTTAGCCTCGATTTCATTGTCAAATAAGCTGAAATAAGCTAATCGTGTACTCTTATACCGCAGATTAAGATTCTCGCGGGCACATTTACTAATAGCTGTGACTTCTGGCTAAACAATTATGGAATAAGGATCCATAGACACCATCAGGTTTTGTTTTACAGGCATACGTAAACCATTCAAGCTCCGCTGGTGAAAGGGGTCCTTTCTCTCTCTAGAAGCTTCTCTACAAGGTATGACAACCCTGAAAGGTTTGTGGTTTGTCGAAGGAAATTCTTGGAGGAATTAGGTCAGAGATCATGTGCAAAGTATTCCCCTGAATCAGGATGCTAATTTTACAGTGCTCCTGTTGCAGCCCGAGGTAGTACATACTGAAGCCCATAGCCCAACCTACTGAAGGTAGTAGGTACTATTCCTGGCTATTACCCGAATGCCAGTGTTCAAGGGGGCGAGAGTGAGGCAACAATCTAGAGCCGGCCCCTACTTACTATCGCCATCCTGGCCCCCGTTTTTGCCCACCAGACTCTAATTCAGGTCTAACCGTCTAAACGAGGAGGCAAAGATAAGAATCTGTATACCCCTGTGCGAAGACATCAATGCTGATCAAAGACACGTACAGGTCGTCCGCAACTAGGTTTCACAGAAGGGAAAAAAGAACACCACCCTGGGATAGCCCCACATAGTCCATGCACTGATGGTAACTCTAAGTACTTGCACTGAGAGGTAGTAACCGCCCTATCTGTGAGTATAACCCTTATCTATTTGATCAGTAGTACCACGTCTCGAGACATTCGCCTGAGTGCCTGTATTACCAAAAGCTCATTCAATGTTCAGAAAAAACCTTTGGCTATTTCTTTCGCTGCTAGCGCCTCCAAAATCATGCATACCAATTGATATAGGGCTGCGTTGCATATTCACCATTAGTGTAAGCATGCTGATTTGGATGTACAGGATGCTTCAAAAGAGATCCCTCCCAAAAAACCTAGCAATCGTCTACTCCAAGGTTTTATGAAAAAAAGAGGACAGATATATTGACCATAAGGACTTAGCTCGATCGAGGTTAGACCTCCCCTGCTTCGGTATAAAGACTATTCCCCAGGACAAATGATTATACATTAGGGCCACAGAAGTCTTAAACAGCCTGCATAATAGGATAAGGAAAATATATAATCCCACCTGTTATTATAAAATTCTTCTCAAGGTCACGACAAGACACGCCAAACTCCACTGCGAGTGAGCGGAGTGCCCCGTAGGTCTCCTTTTATAGTTTAGTTGTTGATCATAAATTATGCATGCAGACCTTAAAGTGCGTTCTGATCATGATTTGTAGAACTCCCTCCGGTTCAGTATATATATATATACCTTGATCGTCCTTGAGACCACCATGTTGCAATAGGGGATTTTTGCAACTACCCAAGTTTTTGCTCTCCTTAATAAGGCCTTGATTCTCTTCCTCATAAACGACAGTTCAGAGTTTCACCAGGCAACATTGAATCACCTACTGTTAATGAAGGAATAACTGAGATCAAACAAACGTACAATTTTAGAAAACAGACTTTCTGCAGATTTTTCTAGCTATACTGTATTGTGTGTCAGTTTTCTTTTACTAATATTGGATTCCAGTTGCACGCTTAAGATTTCCTTGCATGGCACATAGTCTATATCTCTCGGATTTCTTTACTCAACTTTTTCAAGTTCTATGTTTCCGATTTTTAATCAGATCTGAGCATAATCAGAGAGGAAAGACTCGTCAGACACATGCCAACCGTTTATTCGATTAACCATACTCTCCGTCATCACGGTCACGTCTGTCAACTTTCTACGCGCCCGCCTTTGTAATCACTAAACTTCGGGACACCGGAAGCAAATCACCTCTGCTCTTTGTTTTGGTGTTGTCTCTCTGGAGGGTGTAGAATCCACATCATGATATGGAACATATAATTATGAAATCATAAGGGTTAATCTAGTGTCAGTACCAATCACCCTCCTGGCGGTAGAGAGATCCCTAGAACAAGCTTTCCCTTGTTGCTTACAATACAAGCTCTAGCATTATTATCATGGGCGCTAACAATTTTAAACCTTGTCAATGGAAAGCACTGGTATTTAACCCTTACAAATCTAGTGCTCCTGTATCAAGTCAACGTGAAATTTTTTCATCAAAAAGCCGCTGCAGAACGCATCTGAAGCCTCGTTACTATGCTCCACATTGACTTGAAGAACATAAATCCCCCTGGTTAGTCACTACAACATGCGTCCTCAGCTGGTCTCCTCAATCGTTACATTTAAACCACCAACTGCTGAGTCATCGACGATGGTAGTTGAGCATGAAGGCACAGAGATCCTTAGCCAATTTGCTGGGAGCAACTGCTTCTTGTACCCTTTCCAGATCAAGATCTGTTGGGTTTTGTTTTGTATTTTTTGGTTTAAGGGTCCATTATAAGTCCTACGAATATCGAGGAAATAACCGGAGCCCCGCATGGCCAGGTAAGGCCATTTACGTTTGGGAGGGCTTACAACGCATCGTGGAGTGTATAGTCAACAACTAGCCTAGACCTAGGGTTCTGAATCAGGGCCAACGTATGCAGGATGCTAGACAAGCCTTTATTCAAGCCCAATCATTGGTTGTATTCGGATCCCCCATAGGTCTTGAATGGCATTAGACTGTACATACTTCATATGATTAAGGTAAAACCTCAACAGAACATGAAAAACACATTTTTTCGTTCTAAAACTAATATATTGTTTTATAAAGATTTGTTATAAAAATACGATGCTTGTGCAAGATATTAGTCTGAATAAACTGGCGTTGTTTTGGAAGCCAGGAGAAATTAAGTCTTGTTATACGAATATTCTAATTCATGAAGATTCAATATATAATTGGAGAACCCCATCCTGTGTATGCAACAGTTTCGCTATCTAAATAACTTTGGTGTAAAACATGTAGCTATCTATGGAAGTTTAGAAAACATAATTTCTTTTTAGTATGGTAAAACGATTCCTTGGGTTAATCCATGTAGATTTCTGAAAAATCATTCGTAAAAATTATTTAGGTTGCTTCAATATCAATAAATTTTTATATTGTACAGGGAATGATCCAGTTGTATCGTTAAAATATACAGGTTAAGAATTCTAGGATTCTGGCAAGAGATCGGTTATTATCTACTTCAATTTTTGTATGGCTTGGTAATTTCAGACACTGGAATGATATCTTTGGCTAAACTACTTATTTTAATTTGATGATAAATATTTCAGCAAAATTGTTTAACTCAAAAATCAGGATTAAATGTAATCGTGGGGTGAATCATAACGTTGTGCTTATTTGGATACATGATGTATGTTTCAAGAAACTATTGCTCATTAGTGCAAAGTGAGAAAAGCCGTGACTTGTGTGGGTGAATCTAAAAAGGTAGACGTTATGATTGCCAACGTTACGATCTCGCTGAGCATAATTTATTAATACAGCTTTTTTCAACCAATCAAGCTTAAAACATGGAGATCTAATAAATAGTATTTCTACTCATAGTACAATTTGTATAGTATTTTTACTTCATATGTTGTAAATATAGACTCCTTAGGTTTAGTACATAATCATATACGAAAAGTAAATTCTTCATGGTATAAGTTTATTCATTGCTACGAATTGCATATTTTTGCAACTAGGCGGAAATTTTCGTAAAGAGGTGAAATGAAATAGCAATAACCACCTAATTGCTTACGTTTATAACATTTTTCAACAACATTCTTAGCCTGTACCAATAATATCCAATATTACAAATCGATGAAGAAAATGTATTTTTTATTTAAAAAAATTAAGCCGTAACTCACATATTTAATACTTAATACACATTATTTAACTTAATGGACAGAATTTATGCGTAGTCCTTTATGTTATGTTAACGCATAACCATTACATCTCCTTTGAGTTAAACATTCCAGCAATATTAGCAAATTAGCCTACGTTTTACGAGTCGTTTTATTAACTGCTAAGTCAATAATAATCGTTGCGTTATGTAAGGACAATTGAACGAAGCATTATGTAATTATAATAGAGGCATTTCATTACTTATGATTTAATCGTCATCACGTGACTCCGGGAGTATAGCAATTTTGTATAAAATAAGTTTAATTGTTGTAAAAAACATATTTATAGATAGGAAATATTATAAATATACAGTTTAAAACGTTTACAAGTGGCTGTTTAGTTGATAGTTCAAAACTAATGGTCTTAAAACGGTTACAAATGATGGATATTAACTAAGAATGAGTTTTTAATAATTATTTATAATTTTAATAAAATAAAAACTAAATTATTTAGGAATTCAATTTAAACTAGTTAATTAAATTATACCCAATGTTTATTTAGTGACTCAAGACAACTGAGTTTAGCTTTTCAAACATTTATTACATTATCTATTATACAAAATCGGATTTTTAATATATGTCTACGTCAAAATTCTTAGGTAAAAATTTAATCCAAGTTGGTGTTCCCAATTCGCTACAAAACAATGGCTCTAAATATTTCTAAACCTTATGCATATAAATATAAATTTGTAACCTGTTTGTTTATGCTATCAATATACAATGAAGATATAAGTGGGTCAATACCACGTAGCTGGGGAATTTCACACGTTTCGGGATAAAATTCAGAGTGCCATATATCATAGGAAAGATAATAATATGATTTACCATTTAGCACTATAAGGTTCTTTCCAAAAATTTGTTGTATTACTGTTATATGGTTTTATAAGGACATTTCCGTAAAGCAGTCAAAATAATTATGGGATTTTGATTCTGAAAGAAGAGGCAGAGATGTATATAATGGCAATAAAAATTAAAAGGATCATGAGAAAAACATATCATACGATATAATATTGTTCAGAACGACCAAGATTATATATTACGTACTTATGCCCTCCTCACAACTTCTAATACATATTTCCAGTTATAGTTTAGTAAACATTACTAGCCAAACTCATCGTGAATATCCTCTGAAAGACACATGCCATTCATGTAAGTCCTAAAATTCAATTGGAATGATATCCATGGACTTAGCAGTCAGTGTAACGATTATATTAAGAATATTAAAAACATAGATTATACTTAGAGAGTATCCTGCTGCACCAGTAGCTTGAAGAGGGCGATTCTCAAACTAATTGCATTTTGCAGTTGGACTCAAGACAGACTCCAATACGATGTACCTTTTGTAATTCCGTTCTCTTGAACGATGAAGCAATCTTTCGAAATATTTGAGAAGTAAATAGACATAACACGATATATTGGATGTATACAATCCATACTGGATGAGAGAGGCTTACCACGAAGGATATTAGACTGTGCACACATAGTGTGGAGTACTAGGAAACAAAATGATATGTCTTCATTTTCTCGAGGGAACGCTTACTGAAGACATGTACAACGATATTTTCCAAACTGTACTGACCAGGCTGCTGAGAAACACTCCTCATTAGCTAAAAGAAATATTTTGGATTTTCAAAGATGGCGTTCCTCCTCACTACGCTATAATTGTTTTGGGAAACCTTGACCCATCAGTTTCTAAACAGGTCGCTAGTAAGAGATCGATTTTTTGGCCTCTTATCTCAATTATGTAGACTATTACCTCTGATGATGGTTGAAAGACATCGTATACAAAAACTTATCAACAACTCGAGAGGAAATACAAATACGAATTGTAAATTCGTTTGCTGAATGCAATGGAGAAGAAGTGTTTAATCAATGATTAAACTAAGCTTCTACAGTTAGCCGTTTAATTGCTAGAAATTGGATTTAGGTAGCCTGAAACACATTGTGTAAAATGAATTGTTTGGCAAGTATAAAAATTATATGAATTTTATACTTTTAAATGAGGGTATAAAATCCAGCCTAAACATTTAAAGTTTTATGTGGATTGTTTGATCTTAAATATATTCATTCGTTCTTTACCACAATGAAGACATGTATTACTCAGAAATTACTGAATAATTTCGAATCTTAGAAATAAATATGTTTTATGAAAAAATAAGAAGCATTGCTAACAATACAAAGGATGTCAAGTTGTAAGGAATAGAGGTCAAAAAAATAACAATCGTTTTGAATACTACATAATAATAATTTTAAAGTGTTTTGACAATATACTAATGTACTTTACGTTATTTAGGAGGTAAAAACTACGTTTAGAATAAATTAATAAAATTAAACCATCTATAAATGAAAGCTAATAAATCTAAAGATATTTCATTATTGTCATATTTAATTACAGTGAACGTTTCTCTCCCTAAAAAGCCGATTTAAACTCGTTACATTACGCAGTCCCCGCGTGGGATATTGTGGTGGAGCTCATCTGATTAAACTCTTTCTATTCGTGTCAATTTAACCAAAACCTTTTTGGTTATTTCTGTCACCTTTTCTGTTATTTTATTAAAACCTCTGCTACTAGAACTAACGTATATACCTGTATTGATGAATGATACGTAAATAATCCGATTAAGAGGTTAAGGCTTTATAGGCTTTATAACGTAGAGATTAGTTTCTGATAGAACAATAAACAACCATAACTCGGTTGTTCAGGGTATTAAATATCCAATTGCCGTAAGAAGATCAGTTCAAGATAATTCTAGGAATTGCAATGTATGAGTACAATATCAATGTGACTGTAAATCTTCTAAATTACTACAAATGATTTTGACACACTATTGTCCTGGTATTGATCATTATAACATTTCTGTTATATATGTACCAAACGATGATAATCTGAGGTACGCTTATACCATATCTGATAAAAATAATCGGATACGACACCTTCTTAGAAAAAAGATTAGAAAAATATGGAAGATGCAATTTAGTTTTTCTACCGTAAAATACTACGGTGGTATTATTCCACCACATGTCTGTAAGGGCTCATTTTTGTAAACTTTAACCGAAATTCAAGATGGCAGATCTCATGAAAAGTTCAAATGTCACGTTAGCCCCTATAAAATCCCCCGCATCGTTCTATTTATATAGCAGTGTATTCAGACTTTTGTCTCACCCTGTCAGTTAAAGTTTAATAGGTCGTAACTGCTGAAAAGAATTTGAAAAATTCTACCAAATCCAATGGGGTTAATTTTGACATGACCGCAGCTTTCACCATACAGGTAAATCCTACAAGTTGCCTACCACATACCAGAATTTTTCTTAGGATGTAGTAGACTTTTTCCTCGCCCTGCATCCTTTATCCAATGTAATATCTCAATACAGGGTAACTTTAGATTTGTAATAAATTATGAATAAACATTTTTGAACTACTAAATTCAACCAACAAATCCAAAGGATCGTTCAGCCACCACGTCTTTAAAAACTGGCAAAGTTATAGATGCGTGGCTGAGAACCAGTAGCTGTCTACATGGAGTGAAGTTAGAGTATTTATTTACTTCATATGTGGTTGGTTCTATTTCTCTTACGAGGCTGCCTACTGGTAACACATCCCATTACTCAGTTCGACTTCGGCATTGCTAGCTCTCTCCACAATTAGTTTTAGTTCATCTAAGTGGAAGACTGATTAGATGCACATTAAAATAGCAAAAGTGAGTACAGTTTTCAATTAAATACTGAACATACAAGGTTTCATACGGAGCTTTTTATTCATAACAATACAGTAAACAAAGATGTATAAAAGTATAATAGTGAATAATATACGATAGTGATACGAAACAGAAGGACTTGGGGTTGTGATGTTGGTTGGGAACAGGTGCGGGAAGTCGGCTATTAGTGGGGTTATTTCAATATGCATTGTAGCTATGTACATATGCCCTCGTTCTTAGTTAATTAATAATGCCTCTCGGTCATTTGCTGTAGAAATGGCATCAGAGGAATACTTTGTTCTAAGTGTTTCATGACTGTAAACCTTTGTTTGCTAACAATCATTATACCATCTGAATGAATCAGTGAATATAATGTAAAAATTTTTACTTTTCTGAAAATTCGTATATGAGTTGCTAAAAATACGTAGTTAAATTAATTTAATCTTACTTGAATTATTTTTAAATATGAGAAATATTCGGTGTTTAATTTATCACATTTTACGAATATTACTATAAAATCAACCTCGATTTATTTTAAGATTAAAGATTAAAGGAGGTTTCTGTGAAGGTGGGTAATTTCCTCTTCAGTTACCTGGTGAGCGAGAATATTCGAAAAAACATTCTCTTGGTTTTAGTTCAGAGGGCGATTTTTCAACATATCAGTTATCTCTGCAACTGTTCAACCTTCGGAATTGTCTGTTCGATTTCTAAAATAGGCTTTCTTATTTGTGTACCAACTCTTCTTGTGTTTTAACAGTATCCTTGTCAGGATATACATAGTCTGATAATGCAAGTGTTTCTAGTCTAAAAATTGGTGGCACGGTGACAAGTTAGTGCTTGGGTGTACCGCATAGTTAAAAACAATATATGGTACAATACAGTATTTATTTAGCTGCAAGACACAATGTAAATATTGCATAGCATGCATTACATAATTTTTATATTCACTGAAAATAAATTATAGTAATTGTAGAGATTGTATTATTAAAATATCGTTATTTGTTAAAAAATAAAACAGTTGTCAGACAATAAAGTTAACAAATAATACAGAATAACTTCAGATGTGAACGCCCTTGTACTATCGCACAAGCCAAATAATGCAAGTGAGATGGCGTATTAATTAACTAACTGTATAATAAAATAAGCAAGACGTTAAATCATTGCACTGCAGTTTTCAACAGTTTCATATCAATGCATATGTTTTGATTTTAGAGAGTATTTTGTACATGATTTTTACTGTATATCCGTTTATTAGTAATTCATTTTTTCTCAATTCCTTGGTGCGGAGAGTATGCTGGTATAACTTATTTTACTAAAAGAGTTGTTTATTTTTAAACAATAATCTATAGTCACATATATCGTGCATGTGGAGTACGTCTGCACACGTATGATTTTCACAGAATTTACATATACCAGAAAAGTTATTTTCTTATGAAATCTGGATTTGTTATTTGAAAAAATATTTATGTATGAGCTGTGACAAGCTGCGATTAAGTCATCGTGGAAGGTATTTAACATTAAGGGGCGTGGAATTAGGTGTACACATTTTAGATTTGGTTATTTTTCAAGATTAATGTTTATATAAATTAGTCAATTTAACGAGGAAAAGAGGTGCATCATTATATTACTGAGTCATTTAAGTGGAAATATGTCGTTTTACTGGTATTCCATGTATATTCCAATTAAATTAATTGTTATACATTTCCTACTCTTGATGTGAAGTAAAAATTTGAATATACAGGAACAGGAGCACTTCTCAATTTGTTCGTACAGTCTTAATGCAGATACTATAGCCAAGCATCATCATGATGTTCAACTTAATAAAGTTAATTTTTTTTCTCAAGCGGGTCGAAAAGTAAGAGGGCTTAGCGTGAACTGAAGGAGAGAAAGAATTGCAAGAACTCATGGATGTTCATGCTATGAAATATGAAGAATCTCTATCCAGATATTATCAAGGAAATCTTCGCTAATTTACTATCTTAATTTGTTTTATTATTATTATATTATCTTAATTGTTAACAGCAAATCCTGTTAGTAAAATTTAAACTAAAACTGAAGTTTTGGCTATCCATTATTATTTATTTGATCAAAATATCGATTTGTTATGAAGAGAATCAGTACTCGATCCTGAGTGAAGCATTACCTTCTCTTCTTTATGGTAGAAGAACCCAGAGCTCAACTGATTAAGTTTTTATGAGTAGGCTATATGAGTCTTTAAAATGTAAAGTAGTGAGGGATGCATACATCGGACAAAGTGATAATGGAGAGAACAGCTGACATATTTATGTCTTGGATGATTGTGTTGTTCGGACATCCGTAGTTGTATTTTGAGTTTGGTACTTGTCAGTTTCCCTGTTTAATTTTTACGTTGTTATTTTTAATTCAACGTTTAGGGCGGTTTAGAAATTTGGTTCTTTTCGAGTTCTCAGGGCTTCCTCCAATAAACTATTTTAATAGAAATTTTGTGCTGCTTATATGATCAAAACTAGGATTTATGGTTGCTTTATTCATTCACATATCACATTGAAAGCAATGTTTTTTATTTGCGAAGAGTTTGAATTGTTTTACTCCCACTGTAGTTCTTGTATCCTTGGATTCATAATATCAAGAAACTTAGGGAAATATATTTGTGTGTGAGATTTTTCACCAATAAAACATTACTACTGTGTTTCTTTTCTATAAGTAACTTCAATATTTTTATTGTATATAAGCTGAATTGTTTTTGTTTGAAGCCTTTTTCTTCGGTAAATGTTGTGAACACAAAATACACACTTAACACCAATGTAAACTTCGCTAATTCCACTTAAATAATTAATCGGAACTTCCGATGGCTTTTACTAAGGCAAATGAACAACTCACATGGTGACAGAATTTGAATAATTACTTTTAGTTTCGAATCTTTATTCACTTATACAATTTGTCTTAAATTTTTATGATATACAAAAAAGTTACTAAATAATTTAGAAAACAAACTAAAACTAAAGTCGATTTTAAACAATGATAGATTAGCTAAAGATAGAGAGGACGTGGACCAGGATATTATTTACCTATCATTTTGAATGCGATTGAGGACCACAGGCTCAGCTGGTCAAGCGGGCGGTCATCATCTCAGCGGCCGTTGCCAATCAAAAAGGACAAGGGCCTTTGTGAGAGGCTAGCTAGCTAGAGTCAGCAATTTGTATCACCAGCGCACGAGGCTAGCTGCACACTTCCAGCTCCATAATTTTGTACTGTTTCTATTGTAACAATATTCTCTTCCAATTCTTGGCTCAAAACCTAAAGTAAACTTGGTTGGGATGGGTCAGCTTAACTATTAATATTGAGAAAATTATTTTCTTATAAAACTGGAATAATTATGTGTAATAGGTAACATATGTTTGGCCTATTAGTAAACGATTTACGGACGGGGCGTTACATTTGTATTTCATTTCTTTGTATTCATATTCTCATGCTTTAAGTTTTTTCATATGTATCTTTATAATATTACATTTAACAGTTAATAGTAAAAAACTTTTAGTTTAGTAAGGTTTTAGAAAGATTTAAAAATGATTAGTGAATTCAAATAGAGTCCTCACGAAAGCAAAACGTTTCATTTATACAGGTTTTAACTCCGTTTACATTATATTTCGTCGGAATATGCAACTACAAAAATTTCCAGGATATTTTGAAATAAATTCCATTAAGTTTAATTTTTGTTACTAAGATCAATACACCTTATTAAGTAATTATATATTACAATGGTTTGTTTATGCTCTGCTCCATTTTATCCATACAGAATGTCAGAACTTGGTGGCCTCCAAAAGCATGATAGCTCTCTCAGGAGTAATCCGACTGCACGGGGACTGATTATTATGTATTTATAATGTTGAAACACAATTCCTGAACTCGTAAATTGGACTCTGTGTTCCGTCGAAAGGCAGTAATGGACGCCTTACGGGAGTCACTATAATTTTTTTAACTGGATGAGGTTTGTATTACATCTCAAAATTCGAGTGATGAAAGTCATATAATAAGGAAGAGGTAAGGGATTTGACATCTAGTTGAAAATAGGGAATTGAAGATATGCTGATTACGTAGAAAAGAAATGATTCAAATGGTAGAGAAAGATCGCATTAATAAATTGTTCAATAAATACAAAACAAATATCGGCTGTATTTTGCTAAAAAAATTACTAATAAATTATCACTAAAATTATTAGTTTATTACACACTCATGTGACGTTATAAGTCATGTTTTTCTTGCTAAATGTAGTCTATACGTATCCCCTTTTGTAAAATTGTTTACTATATGTGTACGGTATGTAATCATTTAACCGCAAAATATAGATAATGATTTAAGAACCCCTATATGCACTAGTAAATATTGTTATCGCTACCATAGAACAATATGAATTTATCAATAACAACTGTAATATCATACATTGAGAAAGATTTAATTCTTATACTAATTAGTATGTATAATAGTGAATTCTCAGTTTATACAGAATAGTATTATAATTGTATATGTATATATTCTACATAAAGCACAGTGACAACAGAAATCAAGTGAGGTTTACAAACTGACAAATAAGAAAAACTAGGTTAAATGTACCTAGTTGGCATTGGCCTACATTACGATGTTAGTGATCAGTGGTATTGTTATAATTTGTTTGCTTTGATATACCGTGTACACTTGGCTTTGTTGGTTCTGTTTTACACAGATTATAAACAAGCACTTGGTCAGCGATATTGATACACAACTTGGGACATACGAGAAATTTATATATTGTAAAGTACCGGTAGTTGTTTTCTTTTCTTAAAAAATTAGTATAGAAGTTCCTTTTATGACATCAAATGTTAAGTCACCGAGTCCTGATACATTCTTAAAACGTCTTAATTTTGCTCAAAACATGATTTGGTCATTTGATCATTTATAACTTGATTACTTAATTCGATAGTAGTAAAACAAGTAGTAAAGTTGATGGATTTTTGAACGTTTTATGTATAGGTATTTTTTATTTATTGTTTACAACAGCAGATAGGAACAAGTTTATGAAGTTGACTACATTTACTATCAAGTATGACAAATAAATTGAACACTTCTTATCCAGGTATACATATCATCCATAGATCTTATCTATCTGAAACAAATGCTCTAGATGAATAGATGAATAAATCTAGGTCACAGCATTGGGACAAGCAGAAGAACAAAATTACATCACAATGACTAGATTTAGTGTCAAGGAAGCAAGATTCAACTCAATAAGCATATAACAAATTACATATAGTTCTTTATTATGAATATACAGTACAGACCATGTTTTCATTATTTCTTACACCTTTTTCAGGCATAGTGTATTAATACTTTAACAACTGTGTATTAGGTTTACAGTCCTTTGTAAAGACAAATTAATAACAGTATCTAAACACTCCTATCTTGTATCTTAGAATACACTAGTTATTAAAAGATCTAGATATAAAGATATGTTGTCTTTAAATACCATTAATGAAGTAATCAGAAAATTATAGAAAGGTATACCAATTTACATAATTATAAATTCACCTAACTTACAGTAAAAATATCTCACTGAGAGACAGAGGAGATTATACAAAATATTTATCATTTTACAACCTCTTTCAAGGAAAGTGAAAATAGTCCGTAAGGTAGGCGTATACGTTTATTTAATAAGTAAAGATTGCCTGGAAACTAATAGAAACTAAAAGACTTTTAAATTATGGAAATCTTTACATATACTTGACATAAATCTAGGTCACAGCATTGGGACAATCAGAAGAACAAAATTACATCACAATGACTAGATTTAGTGTCAAGGAAGCAAGATTCAACTCAATAAGCATAAAACAAATTACATATAGTTCTTTATTAGTCGAATTAGTTTATTAGTTTATTAGAAGAAATTCTACCTTCACTACCATTTAAAAAGTTTCGACATAATTCGAACAAAACGTAAAGATTTGAAGCAGTAACAAAACACATTACTATAGCTAGCGCATCCATCATACAATAATATACAACTTTGTTGTTTCCCTGGACTTATAGGTAGTCTAGAACGAGTATACAGTGTTAATGAGTAAGAGTCATCTGTACTACGAATTACCTTCATGCCAAACAAGTCTGATGACTGTACGAGAGGCATTGTAAACTATGGTTGATGCCAAGCTACTAACCACAAATACAACCGCATAATATGTTCTAATGATACAAAGAGATTTCCTTCACTTAAATTTGTTAAGTGAAAACAATTTTGCTGTGCATTATAAATTGTATGATGATTACCTCGGGTTCTTCGGAACCTACTTTGAAAGCTTTGCATGCTCATGCAGTTGAGTGACTTATAATTAAAAATTCGTTGAAAAACGTTATTGCTTCGCCGATCTTGATCAGTATAATAGTTAGTTGTATAGGTTTAGAAAATTTAATAATTAATCTCCGAATTCCCTTAGGTAAATTTCATAGAAAGGAGATACGAAAATATGTAATTGAATCTATTACTGATAATTTCATTTTGTTTTTAAAATTTGCTTTCAGTTTTAACTTCATGTCTGGTTTGGCTTAAAAATATTAGAGAGTTTCCACTGAAATTTTTCCAATATTTACCAAATTTTTAGGTGTTTCGAGCGCTCTGTGGCTGATTTGTTTAATTTATTTCTTAAATTGAAATATCTCACGCGAAAAGCCTACTTCAGTTTCTGGCATAGAACAATTTTAATAATTGCAAGTTGTAAAAATCAAATTTACAATTTTTAATTTTCCGTAGGGAAAAATTGAAAATGCTTAGATTCTTCAGTATTTCTCTTAATTTACACAGCTTAACCCACAATTATGCCAAAATTTAATGTTTTAGCACGTCTGAAAGTGAACTATAATACCGCCGTACAAATGAGTGGGTGAGTCAGTCAGTCAGTGACACATGGGTCTGAATAGTATAATATTATATATATAGTATATATATATATATATATACAGGGTGTAAAAAAGTCCCACACGGGCTTGATAATTCACGAGTGACTAAAGATGCAGCAACAAAACTTGGTAGATCATTACAGCACCTATAAATCTACTTTTTGAAGTAAATACAACTGCGTGTTAGGTGTCAGAATGAAATCTTAAATGAGAACATAAGTAAAGCAGTATATAAAAATAAAGGTCTGTATTAGTACAGTACAACGCTACAAATGTGACCTCATAGACTCACTCTTTGAAAAATTAAGCTCGTTTGAATTTTGAAATATTTAAAAAGAATGGTATTGTTGTAGATGGTTTAATATTCTTGTCTTGGTTCAAACTTTCAAATTTAGGCTTACTATATAGTGATATATATATATATATGTATATTATGTCTGGAAACACCCAAATATATCCTTTAATAATTTAAATATAAATTTGAAACCTCGTTACAATCGTGATAGAGATTGGGCATCTACTTTTTGGAACAATGTTTTGTTATGTCACACCAACGGGGGACGTCCTGCCGAGGGTATCGTGAATATTCTTAATGGAAGCCTATACCTTGTGATACATAATTTTAAAGGTAATAGCTTAACTGAATTGAATGCCACAAACCGCATCTCAAAGGAATTATTCTAATCAGAAATAGAGCATTTTTAGTATTGAAAATTTACTGATGTTCAACAATGTAATTTTACATGGTTCTTGCCACAAAATGTGTTTACACTAATTTTTTAGCATTTTTTAAATGTTCAATTAAAATAAAATAAACAATTTATTTTTAAGCTGGTTTCATTAGTACAAATTTACCAGTTTTTTATTACAAATGAATAAAACTTATGAGTCACTTTCTCTGTTTACTTATGAATCTGTACTTGGTGTTTTCCAGTCAGCAGGAAGGTTTAAAGAGACAAAGGGTCACTAGCCTCTATGAGAAACATTATTGTGTATTAATCATCTGGTCTACTCTCTTTGAAAAATTAAGCTCGTTTAATTTTTAAATATTTAAAAAGAATGGTACAGTTGTAGATGGTTTAATATTCTTGTCTTGGTTCAAACTTTCAAATTTAGGCTTACTATATAGTGATATATATACAGGGTGTATATTATGTCTGGAAACACCCAAAAATATATCCTTTAATAATTTAAAATATAAATTTGAAACCTCTTACAATCGTGATAGAGATTGGGCATCTACTTTTTGGAACAATGTTTTGTTATGTCACACCAACGGTGGACGTCCAGTGCCCGTGGGTTATCGTGAATATTCTTAATGGGAAGCCTATACCTTGTGATACATAATTTTAAGGTAATAGCTTACTGAATTGAATGCCACAAACGCATCTCAAAGGAAATTATTCTATCAGAAAATAGAGCATTTTTAGTATTGAAAATTTACTGATGTTCAACAATGTAATTTTAACATGGTTTCTAGCCACAAAATGTGTTACACTAATTTTTTAGCATTTTTTAAATGTTCAATTAAAAATTAAAATAAACAATTTTATTTTTAAGCTGGTTTCATTAGTACAAATTTACCAGTTTTTATTTACAATGAATAAAACTTATGAGTCACTTTCTCTGATTACTTATGAATCTGTACTTGGTGTTTTCCAGTCAGCAGGAAGGTTTTAAAGAGACAAAGGTCACTAGCCTATGAGAAACATTATTGTGTTATTAATCATCTGGTTCTACAGGTTTCAGTTTGTTGAGCATTGGAGCTTTCACTAGACAGGTCTAAGCTTGGGAATTACAAATGGACAAAGGTCATATCATTCCTGTCGAGTTAATCAGTGTCTCTGAAGCATTGCTGTCAACAAGTTATCTAATTAAAAGTAGTTCAGTTTTTATTTGGCATTTTAATGGAATTGTCTGAAAGAGAACGAAATTACTCTGTTGATGATGCGAGGATATGGCGATCGTCAAAGATGCTTATCGGGAAGTTTGTAATTTGTTTAATGACACTTTCCAGAAAGGAATCCCATAAGTGTTTCAACAATATCAAAAAACTATTGAGCGTTTTTGAAATGACAGGGAGTGTACGTAATCGGCCAAAGTCAGGTTAGGATACAATCTGCAACAGATGAAGAAACATGCACTAGATGTTTTGCAAACATTTATTGAAGACCCACATACATCGCTCAGAAAGCTGCACAGCAACATGATATGCACCCTATGTCTGTGGAGTTAAGATTTTGAAAATTAATAAATACAAACCATTTAAAGTTCATTTAGTTTCCAACAGTTAAGTGAGGACGATTACGACAGAAGAGTTGAGTTTTGTGAACGTGATGCGCAAATGGTGGATGACAATAGAGATTTTCTGACCACACATACTATTTTCTGATGAGGCAACTTTTTTCCTTAAATGGCAATGTTAACAGGCACAATTGCCGTTACTGGCTAGTGAAAAACCCACATTGGATTTACTGAGTCCCATTCACAGCAACCACAAAAACTGAACGTATGGTGTGGAATTTTAGGTAACAAAATTGTTGGACCCTTTTTTTCATCAATGGAAATTTAAATGCCGAACTTTTACTACAATATGCTCCAAAATGGAAATAATCCCAGCTATTCAAATTGCATCAGGAGAATACTTTGATAATGTATGGTTTCAGCAGGGATGGTGCTCCACACCATTATGGGAGACAGGTAAGAGAGTATTTGGATTTAAGGTTTCCTCATAAATGGATTGGCCGAAGAGGAGAAATCGAATGGCTCCAAGATTCTCGGATTTGTCACCAATCGATTATTTCCTATGGGGTCATTTAAAAATCCAATGTTTATAGAAGAAAGCACTCATAATTTTGGAAGACCTAATAACAGGATTATAGAGGAGATTGCTTTGATAACTGAAGAAATGTTAGGCAACTCTGTCGAATCATTTTACCAAGATTGGCTCCCATTGTCAAACCGTAGAAGGAACACAGTTTTCGAACAATTGCTTTGACACCAAAATGCAGGTAAAACGTTTGTTGTATAAGACTTTTCTAACAGCATACATTATTTTTTATTTGTAATAAGAAATCAATAACATAAGTATTTTTTTTTTTTTTTTTTTTTTTTTTTTTTTTTTTTCCATAATTGTACTGTCATAAAAAACTGGCAAATTTGTGCTAATAGAACCAGCTTAAAGTGGAAATATTTTGTGTTTTATTTAATTAGAACATTTAAAAAAATGCTAAAAAACTTAGTGTAACACATTTTTGTGGCAAGAACCATGTTAAAAAATTACATTGTTGAACATCAGTAAATTTTCAATACTAAAAATGCTCTATTTTCTGATAGAATAATTTCCCTTGAGATGCGGTTTGTGGCATTCAATTCAGAGTAAGCTATTACCTTTAAAATTATGTATCACAAGGTATAGGCTTCCATTAAGAATATTCACGATACCCTCGGCAGACGTCCCCCGTTGGTGTGACATAAGCAAAACATTGTTCAAAAAAGTAGATGCCCCAATCTCTATCACGATTGTAAGAGGTTTCAAATTTATATTTAAATTATTAAAGGATATATTTGGGTGTTTCCAGACATAATATACACCCGTGTACATATATATATATATATATATATATATATATATATATATATATATATATATATATATATGTGTGTGTGTGTGTGTTTTTACATTTAAGCTTATGAGCATTATCCTAGTTCATAGTACTGTAATATGGAACAATAACACAGTGTCTGTCTGGACATTCCACATCTTGTTTGATATGCCATAGTAATGAGGATATTCAAGAGATTGTGTTTAAAAAGTACTTTTGACATCATAGTGTATACATAGAATTTTTGCAGTGTATCTATCACACTGCATCTTTCGGATTTTTGAAAATTACTGATAGATTAGAAATTAGAATTAGAAAGCAATCTAAAGATCCATATAATTGTAGGGGTTTAATAATAGTAACATTTAAACAGTACCATAATTCGGAACTTCAAAATAAGGTAATACACAATACTGAGGTTACCATACTTTTAAACCTGTAAATAAGTAGTTTAAACCTGGCATGAGAGGTTCATTGGGTTTGTGATAAAAAGTGATGGATATGAGGTTTTCCCAAAAGCAAGCAACGAATATCTGTTACCGTCTAGAGCAGGTGGCTGGTTTGGGAGCAAAAAACCACACACCAAGCAGAATAGTGGTCTGCACGTTTTATGACCAGGTGTCTATCCTGTAAAGATTTAAAACCTTTTCAATTATCTCGTAAATAGTGACGCTTTTTTACTGAATGTGAACCACATAATTCAATTACTGTATACTCTGTAATGGTGCCGATCGAAGCCGACCGCACAGAATATGAAAACGTTTATTGATAAATCGAATATTCCTTCAATAATTATTACATTGTACCGTTTTGTTTTACCGTTGTTGTTAATTGGGTAGTTTTTAGATAAGCTAAAACTCCCAGAAGTGAATAAACATTGTTATTCTTAGGCAATAATAATGAGATTCCTAGAATTTTGAACGTACGCCTCTGGTCTGTTGTGAATCACAAGTCTGCCTTCCTTGTTTTCAATGACGTGGATCCAATAGGGCCTTCTTAAAAGCGTTTCGCTATCTGTTTGTCCGCATGTGCGATAATTATTTATAGAAAGGTCCTAGAGATTTGAAACTTGGTACATACGCTTCTCATGATCCAAGAAAGATTTCTAATACTTTTTGGGATCAAAAGGTCAAAGGGAATCAGAGCTACAGTTAGTTTTGTGAGAAGTTAGGTTAATACTGTAGTGCATCCAACACTGCTAGATGGCCTCGGAATTGTTTGTTTCTTTCATTGCCTCGACCTCGATACTCCGTTTATATTGGTTTATCGTTTTTCAAATAATTGGGGAAGGGCTTCTGAACAGTAGTATAAGTGTTCCTGAGCGTGGAAATTCTACCATAAGAAATTTCATCCCTCAATTTAATGTATTAGCTGTGTGTCATCATCATAGAATGTTAATCTATCCAAAGTATACCTCTGATATATTTCTTAATATGTTTTTCTTTCAACAGCATTCTTAACAGTATATGGGCTGTGCCTGCTGACCTAGATTTTCAAAATAATTTACCCGGCGAGAGCCCATTTGTATTGTATAAGCACTCTAACTAAGTTTTCGTCAAATCGATACAGAATTTCCCCTATGAAGGAAATTTATAATCATTTACTTATAATTTTTATTAGAGTCAAAACGAAAGTGTATCAAAAGGATTAAACGATATAATATGTATTCTTCTACAAGATTACATTTTTCTCAGTTTTATGATTGTCGTTTCCGTTCAAATTACTTCATGAACTTCACGAAAAACTATATTACACTCTTATAAAAACACTCTTATAAAATGCAAATATGCTCTCAGCTCCTGGAATAAAATGCCACTTGCTAGTGATACACATTTTGGAACATTTATTGTACGTAATTGGCCACTTTGTATTTATTATTTAATCGAGTTGATGGAAGTGTGTTACTAATGCATTATTGTTATTACTAAATAGATATGTTAAATTTTGCCGTACAGTCTCGAATTTTCCAAGTTCGGGTATTGCATACTGTCTTTCACTGCTTATCATAAAACAGGTCATTTTGTCCTTTAAAGTATGGATCTTTAAAAACTTATACAATTTGTTTTAACATTTATTAAGTATGCTATTCGTAGGTATATTCTTAAAAGGATGGTTTAATTTTGACAACATCGAGCTGGATAAGCGTGCAGGTATATAGCATGCAGCCTTAGAAACGTGCAATGGAACTTTCCAATTCAATTTCTTTCACGTTTATTTTAATATACGACGTATCATTTCTATGATTAGTATGTAAATTTTGCCGTTTAATGTTAAGTTGTGCAAAATAATTTTCTAAATATAGACCTTGAATTTAATGTTATAATAGTTTAATGTGTGATTGTATTGGTTTATCTCATGAGTCCTGCTTCAATGAAGCCATTTCCTGGATTTCTAATAAAATCCTCAACCAACCAGAATGTTGTTTTCCCCTTTAGAAGTCACTTTAAAAACATCTTTTATTTCTCTCTGATTTTTTTAGTTGAAATTTATATAATTTACTTTTATACTTAATGATAACAATATTTTCAAGATTACACATACAAATTAAAGAGCATTCCTACAAGTGACTATAAACATTTTTATGGTAATAATTTATAAATGTTTCAATCCATACACAGCATACTTAAAAGGCTGTGGGTTTTCCAGCCATTGGTGTTGTGTTGTTGATTTTGGGTTAGCTCAGTTTGTATACGTTTTGGTTTTCGCAACATTTCACATATTGCGGCACGCTGAAGGATTATTTCAATCAAAATTCTCATTAAAGGATTCATTAAGCTTGAATATGAGTATATGTTAAGCTTAGTATAGTATAGTTTAATAAGTTTTATAGTTTTTAAAGTTTTATAGTTTTATACACAGATACATAAAACTGTATCTATTGCAGTTCAACACAGGTAGGAGAATGTTAGTTTTAAAGTATTGGGCCAATAAACATCGAAATTGTGTCGTAGCATTGAATGCCAGTGATGCTGTTCGCGTTAAAAATGCTGAGCGAGCGGTTGACGAAATTGCAAGGAAATTTAAGGCAGGAAACCAATTTGAAGGGGAAGGTCTTATAAGATGGATGCATTTGAAGAAGGTGACCCAGGACACTATTGAAATGTAAGTTACAAAGGAACATTCTTTAAATCGCGATTCATTGAAATGTATATATTTAAGCATATCTCAGAGAGATTTATGCTGCAGAGATTGATCACACTTATTTTTATACATAAAATATACACATATAGGTTATAAATTATAAAAACATGTAAACAATGCTCTATTGAAAAACTTGTTAGAACTAGTTTTAACCTCTTTACAAACGTTATTTTTTTTAAGTATAGTATATTTTTGAACTTGGACGAACACCACTGGTATAAATTTGTTTTGGACCAATTCATACACAAAATGAATTCCATAACCTCTGCTTGTTATTCGTTAAAGTGTAAATTGGCGTTATAAGGCACAAGTTTGTATTTGAAGTGATCATGATCAATACAAGTTGATTGAGACTAGCAGATGTTTAATTGTTTTAATATTGCGGATTTGAACAATAAATTTATACACTACTGCAACTTGGCTTTTGAGATTTATTTTCCTACATTTTACACAGTTTGAAAAAGTCTCATATTTCCTTTCTGCGTTTCCTGTTTCATAGTTTTTTTTTTTTTTTTACAAGAGGTAACAAACAATGAATTTTATATTATCTGATTAGTGTAAATTTAATAGTATAATAAACATGATATATACTAAAGTTGTAACATTATATGATATGTATGCATGATATAAAGGTGTCCCACGAGTAACCCGACAAACTTCTCATGTTGTTTCCTGTCATTAAAATATTATATAAAGTTCAAATAAACATATATCCAGAAACACTTTGTTAGCGAGTTACGGCTAGCGAAAATTTTCATCCAATTTTCTAGTATAGGACGGAAATAAAGCGAAACTTACAACGTTTTATGCGTAAGAATTGTTGTTAGATTTATTGGATTTTATGTAAATGATCTGAAAATTTTATAAAATACGTCCAAGACTTTTAACACCACCCATTTCTGAGATATCAGACAAAATATGTAAAATTTGGTCTCGAAAAACATGCTTTGTTTAGGTTTGAAGTACAATAATTTCATTAAATGGTAATAAACACTTAAGCTTTATAACTAAAAACTTATAGATAATGTAATTTTGAAGATAATTATGCAAAATAGGGCAACAATAAACGAATAAAAAAAGTTCAAAAAATTAATGTTTAATTAAATTCACACGTACGAAAAATAGGACAGAAAATTCAATATCTGTTTATTAATTGAACGCTCTTCGTAAAAACAAAACATTTAAAGATATTTTGTCAGTCAAGTAAATAGTTACAGAATATCTTACAGTATAAAACATAGTAGGTTGAGAAACGAGATTTTAAAAATACAGCGTCAATTGAAATGCTTTTAGTTTATTGAAAATCAAGAGTTGAAAACACTGCTGCAACAATACCTGAATACAAGTTATTATTGTACAGCTGTCCAACAATTCAGCTGTTGCAGTTATTTCTTATCACCTTTTGTTTGTGCAGTGTATGTGTATTATTTGTACTTTTCTCGTGTTTTTTAACGATAAGATGCCAATTAGGCCCACATTTTTAAACCAAGAGTATGCAGATATAGTTTTTGTCTATGGTCTTGCCATTAGAAATAGTTTTGCAGCTAAACTTGAATATGAATGATGATTTCCGAATAGAAGAACACCTACTCACGTAACATTTGCATCGGTTTTCGATAACTTATGAACGCATGGATGTTTCCAACCGATAATTTGTTCGAGAGAACGTCCTGTAATAAAGCAACTTAGCACTCGCGGACTTTCAAATAGATTAAACATATCTCGTAGTACCGGTACAGTATGAAGAACATTGAAAGAAAACAACTGTTGTCCATATCATTTACAAAGAGTTCAAAATCTTCATCCAGACGACAGTGCATTAAGATTACATTTTTGTCGATGGTTGTTAGAAAATCTAAATAATGTAAGTTGTATTTTATTCACTACATATTCGATGGTTACAAGATAAGGAATGCTACATTTGAAAAATAGTCATCGGTGATCTACTGAAAATCTAAAAGCAGTTGTAGGTCAAACTTTCAAATTCTATTTTCGATAAATGTATGGTTTGGTATAACTAGGGACCAGATAATGTGTCTATTTATTTTTGAAAAACGCTTTACTGCTCTTGTGTACAGATGCACCACTTGAATGAAGACATCAAATGATATTCTAACATGATGGCTCACCGACACATTATTTACAAAATGTTAGAGAGCCAGGTTATCCAGGCAGATGGATCGGTCGAGGTGGATCAAATTGACTTCCTAGATCTCCTGATTTAAATTTCTTGGATTATTACCTTTGGGGTCATTTAAAGGAACTTGTATATGAAGAACCAGAAGAAGAGGAATTTCTAAAGAAGAATTATTTATCCGAATTTTAAACACTTGTGAACTACTAAGAACGAACGAGATGCTATCAGAGAAGCTGCTCGTAGTTTTTTTGAAACGCGATTATGAACTAGATTGTACATAAATTATGAAATAAATTAATTTTCACACTAATTATATGGTATTGAAATTGGAATACAAAATTAGCAAAGATTATCAATTAAAATGTTTTGTTTTTACGAAGAACGTTCATTTAATAAACAGATATTTCATTTTCTGTCTTATTTTTCGTATATGTTAATTTAATTAAACACAAGTTTTTTTAAACGTTTTATTCGATTATTTTTGCTCTATTTTACATAATCCTCTTCAGAGTTACATTATCTAAAAGTTTGGTTACATATTTTGCATGTTTATTGCCCATTTAATGAAGTTAATGTACTTCAAAACTAAACACCGCATATTTTTCGAGACCGAATGTTACATATTTTGTCTGATATCTCTGAAATGGGTGATCTTACAGGTCTGGGACCTACGTTTTTTATTCAATGTTTCAGTTCATTTTACATAAAATAAACAAAATTTACAACAATTTTTACTCACAAAATTATCAGTTTCGCTTTATTTCCGTCCTTTCCTAGAAAATTGGGCAAAATCTTTCGCTAACAGTAGGTCTTTCAAAGCGTTTACAGACATATGTTATATGAAGTTTTTCAATTCTTTAATGAGAGGAAATAACATACGAATGTTATCGGGTTACTCGTGATACAATACAATACGGGATATATGTAATGCACAAATAACAATAATATTGTAATTTTTAATATTTAATTAATTTATTGCAAATACATTTTAATCTACTATTTGTAAGAATATGTTTAGTCTTATATGGTTCCCTTTAATTTGAATGACAATTAAAAGAGGTTAATATATATTTGATTAATATATATCCGTGTTTTATTCACCGGTAGGATGTCTTATTTAAGTGAACACTTAATGCTTTTATAACATTGGTAATTGTTTAAGACTGGAATAAAACTAAATTCGTAGGAAAAGGATCACCCATACCAATAATAGCTCAGAGAATTAAAGGCATCCATCTGCAATAGCGTTTTGAAATAAATGTGCCAATGTGTGTGTGTGTGTGTGTGTGTTTACGTGTGTGTGTGTGTGTGTGTGTTTGCGTGTGTGTGCGTATGCGTGTTGGGAGTGCAGATGGCCGAGCGGTCTAAGATGTTTGACTATGAGTCTGAGTTAGAGATGGCGCAGGTTCGAATCCTGTCTGTCATCCTTGCACTTTTTATCAGTACCACCGACAGTGTACTGTATCGACTCTCCCGTTGTTATGTTTGATAAGATCCTCGCACAGACGGTTGGCCCATGAGGAGGGGCAGAATAAGGTATAAAAGGGGATCGGCTTCTCCTTTAAAAAAAGAATGTTGACCACAATAGGATCAACTTAAATATAAAAATAATTGAAATAAAACAAGGCTTCTTTTTACGTAAACATCCCAGGAACGTTTAAAAATCCCCCTTTTAAAAATGTCTATTTATTTTACATTAATATAATCATTTACATTTAAAATTGCTGTCTTCTTTATCTAAATCCATTATATTGTTTAGGATATTAGAGTTAGTTTGTAGTAATGAGTCTCAGTACTCAATTCTGGACTAGGGATTAGTTTCTCATCTTGGTTGAAAATCTTCAAATCATTGTCTATGATATTTTAAAGATGATGATGATACATGCACCCGTAAAGAGGTGCAGATTACAGACGGTTTACAGCCATTAGGCAACATGACTAGCAAGGCGAATAGCTGATAGTTGTATGTTTGGGGTAGAGGTTGTGGGTAGTTATGGTGTTTGTTTTTCTTATCTGAGGATCTGTCACTGGTTTAGGGGCATGGTACTTGTCAGTTGACTTGTTTTTTCCAACGTTGCTCTTATTCCAACGTTGTGTAAAATTTAGATTTTTTCGAATTATAAGAATTGCACATACAAAAAAAATAATTTATTGAAGGTTTATGCTGCTCATATAATAAAATTTAGGATATATGACTGATTATACTCACATATAATCTTGAAAGCAACATATAATAAATATAATGAGAGTTTTTTTTTTCTCTTAAGTCAAGAAGCTTATAAATTGCAAATAGTCCTATAAAAGCCTTAGCGCTGCTTCCGGAGTTACAGAATATTCAGGATGGGTAAGGTGAGGGAGTAGGGGCCATTGATATCCATGAGGAACCATTAGGGCACTAATCTCAAAGTCACGTCCCTCCGGAAGAAGGGGAGGCCAGCTCTGAACCAGCATCTTCAGTCAAAGCAGGCAAGGGGTGGCACACAAGCTATCAAGAACCCCTGATATTTAGGGAACGAACCTCCCCAACTCCAACAGTCATCTCCAGCAGTAGACTAGACTTATCGAATTACCTTTCAACCCAGAATCTCAGCATTTTCGGTTAGTGATGTGCCGCTCGTAGATATCCATAAGGTTGCCCAGATTCAAGTGACACATCTGTTTTTGCTGTGCCCAGTGTTAGGTTCAACTGGAAGGTATAAACCAGTCAGAAGTGATCCCTGCTGGGTCTTATAAAAGTTGCAGTGTACTTAGTTCTGGTCCAACGAGAGTACATCGTTTGTTTCTTCTAGTGTAGGATTATAATATATGTATCTACAATATCTAGGGGATCAATCACATCCAGTTATAGACCAGCAAACTTTTATGTTACATATTTTGCAATAATCGAAAAATGTATTAATAAGAAGACTAGTCTAGCGAATTTCGGTTATGGTTGAAGAGTGTCGTATTTTATGAAAACCAGAACTGTTAGAATTTAAAATTTTGAAACCTATTCCAATGATGGCCCTCGCCACAACTTATAATGTGAATATTGACCATGGTGCATATGTGGGTCAGCAAGAAAAAGCGTTGCCCACATTTTATTACGAAGTCGAAATAATAAAAGCTTTTATACAAAAAATGTTAGTTGATAATTAATTAATCGGCGAGATTTTCATCCTGACGTTTACAAACTTTATTTATTATTTTTATTTCAACCGTTCAACGTAGTAAGTCTTAAAAAAAATGATGTATTTCATATAATTTTCTAGCATTCTCTTGTTATTTTAAATGCAAGAACATTCAAATGGTCCCAATATAACTCAAATACTATGGAACATTGAAAACTGATCTTCATACATATTATGTTTTATGAGTATGGAAGATTTCATACTACGATGTGTTCCTAAATACATTATATTAAAATAGAGGCTTCTTTCAATTAAGTATCTTGATTGTTATATAACTAAACTATGGGAAAAGAGTCATCCATTTAATATGATCAATTGGGAATTGATTATGTAATACTTTACCGAGTTCTCCATTTACAATTCTTTTTTTTGGACGACGAAAACTAGTTTATACACCTTTTTTGTAAACTAAACTCTTCCTCAGCGTCTTTTCTTCCCCTGTTTTAAAATAGATAATAAACTAGTAAAGCAATAATCGTACCAACCAGTTAATCATCTAAACTTCTTTGGCAAGTCATAACCAATTTTAAACCCCATTCGTTATGTTTGCAGAAAGTTACAAATGTGGCAGTTCCTGGTACGTAATTGTGTCAATTTGTACAGTATTTCTTCGCAAATGTGTTTACTATGCTAGAATTTACCATCTAAAACTAAGAGCCAATAACTAAACTACAATACGATAGTGTTAACATAATATTTGAAAGAGATATTATTTTAAATAAAATTAGTTGTGAAAGGACCAATGAAATGTGCTTTTTATGATTAATTATCACAAAAGTTACATATGAAAAACTTGGACCTCTTACATTGGACAAGCAACTAAAGTACTTTATGATCTAATAGTCATTATCTTTATACATAGAATGCATCGTGCGTGTCATATTGTCAATGGGGTGAACAACACCCTGAAACTGCAAAGCATCTATGTCACATTCTGCTTTAAGGGATTCAGGTAGTGCGTTGTAAAGCTGAATTCCAATATAATTTAGGAACTTTAAAAAAGTCCCTGGTAATTGCTGCGACTGCAGGATGGAAACGAGACACAACTGAGTATATACAGACAAGTAAAAAGTCAAGTTTCTTTTATATTCTTAGAGGATGGTATGTAAAGTTTATTTAAGAACGCAATGCTTTTATGGCTTAAATACAAAGTGAATTCAAAACCAATAATTTCTCCCGGCAAAAGATAATTACGGTAAATCAATCCATAGTAAGCTTCAAGCGGCACCATAGAACAAGCAAAATTAAAATTCCAGGTCTTACCTTTATGAGTTTTCAGTTTAGAAACAATATAGTAAAATATATCTTTCTCTTTCATTATAACTACTCAATTTTATTAAACTTTAATTATAACATACAATTTTTTATCTACTTTTAGGAATTAAAAAGAACAACATTATAAGTTAATTTATTTAAATAAAAAATTGTGAAGGTAGTTCTACAATTTGTGCGATCTCACAGAGTGCACAACCACGAATACAGCTCGACTATGTACACTGTTATAATACGTTTTATATAAACTACATCAAACATGACAATGACGGTTTCTTTATAAATTGTTAAGGATTTGGCTTTTTGTTGAGTTCGGCTCGTTGTCTACATATGCCATTAAGTGGTTATTGTGGCTTATGTACAAAGTACAAAATATGGTGTAGAATCATATTCA
Organism: Homalodisca vitripennis; assembly: GCF_021130785.1. Lineage (NCBI taxonomy): Eukaryota > Metazoa > Arthropoda > Insecta > Hemiptera > Cicadellidae > Homalodisca > Homalodisca vitripennis. The sequence goes on along the minus strand of NC_060215.1, from coordinate 87,673,830 downwards.
TACTGTTTATAATAAGGGAAAAATATCTAACTGTATTTATGAGTAATAATGTATTTATAGTTGTAGTTAAGGGAATATGTTCTGAGCTCTATGTTTAACGGGGATAACATTTAAAGCATATTTTGACGACAAAAAAAGCATATTAACTCAAACATGGAGTAAAAAGTTATGACAAATAAAACCTTTGTTATGTACCTAGTTAGCAGTGGCCTAGATAACGTTGTTGGTGGTTGTTGATATTGTTATAATTTGTCCGCTTTGATGTGCCGCATATGCCACTTGAGTTTGTTTGTTCTGTTTAATGCAGTTTATAAAACAAGGGTTTGGTCGTGGACGCTGTCACATAAATTAGAGTTAGTAACTGATACAACCTAATTATAGGTGTATTGCTGTGTCTGCTAATCAATTAACAGGCCATGTACGATATTTGTTGGCTGGCTGTAATGGGTTTTAATTTGATACCCACTTTTTGTTTACTTAGTTATGAGTGGAAGATATAATGTTTTGGAAATATTATTGGAAAACTTTTGGAACATATTTTTTGAGTCACCAATAGTAAGTAGTATTCTTAAGTAAATGTTCATTTACCCTTAACATTTACTTATAAGGTAGTAATTGAATTATTATACATTTATTTACTTCACTTATTAGTGAAATGATTTGTTACGATGTTAAATCAAATTCTATGAACTAAATGAATTTAAACAATCGAGAAACAACCACTAGTAAATCTTTTTAATATTGATAGTACGCTTTAGAAACAGGCCAATATGCATGTACTGCCAATTAAATAAAATATTTTGACAGTAAATTTCGTAGTTTTATGTGATCTGAATACATTGAACTACACTTTGAGTAAAGTTCGTAAGACAATGTGCGTGACTGTGTGCCTTAGTTCGACAAGAATTGCAAAAAAGGTTAGTTTTCAATGCTAACTATGTAAAAATTATTGTAATTCTTAACCCATATTCAGACATTATTTATAGTCTTGGCCACATATACATCATTTCCTCTCCTTAAGGGAATCTGTAGAAGAGGACAAGAATAATATCTCCTCTTGGTACTCATGCCAGTATAATTTATACTTTGAGCTTTGTAATAATAAGTATTTTTTTATATTTAAAATTTCTTGTCTAGACTGTACCAATCTATGAAAAAACTTTAAATTGTTTAGTTTACACGTTTAAAAATAACGTGTGGTATATCATTGTATTGATTTTATTACGCGTGTTTAATTGAATGTTATAAAAACACAATCCCCCCTTTATGCAAACTATAGCACATTTCTTCTCCATAACATCTGTCATTATTTATGTATACTAAATCAATCATGTTATTATTTTTTTTTATTTTTTAGTACAATGTAGTATAAATAGTCAAAGCAAAAGCTATTTAAGATTGCTGCCAATTACTTTTAAGTTTCCCTTCATTGTTTAATTAACTTATTACGTTGCTATATTATCGGTTCATGTTACTTTCTATATGTTTATTAGTTTTGATAGTATTTTAACCTATTCATATATCAGGATTTGTTAACTATGTATATGTCACTGCAACTTATTACCTTATTTAATTTTGAGATACTGTTGGAAATAATAAAATAACTGACAAAATCGAATTAATATGTATATTTTATTCTTCTTAGAAATATTTTCGGATACTCTTTAGAAAATACCACATTCCAAATTAGTATCATACGTATCAAGCGAAAACGTGAATATGTATGACATATATTTATCTGTTTTATTTCTCTATATGTAAACCTTTTCACCTTGATATTTTTTTTAATAAAAACAAATTAAAAGGTTAGGGGAATAATCAGTTACCATTGACATGTTAAGGAAACATATAAAGGTACGGTAGGCCTACCGTTTTTTGGTACAGAAATCACCAACAAACTGTCCCAATAACTTGTTCACTGTCCCAATAACTTGCTATCTTCGTGTACAGTATCCTGCTTCAAAATGCCCCACGACTTTCATTGTGAATGAAAAATATATGCTAATTATAGCAATGAATTAATAATAACAAAAGAAAACGTTTTTCTTTTTATATACGGTTTTATTTGCCATTTTAGGCATATAACTGCAGTAATTATAGTTGACGGTTTACCATAATTAGTAGTGATAATTAGTGGAGCCGTTTACAGCTTTTGCAGGACAATACAAACGGTCAATCCTTCATACTTATGTACTTATGATGTTTTATGATCAATGGTACAATCTTCGTCAAATTATTTTTTTCATTACAAAATGAAAACTTTTCTCAACTTATAGTCATTTAATTATTTGTCTAGCAATATAATTATTTGCCTGTGGTCTTAGTAATTTGAGCCGCTAAACTGAGAAATCTAACGCCTGACAAACTATATTACGTTATTTTTAAGCTCATCATAATATTCATTCTTTTTACCGTTACATGAAAATTGTTTTTATTAACAGTGCAATAAATAGTTTTTGGTGATAGTAATTTACTTTTCATTATGAAAAGGAATTGCCAAGTAACTACAAATTGTTTTGTTCAGCAAGACGTGACGTAAATCCCGGGAGGTTCTCATTAATAAGTGATGAGACTGATTGTTAAACACTTCTTCGAAGCAATGTACGTAGAACCTAACTCATCGTTCAATTTTAATGTACAGTAAATCGCTATATACTAATTATAATTTTATATAGTAAAATTATTAATCACGGAAATAAACACAACGTGTAAAGGACAATGAAATGCTGTGAAAGGCCTTCATGTACACTTCCTTTAGGTTGAGTATGTTTTACTTTTCTTATCTAAAATATGTACGGTTTAAGATTGAGATTGGTCCTCTATTTTTGTTGTTTTTTAATCATGATGGATGCTGGAGATTAAAACTCCAGTGCTGAGTTCTTTATATGCATACAAACGTAATGTAACTTTGTCTTTAAATTCAACTATACCTCACATGTTTACTTAGGGCATAGTTTTGTTTTACCTTTACTGGAATTACCCTTGGAACATAGACTCCCAGAAACAATGTGCAAATTGAATGATTTGTGATTTTTCACATCCGGGCTCTCAATAATCATGTGAACCGCGGCTCGAGGCTTACGAGGAGAGCAGCGTGAACTATTTGTACTCGTACGTCGAGTTACTTAGCTGGCTCACGAGTTAAGACTTCCATCATGAGAAACTGCGTCTTGAGGGCCACTCTGATTTGAACTTACGAACGAGTGACTTGCCCTGCTAATATTTTTAAGTACCGGACAAGTAAATTGAGAATATATTTAAGCATATGTTTATTAGAAGCCAATAAACAAAAATGGTTTGAAAGGTATTTATTTTAATTATTTGATTTAAATAAATTAATTCCAAGTATCTTTAATCCCTATTTATTTAATTCATTAAACAATCTTATTGAACAGTTCAAAAATTTGAGTATCATTTCATTTTAATAAAGTCCTTATTTTTACAATCAGGGGTTATTTACTTTATTTTATTAGTTAATAAGAAAATCCATGCATAAAATGTTATACTCAAGCACCGGGTATAACACATTCGGTAGCAGATCTTGGTTACTTGCTTATAGAAAACTTGTTTGAACAGGACAAAAAGTAAACTTTATATATATATATATATATATATATATATATATATATATATATATATATATATATATATATATAATTTAAAGTGGAATCAGCAGGAGTCGAACTTTTAACTAAGAAGGAATTGGTTTATGAGTTAAGGGTCGTGGTTCCTAAAGTTGCAAAATAGTCACAGAAATGCGCAAAATCTTGCTAACCTTGTGAAATTAATGGTGCAACCGGGATATGGCCATTTGAACGTTGTCGTTGAATTCAAATCAGAATTAGGTCTTATACAGAGCGAAGCAGAGTAGTACTTGATGAAAAGACTGATAATTTAGTGGAAGGTGTCAGGCAAAAATTAAAATCTATAAAAATGTATTTAAAAGGGATGCTAGTCCCTAAATAAATATATATTCAGCAATAGAAAATATCAGGGGAAACCCTGATAACAGTAACATTTAGAAAGCTCTTATCTTTGGGTCACAGTTTGGACTTTCCTATTAACCAGCCTATTCATAGTAGACTGTTATCAGGGTTTTCCCGTTATCAATATATTAGTACCAAATTTGTAACCCTTGAGGATAACTAACATCATAATTCACTTCGTTACAACTGACAAGCATAATGTAGTATTTAGCTGGAGTAATCGTTAGGTTACAGTTTTGCTTTACTGAGGTTATGGCTAATAATATAATGTAACCAAATAAAACCTTTGAACAGCCGCCATTTTGTACTGGATCAATTTTTTGAGTGCGGTTTGCGGCATTAAACTCTGCTAGATAAGCCCTTTAAAATTATGTGCATATTGATCTATGCTCCTATTTAAGATTTCCTTCTGATTCCATGCGGGAAGTCCCCATGATATTACAGAAAACTGATAGTACCTTCAAAAAGTAGATTTTTAGGTGTAGTGTTGATGTACCAAATCTTGTTGTTGATCTGTTATCGTTCAGAAAATATTATACCTGTGCAGGACTTTATGTACACCCTGTATATTAAGTGTAAAGGAGAATGCTAAATTGCTGCCTTTTAGTTATGCTGAAGGGGACCTAGTAGAAATAATAAAAGCCATAATTTCACCAGTTGTCAGGGATAGCCTGGTATTTTGCGAAACTCCGTAAATGTTTTATGATCTGGATGGAATCTGCATTCAGGAGCAGAATGTATTTTATCAGGAGACAGAATCCTGTCTAGAAAACAAAGGTGCAAGTAACCAGTTTAGTACATAGCCCAGGAAAAAATATACAGCAGCATTGCTAACCAAAGAGGAAAGTAAATGCTACGTGTGGGGTAAGGTAGGCCACCTAACAAAATACTGTTACCAAGATAAAAGAGAATTAGTTCCAAGATTGCAGGATACATCCACCGCTCTAAAAAACATGTAAGTTGGGGGAAATTTGTTCAGCGGCAGGCTAGGAGCCTCACAAATTTTCTCCTGTCTGAAGTAAATAAGTTAAATCATATTGAATGCAGACGTTACAGTAAGAGTAATACCAGATTGAGTAACGAATTAAAAAATTGTGTTGCCTCTAAAGTAGCTAACAATTATAGCGCATTGATTATAATAAAAGTTGTATATAATGAAAAGGTACTGGCTCTAAAATTAGTTTAACGTAAGCCTCTTATGACGAACCGAAAGAAAATAGTTAAGTTACTGATAATATAGTGACCCATACGAAGTGTTTAAGTGCTGATAATTCATGCATTGAATTAGTTGGTGAGAATGATTCAAACATTAAAGTCAATTACTTTTTATGGAAAGTAAAATTTGTTATTGCTAAGCGCTTAGCTTGGAAAGCAAATTTGGATGCTGACTTTATTAAGAACACTGGACTTATGTTAGATTTAATGAATGACAGCTGTCACTTTAACTTTAAACTAAGTGAACATAGAATTATTTATGAATACTACTATAATTATTAATATCATTTATGAAAATAATAAAATTAATTGCAATAAAACAACTCAAGGTTTAATAAAAACTTTTAAAGAATTCCCTGAGGGCTTTACTAGCAAAATTAGACGGGCAGTGGATTATGAAATGCAATTAGAGGTGAGTGATCCAGAACCAATAAGACAAAGACCATATCCGCTCTGACCACTAAAGTTAGAATAGTTGAGAAGGAATATTGACCAGTTGTTAGAAGAGGACTTAATCAAACCGACTAAGTCTAAATATGCAAGCCCTACATTTTTAATCAATAAAACAGGAACATACAAGTCGAGAATGGTGGTAAATTACAACAAACTAAATAGGGAATTAAAACTAGTCGAATATCCATTACGATATGTACAAGAACCCTACCACTACTTACAAGGGAGTTCATATTTAACTGTCCTAGACTTATGTAATTCATTCCACCAGATAAAATAATCAATAATAGTCGGAACCTAACTGGTTTTGTAACTTCATTTGCTAGCTACGAGCTCAAAACTACTCGATACGGAATGCGTTTAGGCTCTGGAGTGCTAGGTTCGTTTTTTAATAAGGTGTTGGAAGGCCTTAAGTACAAGTGTGCTATGAACTTTGTGGATGATATCTTTATTTATCACAAAACACTGCACGAGCATTTTAAACATTTGAGGGAGGTGGTCCAGCGGATGCTGAAATTTGGACTAACAGTGAATCTAGCAAAAGTGAGTTTTTCCTGTACATAAATTAAATTCCTGGAACACTTAATAAGCAAAGATGAGATAAAAATAGATCTGGTAAGAACTACAGCAATAAGAGACCAACGTCAACGGACGTCAAGGGAGTCAGTAGGTTCATCGGGGCGATAAGTAATTTCCTACATTTATCCAAGACTATTCTAACACTGCGGCATGCTTAAATAACTTAAGAAAGAAAAGTTGTAAATTTTAGTGGACATAAGTATGTCAGAATAGTTTCAAAAGATTAAAAGCAAGTGTCTAATGCACTTCGCAATAGCAAACTATAACAAACCGTGTGTGTTATTTACAGACGCATCGGATAAGGCCGCAGGAGCGTGCCGAATGCATATCGTGAACACCGCAATCTAACTGTGTATTTAAAGGGAAGTCTAGCAGACATCTGGGCCATAAATAAACTTGGAGGTTCAGAAATTCACATTGGTTGTAGACAATAAAGCCTTAGCTAGGGTATTGTCCAATTTCTGGAATCTGTGTAAGTATCGAGGTGGGTAGTAACCATTCTTAGCCTGTCATTTAATATCAAACATGTTACATCTAAGGACAATGCAATTGCCGATACCTGTCACGTGTATTCGGCATCAAAGAAGGTAATGATGAATTAAGATAATTTCATGAACTTCCGTACTATGAACTAAACCATATAGATAATTGTAGTAATAAGCAAGATAAGAAAGTGAGATCTGTAAAATATGACAGAGAAAAAACAGTTAAAGTAGACAGGAAACTATAATAGGAGGAAAAGTGTGTAAATAATATTAAGAATTTTCTCTAGCCTGTAATGACAGAACAGAATAATTAGAACAGAAAAAGGACTCGGAAATATGTTGTCTACTAGAGTGTAAAATAAGGTAACAATAGTGCAAACTATTATGTATACAAAGGTATAGTTATGTTTAACGTAAGAGAGATAAAGTGTATTTGATTTAACATCTGTAAGACATGGGTTTAAATATTATTATGAAGATAATGGACATTTCGGTGTGTATACAACAAGTAGTTTAATTTGGGAGATATAATATTGTCTCAATTTAACCATTGAAACAAAAGAAATAGTAAAGAGTTGTGAACTATGCATGTTAGCAAAACTCTGTAGGAAGTACCAATCTCAATAATTAGTGTCTAGCTTATACGAAAGGCCGATGGACCGGATGTATATCGATTTCTTCGGGCTATTGGTACTCACGTCTAACCAAAACAACAATATATTAATTGTGTTAGATGATCATACGATATATATGTTTGGCTGTGTCCATTACAAAAGGCAACCAGTAGTAATTCAATAAAAATAACAGACATTTTAAAACTTTGTTTATTCCACGTATCCTGTGTCCGACAATGCTAAAACATTTCAGTGTCATATAAAGAATCATTAATTTGAACGAAGATTTATGTTGATTGTAGTGTAATAGTACATACAAATAATCAAGAGGGGTGTAAATAACAATGTTTAGTGGACTTGGCAGCTTTGCGAACAAACACACAATATTTCGATTTATGTAATTTAGTAAAAAATCGCATTGAGAAGTGTAATATTTTAAAATTTGATATCAATAAAGCCCTTAAGTAAAAATACCAAGTGAGGTTTTATTTAATTTTATTAGTAAATAATAAGATCCTTGCATATAATTTGTATACTCGAGCACTAGCCATAAATACTTACATATATATAAGTATTTACCACTATATACATTCCATAAGATCGTATCAAAACATCTTAAGAGAAATATTCTATTTTATGCAAAAATAAATTTGAAATTATAACTGCGTATTCAATTATTTAGTCTATATGTTATAGGCGTACAAAATAATTTCAAAATGCCAATATAACCAAAGTTAGTCTAAACCACATAGCTAAAACACAACAGATCCAAGCAAGTTTGCAAGAAAAGATGTATTTGCTATGAAAACAGATATGACATGATATAGATTCCGATTCAGTGATCCTGTCATACAGTGATAAAGTGTAGTGTAGTGTAGCATTGAACTGAGTATCAAAATATTTCTACTCTATCTATAGCATGAAACTCATTCCTTTAACACAATATTTGTAGTTGTACAGTATTTAGGCATAATGATTTACGAGTGCACAATCTATTCTCCATCTACAATCATTGAATATTCCAGATTTATTCAGTACATGAATCATAATGATGATGACATTGATAGATTCAATTTGGGGCAAAAAGTCAAAGATGTATTGAAATACTCATCTCGTGTTTCTAATGTCTCTATAATATGTAAGGAATTAAAAAAACACAACAAATAAATTAAAGCCATTCTGGTTTTATTAGCACTACTGGCCATTACCTCTACCTTTGATTCAAACTACTTTAAGCTTCTAATGGACGTATGTGGCCAGCTGCCTACCCTAACTAAATGTGTATTATACTTTATTATTGGACTAAACATTGCAACAGATTTACATCGTAACAGTTTTTTTATTGTTTTATCTGCCTTCTGCGAGCGAATTGTACAATGTGTAGCGATATTATGCGAATTATAACACTAAGTTTGGTTTCCTCAGTTAAATAACATTAACATTAATTTAGATTCTCACATTAGGTGTTGATTATATATTTTTACATCAGTGATGCAGTAATAGATATTAGAATAATGAATATATTTAAAAGTGTAACGATATCGACTTGGATATGCAGACCATGTTCAATAAGGCATTATGAGCATCACTTTGATATTGATAAATGTGAGTGGACTGAAGCTTAGTTAAAGTGTAGCGTGATGATATATTTGGATGATCTCACTGGATACTCTGATATTCTTGAAACCAATAACGTAGTATTGAACCAATAAGTAAATCAGCCAACCTATAACGTAAAAGTTTCTATTCAGAAATCGGTTCAATGAGTTCAATTATGTTTTCTCGGTACCAATACTGTTCTAATAAACCACAAAGTTCTGCAGTTGAGTGTGTAGCAATAAGTATTTGTTTCTCTATAACAAAGTATGTACAGAAAAACTTTCTTTGCAACAATATTGTATTATTACACCAAACAATCCTTCAGTTCGGTTAAAGTGTAACAGTATCAATTTCAATATTCGCGTCAGGTGTTCAATAGGATCTCCTTAGTGGCAATATTGGAGTAATAACCCATACAGCTTTGCAGTTTGGTTGAAGTGTAGACTTATCGATTTGTTTAACCGAATGAGTTTTCTTTGAATCTATCTTGTTATATTAAACCCGTGTCAGCATGAGTTAAACACTTGTTCTAAATGTTACCATCTGTAGATTTATATGTATAATAAGACAAAGAGGACTTCATCAACAGTACATTTTATACACCTATCAAGAGCACAGTTTATCATTTGAAGTCTATGTTATAATCTTAAACCGTAACATTATTAACGGAATATTAACGGATAATGTGAAACATTAACTTATGTATATAAAACAAGCAAAAGAGATCAAGGCGTTCAGGCAAGTCTTTCTTAGTATTTACTTTTTATTAAGTTTCATAGATCATAATCTGTCCCCTTCATAAGGTTGACATTTTTTAAAGACGATAGGTTACAGATATTATTTTATTGATTCAAAAAACTATTAAACTAGGAGGTAAATTTACAGTCAAGATAGAAATGGTATTAGGGTCTGTTCTATTACCCATTTTTGCCAACATCTTCTTAGAAGACTCTGATTAGAAAGCTATGGCCTTAGTTGATACATCAAATCTGTTGGAGATACGTTAATGGCATTTTCGTCATTTTCGCTGATGATAACACTAAAAAATGTTTTGTCTCACTTTTTGTCACCCCTTTAATGAAGAGAAACACCCACGGGTAAAAATCTCAATTTTAAATTAATTAAATTAAACATTGAACATTTGTCAAATGAGTTGATACAGCTTGCTTGACAGGGTTTGTGCTCAGGCAAAGATGAAATAAATGAGGAAATAACAAAAGTTGCATGGGATTTCATACAAAATGGGTACCTTTAGTAAGTAATAAATAATACAAAATATCCGTCAAAATGTCAGAAAAAGAAGACAAAGACAATATTTCGTTCATACCAGCATCTTAAGTGCCGCATTACCCAGTTGCTCATATATACATTGTTATCAATATTTCACCGTAGCCAGTGAGTTACGGACATGTTATGTTACATAAGTGGTATTAGGTGTGTTTTGTGCTGGGACATGGTTGGCACTCCCCTTAGTCATGTTGCATGCTCACTGAGGTGTAAAGTCCATTCAATGTATTGAGTTATCCATAAATTTCGTGAGTTGATATGTACTATTTTTTCTGACATGCTCAGCCTTATGGGTTAAGGTTTATTTGATACTCGATGAAGAGGATAGATTTCAATCCTCGAAACGTTTTGTTCTATTTTTATAACATGTAACGATCGCAAATTCTCGAAATTGTATTATCCGTACAAGTAATTCATCTTCAATAATAAACATTAAACAAAGAGTTGCTTGATAATATCAACTGTATATGACTTGTAATACAGGTATTTTGTTTGTTAATGTATTTTAAATTAAATGAAGAAAAATTAAAATAAATGACAGATTTCTTTATTATAGAGGCGAAGTTAGGACGTCAAAGTCTTCTCTTTTACTTCGCTGTAAGTAAACACTGTCTAGTAAGAGTAAAGATAAATTGAGTTATACCTATTTTATTACACACAAATGCAATAAGTGTATGTATGAGACACATGCGTAGCAATATGGCTCCTAGGAAGTCAACGTATAACAATTTGCTGTACAGGCTCTGTATTACTCACTAAATATTTAATTATAAATATATGTACAATTACATTAATCATCTATCGTGTTTATAGTTTTGAAAGTCATATTTCCGCCCTGCGTGATGGATATTTGGTGTGTCAAATAGACTTGTATTTCTTATGATTATTGTATGGATACGCGGTAATTTCACTGGTAATATATATTCGTATGGTATGTAAAAGATAAATAATGAAAATTAAAAAAATTATAATGCATTTGTTTATAAACTTTTACGCTGTACTTGTCTGACATAATTAAATTCGTTGATACACGTATTTCCAGGCCCTTAATAAAAACAATTCAAATAAACCTATTACATATGTAAGTAACGTTATGGTTATTTTTGTGTTAAAATAGTTAATTTCTTAAATATAAAATAACAAACTAGCTTAAGCTTGAGAAACCCGAATTTGTCAGAAAAGGCAGCTGTGGAGAATCGCTTTAAGTGACAAATGAATATCTTCGTTTTCGTTTTTACGAGGTTAAGTGGTAGAGAGGACTTTATAGTCCTAACTTCGCCTCTAATAAAGACATTTTTCATTTCATTTCGTCATCAATAACCGCAGTAACTTTCTCAGATACTATCAATCTTTCAACTAACTTTTAATGGAACATTTCAACATTAAAAACATTATATTATTTATTATTCTGGGAAAACGAAAGGTTATTCATAAGGTTTTCAAGAGATTACCACCACGATGACATCTTAAACTATTCATAGTTCTTCTTAACTTTTCATATACATTTAGTACACAACTTTTCAGCAATGTTTTAACCAACTTTTTATTTTACCATATTTACTGTGTAATATAATTTAATTGCTCGGTTTTTGTGAATTGAGGTAAAATAGTCGTTTACAAAAGCTAGTTTATTTATTTATATCATTAAATACATTTAAAAACAGACCCCTGTTTGATATAAAAAGGAAATCAAACTTTCAAAATCAAGTCAACCTCTCATTTGTATTGCTATTGGAACACTTTGTCTAAATGGGTATCATGATTCTACTGAACTAGTATTACATTTCCACTACGCTATACCTGTAATGATCGAAATATCGCCATTTGTGTTTATATGTGACGTACTATAAATTTCTTCTATGATTCTTTAGAGTTGAAGTATTAATGAATTGTGATAAATATTTATTTGCTTTTGTAAACGCACGCCATATATGTTTAATATTTTGATTGAGTTTTCTACACGCTACATTCTCTGTAGTCCTGTTCATTTCACATTTTTATATTCCTAGATAAAAAATCACAATTATTATATTGGAAAACAAACTTTAGATTTTGTTGCAAATAACATCTTTTAACACCGTAGGTAAAAAAAATTTAAGACGTCATAAGAAGTGTCGTGATTGTGAAACTCTGAAGAGTATTGACAGCAAATGTTTTCTTTTGTTGTCACCAACGTTTTCAGCACAAGGCACGGGAACTTGTGGGAACTCCCCTTGCTGAATAACACAAATACACGTTATTTTTCACTAAACCAGTCCCACGATTTATGGTTATACCCGATACAATATATTTCATAACTTATAAGTAAAACATAAGCTTAGTGAGGAAATTTGATTTTGGTTATGATTATGGTGTATAGCCTAAATCATATCACATGAAATATGTTTAGTGCAAACATCGGTATTATCTACCCACAAATTTTATGCTATTAGTTAGACTCAAAGGTACTATACCAATGAATAAGCATTATTTTTCGGATATATAATTCCTTAATATCTTGTACTATCAACACAACAAGCGTCTTCTGATCAACAAAGTGCACGGGATTACTAATAAACCAATAACTCTAACTGATGGTGGAACTAAGAGTATTTTACCTTAATCCTTAATAGTGGCTAAAATCAAACCTATTCATATTTGCTGGCTCGTCTTATAGTTCAATATTATATAAAATGTATGTCATCGAACACAAAGGGATGTCAAATTATTTCTCGAATTAGAACATGGCAGCCAATTATCAAATATAATAAGGCTTGGTCACTTTAAAATGCCTTTTAAAACTTGTTTTTGATCAATAATAATTAAAATATAATGAATAAGGCCTTGGCGTTTTAATTTTTCTAGTATCAAATGTCTAAAATGGTCTCAGCAATCTGAACTGGAAGTCCGGATTATGGAATTGTACCAATCATTGAAGTGCTCATAATTAATTACATGAAAATGTCTTCTAAATGTATATCTCAACGAGATTTTAACACAAATTCAATTTTAATACCATTATTTTAAATCAGTGATATGGTGGTGTGGTTCCATATTGTTTACATGAATATAAAATCTTTCAACTGAGACGGTAAAGAAAAATAAAGTTCTCATTGAGTAATTAATTATCATTAATATCATTATGGCTGTGAGGCTAGAACTTGAAGGATATTGTAACAGACAAACTGGATTTTCTGTTCCAGATTCCCAGCTTACCTACAAGTAATATCAATATAAATATTTATATCTGTAAAAACTCCGTTATTAATTATCTTTCTTGTAATAATGTTGAGATACTACATGTTAGGCTATAAATGGGTTGGAGATTCAGATGCTATAAACAAACAATGATTGAGCCTATTAAAATTATATTTCGTAAAACCATATCTGTTAGTACTGTATATGATAATAATTTTGATCTTGTGACACTAGACACAAACCTAATGTTAATGGTTAGGCTATTTAACGCCTGTGAGTTTTACAAGGTGATTTCGGTCAAAATGTGCGTGCGCGCGCGCGCGTGTGTGTGTACAGTGTACAGTAGACAGTGTGAGTTAAAAGTATGTATACACACTGTTTAGTTTTTTATGGATAAGGATGGAGGGATGGAAGTCGGGACTTTTTAGTCAATGTTACAACTTTGCCCGTTTACACAAATTGGGATTTAACAGTGGAAACTAGAGCTTTCTATCTTAACCCAGTACAAAATGGAAGCTGAAGAAATTAATTAATTGAGGCAAAACATGAACATCCACATTCAAATGGTAAATATTTTCACTTTCCTTACAAACTCAAACCTGATTTATAGTTATTACCTTCTGCAGGGTAATCTTATCCGTTTTGAGGTAGTCCTTTATAATGTACAGTTTCTGTTTAGAATGATGATACAAGGCTAGTTAGACCAGGTGAGATCTTATGACGAAGTAAGGAATTTATTTGATAAAACTTGTGTCAATCGAAACCCTGTATATAATTCAGGAGTTCAAAAAACAATCCAACGTTTCCAGGAAACAGGTAGTGTTAAAGACTACCACAATCCTAGGCGACCAAAATCGGCTACAAACGAAGCATTGTCACTTGAAGTTTTACAATCTGTTGTAAAAGATACACATGCCTCAACAAGAAACGTTTCTCAAATATTAGGTATATCTCAAACATCAGTTTGTAAAGTTTTACACTACAGTGGTTATAAAGCGTACAAAATTCGTTTAAATCATGAGCTAAGAGAGGACGATTGTGATCTTCGAGTAGAATTTTGTGAAATAATGATGCGGATCATTGATAATAATACAATAAGATTAAACAGCTTTAAAAATGTTAAATGGTAACATTAGCAGACACAATGATATTTATTGGGCTTATATTAACCATCATTAGACGAGAGAGCAGCATACCCAGCACCCTGAAAAATTAACCATTTGGCTTGGCATTGTGAAGGATCAGTTTGTTGGGCCCTTTTTATTTATGGAAACCTTAATGCCGAAGTATATCAGGAAATGTTACAAAATTAGGTTCATCCAGCTATTCAAGTACCAACCAATAAATGAAATTAAATTTGGTTGCAACAGGATGGAGCACCTCCACACCATGGCCTGCATGTCCGCGAGTATTTAAACAATATTTTTTACAAGTCACTGGATAATCAGAAGAGGAAGTATCGAGTGGCCACCAAGATTGCCAGATCTATCTCCACTTGACTACTTTGTGTGGAGTCACATTTTAAAAAACGTCTATAAATAAAACCCCAGTGCATTAATGACAATAGGGACAGAATAGTTGCTGAAATTTAAAAAATCCCCAGTGAATCCATAAAGCTTGCCGTTTCAAGTTTCTACAACAAGCTTGGATATTTTCAAACTGCTGTCCCAGGATCAGATACAAAAAACAGAGGTAAGTACGTTTTTTTCCTATTTATTGCTTAACGTAATTGTAATTAATAGCGCTACTGTAACTTTACATGTAAATATTTTAAACTGCCCCCAAAAAGCCTGTTTTGGGGAAATGGTCAACTTTTATTATTTCCTAAAGGGATGTCCAGAGTTTCATTTTTCTGTCTTTGTCCATTTAAGGTTGAGCAGGATTAATCCATGCTTTTAACTTAATTAATTTCAATGAGCTGCCATTTTGTACTGGTTTGAGATAGAAAGCTCTACTTTCCACTGTTCTTCTTTTATCAAGAAAAATTTGAGCCGCCCCCTAAAATCCCATTTAGCACAAATTATGAAGAATACCAAAGAAGAACCATGCTAGTTTTGTGATGTAAAACATTTAACAGTTACACCTTGATTAAAACTGTATATCATTCTAGAGTCACTATGGGAGAAAACCCATAAAATTGACACTTAAATCAATGCCTAGTGCAGCTGCAATACCAATGGTTGGCTCATTTCATCCTGTAAACTTTAACTATTTGTTTGAATGTTTGTGATATAGCTCTAAAAGGAAGTCTCAGAATGCCACTTTCACTAAAAGTATACTCATATCTAATTGCAAAATACATATAGGTAAGAATAAAAATTGACGAAACATTAATTTGGAAAGCTGTCACAATTAACCTTCAGTTTATTATTTTATTATTACGCATATGAAGCTCTGCTTATAGCACAGGACTAAAGTTGAAATCTGGGGTTTAAATATTTATTATGAGTACTTATTATGATGTATTTATTGTATTATCATTATTGTACCAACAGTTTCTTATCGTAAGGAAAAAATAACAGATTTTAATTTTTGGAGAACATTTATAAAAGAAGACTCGATAAACTCTTTATATATTGCTCTGGTACAATCTAGATTAAGCTACATAATAAAGAACTGGGGTAGTGCTGACCAAACACCCACCATTCAGTTGAAAGTATACTAATTCATTTCATTGGATTATAAGAAACAAAACAAAGACATATTTTACCATTTCTTAAACAAATTCAAATTCCCCTATTCAAGTAATAGTTGTGTGTTAAATTGTATGATCATAAAAATACTTTTCATCAGAAGGGAAAACATAGGTAATGGCAAATACATCAGAGAACTATAAGGCTGTTTTTTAACACTAAGGTTGGGAAAATCATTTTTTCAAAAATCAAAAGTAAAAAAATCAAAAACAAAACACAACAAACAAAAATCATTTAATGTATGTTTTCTAAATAATTGTTCCATAACTTAAAATATTAAACGAAACATAACAAAAATCTACACACAAGAATATTTTCCTTTTAAACAAAGTTAGTTATTGTTAAATTTGTTATACACTAACCACTTATTATGTATAATAGGGTAATAACGAATTTCTCATAGATTATAATATGCTATACAATATATTTATTAATTAATTAATCTAATTTTTCTGAACTTTCCACATAGAGGTAAACTACTGGTTTCTCCAGTTGAATTTGCCTTATTTGCTTAACGTTTTTTTTGTTTAGTAAAATAGTTTATCCATTAAACTGCAAGTAAATCTGATACTCTGTAGGCTATAAGAGAAACATTATTTAGAGATGTGATGCCTATATAAGACATGAACTATTTATACAAGTAATCATTGAGGCGGTCAGCCTGGAATTTTAAAATGTCCGCCACGGCAAACTTGTACTTCTAAGGAATATAGTATGGTAGGCTGGCGGTCCGGTTACCCAAAACAGATGATAAGCTTTCCTCTCCCTGCGCCGGTCCTGCAGAGTTCATGCGGTTCTTGCAGAGTTGAGACGTGAACGGGTCAAGAAAAACCTTTAGCCCTAGACGAAGTGGTATTATAACCTTAAGTATTTTACATATATATAATATTTAAGGTTAAAAGACCTTATTTATATTTCCTTTTATATTAGTAACAGTATCATGTTTCTTATTTTTTGTCACAATTATTATGACAGTTATGCAACCTAAGACATAAATTAATTATTAAACAATACAAATATATGACAAAATAATTTATGTTTATTGATAGAAATAAATTACTAGTTTTTATTTATTGTCAACTTAACAACAGTAGTAACAAGTAATATTATAATATGTAACCAATAAATGAAAAAGATACTTAACTCAATTCATTTGGTAGTCCCAATGTGTATTTCAATCCGAGCATACAATGAATATTTTATTTAAAATAATTATATTTAATTCAAGTTTAAAAAAACAATTTGTCTTACATTGAGATATTAAATTATTAGTTTCAACATTAATAATGAATTACATATTTGAATTATTTAATTACAGAGCCAAAACAGCAGCACATGATTATTTATTTTTTATTTGTTAGTGCTTAATAGGGTTCAGGGAAGCATGTTCTATAACTTCATTACAATTATCTTGTACTAATAAACATCAGGTTGGACGGCTGTCGACGGACCAGATTATTTATATCGGAATGGCAGTGGACATGTATTTACATGTATACGACAAGCATGTATTGGAATGCACATTGTCGTAAGACACTCATACACAGCCCGCTACATTACATCGCCGCAGCCGCTTCCACGATCGCTCCCAACTTGTCGTCACGGACCTGCTCCTTTCCTGCTAGCAGTCCTTATTCTTGAATGTTTATTGTTCTTTGTGTAGCCATTGTTGGTAACCAATATAGTATTATTACCGTCGACATTGTTGTGTGCAAGATTAAAAGGTTTTTCTCTCATTAATGTTTTCCAAAAAAACAATAACGCCTGTTCTTTAAAGCCACTAAAGACTTATTCCTTTGAATTTGGTTAATAACAATGTTTTTTTTACAACTTATAGAGGTATATATTAAAATAGTAAAGCAATAGGTTAAGAATCTTTTTCAGAAACCGTGTTTTCTTCCCAGTTTTTGACTGCCCACCCAGCCATGACAATCCTTAACTATATTAAGATTGATTTATACAATTTGCTAACTGTCATTATAACAAACCTAGAATACGAATATTATGATTTTTGTACATATCATATTTATTTGGTAATTAAGATTGATTTTGAACCGGACTTACGATTTAAATTTCAATAATAATATGCAAACACAATTGGTTGGTATAAATAGTTATGACAGGTTTAAAGTTCAGTTGTTAGGTGAATCACATGCTAGACGATTTGGATTTTAATTAAAATAATAATAGCTCTAGAGGCTTAGGGTTAAAGTGTTTACTAAATTTGGGGTTTTCAGGTGCAACAATTTGTATTATTAAACAAAAATAAAAGCAATATATTTCAGTAATTAACATCTCAATAACTGTATTTTTATTTCTGGGAAAAATTGATGTTTTAGCTAGAAATTCATTTACTACCATTAAACAACAATATTTATCTCTCGTACGTATTTTGAGAAGGGGACATCGTGGGATACTTTTAATTCTAGTCCAGCTTCCTCATTTTCCTAAATTTAAATGCACCGTGGAACAAATTAAATAAGTAAATACATAAAAAGTAATTAAACACAAGTAAAAACAAATTTAATACATTTTTTATCAGAGGTTGTATCAGCTTCACGAGGTATGGCCAAGGTCTTCAGTAAGAAGTTTGGGGGAACTGAGAAAGTCGAGCTCCAGAGACCAGTTACTGGGCAATGACCACACCTTCGACATCGGAATCGGCACCTGTTCTACGTGATGACTAAAGACAAACCGTGTCAGGGATCTACTTATCAGGCCTTGAGGTGTGTTCTGATCAATGTGTATGCTTACCTGCTGATTTTCCATGTGGAGAAACTCGGTATCCCTAAAGTAGGTTGTGACTACGATGATCCGGACTTGCAGATTGTCGAGTCAATGTTTGAGTAGGAGCTGTATTGATCTAATGAGTGAGTTGAGCTTCAGAAGAAAACTTTAAGTAATACTTGTGATCGTGTCATTTAGAATAGTGTCAGAAATTATTGACGGTATCAGTATATAGACAATATAGTTAACAGTGGTATTGTGGCAGTATAAATTTACAACATTTTTATAAAAAAGTATTTAATTTAATGCCAGCCTAGTTTTGAGTTGAAAAAATTATATTTACATTTATTTATAAGATAAATAAATAGTTATTTGATATTCAGCAAGTGTTTATTTAAGGAAACCCGTAACAATATAGTTGTAAGTCTGGTATAATTGTAAAAGATGTATATCAATTTATACTGGAACAGGCTATGAAATTCATGGTATTTTCTTATACAATCTGTTTATTGTTATCTTATATATAAGATATAATTATATATAAGATATAGATATAGTATATAATCTTATACGATACTATAAGATTACATAAAAGAAACATTAACGATGAAAGCCTATAAATACAAAAATTGTCCTATAATCAGTTTCTTATTGTAATATAACTTTTCATGGAAACAACATAACATCACATCTCTTTAACTAAACATACTCCTGTACATTCATAAGAGAACATATAGAAGAAGGAATTACTGGTTTAATAGCATCCATAACACAACCGGAAACCATTCAATTTGCACTTTATATTGTAAGAGCTAATTGTTAAACCTGACCCCTTGAATTCTTTATGTAATTACCTACTTAATTGCATTTTGACATAACTAATAAAACTAACTTTGAATAGATCGAGTTTAGTTGAAATGTACTTCCTCAGATTTTTAAACATTTTCAGACATTTCTTACTAATAAGATAGCATATGCATTGGTTAAACTACTTGCCTAGTCATCTAGACTCTTTCAGTACGAGATGTGATATCTTCAATAGGAGACTTTCTCTTAGCACAACTCAATAACATTGAATTTTAATGCATGCGCACCTATACTTGTCTTGAAATATTTTTGTAACAGGTTTTCCTTGCTCGTTTAATAGGTACTACGTATAGCCTAAATTTAAATATTGAATTTTCGATTGTTTTGTAATTTTATATATATATTGCTTTGAATTATGAAAAAATTACTAAGCTCTGTGCAATGCTGAAGATGAGATCTTTCTACTGAAGTCATGACAGGACCTGTTAAAAGGCGTTACCTATTAATTCTGCTAGTGGCATTCACGAACAAAGAAATAGTTTATTCAGTAGGAAGGAGATCCAGTAGCACAGGAGTGTGTAGAACTTGGTCGGTAGGAACCAACTTTGAAACAACCAAACAACCAACTTAGGAATAACCAAATCCCCTCTGAGAAAATGTCCGGTTTTTTTTTTCCAACCAAACATTCGACGAGTTAATTGTGTCTTTATCTGCAATCAAGTTTTATTTCCTTAATCGTTGTAGAAAACAATGAATCTAGTAAATTAAAGTGTTCAAAATAATTATTCTAACGGGTTGAATAAAACTTCCGGCTTACGATTAGTGTGTGTCAATCTAACGAAAAAAAACACCTACAAATAATTCCATAATTTAGTGAAATAAATATCGATCATGTACCGTTTATCCACTGGTAAATTATAGATGAGTTTACACATTTTTATTTTAGCATTAAAACTGTTGCTGCACCAACTAATATGGAAATATGGTCGGTATATTTAAACACATAATTGCTTTAGAATTGGTCACACGACCTCATTTAGCTCCGTGCAGCCCAGGGCATAGATTGCTGAATGATTACTATTGATATAACTATAGTTAACATGTAATTATACATCTTAAAAAACGATTTAATAATAAAAGGTCACAGCTTGTGCTAGCGTATCTTTACACTGGTCGTGTTCGTTTATGCGTTAACGGATTTCGTTGAAACAACAACCGTTGGAAGTGTATTAAAATGATTTAAATAGTTTGTATCTAATTCATTTTCATAACCATACTAGTTTTGATGTAATTTGAATTACAAAACATTTGAACAGACACCATTTCCTTAATATAAAATAAAATACTATATTGTTTTTTATTAGCTTAAATAGTTTAAGAGATAATAATGTTTTTCTTTCTTTTAGTGATACCCTTTTGTCAACACCTTACATATATAGAGGTGTGTGTGTCTGTGTGTGTGTGTGTGTGTGTGTGTGTGTGTGTGTGTGTGTGTGTGTGTGTGTGTGTGTGTGTGTGTGTGTGTGGTGTGTGTGTGTGTGTGTGTGTGTGTGTGTGGTGTGTGTGTGTGTGTGTGTGTGTGTGTGTGTGTGTGTGTGTGTGTGTGTGTGTGTGTGTGTGTGTGTGTGTGTGTGTGTGTGTGTGTGTGTGTGTGTGTGTGTGTGTGTGTGTGTGTGTGTGTGTGTGTGTGTGTGTGTGTGTGTGTGTGTGTGTGTGTGTGTGTGTGTGTGTGTGTGTGTGTGTGTGTGTGTGTGTGTGTGTGTGTGTGTGTGTGTGTGTGTGTGTGTGTGTGTGTGTGTGTGTGTGTGTGTGTGTGTGTGTGTGTGTGTGTGTGTGTGTGTGTGTGTGTGTGTGTGTGTGTGGTGTGTGTGTGTGTGTGTGTGTGTGTGTGTGTGTGTGTGTGTGTGTGTGTGTGTGTGTGTGTGTGTGTGTGTGTGTGTGTGTGTGTGTGTGTGTGTGTGTGTGTGTGAAGATTACATTTAATATTTCCTGACTATTTCGAGTAACTCTAATATTTACCTAACCAAACTGGTCAACTGGGATAAATTGTGCAGGCCAAACTGGATTTTGAGTCAGGTGTAAAAATGTATTACTTATTGTTAAACCATTAGATAGATAATAACATTTTTAAATATGGCGTAACTTCTTATATTATTATTATATATGTCAAAGAGTAATGTAGTCAAAATTTGTACCTTACGTACATATCATGGTATTTGACCTTTGTTTACATTGCTTTATTTTATTTAAAAAGAGGATGGTTTTAAATATGTTAAAATAAAAAGCACAGACAAATGTTAGAGCGGAACCAGTAGAATGCCACCAACTGGAAAGCACTAAGCAGTCATTGTGCTGTAGCAACACAATGAGTTGAGGTGGTTTTGTGGTCGAGGTGAAAGCCCAAGGGATAGTGACATTTATCTAGTTAAAGTCCAAACTTTCCCATTATTTTCAAATTACTAGCCATTCTTTGTATATTATATTAACCTATAGCAATTTATGACTACGTTTGATTGTTATTTGAATGAAATCGATGGAAAGAGACAATAACGTCGTCATTAGAAAATGTAACAGACTCTAAATCTAAATATTTGATTGTTGTAGAATATTTTTATAAAGCAAAGAGAGAGAGTATTAATTTTCTCTGTCGAAGCATATCACTTTAACTCACTGACCTATCCGACAAGTAATAGTTCCGAACCAAACATGGAAAATACTAGTTTTTGTTTGTGTAAGTTTTATTTTTATGTGGATAATTTGAAAGTATAACATGATCAACAACATTCTCCATCGTCATACGAATATTTTACAAACTGAAAAAGTAAAGAGAACTGGTTTTTCATCTTTTCTGGTGTCATATCGTTAAGAATGGAAGAAAGTTAATAAATAAAAACATTATAATCAGTGCATATAATTAAAGAGAAAAATTGCATGTCAGAAAGAATACCTATAAAACACAACATTAAGTGGAAGATAAATACTAATTAAATACCACTGCATAAGGTTTATCACATGATTCCCACTGTAGAGCAGGTAAGAACCATGGACAAGCACTCTAGCTTCTGGGTGGAAGTCAAAAACTTGATGCTGCAGGTTTTACGGGAGACCGCCTTGGGTAGTGGCAGTTGATACATCAAAATGCAATATGAATCAAATTAATGTGACTGGTAATTTAAGGGAATATAATTGTGTATTTAGTTGTTATGAAGGTTTTTTTTTTCTTTTAAACCAAGCAATGTTTACTTGCTAATTTAGTTACTTAAAAATAATAGAAATATCTTTAGCTGTTAGCTGCACTTACCTGTTATAATGTTTATAATATGAGGTGACAGATGAAACTTTGAGTCCTAACCTCACTTCTTAATAAAATTCCGTTAAGTAGATACTACGCAAGACAAAGGAACGGTTGGTCACTGGTCAGTGTTGAGGGCTAATCTTAACTTGTAACAGACAAGGAGAGGATGGTCTTAGTGAGGGAGGAAGTTGGGAGTTTATTATTTCTTAGAATTAGATACGTGAAGAGGATTAGTGGTATCAGTTGTCGAAAGTTCATGTCTAAGTTGTCCTACCATACAACAAAGGCAAATGTCGTTAATTGTGTTTTAAATTATTTAATTCTCATATGCACTAAGTTCAGTGCACTACATTCTAAGATTCGATTAATTACTAAAACATGTTATATGTTACTCTTATAAACAGATTTTGTTAACTTTAAAACCATACATTTTCTGTTATTTGCTTATTTTTAATATGCTTAAAGAGGAAACCCACAGTTCAATTCACCTTTGAGTGTTATTTCTTTTATTGGTTTCACACAAACACCCCACTTCTTGACTCGTGAGTTGATGACTGAAGCTGTTTGCATCGAACGACTTTAGTAATTTTATTAGGTAATCTGGATGAAACTAGCTCTCAGAACAACACGTAAACCAACACAAAGATGATAGCCGTGACTTCAGCAAGGATCAAAACTAGTTCTGAGTAAAACTGCCCTTTAGCGAGGTAATAAGTTTCTTCTCTATACAATGGAAATGGGGTCTTATGGTCAAACTGCTTCCAGGTCAGAACAATATTGTATGAACGTACAACTCGAGACAACCTCCGGTCTTTTCTCTCGGTCTGCCTCAATAAACTATCCGTTCATCCTTATAAACGGAACTTAGCACACTTTTACCATTGCTGTATTTTATTTCATAATGCATATTCCATTTTTATATACTCAAGACATTATGTAACTTAAAGTTAACATTCATTAGTTTTTTTTTAGTTCATTAAAATCTGCACACTACATTTAACATTTATTTTCGTTTGTGTAGAGAACTGCTTTGTATTAAATATTATATTACTAGTTCATTTAGTCATAATTTACCTTGGATCCTCGGCAATGCTACTAAATAAATAATAAAAACTAAAATATTAAATATATATAAAGTGTTATTAATATCGTGGATTATTTTTTATATTATGCAAATAAAATATTTTTCAAAAGAAGGATAAAATTCATAATTGTATTTGTGTATGTATACTTAAATTACTATTCGTTTTGGTACCAATGTTACCAAAATTCAAAACTAAATGTTTAAACATCAATCAAATCATATAATAAACTGACTATTAAGAGACGTTATATAAGCTGTTCACAGATTACTAGTTTAGGTCGTACCGTATAGTCTTACCGTAACATTAAATAAACATTGAAACAACGGTTATTAAAAAGTGTTTGCATGCAAATCATAATATTATTTATGAAGACATTAAGAGTTGGAAAACATGACATTATTAATGTATTTAATTAGCGTTAATTATTTAATGTACTTTGGAAATATTATTTAATGTACTTTAATTAATACATACATTAAAATGCGTTCACGAAAAAGTTAAAAACTCAGACTCTCCAATATACATGCACTGTACTTAGTACTTTTATCAGCACAATACAAAGCACTTTAAGTAATTATTTTGTGTTTCTCTTAATGACAAAGCTTGCATTCGTTGAATTTTTTGAAAAAACCTAAGGTGCATGTTACCTATAAAAATTTAATGACTTCTAAATGTTATCCAATCGGAAATTCTTAATTCCGTAAGTAATATATTACGCTTAACAGAACTAGGTGTAAATCCGTAGAGGACATAGGCATGTAACAATGAAACAAGTGAAATTTCTTTATAATTCCTAACAATCACGGTTATGTAAAGTAAACTTTTTTGGAATTTGAGCAGGGATAAGGGACAATTATCAGATGACTGGGTACACACTTCTGCGATGTGATCGGCGTGCTGACTTGCACGGCATTGCAGACGCGGTGACAGGTGGTGGCGTTGCCTTGTATATTAAGGAGGGAATCTCCTTCGAGCAGCACACACTTACTGAGGATGTGGGCCCTGGTATCGAGTCTCTTTGTGTTGTCCTGAGGATAAGGGGAGTAAGGCTTGGTTTATGTGTGGTATACAGGCCACCACATGTAAGGTACACCTCACTGTCAGCTTTGTTTCACTCTATCTTTGTTAACTTGGCTATCGGATCGAACTCCATTATGTACTTGGGCGACAACAACATAGATTTATTGTCAAATAGTTGTAATGAAGCCAAGTACTTACGCCGACTCTTGAAAGAATACAATGCAATACAATTAGTAAATGAACCAACAAGAGTGACAGCAACCTCTTCCACCTTGTTAGACCACATAATAGTGGACAGGTCGGTCGAGGTCGAGAGGACCGGCGTCATCGATGCAGCAGGCATTAGGGACCATAGAGGGGTGAAGATAACGGAACCACAAGTTGATATATTGTTGCGTAAAAGTTAAGAAAGAGAAAAAAGGGCCAAAATGATAACCTATAGAGATTTTTTCAAAATTCAACCCAGAAAGTGCTGTCAAAGCAGTCGCGGAGATTGACTGGGAGAGAGCAATGCACATTGACGGGGTTGACAATATTGAGCACTTCATCACTACCCATGTTATAAGTGTATTTGATTCACATGCTCCAATTGTATGCAAGAGAGTGACAAAAAAAGAAAGCCCCGTGGAGGAACGATGTCATAAACAAGCAGACTAAACTAAAAAACAAACTCCGTAAGATATATTGGAAAACCAGGGACAGTAAAGATTGGGAGATGTATAAAAGAACACGCAATGAATTGAATGGGATGGTGTGGAGAGCAAAGAGAGATTTTTTCACTGAGAAATTATCCACTAACAAGGATCCCAAAGTTTTTTGGACTTGTTTGAAACAGTGTAATATAGTTATGAAAAACAGAAATGAAAACATTCCACACCAACTGAAGCTTGATGACATCAATCAGTATTTTTTCAATATGGGGAATGGAAATGAAGCCAGAGTTGATGAAATCGATGTCTTCAGAACTAGTAAGAGAATTGAATCGATGAATGATTTTAGCTTTTCTGCTGTCACTGAAGATGATGTAAAAAAAGCACTAAATGAAATAAAATCTAGAGCTGTTGGTAGTGATGAAATATCCATCCAAATGATTAAGGCCGTGAGTCCGTATGCTTTGGGTGCAATTACTCATCTCATTAACAAATCATTGATGAGCGGTGTGTTCCCGCAGAGATGGAAAATGAGTGTTGTTCATCCCATTGCCAAAAGTAACGTCCCCTAAAAGTGTCCAACAACTGAGACCCATCTCGATTTTACCAGCAAATATCAAAGATTATGGAAAAGATAGTAACACGTCAAATAGCACATGTATATGAACGAAGTAAACATATTGCCAAAAACACTCAATCTGGATTTAGAAAAAATCATAGCACATGCACTGCTGCCCTGGTAAGTCTGTTCAGTGACTTAATTGATGCGAAAGATAAAGGGATGTGTAGTTCACTAGTGATACTGGACTACTCACAAGCATTTGATTCCCTTAACCATGAACTTTTGTACGCTAAGATGCATTTTTATGGTTTTGGCAAAAATTCAATTGAGTGGGTAAAATTATACCTAGGAGACAGAAGTCAGGTTACAAAGATGGGAAGTGAGACATCAACTTCACTTGTCAAAAGGCGAGGTGTTCCTCAAGGAAGTTGTCTTGGACCTATATTGTTCAACTTATATACGTCTGACTTCCCAAGTTGTGTTCAAAGCTGTGCAGCTCACCTGTACGCAGATGATTGTCAGTTGCGCTTGTCATACGACCCTGGCTCCATTGATGAGGCTATTGAGGAAAATAAATTCCGACCTAGTGAACATCAACACTTGGTCGGTTAACAATGGCCTTAAACTCAATATAGGTAAGTGCATTGTCCTTCATCTTGCCCCACACAATCTGGTGCAGGCCCTTGGTCAGAGAGGAGTGAGAGTAAGGCTCAGTGGGGAGAGCCTGTCTGTCTCTGAGTCAGTCAAGACTCTCGGAGTTGTGCTTGACAGTAAGCTCACCTTTTCTGATTATGTCACTCATGCTATCAGCGTGCCCTTGGTAGGCTGAGGGGTCTGTACAGATTTAGAAGTCTGCTGCCAGAATCCGCTAAGCTCCGGCTTATGAGTTCTCTTGTTCTGTCTGTATTTTATTACTGCTATCCTGCATACGGCAACAGTATCTCTAGGGGAGACACAGATCGGATTCAAAGACTGCAAAACTCTGCCGTTCGATTCATTTTCAATTTGAGGCGCTTTGATCATGTGTCACCCTTCCGAGATGCTGTCAGTTTGTCCCCCATGGAAAAATGTATGCAGGATCCTGACATGTGGCATGATCCACAAGGTGCTTGCGCTGGGTGAGCCGCGGTACCTGATCGAGAAGCTCCAATTTCGGGAGGAGGTCTCTCAACGCAGTGTCCGCCATGGTGACCTGCTT
The DNA here is from genome assembly GCF_021130785.1 of Homalodisca vitripennis. Classification (NCBI taxonomy): domain Eukaryota; kingdom Metazoa; phylum Arthropoda; class Insecta; order Hemiptera; family Cicadellidae; genus Homalodisca; species Homalodisca vitripennis. The sequence goes on along the minus strand of NC_060215.1, from coordinate 87,646,398 downwards.
CACTTTCCCAGAGTCAAGCATGAGTTTGGGAGGAGGAGCTTTTCTTACCTTGGCCCAAAGTTGTACAATGACCTCCCCAGAACCTTAAACAGACTTCTGTTACTGTTTTTAAAAGTAAACTAAGAAAAATGATTGTACAGTAATTTATTTGTCTTGTTTGGGTGTTTTCTTTAGTCTATAGGTTTTAGTTTTTATTTTTATTTCCCAGTATTGTAAATAGTGTAAGATATGACAAGAGTTGTTCTGTAAAGCAGTTGTTATACTGAGAAACGCTTGCAATAAAGGCATTTTTATTATTTATTATTATTATTTATTAAGTGCAAAAGGTGTGATATTTATGGCAATTATTTTTTTATAATTTCTTATTAAAAAGGGATAACAGCATTGATGTCGTAAATCCTTTATGTTCTTAACTTTGACTATCGAGTGTTCACTAAGATTTGTGCTGATTACTGGCATGTTTGCATAACCTAATGATGTAGGGTCTGGCTCTTGAAGAAAGGAAACATATCTCAGTCACGTTTCAGTTGTAACAAACACATTAGGATGTATGACTAAATTCACTTAAAACATTTAAAAGAAAAAGCAACACAACAAAAGGCTAAATTGAACGCTGTTGTTTATCGAAAGTTACTGAATAACAACTTTAAAGTTATGAAACAATCTTATAAAGCGATTCGAAAAATGATCCGACGTCTATTGTATGCATATACACTTTGATAGCTACAGATTTGAGGTTTCTCTGTAACAAAAAGTAGGCAGGCGTACATGGATAGACCTCATTATCTTGAAATTAGTACATTACTCACCAATCTTGTGACATATCTTCAACTTTCTATTTCCTTTTTTAATTAGTTCCCTCAAATTTCAAATATATTACAAAATTAACGGATACAGCTACAGAATGAGTGGTTTTATACAACTTGGGAGTGGGCGGTGTTCCGCAAAACGTGAGACCAAAGTTTTAGCCTTAAGTAAAGGATAAAATAGATCTACTAAAGAACAATTTAAAATAATAACACAAACTTGGTCTATGTTTGTTTTAAGTAGTGCACTAAGAAAGAAACTGCATGTTCTACTAAATATATTGTAACTGTATGCATACAGTTTTTCATTGTTTTAGATATATATATATTTTTTTTCCGTGGGGCGGCCTACTGCCATGCACTTAAGACTCAAGGGCCTTTTGCGCACCCCGGAAACACCATGAGGACTACCAGTCTACAACTTCAGCAGTTCAACAAACCGCCGAAAACAACCTATCAAGTTTGTCAGTCCTTATCTAGACGTTGATGATGCGATCAGACCTCGTTATCAGATAGTCCGGTCGGGCCTGTTCCTGTCCGTTCCGATCGTTACAACCTTTCTACATATTGTGTTAATTCATTACTAATATTCATTACTTAATATTGTGTTATTTCGACCAGTTTTATAATTTTATATTAGTTTTTTTTATATTTTGTGTTTTAAAACACAATGTCGGGACACATGTTCGGTTTGTGCTGCGGCCGTTAATGTGGACGGTGCCGTGGACTCTGTCAAATGTGATCGCTGTGGTGATGTATTTCACGCAAAGTGTTGTGGAATGACTTCAGTGAAAAAAATTTCTCGCAGGACATCGTATCGGTGCGGGAGATGTACAGGGGCGTCGTTCGTTGAACAGCGATTTGGAGGACAGCTCAGGAGATAACTGTGTTCTGAGGGCGATTAATGAACTGAGAGATAATTTAACAGAGAAGCTCGAGACAAAGCTCAGTGTCATGGATGACAAGGTTAATGGCACGTTCAATGCCATTCAACAGAAAATCTCCGATTTTGGGCCAATGTTTCGAAAATTCGTTGGCTATAATAAAGGCTGAAAATGTAGCCTTGCGTGAAGAATGTGAGGTCCTGAAAAACAAAGTTGGAACTCTCTCAGGAGAACTGAACTGCGTTAAAGATCAGGTTCTTGACATGCAGCAGTACAGCAGGTTGAATAACCTCGAAATTGTTGGTGTCCCCCTGACCGACCGAGAGAATATTTACTCCGTTCTCAACTCCCTGGCCAACGCTATCGATACGCCTTGGCGTCGAGAGGATGTATCAATCGCTCATCGCCTTCCCAGCACCAGGAAAGATCGTCCACCGAGCATCGTCATCCGTTTCGTGAGCAGATCGATCAGAGCGGACTGGTTGGCAGCAGCTAGAAACAAAAGGAACTTGAGCACCGTGCATCTCAGCTCCAGCTTCCAGCCGGCTCCAGTATTTGTCAACGAGCATCTGACTGCCCACGTTAAGTCACTATTAAGTCAGGCTAAGAAAATGGTCAAGGAAAAACAGCTTGCCTACGCCTGGGTTAAAGAAGGTAGAATCCTTGTAAAAGTAACTGCAGATGGCCGTACCAAGAGAGTGGAATAGTCCTGACGACCTGGGTGTCATTTATGCGTCCTAAGTGAAGCGTGAAAACAAAATTGTAGTGAGCTTGTTTTAATTCCAGATGTGCTGCTAATGCTGATCCCATACATGTTTTTAATTGTTGTTATTATCAGCTAAATATATAACAATTTTACTCTGTAGGTCACACCCAAAATTACTGATTAGACACGAGATTAAATATAGATACCACATAGGATTATTTTATTTTATCTTCACATTGATAATAAAATATTTATTTTTTTCATATAGCTAATAATCTTGTAAACTTAAATCGATAAAACACAACCTAATCAATAGGTAGTCAGTAAAATGAATAATTATTGTATCACCAGTTGTCTCCATTATTACAATACTGTAACATGTCTCATGCATTACATTTTATAATATATTAATAGGCTACTTATTTTTAATACTTTTATAATGCAGGATGGACTGAATGAATGGTTAATTTTGTCAAGAAATGTGTCTGTGTGAGTGCGTGTGTGTGTGTGTGTGTGCGCGCGCGCGCGTGTGCGTGCTTTGGTGATGGCATATTCAATGTGAATAATTAAGACAATTAGTACATGTTTATGACTGTATGAATTAAATTGAATAATTGTTTTATTTATTAGAGGAAATCTAATGTATACCATTTTGGAAAAGTTTTAAAACCTTCATATTGTGGTTTTAAATTTAACGGTGGCTTAAATTTCACGTAATATACATTAATTTTACCTATTTTATTATAAAGAAGCATGACATTTTTTTTGTTAAACTATAATTAGAAAGAGTTTACTTTTTTTATTTTAACTTTGCATGTTAGTTAATGGAAGTACTTAGTTTGGATCACTGGTTAATGATAGTTTGAGAATTTAGTTATATCCTTATATCGTAAAAGGTTTAGATGTCTCCTTGTCGTTGAATTGAATATTGATATGTGATATACTGATATTAAGAAATGTATACCTATTTCTGTTTAGTAAATATGATTTTGTTTTGTTATATAAACACTAGAAGGCATTTTATATTTTTTTCTTGTCCATGTTATTTAAAATTACTAATCTGTATGGCCTTGGTATTGGTTATTAAATTTTTAAATGCGCAAATTACTATTTATTTGTACTTATTGAGAAGAGCAACTACTTTTTTATATAGTTTAATTTTCATTTGTAGTGTACCAAGTTTTACTATTAATGTTACGAGTCTTTTGCTTAATATGCATATCGTGTCATAATAATACCTCAGTTTTTTAATAATTATTTAGTTTTCTTATATTTATAAGCTCCTGGGCCCACTGGTTGTGTCAGGCGAATGTTAAGTAAGCAAATAATTCTATATACATTGTGTACAGATAAGATGGTGATTACTTTAGGTGTTCTGCTAAGAGGTAACTATAGATATAATTGTACAATTACATATAATTGAATATTGTGATGGGAACGGAGTCAGTCATAGAAAAGTACTGGTTGTTGTAAAGATAATTAGGCATATACTTTTCCGACTGTTGTTTTGAGTACTCTATTTTTTTATAATATTTTTCGAACTGGTGTCAATATTTGAATATTTAATAACGATGCGGGGCGGCGGGAGGGGTTTGGGCTGTCTGTCTGTCGTTTTGATTTTGTCTGAGTCTCATTGATAAGTCATAAGTGCTTGATTTTTTTTCGGTTTGTTGTATATAAAAGTAGAATGGATAAAATGATCAACTTTTTGGATAAATATACAAGGATTGACTGCTAGACTATAGAGAATAAAACTACGAAACAAGTAGTTTTGGGTCAGAAAATGGGCTTAAGATATTCTACTTTAATATAAGAAGTTTTTATAAAAACTTCGACAATTTAGCGATTTATTTAGAGGGTATGAATATGAGATGGGACCTCATTATACTGGGGGAGACTTGGCTCGGTGAGGACGATGTCAGGGTGCAACTCGAGGGCTACAACTTATATAAAACGTATAGGGGAAAACAAGGAATGACGGTGTGTTTAGTGTTTGCGAGTGAGCGTGTGTGTGTGTGTGTCGGTGCGAGAGGAGGAGCTGGGCGACGTGTATGGACTCAGGCCTGGATTTCATGTTATAACAACAAACAATGTAACGTACTCGCTTTGTACAGGACTCATGACAGTGACCTAGACATCTTTACTAACGCTTTAAACCAATACTACTCAAATACTGATAAAAGCAAAACATACATCCTTATCGGTGACATCAATGCAAACCTAATTAAAACAGATAACAAAACTGAACGTTACTTGGACGTGATGTATGAGACTGGTTTTTATGTGTGGTATTACGGAACCGACTAGAGTCGTAGGGGACAGTAAGACTTGTATAGACCATATATATTGTGAAGCACAATAACTATGATCAGATTAAAACTGCTGTAATAGCGAATAATATTACAGATCATTACAGTATTGTGTTAAACATTGAAATAAATTACCCTCGGTCTAATCCAAGTTATTCAATTGCCACTAACTACATCTTAGACAAATACCAATTGCAACATAACATAAACGGGTGTGACTGGACTCATGTTATTGACACAGCGGATCTCAATACTATCGCTAATCTGTTTTTAGCCACTATAAAAGGACTGTACGGACAACGCGTGTAAAAATATTACTAATACCAAACCGAGACTACGTAAATTGAAACCTTGGATTACAGAAAGCCTAGTACGGTCTATCAGGAAAAGAGATAAATTGAGTAAGCTTTTGAGAAAACAACCATTTAATACTGATTTGAAACTTTATTTCATGACATACAGGAACAGACTGGACAGACTTATAAGGATTACAAAAAAGAACTACTTTAGGACAAAAATAACAATAATTGCAATAAAACCCAAAAATTTTTTTTGGCAAGCCGTCAACGAAATGAGTGGAAGGACTAATAAAAATGACGGATTTCCTCTAGAACAGTATACAGGTAACAGACTTTACGCAACGATGAATGATGTAAGTAAACAGGTGGCCGACGAGTTCAATGACTATTTTTTCACAAGTTGGATTTAACTTGGCTAGCTTAATCGACTCGAGCGGTCCTCTTGTTGTAGACGATAACGACTATACTGTGGACTCTGTTTTTTACTATGAGAACTGTCACGGAACAAGACTTATACAACTGTGTCAGTAGCCTACGCGGAGGCTCAGCTCCTGGGTACGATTGCATTTCCGCTTCCTTTCTTAAAGACAACTTTCAGCTGTTTTTGTGAACCTCTGCTACACATTATTAACAGTAGCATACGTTCCGGGAAGTTTCCCGATGCTTTAAAGGTTGCTAAAGTGATTTCCACTGTTTAAGAGCAATGATATTACAGAAAAATCTAACTTCCGTCCAATTAGCTTACTTAGTGTCTTCTCTAAAGTGTTAGAGAAAATCGTAAGAAAATCAACTCACGGATTATATTGAAAGACTAAATATTCTGACAGACCGCCAGTTCGGGTTCAGGAGATCTAAAAATGTGGCCGATGCGCTGTTCTCAGTAACGAAAGATATCAATTTGGCATTAAGCAAAGGTAACCGATGTTTATTAATATTTGTAGATCTAGCAAAAGCATTTGATACGGTAGACAGGAAAAAATTACTTCAGAAACTTCATTTGATTGGCGTACGTGGAACATCATTTAACTGGTTCCAAACATACCTTGGCTAACAGAGAGCAGTTTTACAACTATCAATGGTGTTAATAGTGACCTGAAACCCGTCAACTATGGTGTAATCCAGGGGAGTACTCTTGGGACCATTATTATTTTTAATTTACATGAATAATATTTCAAAAATCAATATTTTCCGGTAGCTTGTATCTTTTTGCTGATGACACTGCAATTTTATTCCAAGCGGAAACGTGGGACGATATTTCGTAAAATCAGCTCATAGTATGTCAAAAATTAAAAAATGGTTTGATCAAAATTGGTTAACCTTGAACGTTGCTAAAACAAAATGTATGCCCTTATCATTACGCGAATCCAGCGACACTTCGATTAATAGTATTAAGCTCCACGTATGCGACGACTTCACTCGTAATACTGATTGCCCTTGTGACATAATTAAACCGTGTTAATGAGTATAAATATCTTGGCGTTATGTTTGACAATCGATTGACGTGGACTGTACACGTAAGTTATATAAATAAGAGATTAAGGAAAATGATTTTCGCTTTTCAACAATTACATGAAGTGCTGACAATTAGAGAAATTAGGATGGCATATTTCGCATATGTGCAGTCAATTATTGAGGGGGAATTTTTAGCATGGGGGGGTGCTTACAGGACAGTTATAGATCGGCTTCTCGTCACACAGAAATCTATTATAAAGGCGGCATTGGGGAGGTGTCGAAGGTACTCTTCGGAGCTTTGTACAATGAAATGCAAGTTTTGGATGTTAGACAGCTTTACATCAAAGCACTTGTTATTTACGTTTTTAAACATCAACCAAACCTATTTGACTCTTTGCCTCATGAATATTCCACAACATACGCTATTACAGGACAGACTAGAATTCCGAGATTAATTAAAACCTTCTCTACTACTAATACATATTATATAGCACACATTATTTTTTAATAAATTGCCGGATTCCATAAAAAATACTAATTATATAATGTTTTCTCTAAAAAGAAGAATTATTAATTGGCAAAATTTGGTGGGAAGAGATCGTACTGAATTCTTAATTACATCAAATTATAGACAATAGATGATGTGGGTTAGGATGGGAGGCGGAAAAATGAATATAAACTGTTGGTGTAACAGGCATGTAAGGATGTAAGCGTGAGTATGTTTGAAATATACTGGAAGCATTTGGGTTTGTTTGGAAGTATATAGCTAATAAGATTGTATGTAATGTTGGCTTGTAAGTAAATATTAGAAAATAAGTAAATATAGTGTGAGCGAGTTTTTTAGTTTTTGTGTAAATATGTGTGTGCGAATGTGTGTGTGTGTGTGTGTGTGTGTGTGTGTGTGTGTGTGTTGTGTGTGTGTGTGTGTGTGTGTGTGTGTGTGTGTGTGTGCTGCACGCGAGCGTTTGCGCGCGCGTGTGTTTGTGAACTTGAGTGTGTGTGTCTTCTGGGGGAGGTCATGCGAGACTAATACGTTGATGCCATAAATATAGATAACAACCTCGATGATAAGGAATGGTGAATTTTTGTACGCAGTTTTTTCCGATGTCCGTCTGCAAACTAAGAGTTGGCACCAAGGCCTGTCCGTGGTCTTGATCTCCGACAGTTGGTCGTTTGTCTTTCTAATAATTATTTCTATTCACTTACTTCATCTAGATACATTCTCACTTTAGTTTTATTTTTCATTCTATGAAACATTATTTTTACTTTATTTTATTTAATTGTTTTTACTTAATAAGATATAACAACATTTTTAAGGTTTGAAATACCAACTGAGTACTTTGTGGTGACTCGTTCTCACGCACAGGCTTTAGTAGCCCATGTGAGAATATTTCTCAAATAATTAAATTAGAAAAATATAAATTTATTTTACACAATATACGTTAAAACCCAAATATTTATGGTAATTGTATATTTTTAGACAGTGAATATATTAATATAATTATATCATTTGTAATTTTTTTTTGGAGAATAAACGATTTTTGATTTGATTTGATTTGAAGTCCTCCTGGGAAAACTCGCCACCCCTGTTCAAGCTACCAAAGATGGCATACCGCTCTCTTGCTATTGCAGGGCAATCAAAGAGCAGGTGCTCAGCAGTCTCCTCCTGCTCATTACACCTTCCACAGAGCGGATCCTCCTGAAGGATGCCAACTCTGTGTAGATGCTTCTTCAGGTGACCATGCCCCGTAATGAGACCAATGACCTTAGAAGACATTGATCTGTTTAATGAGAGAAGGTCCGAGGCCACCTTGGAGGAAGGTGACTGTAATACCATTCTACTCACTCTCAAACCCGGATGCAACCTCCACCTTCTCCCATGCTCCGCGCGAATCCAATTCGAGACAACCCTAGAGGATTCACACCTTGGAACACCGCAGAATGGTTGAGGGCCCGTCATAATTGTTGCTGAGCCCCTGGTTGGCCCAGGGCATCAGCTCTTTCGTTCCCAGGAATCCCCTCATGACCAGGAACCCAACAAAACGGTTACATTGTTGATTCTGGCAAGGGAGGAAACGATCTGATAGCAATCCCAAACCAGTTTGGATTTGATATGCGCAAGAATCCAGCGCCATCAGCGCTGCCTGACTGTCCGTGAAAATGTTAATCGTCTTGCCCCTATGTCGCAGACGAAGATTCTCACGAGCACATTCCATAATGGCTGCGACCTCCGCTTGAAAGACTGTCGGATACGGACCCATAGGAACCACCAGCTCACTACATGGTCTCACTCCCAGAATTCCAGCGCCTGTGCCGCTTTTTTGTTTTAGAACCGTCCGTCTGTGTACCATTCGAGCTCCGCTGGTGGAAGAGGTTGCTTCCCCACTGACCAATTCATCCCTTGAGGGCAAAATAATCCTAAAGGGTTTGTCAAAGGAAAACTTTTGTGGCATCTGATCAGAGATCATGTGCAAAACATCCTCCTGTATCAGAGTGCCAATTCTGCAGTGCCCACCGCTGCAGCCCGACCAGAATCCGTCTGCTGAAGACAGTAGGCACTCTTCCTGGCCATAGCTCGAATGACAATGTCCAGGGGGGCGAGATTAAGACAACAGTCCAGAGCCGCGCATGGCGCACTAGGAAAGGCCCCTGTGATAGCGAGGCAGGCCATCCTTTGGATACCTGCCAGACGTGGCTACCACCGTCTTGGCTTCCGTTTTGGCCACCATACGACAGCTCCGTACATCAGTGCAGGTCCTGACCACGGAAACATAAAGCCAGTACAAGAGCCTCGGCTTCAGTCCCCAGGGCCCACCTATCACACGTCTGCATTGCATTAGAGACCACTTACCCCTGGCAATGACCCTTTCTAGATGAGGTCCCCAGTTTAGAACCCTATCTAGGATCCCGCCCAGGTACTTGACCTCAGGCTTCAGCTCAACGGTGTGAGCTTTAAATAGAAAGGGACCAATGCCCTCCATCTGTCGCCTCCTGGTAAAGGCAACCACGGCAGCCTTGGTGGGGTTGACGGTGAGGCCAACCTTATCACACCAGTTTTCCCACCATGTTCAGAGCAGCATTGGTCAGTTCCGTGATTGTTGTGTTGAACTTGCCACTCACAAGAATCACAATATCATCTGCGTACCCTTGTGCAAAGACACCGCTGCTATTCAAAGAATTTAGCAGGTCATCCACAACCAGGTTCCACACAGAAGAGGAGAGGACGCCGCCCTGCGGACAGCCCCTCGTAGCCTTCGCACTAACACTTGCTCCCATGAGGGTTGAAACAACAACCCTGTCCGTGAGCAAGGCCCCTATCCAGTCACACACCTGACCATCAACGCCACGTCTCGAGACCCGCATTGATAATCGCCTGAGTGGCTGTATTATCAAAGGCACCTTCAATGTCTAAAAAGACTCCTATAGCTACCTCTTTTGCCGCCAGCGTCTTCTCAATCCTGCATACCAATTGATGCAGGGCCGAGTCGCATGACTTTCCTGGAGTGTAGGCATGCTAGATATTTAAGAAGATTTCTACTTATTTCTACATCTCACTAGTTCTTTCATTACTTAATATAGGACCCATTTATTGAGGTTACGACACTAAATAATCTAGCCAATGTTGGAAATGGTCCTGAGGCCCGAACATGGAAAATTTGAGAAAAAGATGCATTACTAAAACGAGCTAAGTGGTGAGAATATTTAACAACTTACATACAATGTTTAGCTATTTTAAACAATTTCAAAATATATAGCGACAACTTTTTATTGTTGTCACCTCAGATTCTTCGCCAACCATAAGTGGCTTTATCAGTTATATTTACAAGTATCTTCGATATACATCCGTAAAAAATAATTTTCAATAGGTTTTAGTATTATTAATAAAAATTATTATTATTGCTATTATAGTTATATTTACTGTACTGGGCTGTTTCAATTTCTAAAAGTAGAACTAGTCACCACGTATTACATTATGAGACTGTTTCAAGATCCACTGTTGTTGGAAGGGCCGACGAAACCTTTGGTTAATGGACACAACTTAACAGCAACAAGTAAATATAGGAAGAGCCTCTACGATAGACAATATATCAATGAAGAACAGAGAAGACTTTGTTTAAACCTAAATTTAAATCTAAGATATTGCTACTGAGCTTGACTTAAAGTCCAGCAAGTCACAATTTGCGGCAGCCATGATTATTAAAATAATTTTATAAAATAAATAAAAAAGCGGCAGCTAGACCTACTCTAAATTCTCAGTGTATTTGTAACAGAATAAAACGTTCGTAGATATAATAGACGAAAAATCTAATTAGGTATTATGTTAATGAGTATGTATTGTATATAGTAACTGTATCCATTGAACTTTAGAGTTATTAAAGTCGGTTACTAATGTGAGTATACAGCGATAAACTTAAGTACTTAATTTCAAAATGACCGTTTATTACGAATAAATGTATGGATGAAATACTTACTTACTTGAAAAATAAAAGTCCCAGATCTGTGCAGTATTTCGATAGTATTTAAAAATTTAACTGTTTCGTTCATTTCAAATAATTTATGTTTTCCACAGAAATAACAGAAGAGCTTTCAAAAGGTCTGATCTGGTATTCCCTGAGTACTTGAGTCAAGGTTCACTTACCTAAAGGCTAGAAGTTTCATGTTGCTACATTTACTTCATAAGCTGTAAACACTAGATTATTCGATATTTCAGTACCCCTAATTGTGACGGGAAGAATGCTCCTATTCTTTTACTTTTAGTATTTTATGTGGGACTATAGCACGTTATCAATTAAGATTCATGGATCAATTGTTGTTACAATGGTTTATAGCTCTATAGCATTTAGAATCTCGTTTAGCTCATTCTTACGAACTCCGTATTTTTAAGAACTTACAACGTCAAATTTTAGCTCTGGTGGTGTGGAAAATAAGGTGACCATCCGATTTCTTCAGGTTTATACAAATTTCTTCAGCAGGAGTCATGCAAAAATAATCAAAATTTGTATGCTTCTTTCCTAAGATACTCTTATCTCTCATTAGTAATGCTTGTTGAGGATCTTTTAATATAAAATATAACCCATCATTAATTCAATATCTGGGTGACAAAATTAGGTTTATACTATGTATCTTGACTTGCAAAAAAGCATTTGATGATATTGTACACATTGAAGATTTTGGTAAACACGCACCTTATATATTTTATCTTGGAGTTAAATAATACCGTGGAGTGTATTCTGAAAATATACTAGTCTAAGTATCTGAGAGCCAAAGTGATCTAGTTGACATAAGAAACGCCCAATTAAACACAATAGAATCCCAGTTATATGGTTATTAATAACCCAGTATCATCAAGATTTTATAAATTCACTCCATAAATTCAATTACTTCTCATAAGGGTTCAAGATCTATCTAAGACTTTTCAAGGAACTTAAGGTGAAAAGTTACTGTAAAAAAGACGTTTTAACCTCCCCGTAGGAATACCTTAATTATTATAAATTTAGAATAAATTCCAGATCAGAGTTCCTTTATACTCCAATTTTATTGAAATAAAATTTAAAGCTAATTGTAACAACATAATTCAAACTGATATATGCTGTATACTTGGAAGTGAAATGCATCTCACGAGAGACATCCACGATCAAACTAACAGGACAGAAGCGAATGATTGAAATCTACGACACGTCGCTACAGTACGGAGTTATTATTTATTGTATCCGAGACGAGTTCGTCTGTAACTAACAAACCAACATCCCAGAGTGACGTGATGTTCAACTAGTATGCAAATATCTAATTGTGTAATTCGTACTCGAGTATCACAAGTAAGTATGAAAGAGAGACAGCTGCGCACTTTGTCGGCATCGCTACAGTAATGTTTTATTATTTATTGTATCCAAGACGTACTGGTATGTAACTAACAAACCAACATCCCAGAGTGACGTGATGTTCAACTAGTATGCAAATATCTAATTGTGTATTCGTACTCGAGTATCACAAGTAAGTATGAAAGAGAGACAGCTGCGCACTTTGTCGGCATCGCTACAGTAATGTTTTATTATTTATTGTATCCAAGACGTACTGGTATGTAACTAACAAACCAACATCCCAGAGTGACGTGATGTTCAACTAGTATGCAAATATCTAATTGTGTATTCGTACTCGAGTATCACAAGTAAGTATGAAAGAGAGACAGCTGCGCACTTTGTCGGCATCGCTACAGTAATGTTTTATTATTTATTGTATCCAAGACGTACTGGTATGTAACTAACAAAACCAACATCCCAGAGTGACGTGATGTTCAACTAGTATGCAAATATCTAATTGTGTATTCGTACTCGAGTATCACAAGTAAGTATGAAAGAGAGACAGCTGCGCACTTTGTCGGCATCGCTACAGTAATGTTTTATTATTTATTGTATCCAAGACGTACTGGTATGTAACTAACAAACCAACATCCCAGAGTGACGTGATGTTCAACTAGTATGCAAATATCTAATTGTGTATTCGTACTCGAGTATCACAAGTAAGTATGAAAGAGAGACAGCTGCGCACTTTGTCGGCATCGCTACAGTAATGTTTTATTATTTATTGTATCCAAGACGTACTGGTATGTAACTAACAAACCAACATCCCAGAGTGACGTGATGTTCAACTAGTATGCAAATATCTAATTGTGTATTCGTACTCGAGTATCACAAGTAAGTATGAAAGAGAGACAGCTGCGCACTTTGTCGGCATCGCTACAGTAATGTTTTATTATTTATTGTATCCAAGACGTACTGGTATGTAACTAACAAACCAACATCCCGGAGTGGCGTGATGTCCAACTAGTATGGTAATACTCGAATATCACAAGTCAGTCTGAGAGAGAGAGACAGCTGCGCTCTTAGTCGGTATCGCTACAGAACAAACAAAAACTCAGGTTAGTTATTCCAACTATTGTGTTCCCATTTGTTATTCAGACATCGATTTTTTTTCTCTATCCCATTTAAATTTATTTGTTTATAATAGAGCAACTGCAGTTTAAATCATTTTATTTTATGAAAAGTAGAGGTTAACAAATTTAAATAAAACAGTACAAAATTATATTTATGCATTCATCTGATAATCTAATCAAATGTAACATCCTATATTTAGTACGTGCAAAGAAATTTTATCCTAAGATCTGAACAAATGTTTTATTAGTTAATGGAAAAAGTGAAGTTTGTGATAACGGTAGAAACCTCAGCATATGAAATAAATATAATTGTGCTATACTTTAAAAATAAACTTAGAATAAACTATTGTAATTTTATATAAAAGGGAAAGTATTCTTAAATTATATTATTTAAATTTCAACCATCTATAACTTAATCACAGTTTGTTTGCAAATAAAAATTATTATATTTTCCTTCATAATTTGTAACAGTCCTCACCAGTCTCTCTTACTGATGCTGGCTAGCTCAGGGGAAAGGGGGGTAAGTTGTTTCAAGTCCTAGGCGAAGTCTACAACAACGACGAAAAATGTTCAATATTTATTTTGAGGCGCCACCTTGTTTTGGAAGGAGACTCCAGGGACTGTAACAAGGAACCAGTCCTTTCCAGGTTCCGGGACTTCACCAGGGTAAGCAGGTGTAGGGACCCAAGAGAATTACCAAAAGTCGATGAACCGTTTACAATAAACGTTAAATTTAATTGTAAGAATAAGAATATATTTATAAATTTAGTAAGTAGGAAAATGTTTGGCGTGACTCAAACTATATTAATGTAACTATATTATTGAATCCTTAGCTTTTCTTGGATCTTAGTAGAGTACTTTATAGTAAAAGTATAGGAAACTGATGGTTAAGCTGTGAAGACGGGAAAACTCAAGACTACTGAACTTTACAGACTCGAGTTTATTGCAATATTTCCCGTAAAGGGCAAAAACGTAAAACGTATTATTTTATAACAGTTACGGCCAGTATTGCCTCTAATCTGCGTTACAGTTAAAAAAAAAAAAAAAACAACTAGATATAACCAAGACTATTAATGATATAACCACACAGACTTAGATAAGGTATCTTAAGATAATTAAACCCTTCTTACAATACAGATATATAATTAAACATTTAACATAAACCAACTTAACTACCTAAAGACAGTAAAAGAGTAATAATTGATGCAACTCTAATTTCTGGAGTCCCAGGCACTGAGTATCCTTCGAGAGGTATATCGAGAGGAATGGTCCCCGTCTCGGAGAGGAATATAGTATAACCTGAGAGGTCACCATAAAATTTGTAAGTCATTTTTTTTACAGACTCAAGTTTATTTCAATAATTCCCGTAAAGGGCAAAAACGTATCCTATATTATTTTATAACAGTTACGGCCAGTATTGCCTCTAATCTCAGACTTAGATAAGATATCTTAAGATTTTTTTTTTTTGTAACAGAAGGCCAGGTTTCCTAGGCCTGGTAGTTGCCTCTCAGCCATCCGGCTTATTGTGCACCCTCTCCCAGGTTTAAGCTGTATCAAATCCCAGGCCTTTACAAAACCATGAGATCTTCTGAACAATGCTTTCCTGTTCCAACCCCTCTTCCGTATGCATAAGAACACCTAGGGATCTTGAGCGTTTGCTCTGTAATGCCGGACATTCAAACATGACGTGCTTGGCTGTTTCGTCAGCCTCGCCACATTTCCTGCACAGTGTTTCCTGAACTGGAATACCTATTCTGTTCAGGTGACTTCGGAATATCCAATGACCTGTAATAAAACTAGTCACGTTTCGGATCTCCGTTCTACTCTTTCTAAGGGCATCTGCTGCAATATTCCTTGATGGTCCCTTGAGCATCCGCTTTGCTTGTACATTCCCCTCAGTATTTCTACAATGCTGTAGGTGTTTGTTAACCATCCACTTGGTAACTGATCTTCGTGCTAAGTTATATGAGACCCCACACGTTGGTTCAGGACCGGTAAGAGGACAGTTGGCTCCCAAGTTAGCGCAACTGTCTGCCCCTTCATTACCTGTGATTCCTCTATGTCCAGGCACCCAAGTTAGAATAACTTTATTGGTTTTCGCCAGCAATTTCATGACCTTATGGCATTCCCAGACTGTCTTCGAATTACAGTCATGGTTGGCCAAGGCCTGCAGAGCAGCCCTGCTGTCCGAGTTAGTGTAGATGGTTTTGCCTTTGTAGCCCCTTTCCACATTAATTCTTGCACATTCTGCGAGGGCAGTAACTTCAGCCTGAAAGACAGTTTCCAGTTTACCTAGGCTAAAGCTTAAGTTAACCCTAGGTCTGGCTCCCCAGACCCCTGCCCCAGTACCCTTCAGAGTCTTTGACCCGTCCGTGTACCAGGTTATCTTAAGGTAATTAAACCCTTCTTACGATACATATATAATATTAAACATTTTACATAAACCAACTTAACTACCTAAAGACAGTAAAAGAGTAATAATTGATGCAACCCTTATTTCTGGAGTCCCAGGCGCTGAGTATCCTTCGAGAGGTATATCGAGAGGAATGGTCCCCGTCTCGGAGAGGAATATAGTATAACCTGAGAGGTCACCATACTGTGACACCTCGGTGTTAACGCCCCAAAATTTCAAGAAATAAATTAGTTTAACCTAATACTACGAAAATGTCTTATTGTTACTTTAGTGATTATTTTAACCACCTTTATACTGGTAAGACCTCCACAATATGTAACAATGCTGCCGTACACATCAAGTGCCATCCGGATTAATATAGGAAAATATAGGCGTTAAGGCCACTTTAGAAGAAAGGGACAGGAGTTCTGCCACAGCCTGTATACGCATTAAATTGAAGTCTGCGGTGATGCGACGACACCGGTGTTGTCGCAGCCACTTGTACGGAATGCGCTGAAATCAGCAATAGTTGTGTTGTACGCAGGCCTTGACCAGTCTAAAAGCACCATGTACTTTGTTAATTACTAAGTACACAGAGGTAAATGAATCGCCTATGCGGCAGCACCTCTCAGAGTACCATCCTAAGACGAAACGCGCTCTGATTGGTCTGGAGCCTTGGCAGCGGGAGGATCGGGCGATGTTGAGGTGATACTCGAAAAGTCGGCTAACTTGTGCGGAACGCGACAGACGTTAACTTAGGCCCTCTCCCCTCTCTCTCTCTCTCTCTATCCATATTTTAACTTTTCGGAAGCCAAATTCTAAATTCTTAATTATGTATTAATCAAACCCGAATTATTTTATTAATCTAATCCAAAGAGTGTGCTAATTTTATTAATCATATATTAGTTCGACTCCGTTGTTTTATTTTGAAAAGTTTATACAACCTTCCTCGCCACGAACCCAAGAGAAGATCTTTCGCCTCCCACTGGGCAAACGAAGGCAACCTACCACAATACAATTTGTAAGTCACTTATTTTTCTTTTTTTTTACAGACTCAAGTTTATTGCAATAATTCCCGTTGTAACGACCCTTATTTGTCCCCGTCCTTAATCCTCACCCTTTCTAATAGAAACCCTGTTTACCAAAGTGCAGTTTTCCTTATTGCCCTTGACCTTTTTATTTTCCGCCTTCCACTATTACCGACGTCCTCTTGTTCCTAACTTATCTTATCTTAGCGTTCTCCTCCCACGGCCCTACGTCTAGCCCTACACCCTTCGTTTTCTTTCCGCCAATAAATCCTTATTCCCGCTACACCTAAAACATCTCCTCTACTCCCCTCCTATCCGTAAACAACCAGCGTCGTCCTAATTTCCCCTGCGTCGTGCCCTAGTTCCACGTACCTCTTTTACCCTGACCTTTGCCCGCACCCTAGCGGTTATCCAGGTTTCCGCTTACCATTATACGTTTCCTATCCTCGTGTCCTGCTAATCCGCTTTGGGCGTCGCCTTCAGGTAGTCGGCGTCGTCCTATACATACTTCCTCTTATAATTCCTGTGTCCTTCGATTTCCAACGTTACAATAAGCCCTGTCCTATTTTCCCACGATCAGTCCGGCCCCTCCGTCACTTGACCCTACCCTGCGCCGCCGATGAACTTCCCGTTACCTTATCGCCTTCCGCGTCTTTCCCCATAAACCTGACCCTCTCCTAAACACTCCTACATGCCCACCTAATTCCTACCTCCCATACGTCCTGCAGCGCCGCTTTATACAAGTCGGCACTTTTTTTCCCTATGCCGACGCACCCCTAACGACTCCATCCCTGCAATAAAGAATACGGTCAAGTATTCAGAAACAGCAGCGTCGCCATTTCAAACAGGTTGGAACAGGCAGACCATATAACCGTACGGAGAGATGTTGCCGGCACCGCTGCTGGCAGCAGACTGACAATATTAGGGGTTCTGCGCATGCGCCAACCTGGCTGCTATATAAGGAGCCGATCACCAGCACAGCTCTCATTCGTTCCAGGGAGACCACCGCAGGGAAGATCTCCGAGACCGACCACGCTTCGCCACTATTAGGTAAGATAATTGCCACTTCGTCTTTCCCCGCTAGAGAAATCCAAGCGGAAACCTTTCGTCCTGCGCTAGAGAAATCCGAGCGCCTCTATCCCCTCGCCCGCTAGAGCAATCCAAGCGGAACCTTTCGCCTTGCGCTAGAGAAATCCCAGCGCCTCTATCCTCTCGCCCGCTAGAGTAATCCAAGCGGAACCTTTCGCCCTGCGCTAGAGAAATCCCAGCGCCTCTTCGTCTTTCCCCCGCTAGAGCGATCCAAGCGGAACCTTTCGCCCTGCGCTAGAGAAATCCGAGCGCCTCTATCCCCTCGCCCGCTAGAGCAATCCAAGCGGAACCTTTCGCCTTGCGCTAGAGAAATCCAGCGCCTCTTCGTCTTTCCCCGCTAGAGCGATCCAAGCGGAACCTTTCTTCCTGCGCTAGAGAAATCCGAGCGCCTCTATCCTCTCGCCCGCTAGAGTAATCCAAGCGGAACCTTTCGCCCTGCGCTAGAGAAAATCCCAGCGCCTCTTCGTCTTTCCCCCGCTAGAGCGATCCAAGCGGAACCTTTTGTCCTGCGCTAGAGAAATCCGAGCGCTATCCCCTCGCCCGCTAGAGCAATCCAAGCGGAACCTTTCGCCTTGCGCTAGAGAAATCCAGCGCCTCTTCGTCTTTCCCCGCTAGAGCGATCCAAGCGGAACCTTTTGTCCTGCGCTAGAGAAAATCCGAGCGCCTCTACCCCCTCGCCCGCTAGAGCAATCCATGCGGAACCTTTCGCCCTGCGCTAGAGAAATCCCAGCGCCTCTTCGTCTTTCCCCGCTAGAGAAATCCAAGCGGAACCTTTCGTCCTGCGCTAGAGAAATCCGAGCGCCTCTATCCCCTCGCCCGCTAGAGCAATCCAAGCGGAACCTTTCGCCTTGCGCTAGAGAAATCCCAGCGCCTCTTCGTCTTTCCCCGCTAGAGAAATCCAAGCGGAACCTTTTGTCCTGCGCTAGAGAAATCGAGCGCCTCTATCCCCTCGCTCGCTAGAGCAATCCAAGCGGAACCTTTCGCCCTGCGCTAGAGAAATCCCAGCGCCTCTTCGTCTTTCCCCGCTAGAGAAATCCAAGCGGAACCTTTCGTCCTGCGCTAGAGAAATCCGAGCGCCTCTATCCCCTCGCCCGCTAGAGCAATCCAAGCGGAACCTTTCGCCTTGCGCTAGAGATATCCCAGCGCCTCCTTCTCTGTCCCCGCTAGAGGACATCCGAGCGGAACCTTTCGTCCTGCGCTAGAGAAATCCGAGCGCCTCTATCCCCTCGCCCGCTAGAGCAATCCCAAGCGGAACCTTTCGCCTTGCGCTAGAGATTATCCCAGGCGCCTCCTTCTCTGTCCCCGCTAGAGACATCCGAGCGGAACCTAGTTTCCTTTGTTAGACCCTTTCCCAACGCTTTTATTTCCAAGTTACATTGTCCTCACTCCTCCTCATACCCCTACTTGGAGCCTGGGCTGTGATGATACCGAGCGTCCGTGTTGAGTCCACTTAGGTTGACTCTGCTCTCAATCTGAGCCTTGGGTTTCCCGATTCTAACTACCTTCTCCCGACCCCTGGAATATTTTTACCCCATTTCACGACCTGAGTCTTTCTGGGTCAGTTACGTTACGTTTGCGAAAATTGACGTTACACCGTAAAGGGCAAAAACGTATCCTATATTATTTTATAAAAGTTACGGCCAGTATTGCCTCTAATCTGCGTTACAGTGAAAAAAAAAACAACTCGATATAACCAAGACTATTACTGATATAACCACGCAGACTTAGATAAGATATCTTAAGATAATTAAACCCTTCTTACGAAACATATGCATTATTAAAAATTTAACATAAACCAACTTAACTACCTAAAGACATTAAAAGAGTAATAATTGATGCAACCCTTATTTCTGGAGTCCCAGGCGCTGAGTATCCTTCGAGAGGTATATCGAGAGGAATGGTCCCTGTCTCGGAGAGGAATATAGTATACCTGAGAGGTCACCATAAAATTTGTAAATCACTCACCAGAAGACGACAAGTCCACGCCCGGTAACTTCAACGAAGTCGACCGAACCGAGAGGAAGCACACGACCGCGGGTGAACCGGATGTGCGGTACGGCAGTGTTGGTCGGTACATCACGGCAGACAAACAGGCGGTTGCCGACAACAGCAACTCGGAGAGCGCAGCAACAGTGGGGGCTAACCGACTTATCCTCAGTCCAGCAGCCACGGTCAGACTCCAGGGAATAAAAACCCTCTAAAATATTCTTCTGTAAACCAAAGTAATCCACCGTAGTGTAGAGGGTTCATCTAGTGTCCGATGTCGTATCATCAATGCCCAGAAGCCACTAGAATTTGTCTTACTGTTAGGCATGTTTAAACAGGGATGCAGCTATCAATCTATCAATATCAATATCAACAGCCTGCCCTACCGGTAACAGCTGCTGTTGACCTACTTGTACGTAGCAGTAGCCGATGTCTTTCACTCGCTAAAATGAATTTCTCCTGCGCCCTTATGGTAGGTTAGGCAAAATGCAATACTTCCAGGCTTGAATATTTCGTCCAAACTTTAAAGGCTAGCTCTTTAATTAGATATATTAATGAGGTGATCAGGCTCATTTGGGGACATATACTAATACAAGTAGAAAGCATGTTACAAATTGATATATTGTAGTACATATTTGTTCTAAGCAATTTAGAAGTCAGATTTCAGGAACGTAAAAACTGTTCAAATTTCTCCGTATTCTATTTATTTTGAATATGTACTATACAAAATATTTCAACCTTTATTCTTCTACTTGCCCGCTTTCCCCAGTACAAAACAACATCAACCCAAGAAAATACATTCAATTCCCATAGGAAAAATGCATGGATGGTGGTAAAAATAAAGTATATATTGTAAATGTATTACTATTTCTTATCAAACTATTACATTACATATATCAATGTGATTTTACAACATGCATACAGCATTGACTTTTAGGTATTTTTTATATTTTCGTAGCTATCTCAGAGAAAACTAGCGCTACATCAGTAAATTTACTTTGAATATGTCTACAAAACTACAAGTTATTGAATTATGTGTATCAAATATATTTTAACACTACAAAAGGTTTTTTTTGTAATCAGATATTTATGAGACAAAATCTAACTGTGTAAATGAAAACGTAATACGATAGAGAGCAATCATCTGCAGATGTAGAAAATGAAAAACTATAATACGCTAGCAATTGGATGTGCAATTTTCAAGTTATGCAATTCAAGCCAGAAATGTGACTCATCCTGTATAGCTAGGTAAACCTCGCTAAAACTTTTTACAGACAAAGTGACATTAACTGACATCAGTATTAACTGTTCGACTTGTATATCAAAACGTAACGTTACGTCATTACAAATAGTTTTAAGATTTCCTTTTCTAGTAAACTTGAAACTGGAAAGTCCCTGTGTTAAATAAATCACAGTGAAAAAGTTTATAACTTTCTAATTTGATTTGAAATTTAAAGGGTATAAAAATCAATTAGAGTTTTTTCAGGTTGTTTTAGGGGGGTTACGGACCATAAATTTGATACCTAGGTACCCAAATGAAAATCACATGTTTAATTTTTTTTTTAATTTTTCCTCCTCATACCAACTTTATGGAATGATTTTATTTGGACCACTAAATGATTAGGTTTTTTTCAGGTAGAGTGCAAACGTTTGACATTGACAACTTTGAAGCCTTTTACTGCAAACAAAAAAAGGTAATAAAAAATTAAAATTTTCATCTTCAGGTTGTAAAATTACCCAAATCTTCGTTTTAAGAACTTCTAATAACTTTAAAAACCAAAAAACTTTCACAAATATACATATTCTTCATAAGCATTTATTTTTCTCCAATAATTGAAAAACTCAATGCCTTAAAATTGAAACGATAAAAGAGTTGAGTGAATCTATGTATTTGAAGCCCAACTGTCTACCTAGAGCTCGTGAATTAACACTTATGAAATGATGTCAGCCAAAATTTTTGTGATCTGCAATAAAGGCCAATTTTGCTACATCTTTCATATTTAAACCAAAAACTTTCATATTTATCAGCACTTTCGTAATATAATTTCACCAACCCGTGCACTATCGCCACTAAACAATCAAAAGGTGAATAAGTGAATACTTTAATTTTATATCCAGTAGAAATTTCATAGAGTAAAAGATTCCCCAGAGAGGGACACATCTCAATGGTCTTCTGTAAACAAGATATTTTATTATTGACAATGAATGGATGATTTGATAGAATAACACGTTTTGGACATTTTCCATCGTTAATGTTACAAAATAGAACACTAGAACTAGAATAATTTTAGAATATTAGAATTTATACGTTCATGAGTTGTCACAAAACCTGACAATGGTACGCTACGAACGTGTTATCTAACCGATAAGTTATTCAGTGCTCTTGTCTGTTCGTGAGATGGTTGGTGTTTGCTCCAATCGCTTGCAGTCTCGATTGTGTGTATGCTCGAGTCTTTTTGACGTACAGCTTTTTTATAGTTTTGATCGATGACTGGTGAATTTATCGCCACGCATGTACTAGATTTTATAATCTGTGTTCATGCTTGGTTCTTATATCTTAACCTGATACACAGGATATATTCCAATTCTAGAAACGCCATATTCTATTTGTGTAACAACACCTATAGTAATTGTTCGAAAACATGTTATACTTGATGAAATAAACGAGGCCTCATTTCTTTTCTAGAGATAGAGCTACAGTAGCTATAATTAGTGTAAGGACCCCAAAGAATTTCACCTACATTAAAATACTATTTTGTAACATATCCCGAATACCTCTTTATTTTTTATAGGTTCTGTAGGTGTGTTTGAGCTCCAAATCTATTGATTCTATGATATCAATCACAGAATCTGAAGGGAAAAATTTTATTCTTAAAATAAAAACTCCACCCAAAGGGAAAAATCCTCCATCACACATTTAACAACAGGACGGGATAGTTCAATATTGTCTCAAAGTGTTAATACCAATTGTTGGGGATCATTTGCAATATGAAACATTGTGCACAAGAACCCAGACTTTTTACGTTGATGATATGTTGAAATTACTTTAAGATGGCAGATTCTCTTATAGAAATTATACTCCAGGTTCTTACACGTTTAAATATTTAATGTTAAATAAAAACCAATATTGAGAAAAAGAAACTTGGATTGTTTCGACACCAACCCATAGAATAAAACTCTATGACGATTAACTTAGACACATATTATACGATAAACGAAAAAATATTAGTCCTACTAGCCAAGTGTCTTCCGCCCCTTGCATGATACAATCAGTTTTCGGATGGAATGACTGTAATTTTCAAATAACATTATTGGCACAGCTTTTTACGATACTAATTCTGACAATTGAAAAATTAGTAACAATTATTTAAGTGCTTAGCAATTGAAGCAGAATTTGAAGGAGATGACATTTTTACTGTTTTTTCACGAAATATGACTAAAAAGTAACATAATTTTTATTTATCAAAATTGTATTTACTTAACAAATATTATTAGGAACCTTGATATTTTCTTAAAATATATTTACTTAAGATATGACTTTTTTAATTCATAAAATAATCCTGAAGAAAACGTCACTTCCTGAAGGCATAACTCACATTTAACAACATTTAAAATTTGTTTTCCTCAACATTTTATTAGGACCTGATTCAAAATGGCCTAAATTTCAAATGTTAAATGCTTATTTCCCTGCTGGAATGATAAAACATTTTCTATTTGTTCTGTTTTAGGAAAATTATCTTAAAGGATTATAACAATCTAAAGCAAAAGAAACTATTTTCCCAATCAACAATTTATTGCTTCACCCTAATGGCAGAATTTGAATCTTTCGATAAAAAGAAACGATGGGTTCAAAATAAAACACTACTCAAAGAGGTGTGCAATTTTAGACTCCGTAAGCAAACTATTCATCAGTTCACTGTAAGTTACAGTAGGAGTATAGTGAAAATCTATCCATTATCGTTTAGTACATTTCCATATATTTTCCACAATTCAATCGGTTTAGACTTTTTCCCATTTTCAACTACCTATCATATTTTCTTTGCTTTCTTGTTTTCAATAATTTGTATTCCTAATTGTTCTCTTATATCAGTCATACAGAACCTTTTGCTCACTAATCAACTTACATTTATAGAGCGTATGTAATATTTTATATACCAATATTAGGGCAGAAACCATTCAATTCTATACATATTATCCTCACGACCAACGGGTTAAAAGTATATATTTCCACATAAACATTAATGCTGATACGAACAGCTGTTATATATTTTCATATAATAAATAAATGTTTGTTACAGCTTGGGATATTACACCCATTAATCCCCAGAGAGAAGGTGGAAAACACTGTCATTGCCGTCTTAAGGTAAAGTTTTAAGTCAACTTATACCATGAGTTGAAATCTCTAGATGAGGTTTAAATATGTCCCTATTATTAACGCTTCATAGCTTGGACATATTTTTACTTGATCATATTGTATAATTTAAAAAATACTTATAATTTGTAATATTCTGGTTTTTTGTTTCCAAATCGCATTAACTTTAAGAAAAGAAATTATTCATTTGTAGTTCCCCCAATGTTATTAAGTTTAATGTATTCCATACCTTGTTTGTACATGTATTAACTATAGTGAATTATTTGGATGTTTAATGCATGTTCATCTTCATATTCACACGTAGAGGAAGAGTTTAATTGATTTTTCATAGTATTAAACATTACAAAATAAACCTAAGAAATAATCTTTTGAGTAAGTACACTACTCTTAGTTTCCAAGCAATTAAGACGACCTATGTTATACTTAATCCCAACAAAGTGCTCCTGGGTCGAACAGTAAATCTTCCCTCACAATAGAGTCAAAGTTATAGTAATGTTCTCATCTACCAACTTCCCTAATTGGTATTAGTTACCTATAGAACAGCTTGTATTTCTTGAAGCAATAAATACAATTTTACTGAGTATTAAATTTGTATGCATGAAACACTTCCTAGAAGACCAAACATAATCAAACATCCTAAACTTTTACAAGTAGATCAAGTTGCTAATCTCCCTTTATAATGCACCAAGGTTCAAGTTGGGTTTTCATTCACAACTTCCTTAGTTGGTATTAGTTCACTCCTGCATTATGTATCCGTGTCTGTCTCGGAAGTGGCTTACCACTTTGGTATCAATCCTGCATCATTACACGATTTACAACTTACTCAATACGTGTTTATACCACGCTTGTGAGACAGCGTACATCAGCGTTGTCAACGAGCGAAAGTGAGTTGCTTTCTCCTATGTAATCTACCTTTCACTACACAGTATAGTATGAGTTAGAATGAGTTATAGAATGATCTAAAAAATCTGTGTTTATCTGTCCATTTGTCTGTGTACACTTCCAGCAGAATGATTAGTTAAGTTGTTAAAATTTGCTATCAGGATATGATTTATAATTGTTTCTAGACCTTTACATCATTTTAAATGTTATTTCTTAAACCCATTTTTTACAAGAACTAAAAATTTATAAAAAGGCCTGCGACGATTTGTATTACGTTTCCATCACAAATATGAAATTAAACAATGATAAAATGATTCAAACCACACGTCTATAATAATTTAAGTTTAAAAATTAAAAACTATTTAAATTCAAATTTGTCTGAAAATATTCCAATTATGGCTTCTCTTTAGAGCTTATTTATTATTAACAGTGAAAATTTTGAAAGAATATTATTATTTGTGAATTCGTTTTCACTATAAATATAACTAATAGATATAATGTTATATTTAAATAAAAATCAACAATAATAACAATGTATTATGGCAATAATTACAGGTAGATTACTCAGACGTGAAACGGTTCGCGCATGGAGGGGTGTGGAGTTTGAAGAGAAGGGTGGGGCGGGAAGGGTAAGAGGAGCGGAACGGCAGGTGCGGCGGCAGCTACTAGCACTACTGCAGACATTGGGCTGATGCGCGTGTCTAGGCATTGTACTCCCTTAAAAATTACACGACTCCAAGATATTGTGGTTAACAAAATAAAATATTACGATGAATAAATATGTAATGAATAATAAAAACTTATGAATAAATTATTTCTGTGTTGTATACACTAGGCTTACCTTAATCATCCACTGAAGGAGTAATCCCAGCCATGCAGTCGTCATCAGTGATTTGTTCTTCGAAACGGCCGGAGCAATCGGCATCACTTCCTTCGCTATCACTGACACTGCCCTCACTTTCACTGTCTTCCCCCAAGTTAATAATAAATCTCTCCGTGATATCATCGATGATCCTTTCATGACGTAAATATTCTTCTTCCACCTTTTTCACGTGTTCGCAGGGGGTTTTCCATTCATCTTGAGTAATGGAATCAAACTTTTCTTTTGCTATTTCCATAACACTTTTTTGTAGAGAATTTAATATTTTTCTTTTGTATATACTCTTTTACCGTGGCCCATATCAATTCTTTTGGGTTGAGGTCGGGATGGTATGGGGGTAACCTTAAAACATGATGGCCTGCTTCTTTTAATATATGATCTATTTTAAAACTTTTAAATGATGGCTTGTTAATTTTTATTAAGTTGTACAGTTCAGGTTTTTAACATAACTGAGTTGTGAGTAATATTTTTCTCAGTTAACCATTTGATCATATCTTTTTTTAAACTAGACGATGTTGGTGCTGGATTTAACTGTACATTATGGTAGGGCGCGTTATCAATAACTAGAACACTGTTCTTCTTTAGGTTTGGAACAAGTTTGTCTTCTACCCATTTCTTATAATTTTTAAAATTCATATCTTGGTGATAATCACCTGTCTTCTTTCCAGATTCAAACATTACCAAGGCATTAGGGACGAACCCATCTTCACTACCAGCATGGAGAACAATCACCCATTTTCCCTTTACTTATTGGGTTCTTTAAACCTTTGGTTTCACTTTCTGTCCAAGTCTTGGAGACCGCAGAAGAGCTGTGAAAATAAGTTTCATCCATATATACAATGTTATGCCCTGCTTCACGAAACTCTTGAATTTTCCTCAAATAATTTAACCTCATATTCCGAATATCTGACTTTTCTACGAGGAGTTTCCGATTATTTTCTGCCCTCTTCCACTTGAAATCTAGGTCCAGAATAATTTTTTCTTAAACTAGATACACTCCCTTGATATTGTATTCTTTCTTTCATTGCCCTTAAAATACCCTTTAATGTTGGCCTTTTCCTCTTCTGTTACGTGAAACTCGTTTATCACTCTTCTTAGCAAGCATTTATTAAAATCATCGAAATCACTCTTTTCCTTTTTTCTTGGTCTTCTTTTATGGGGAGTGGTGAATTTCTTTGTTTCTCCCGGGGAATTTTCACTTTCTTTTAAAACTCTATACACGGTACTTGATGATTTCCCACAAGCATCTGCCACTTTTAGGCTGAGCTGTTTTCCTGACATTCGGGGGTACTGTTTATGCATATAATTGTAAACATTGTATATTATTTCGCGTGCTTGACTGTGAATAACAGGTTTTTTTACAGCTTTAGAAACCGAAGCACCTGCGTTGTCCATTGTAACAACTGATACGTATGTTTTTAGTCACGCTAATAGACACTTCACTCGTAGAGCAGAAAAGAACTGACTGACAGCGCTGCTCGGTGGGCGGGCCGGGCCGCGCATGCGCGCAGCGACATCTGTCCACTGCGCATCCAAGGACCGTTTCACGTCTAAGTAATCTAAGAGTACATCAACGTAACGATTTAGAAATAGGCAGAGCCTGTTCGTAGACGAGAGTCGCTATACATATCATCATAATTACTAAATAAATTAAATAACCAAAAATAACTTATCAAATGTAACAGAGAAGTAGCCACAGTACATAGCATAGATGATAATAAAAATAATAACTGTCATAGACGTACTTGCAGAAGAATGAAATATGAAATTTTATTGAAAACAAAGTAAAAATTTAGTAGTGACATCAGTTATAATAACTAATTTAGAATTATGTTTTTCCATTTATAAGGTAATATTCCATTTATTACATTATTTTTATTGTAGGTTATATATATATATATATATATATATATATATATATATATATATATATATGAAAGAGCCATGAGGCCCTAACATTACCTGACAAATTAAATGTCTTTGGTGTCATACAATTTAGAAATACCTGCACAGGAGATCCTTCTTTGAAGCCATCATCTCATCTTCTTATCGTTCGTTTTCAGTTCTCTATTCCTTTTCCTTTCATCAAGCATATATATTTTAAAATAACACTAGTGTTCCATGTATAAACTATAAACTGCCAGTTAGTAAATGACACAATTACGTTTTTCTTTGGCTAGATTTCAAGTAAAGTTCTTTTTTATAGTTTAAAGGTTAATGATAAATAATTTAATTGCACTGGTATATTCTTGAGCGCACTCGAATGTCAAACCTCCTTGGATACTCGTAGATTCTCCTACCACGGTCGTGTGAGTGAGGATATACACCACGGATTCTCAAATATTCCGAAAATTTAGATTCGCATCTTTCAGCGTTGTGGTTGCTTATTGCGGCTAAATGGCTATTGCGGAGTAAATTTCACTTCAGCAGCAGACACAAGCTTAGGTCCGGAGTTCACATATGAGCTGTCTGAAATAGGCGTCCGCAATCTCCCCGTCCAAAGAACACCCATGGCACAAACCACTGAGAACATACAAGAGAACATTGACTCCCAACAATCTATGGTCTACGGTAAATACCATCTATTTTTATTTTATTTTACATTCTTAAGAAGTTCTTATATGGAATGACAAACATATCTTACACGTGGTAGACAGGATAAACTTTTAAGAACTAAAGCACAGAATAAGATCTAGAGAATAAAATATTTTACGCCCCCTTTTAAGTACGGTAGCGTTCTACGCGTCGGGGGGATACGTCAGGAGTATCCCGAAGGGGGTTAAAAATGTATCTAATCGAAATACAGTCAATAAAAATATTTTAAGAAGAAAATAATGGTCGTACAAACTACGTGATACTATTTTAATTGTATTTATATGATATTTTAGCACGTTGGATTTACCATATGATAAAAAAACTCTTTATCTTATTTACTTTGAACCCTTAAAAACTCTTCTAAACTTATTAGACTGGATCTCAAAAATTATTACAGATATATTCTGTAAGTAAAAAGTTCTGAATGCGTTTATTTTTCTGGAAATCGAACTCAAAATCATAACCAAACATCGCCTGAAAGTTTTCATTATGTTATGTTACCCCGTACGTGACGTAACGTATTCTTACAGAGTGTCCAGCCAGTGTTCCGTTCTGATACGTAACAAGACGTGAAGCACCGTATGTAGTGGTATTATAATACTGAAAATTATTCATTAAATTAATCATTTTTAGTACAATGAATGTTTTCTTATATTCAGGGTACCATGTAAGCTATTAAATTCTAAGAAGTGATAGTTCAGTCAATAACTACGCAAAATAACAAAAACGTGATTATGTCATATATCACATAAAAATCATTAATTATATAAGATGTCGATACTATTATAAAAACCACAAACAAACATATTTTAAAAATGATAAAATACTAACATTAACTGGACAAAGCATGAGAATGACATTAAAACAACTTTCAAATGTAGGTACTGGTTATTAACAATGACGTCATCAAGCATCTTTTCAATGTGAATATAGAGGCAGTGATTGTATTTAATGTAAAAAAAGTGCTTCAAATGAGCTATAATAGATTAAACTGCAATGTAAATTGTTTATGTTGTACTTATCTAGCAAACACTGTAGCAGGAATGAATAAAGAATCTGTCACATTATGTAACTTGAGACTTGCTCTTTTTATACAGAAAACGTAATGTCAAAATGTTACGAGCTGTCAACTGCGGCTGAATGGTGACAAACTCGGCGACATCTTGACGTTAGAAATGGCAATGGACGTGGGAATATCGACTTACTACCAATTTCATTAGACCTATATTTTAACGGAGTTGGCCATCCATGGGGCCAGCTGCGGCTGGGAATTAATATATTAAGAATATATGAATAAATATCGTTATACATTAATGAAACAACTCCACCAGATGACAATAGTTTTTCGTATATTCCCTGGAATGAAACGGAACTGCTTCATTTTTAAGGCTCGTTATAAATTAGGAGTCTCGGTAACGAAAGCCACATTAATATTATGACAAGCTATGCAGGCAATAAATGTTTTGCTTTCTTGTTAGAGATCATTAGTATTCAGCTTAGGATGGTTAGGTTTTGTTTGTTTTACATGTTATAACTATTCACCTTCAAACATACAATATAAAACTACAGTGTAATTTTAACTAAATCTACAGGTGGCGCATATGTCAGTTTCCCCAGATTGGTAACAATGTTAAGTTGGCAGCAACACGGAGTAAGTTCATTGTTGTCTGTCCCAGTGGCTAGTGTAAAGTGGCGCTCTTTGCATCTTTTATTTATCTGTGTGTGTTCTTAAAATGTTCGCGATACGCACTCGACAGTATACGCGGAAGTTAAATGAGAAATTTAAAAACACAGGACGCGTTTTAAATGCCCCAAAGTGTGGTCGTCCATGATCGATTTGCAACAAAGAAAACCTGCACACAGTTACTCAAGCTTTTGTAGCCTGTCCCGTTAAATCTACTCGTAAGGCATCTGCTGAACTATAAATATCAAGAAAAAGAGTGGAAAGACTGTTAAAGCAATTAAAATCTAAGCCATACCGTTCATCTTTACTCCAAGCGCTTACTCAGTCGTATGAAGTGTATACAAAATCAAGGTGGACATATCGAACAACTGCTATAGAATTCTATGGTAATATGTAAGTACTTTCATATAATTATTTTGTTTTATTGCCTAAAAGTGTTATTCAATTAACCTATAACGCCTTTAAATTTATCTGGGGAAACTGACATATGCGCTACCCTGTATTCTAAATGTCTACATTGGAATTGTTATAGTAACAGAAACATATTAATTTTTATCTGAAAATATAAAAATATGGATAATAATGAGTTCATGGATTACAATTTATTTCTGATACTCATTTATCATGAGTAGCCTATTTTTACTGAATAATAACACTTATCTTTAAATAGTTGAAACTTTTGAGGTTTTTTTTTTTTCAAAAATTAATAATTTATACCGTGTCATTAAAATTATTTAAATCAATGGTCATAAATTTAGTTAATTGACTGGCCAAATATAACTAAGGAATAATAATATTTTCATCGTTAAAATAAAGTTATATGAAACTTTTTTAATACTAGTTATACTGTATATAGATAATAACAACAACAAAACTGTTATTAAAGATAAAAACAACTTCATCATTTTATATATATATATATATATATATATATATATATATATATATATATAAAACTTAAAAATGCTCTGAGAAAGAAGTTAGCACCAAACTAAAAGTAAATTTTACAAAAATAACTTTGTTTAAGCTTCATTTTTAAAATATATATTGGGTTTAGCGTTAATAAACCTACAACCACAGAATGTTCATATCTAGAGTAGTAGAATAGTCTTCTTGTGGGAGTAGATTATTGAAACTATGAAAATAGTAAATCTCATTACTCTAAATGTGAGACAATTCTACTATTGTTTTTGGTGGAAGTCATGTAATTCTAGACGAAATCTCATTTTTTTTATTTAACCAGTAAAAGAGTGTTTAAGGAAATACTACTTTTAACTATTTTTATAACTAAATTTTTACGATAAACCGGGTCAGTCCAGTTACTGTGTTAAAGTGGTCTGAATCTGTCTCTGATACGAAATGGTAAACAATAAGAAATGGTGTAGCAAAATCAACCATTTTTATTACCAGTAGTTCCTAATGGGCTTCGGTCAGACAAAACAAAACCTAATAAATGCCAAGTTAATCATGGTTGTTGATTTTTTTTATCCTTGTAATTACTTGTTTACGATTTTGTCTATAAGTTCTCAAAATAATTTATTACTGAGTGAATGTTTTATCTGCCTTAAAACAACTTTAAATGTAATTTAACTGTGGGGGTTTTATACAAATCTGAAACTGTAATTGGCCACCAAATTTGATAGAGTAACATTAGAGACCTCAAGTTTTCCTAATTCTTCTTCTTTTTATAATACCTTTAAAATGAGGTGTGACTTGCTACGGGTTCTTATTTAAAAAATTAGACTTGCTACCAAAACACCCCATTTTGGTGGGTAGGAGTCAAAAGTTTTCTTACATCGAAAGCCCCTTTTCAGTTGATCATACAGACATTTCCCAACGCTAATAATTCGATCTCTATTCATAAGAGAGTTAATGGAGGGGGGTGACTGTTAAGACACGTGGTATTTACATTATAAATATTTATATAATATAGCTTTTATTGTCAGTAGCTATTGTATTAGTGTTTAACGTACAGATTTTAATCTATAAAAATATAGATGCTACAAAATGAGAATTATCGCTGATATTAGAACAGCTCCTAGAGCAGTTTCAGAAAAGTCCCTTTAGGGTCTATTTTATATGTTTTTGGAAACTTTTGATAGCGATATGAGATATGCGAAATTTTCAATTCTTCTTAGTTTCCGCACTCACTCTGAGTATACCAATTTTTAAAAATGTTACATTTTTCAATATATTTAGGCAATATCGATCACAATATGCACAATATATGAAGATAGATAACCAGTACATTCCTCTTCTCCAACATGTACGCTTATACCCCATTCAATTCAGGGCCTACACTCGTTCAGTTTGGAGGTAATAATACTGCCTCATACTGACAATTCACTCTTGCTTTGAGAACTTTCCAACCCATCATATTAACAATCCTCCCTCCTGTTTACCTACTGTGATTTTAGTAGTAGTGTAACTGGGAGATAGATCAAAGCTTCGATTAACTCTTTTTAGAGTTTCCGCATTTTTGTTTATCAAGGAATTCTTTATTCTCTCGCGATCTGTTACCAAATTCTAAAGCAGTATCTTGTACTCCTTGTTTTGTCTAAAGTCTATAAGGGCTTTCAATTTCTTTCAGTGTCCATTAACTGATTCCTTTCCATAAGTTAGTCGGATTAAACCGTAACCGTCATGCTCTTTGGAGACTCTTAGTTTCTGATGCTACCAAATATCACATTGAGAGGCATCCACTGATTCAATAAGAACCGGTTCCGGATTTTCAAATGTGATCTTTCTTATGTCATGTTTGTTCATATTTGAGATAATATGAGTAAACGTGTTCAAATCGAGTTTAATAACGGCCTAGGGGAAGTAGAGATCGCCATTGGAAGCTGTGAATTTTGAACTCTCCCTAGATTGAATCCATCCATCAAACTGCCAAATGCTCTTGTACATAGAGTACGAAACCAGTTATCAAGCATACAAAATTGAATAATACAAAATACCATAACTGATTAAAGCTACCGCGAGGTTACCTAGTACGTAGTCACACACCGTAGCGTTCTAATCTCCGCAGACATGTCCTTTGGGTGCCGCAGCTTCAACAAACTGAAGAACGTTGTGAGCGATCAAACAATAGCAACTATTTCAACATCAGTTAACAAATCTAGGAATGGAACCCATGCCATCGCCAACAAAATGTTAGCAATAACAGTGCGGTTCATGTGCCTCAGCGTTATCCCACAAACGAATATTTAAATAAAATATTCATCGCACTTTCGACAATATAACATTTAGGATTGTACCTAAAAACAGAACTTTTTAAAGCTACAACGTTTGTGTCATCCTAACTGAATTAATAAGTTAAACGTTTTATGACAACTGAAGTGATTCTGTAGGGCTGGGAGTCGGCTGTTTAAATATAAACAAAAATTTCTCCCGAAATCCTTCTCATGAGTGCAATTTATCCAGTATCCTGCCAAGGAAGACTGCAGAACCAAGAGCGATGCTGAATAAAAGTTACACAATTCAAGCTTTAAAGGCTTTTCACTGCATAGGGATACAGGAATCATGTCCTCGTGCTGACCAGAGGGCGGTCAGAATATTATCATCACCTTTGGAACGAAAACCACGATGAACGGGTAGATCTGCTGGTAGAGGTTGAGATAATTGGTCAAAAATAGACCCTAGTAGTCTGTTACGTTATTTATATGTGGATTTTCCGTCATTTGACATAATTTATCAACATAAAAACTTTTCATTTTATGTAAAGACATATGCTTCCGCTCATAAGACATTTGCTTACTTTTAAGACAGTTTACCGAATCAATACGTTTTTTACACACTACTGAGAATATGAATAATGACATTTGTACGTGCCTGATACACGAATAAAATTGATAGTTAAACGTAAATCTTTGGTGGAAAATTTATTTCTTACAAGTATAACATCCCACTATTTGTAATACAATTTTAATACGTACCTCGTACTTTTACAACATTTGCATCCCCAATTTTATAGTGAATATGGACCTTTTTGGATAACTAAATGACTAATTTGTGCTCACTAAAATGTGAATTTTCTGTTGACAAAACAACTTAAGATTACGCAACTAGATATTTTTTACCTTATACGATATACAAGGTATACTAGTGCCTAATTTATATTTATCTGGAGTATACTAAACGTACGGTACTCCATAAAACATGACAGTTTTGTTTAACTATAAGTTCAATTTCAAAATAATATATTCTCCACCTTTGTCCAGATAAAAGCCATGGAGTTTGTGTTTGTTTTACAAACTAGTGGATATTACAATGTTACCGAGATGCTTTGTTCTGCAAATGTATTTTTCTGAAACTCTTTGAGCTGTTACTATTCCTCAGAAAAACAATTATTTTGGGAAACAGTATGGAAAATTTATTACATGAAAAAGTAAGTTTCGAAACTTTTCTCGTTAAGAGTTTTCCTTTACCTTGTATTGTATCGTTTTCTCTTTCATTTACATTCATGAACTTCACCAATGAAATGAAGTCGTAATTAAAATTTGATCGCGTTGCAGGGTCAGCTTAATTTATGTAGCAAAAATGCAAATTGGGTGTCACATTATCTAAAGATACTAAATCCCAATTTAAATTTTATCGTCTAGATACTTTTTCCTTACAGTTCCTTTCATATTATCAATATAATTTATATGAAATATCGATTACTAAGATCAACTGAAATTTTAGTAGTTTTAATTTACTACAATAATGGTCAGGTATACAAGTTTATTTATCATATTTTAATAATAAATCTTATTAAATAACATTTATTATTTGTTATAGGTGAATAATGAAACAATTTATTTGACTACTAAACGTGTTTGTAATCTCCAATAATTTATGTTACACTAATAATCCGAGCAGACAACCATAGTAAATTATTAATTGTATTTAGTGTTATTTTAATCAGTAATATAATATAGTAAAATTAACTGAAAAGTACACAACAATATGATTGAACATGATAAGTACCGTAATTGCAGATACAGCTCAAATACGTATGGGAATAGAAATTAAACATTCCGTGTATGAACTCATTAGCTAGCCTCATTCAATAAAACATTTTTATGTATTTATCTTCCAAGTTTGTACCAACTTTTTACTCAGTTACTGTAAAGTAAAAAACACAAATAAAAAGAATTTTAAGCTATTAAAATGTTTATGTTCTCAAATGTTTCTTCAATTAGAATCAAAATGAACAAACTCAACATATTTGGGATATTCAGTTATAAATGCAATTAGAACAGTCTGTCAATTTTCTAGTAAAGTGATAAAGTAGAAAATCAGTTTTGTGTTAAAACGGTCTTTAATAGTTAAAAATGCTACTTGAGATTAAAAAGAGCGTTATTTATCAGCTGACTCTATTTTTGGTTACGTGATCTAATATCTTTGCTCTGTTGGCTGTTCAGGTTTGTGAAAAGTCATTATATGCTCCTTATTTATTTTAATTTTATTGAGTAAAGTCCTGATATTTAAATTTAAGTTATATATTGAACCGAATGGACAATACACATGGGGTTGGATACCACTGAGATCGTAGAAATGAATACTTGAAATTCGAAGTTGATCTATATTTTTAATATTGGCAAATAAACATAAAAGCACCACTTCTATTCTATGGTAAAATAAATAAATTATTGCCATGTTGCTACCAAATAGAGTATGAATGAACTAATTATGATACCATGGGATGGGCCTAAATATTCCAATGTTCTATGGATTGTACCTTCGAAATTAATAATTATTAAAACTTTAAAAATAACTTCCCTTTACAGTAAACTTGTCTCGCAAACGCGGGCATCAACATTATTGACTCGACAATGCAGCTGTAGTCGGAAAAGAGGAAAATTAATAGACTGGATGTCTAAAACATGAAGTAATGGGCTTGAACTCAAGAAGTGAGCTCGAACATCGAACTACAACTCGCCTGAAACAAAATCGCGACGGTATTAGTCATTTATCGAGACAACTTATAATCACGACAACATGGTCTCGTCAGAAGTACATCGCCACAAATATTATCCAAGTTGATTTGGAAATAAAACACATTACTTTACAAGTTATAATTTTACTTTACATTACATTCAAATTTAGATGTATCGCATGAAAGGGCTAATTTATAATACGAAAATATACATTTTTTACTTACGGACAAGGCGCGCGAGGTGTTGCTTCAGTAGCGAGGTTCTGCAGCTACAAAGTTCCCGAGAGAAATAATTAATACGCGTGCCAATTAGTTTATCAATCCGCCAAGAATTTATTTCCAAGAACATCGGATGTAACTTATACTAACCAGTAACAAGTAACGGGGTTGCGAAAATATGTATTATATGAAGTAAAACTAAACAACGGTACAATATATATATTCCTTAACTTAGTATGTAACTATTTTTTTTTTATTTTCAAAAGGTTACGAGTTTAGTTTTTATAGTCTTAGCCGTTGCAATTTTAATAGAGAGTCTCTGGACTTTTTATTATCCCTGTATTGATACTAATAATTGTGATGTATTTTGGTGTGAACCTTGTCATCAACGTTTTTGGACTATATTTCTGATGCCACATAATAAGAGGTGGGAACCTCATGTTTGAGCCAGTCAGTTAAGATCACAGTTGGGATAAGCAGGAGATCGTCAGTGCTAAAGAGCTATGTATGCGTAGCGAATTCCTACCGGATAGTTTCCCAACTGCCTATTTTTATAATTTCTGGGCCTATTCTTATCGAATATATTAAATATAGAAACAGAATGCTACCAATCCTAAGACCAAGTACTCACTAGTGAAAACTGATAAGTATGGGGGAGGGTTGATCCTAGGCTCTCCAAGAATAGGCGAAACATGAGGAGGTTATGCTACATAGTACATCTACGGTCATAGACTCTTTGATCTTGCATGTTTAGGATGTTTGGACCTTAGAATGGCTTTATATGGAATTTAAAGTAAAATGACACAAACCACACCTTCATTTGCTGTAGAAGTCGGAAAGAAGGGAGTTCGCAGTAGGCATTCCTAATCTCTTGCCGTGCTCTATTTCAACTTACTTACTTTGATACTTAATACTTGATAGCGCGTCCAGTAGATCTGAGTTATGTTGGAGTTTCTTATCGGACATTCTTCTCCCAGCTTAGTGCAATGGGATTATGGTAGGAGCTAAGGTGGCACCTTAGTTAGTTTTATCCAATAAATCTTCCAAATTATAAAAGCAGGTTTTCAAAAGAAACAATGTA
The DNA here is from genome assembly GCF_021130785.1 of Homalodisca vitripennis. Lineage (NCBI taxonomy): Eukaryota > Metazoa > Arthropoda > Insecta > Hemiptera > Cicadellidae > Homalodisca > Homalodisca vitripennis. Next base: position 87,608,883 of record NC_060215.1, on the reverse strand, counting down.
AAACTGAATTTGAATTTCTTTGGCTCTTCCATTTATTTAAATTCAATGGGTAGTGCTTGAAAATCTTGAAACCGACATAGGTAGGATCCTTTTTATACATTATTAGCCTAGGAGAAGTAACGAACCTATTTATTGTTTGGTGCTATTTGGATGTTGTTATCATATCCCATTGTGTGGAATTTTATGTAAATAAAGACTTCAAAAATTATTAATATGATGGCTTGGCACTGTTAAAATTTCTGAATTTGAAAATAGAACTTGAAAGACACATCTGAGTGCCTTCTTCTGACAGACAAAAATTTGGTTTACTTTGGATTCAGTCGCATCCCACAATACTGTAGAGTGGGAGATTTACGACTCGAGTAATCAGTGGTAGATCGATGTCATTGGAGTCAAGTTAGCTCTCTGAGCCTGCGTGAGACAAAAATGCCCTTTGTAAGCCTTGCCTCAATCTTAAAAAACTGATAACTCCAGTCTAAACACGCGTTAAGATCCTCTCCGGGATGACCTTTGTAATATCATTCATGTACATGATAAAAAGCAGAGGCCCCAAAACTGATCCCTGCCGGACACCATTCGAAATTTGCCTTTCATTTGATTTTATGGATTCTAATTTGGATTTTTAAACATGTTTGATATCAGTCACCTGGCGTCTGCCACTAAGATAAAAAATCATCCAACTCAAAGCGGTGTCAACGACAGCAAGTGAATTGAGTTTACCAACCAATATAACAACAGCGACACAATCGAAAGCTTTGCTAAGGTCGGAAATTCACCCTGCAACCACCTCAGAAGTTTCCATTGCATCGATATTACCATTTATAAAATCAATAAAAGTGGGTTTTGTGGATATTTATTGTCTTACTGCCGCTTACAAAGGACTTTATTTCCATCAAGGTAAGCAGTCAGGCCACATACAACCCTGTCAATTAATGTATAAACAGCAGGCATAAGTGTGACTGAACGCTAATTGCACAACTCCAACTCATCCCCCCTTTTTTCTATTAGTGAACTGTCCTTACCTTAGCAATCCCAGTCACCCGGTAAGACACCACTGTGCAATGAGGTGTTTATTAAATGTACCAGGGGCTTTAAGATTTGGTCCTGACAAACTTTAAGGGGTTTCATACTGATCCCATCAATGCCTGATGATGCGTTCGGGGTGAGATTGCTTAATAATTTGCATCAAACCTTTTTGTTTATTGGGAAATAATTTCTTAGTCTTGTGTTTGTGCTAGGTCTAATTGAGGCCAAGTCAATCACAGGATTTCTGTTATAATTTAAAGAAAGCTCATTTTTTATTTCGTTAGATACATAAATAAGAATGCATTAATCACTACTGATGTTGACGCATTATCAACCAGTTCGACATTTTTGATAAGGTTAATACTTTTCTCTGCTGAACTTGTAATGTCTCTCCAGGCCTCACTTAGGCTTATTTTCAGCTTCTTAAATTCTATTGTTGGTTGTACAATACGGCTTTTGTATTTGTTGTACTGCTCTTATAAAGTTGGATAGCCCATGTATATTGATTTTTATCGAATTTAGTTTTATTATTTTCATACAAAATAATCATGTTGTTTTTGAGTACTCATAATTCATCGGTGGTCCATTTAATCTTTTATATTTCATTGGTCTTACTATTTTTAAAGGACATTATACATTAAATTGTGCATAAATATGCCAATGAAAATGGAGGTGCCATAAATTTTATTGGGATGTGATTTACAGTAAAAACCAATCTACTCTGCCCTGTCTATACTTAAGCTCACTTTGATTAGGTTCCTTCAGGCATTTAACGCTTTTAGTTTTAAATTCGATTGCTTTATTTATTATGGTTTTAGTAACTAGACATATGGCATAGTGATCTATATACATGGTTCTATTACTTCACAATTTATAAATTGGATGTTAGTGATGAAATGTTCGATACATGTAGATGATGTGTCGGTTATTCTGGTAGGTGTGTTTATAGTATTCTTTTGTAGGCCTATTGTTTTATTCAATTTTAAAGTTTTCTTTTTGTTTTGTTTTATTTGTTAGTTTTATAACGAATTCTCTTTTAGAAGTGAGTAATTAATGTATATTTCAATTGAATTATAAAGAGTTTCCCATGTTCGTTTACGTGCAAACAATATTTATCAAAGCGAGTTTTATCGAGTATCAAGTTTATGTTCAAAAATCCCCATTTATTTTTCACACATATCGTTTTAGTAATTTTGTTTGGTTTTTCGATAAGCTGGTTAAGCGTAAAATTGTCGTGACTGTAAGGCGTTTCTACCCAGAGTAGATGGCAAGGTATAACTGATAAGTCAACTGTTTTTCCTTCTATTTTTCAATGCTCTTATTGGTAATACTATTTGATCCTCCCACCATGATCAGATAATCTTTCTTTTTTGAACTTTCGGATATGTTTTTCGCACTTTTCAGCATGTCGGATAACAATGCCCACGGCATAACTGACAGATCTGCGTCAAATTCACCCTACAACCCCTTTAACTCACACGCGCATCGCCACCCATGACTGTTGCTAATCAAAGACAATTAGGGTTTTGGTTTTCAATGTTATTCCCCGTGTCTGTTGTTTCGGTTTTCCGATCAAAACGCTTTTGTTTCGAACATTCACACTCCCTTTCTTTCTATCGATATAATAAACTTTCACATCTCCCAAACTCCTCTTGCAACGAAGAGGGGGAAAACCAGAACTATAGTTGAGATTAATTGTCTCATTTATGACTGCCAATGCCTCAAAGGATTTTGAAGTAGTGGGAGCCACATCGTCCACACGCCCCATCACACGACACCCACCCACACACACCACCCACCACCGCCAGCCTCGCAGCTCACCAATCTCAATGACGTAACATCAAGTTTTCCTTAATTTCAACCAATCCGATTTCTTTTAAGCCAAGCAGACCTTTAATATAGTTTATTCTACTGAGAATTTATTTGTTTTTATTTGTCAATGTTATTATTTCCCGATCTCTTAAAGCAATAGTTTCATTTCTATTTATGTTGTGATAAAATTCGTAGGACATGCCCATTCACCATTATTGTATATGTTTCTAAAAAGTGTCTTTTTCAATTTACTTAAATTTTTATGAGCATGACACTATTTATTTCAAATGTCACAGAGTATTAACTCTTGTGAAACATCATCTATGTCCTGATGGCAAACACAACATTGTGTCAATACGATGTTTTAAATAAACATGTCAAATTATACAAAAGATTTTTCCTTAGGCGTAGCCTAGGCCGTCAATGAATAAAAGGCAACACAAACTTCAAATTAAACAAGATAAAATTCAGTGCAAGCAATAAGTACTTACAGTTTCTGAGACGGGAAATTGGCCATCAGCCGTACTTTAATGACTAAATTGGTTGTAAGAAACCTTTCTAAAAGGCCACCCAATTGGGTAGAAAAAGAGAAGTTAGGATTGAGGTTAGGGCATTGGATCGGTTTATAGATCACATACCGACGATTCCAACAGTGACGTTCCAGGTTCAATACTTTGTTCCAGTAATGACGTTAACAGTGTGATGCCACAATGGGTGATATTCAATACAGAACAAATTGACGGGAGTCAACCATATTTAAAATTTAGTATTTTATAAAATGTAAATTTTTCGTTCAGTTTAAATTGACTTTAGTTACTGCTGTCTATTGTAACGTTCGAGTTTAAGTTATTTATGAATAATTGCACTGAAACTTTAAATCACAATTTTAAAAATCAATGTTTCTAGGTTATGTCCGATGTTGCCGGTACACTGCTACCGGTTCAATCTGAAATGCAATTGTGAAACGAGAGAGGTATGTAACACACAATAATTGCACTGAAAATGCAATGCCGGAGTCATACACCAGGTGATGTTCGGTCTTTCATTCCTCCGTTCCTTCCTTACCTTGGTATATTTAGACAGGATTCTAAAAGTGAACTATAAGGTAATGCAGCATATTTGTTGCCTTCTTGATGCATACATTGCAGTAAGAACCATCTGAGGCAATACTTAGATACTTTGAAGATATAAGGGATCAGTTACGAGAAGAAGTTGTAGATGGATTCATTAACATTCACCGGCACATGCTAATTCATGATATTTTAAACTTCTCACGAGAAAAAAAGGAAAACACGTTTTATACTTTTTACAACAGTTCTTCAAACAAACTTCGGTTGAAGGATTGACTGTTGATTGTTAAAAGTTGGTTTATTTGGATTATTGGTACGGGCTATAACTCATTTTAAACATTGCAGTAGGATTACAACCCTGTCAGTTTTAAGAAACAGAATATATTAATACCTGTTATGGCTTGTGGTGGCACAAATTCAAAGCTAAGTGGCAAGTTCATTATTGTTATGATGCGAGTGATAAGTTCAGCGTCTGATGGCTGCTGGTTAAATTAGAAAGACCTCTTTTGGAGTCTATTTGTCTCTGATATCAAAACTGGTTCTAAACTTCTTCGTCCCTGACACTTTTTTGGATCCCTTCAGACGGAGCCAGAAATGAAGTCTGTGACAGTGTCAGATTTCAGACGCTGCACTAAGCGGAAGGTGTGATGGAGCTAAACTCAACATTCGTATTGAATCAACCCTTCTCACCGTACATTATATGCCATGCTTTCTTTAAAAAACATGGTGATCTCTTATATCACCAGAAACGCAAGACTCTGTACTTTAGGAAAAATCTGTCCGCAACGTCTGTATGACTTGGCTGGCGCCCATTTGGAATTATTTGATGAGGTTTTGGACATTATATACTGTACTTACTCCTACTATCTATGTTGTTAAATTTATTATGTACTTGTAGAGATATTTATTAGTTATCTCCAATACTTCAGTTTAGTGTATATTCATATAAATATAGTTCACAACGCCTCGCACTTTTTTCGTGTAATTACCTTATCTTTAGTAAACCTGATAAAGTTAATTATTTCTTTATTATTATCTTTTTATTGAAGTACAACACTTTTTATTGGTTTCCTAATTAGGTCCGTAATGTTCGATCAGTGTTCTTATCACATTTAAGTCGTAATAATAACATATAGACTACCTTGAATACTATTAACATTGTAGTTGATTCAAAATGAAATAAAATGTAATAATATACCTATTTTGTTTTTATCCTAATGATCAATTGCAGTAAGTTTATGTGACAATAATTTCCTAATAAGTATTCTTATAAGACTTGATTATAATAATTAACAGGCATAAAGTTCGTAGTTACGTAGTTAGTTCAATCATTGAACCTGTGGTAAAGTGCGTCATATGATTATTGAAGTCAGAAGGGCTGTCTCGGTAATTACATTTAACTTGATACTTTGGGCATGAACATCAACACGATATTGTTAGGGTAATCAACATGATGAGTTACACAATCGACAATTCTGTGTCCTCGCAATACAGCTCTGTACAAAATAGTTTTGTACCAAGGCAAATGCATTTTATACAATTATACTAGGCTCCATTTTTATTTAGTTGATGTTCACATAGTTTTTATTGAAATTATATAGGTAATGATGAAATTATGATGATTTCTTTTGTTTTAAATCAAACATGGGTAATGGAAGTTATTGGGTATATAATTCAATAAGCTCAAACTAGTCTTTAAAAATCATTACTGATTTATCTGACACTATGCATGATTTTTTTTTAAATGGTCAGATAAGATTAATATTGCCACAGGAAGGTAAAATACAACGGTTTTTGGTCGAGCATGAATTATTAATTCAAGGCATTGGTTTGTGCAACTTTTTACTTTGTACTTGTATATATACTGAACGCGTGTTACAAAGAGACACATTAAATAATACGGTAATTAGTAGGTAAATCGGGGATAACTTTTTGATAGAGTGGTAAGGGCTGAAAAGAGACCAACTTATACAATTTCTGAATACACCTGCATTTCTAGCGCCATCTACGAAAGTCGTTCCACCATTTACCAGATTTATTTATACAAGTAAACAACGCATGCTATTTGAACGATATCGATAAAGTAACTTCAATTGCAGTTTTGTAAAACAATCATGGATATACTCGTATACATAGTATGCTGGTACACTTTGGTTAGGGTAGATATAGGCTTGCTCCCTGGCATGAAAGTCTCAAAGTCACACACACACACACACACACACACACACACACACACACACACACACACACACACACACACGCAAACAACTGTAATATAACAAATATATTATTAGTATATATATATATATATATATATATATATATATATATATCGGACTATTTCAGGACAATTTCTGTATAGTTTTCAGGATGGATTGAAAGAACAGTTATTGCTCTGTTCATTTGGACGTCGTATTCAAAAATTTCAAGAAAGCAGTCATTGGACTAAACTTGTTATCGAATATAGGGAATACATATGATGTATTCAATATTTAAATATTAAGTCAAGACTTCCATAATAGGTAACATCTTGTATAAACCAATTTTAATTGATTATTATTTCGTTCGAACAACTGGACTGATCTCATAAGCTTCTTAACACTTTATTCTACAGAATAAGACGCAGCAGTTTTGCTTTAAATATCACAATCACTGCTTTATTATGCCACTAACGGCAGTGTAGACCACCAGAGCCTCATTTTGAAATTTATCTCATAACCATCTTATTGGAGTATCAAGACTTTTGTGGATGACCTTCAATGAAAAAATGGTATACTATCGTTTTAATACGTTTTGTTTTATCACTCTTATTTTACAAAGAGAGACTAAATTTCTTTCTTGTCCGATTACTTTTAAATTGTTATCCAGTATTTTGTGTTATAGTTTTTTTAATAATTTAGTAGTAATAAATGCCTATGAACTAAACTTCAGGTAAATATATCTAGCTGATTTATTGTTTTAATAGTAATATTTATATTTTTTATGTTTAACTGCTGTGTTATCCTCTTACTTTTTATTGCTAAATGGTTGTATTAAAATAAACCACGCACTTTCGTTTACAACTAGTATAAAACTCTTGTCAATTCACTATTTACATGGTGGCGTACCAGGTCACTGGTGAAGTTATTTATTGCAACATACAGGGTTAAATTGAGATAGAATACACTAGCAAAATATAGAATATACGAGGCACTATTTGTGTAATCAACCATAATACAAGTTCCATTAGTTATGCATTGCTGTTATTTAACCAGCATGCAATTCCGTAAATGCGTGGTGTAAATGTAAGTACATTTAATTTGTTACTACTAGTCTACATTTTAGACAATTATTTTTCTTTCAAACTGCAACATATTTAATTTTCACGCCCACGTATTATATCTCTAAAATATCTCAAAATATATTTTATTTGTAGAATTTTATATGAGTTTTATATATAGGAACTATAAACTGTTGACAATTTAGAAATATCTTAACCATGTCACGTTGGGACTCACTGTTTATATTTTCGTATGTCAAAAAAATTTACTATATAGAACTCAAATTTCCAATTACGTCCAGACATATTATTTTTTGCTTATTTTTGTATGTCGGTGGTCACAAAGGAGTTATTTTCCTGTGTTTTTCATTCCCTTTAAACAAACATCTGCAATCGATCTGGCTGTTCATTATCTCTTGCAACAAGCATTCTTGGGGCTTTCAAATTAACCCAATCTCCCTAATTGCCCCATTGCTTTAGAGCGAACAAGTTGATAGTTCACCATGAGCGTGTCTGAATTTGTTATAGTATCTGTAGTTCAGAAATCAGTGCTACTCTGCACTGCCGATATCTTAAGCCTCCCTGCAAATTTATATCACAGTGTGTCTATTATTTTACGTACAAGACCATTTTGTGTGTAGCAGGCAAGATCAACCTAAAACTGTTTACTCTCCGATGATCCATCAATGTTTTATTTAACGGTGTAAAGAGGTGATTGTCCCGCGGCTTTGTCTGTGACGGCACAAATCTGGTAAATTCTCATATCGAAATAATTTTTTTGTGAATTGTATTTGGATTTATTTTCTATTAATGCGGACCCGGATGTTAATGCGCCTTTCTGAGAAACATAGTTTAATCTCTCTTCGCTTCGGTATTCACCGATCTAGACGAGAATTCTCGTGACGACTTGTTGAGAGTATTTGTAGCGGTTATATCTTCCGTGTATCTTACAAAAATGCTTCCTCTATGCACTTTTATCCAGACCATTTCATCGTACAGACGTTTATAAGCCCGAACCACATTTGCATTCGGAGATTCAACATTATCCCATGCCAAGCAGCTCTCGGCTGTCATATGTCAGTTGTGTATTTCTGTTGTACCTGTCATTGTTTCTCTGGAGGTAGATAGGAACGTAGTGTTTGCTACACTTTATGTCCACTTCCTGCCTTTTTTTATAAACCTAATAGTATAACTCATGATCTCACAGCATATCTTAAATTTTGTGTACTTATTTAATTGTGTTACTATTTCAGTTAAAAATTTGTTGGCTGTATACATAAAATTAAGTTCAGTGTGCAACATAAAGATTTAGATTTTTATTGATTAGATAAATTTGTAACCTATGTCTCTAAATGGGAACAAATTGTTTCTGAAACTACAGTATTAAAATTTTTCTTTAATACGACTCCTTTCTCCTACAGAATAATTACAACTTACAATCATAGTATTCTAGTATTTTTCATTTACTTGAAATATTTTAATTAGTTTATAAAATTGATAAATTTCATATGTGACGATTTTTGTTAATAAAACATACTCTATTTCACTCACTGATCAACTAATTCCAGATTTTTTCCAGTGATATCTGCATAATCCGCATGAGTACAAACTTGTACAAATCTCTTCTACATAGTTCATTTATTATATTACTTTTCTTTTTCAAAGACCCTTTGAAAAATTAATTCAAAAGGGTTGCATCAAATAATTATGTCACCTCTAACTATAACAAATTAGTTGAAACAAGATTACATCACCATATACGAATAGATTGATTGCATTAATCATTTCAATTAGTTTAGATGTACACCATTGTAATTTACTTGCTTTCACCACAAATTCAATTCTCACAGCTTTTATATGAACTGAATACGCCTTTGTTAGGTAAATTACCAATTAACATTGTTGTTTAATTAACAATTGGCTAATAGCAAAATGTAGGTAATGTAAAATACCAATAGAGATGCGCTGAACCATCAGTACCTTTAACCCAATGGAACCTATTTATTCTCCATGTGTACAGTTTAAATTTCTATTAAACTACATTTAAATTAATAGCTCTTGGACTATTAACGTACGTGAACACAATTGTTATAGTTATGTAATAATTCTTTTATAACTATGAAGGTATTTTCTTCAGATGTTGCTAATAAAATTTATTTATTTTTATTTTGATAATAGAACAATTACGTTAGTGAATACCACATCGAGCGTTACTTTTTATCGATTAATGATTACCTAAATTCGTATTTTTTGTTTAACTTATAGCTAATTTCAAAATAAATTGCAATTCATTTTATGTAAATACGACAATGATATATACTACAACTAATAATTCTTTCTATCGATTGCTTATTATCGTGGCTATTATTGGTTATTGTTGTTTTAAGAATCACTTGCAACTGCAATGTAAAAATAATTACATGTGAGTACCTAAAACCTCTAGAAATCCGAAAGAAAGGGCTAAGAAGAAAGGTATTCGGTTCAATTCTTCATGTAGCGTCATAGCAAAAAAATATAAATTTATTTGGCCAAACATGTTTTAATAAACTAATGGCTTATTCCCATTACGGTCGCTATAAAATTATTTATTAAAGTCTGTATGAGAAAATTTTAATTTTTAAGTCAATTTTTTTACATTATACATTTCAAGATTTTCACTGTTAGATCAATCTTAAAAGAGAAGATTCTATTGGTTGACAAAATATAAATATTGATATATATTTGTACTTGCAATATATATATATTGCAAGTACCGAACTAATTACAGGTACCTAAGTATTATTATACATTTTACGAGTTTTTTGTTAATATTGCATATCGTGTCATATAATACCTTAGTTTTACTAATTATTTAGTTTTAACTTCCTGGGCACACTGGGTGTGTCGGGCAAATGTTTAAGTAAACGAATAACAGATATATACATTTTTAACAGATTAGATGGAGATAATTTAGTTATTCTTATAAGAGGTTATTATATGCATAATTGCACAATTACGTATAATAGAATATTGTGATGGGAACGAAGTCAGTAATAGAAAGGTGCTAGTAGGTGTGAAAATAATTAGGCTTATATTTTTCCGACTTTAGTATTGAGTACTGTATTATTTGGAAAATCATTTACTCGAACTAGTGTCGATATTTGAGAAATGTAATAAAAGTTCGGGACGGTGGTAGTAGTTTGGGCTGTCTGTCGTTTTGATGTTTTCTGTCTCATTGCACTATAAGTACTTGATTTGTTTTCTGTTTGTTGTAAGTAGAGTAAGATGGATAAAATGATCGAATTTTTGGATAAATATACAAGGATTGACTGCCATATAATAGAAAATAATTATGAAACAAGTTTTTTTGGGGTGTCAGAAAATGGGCTTAAGATATTCTACTTGAATATAAGGAGTATTTATATGAACTTCGATAATTTAGTGATTTATTTAGAGGGTATGAATACGAGATGGAACCTCATTAAACTGGGGGAGACTTGGCTCGGCGAGGATGATGTCGGGGTGCAACTCGAGGGCTACAATATATACAAAACGTATAGGAGGAAAACGAGGAATGATGGTGTGTTCGTGTTTGCGAGTGAGCGTGTGTGTGTGTCGGTGCGAGAGGAGGAGCTGGGCGATGTATATAGACTCAGCCTGGATTTTATGTATAACAATAACAATGTTACGTACTCGCTTTGTACGGGACTCATGACAGTGATCTAGACATCTTTACTAACCCTTTAAACCAATACTACTCAAATATTGATAAAAGCAAAACATACATTCTTATCGGTGACAGCAATGTAAACCTAATTAAAACAGATAACAAAACTGAACGTTACTTGGACGTGAAGTATGAGACTGGTTTTATGTGTGGTATTACAGAACCGACTAGAGTCGTAGGGGAAAGTAAGACTTGTATAGACCATATATTTGTGAAGCACAATAACTATGATCAGATTAAAACTGCTGTTATAGCGAATAATATTACAGACCATTACAGTATCGTCTTAAACATTGAAATAAATTACCCTCGGTCTATTCCAAACTATCCAAATGCAACTAACTACATCTTAGACAATTATAAATTGCAAAATAACACAAACGAGTGTGACTGGACTCATGTTATTGACACAGCTGATCTCAACACTAGCGTTAATCGGTTTTTAGCCACTATAAAAGTACGGACAAGGCGTGTAAAAATATTACTAATCCCAAACCTTGACTACGTAAACTGAAACCTTAGATTACAGAAACTTAGTACGGTCTATCAGGAAAAGAGATAATTGAGTAAGCTTTTGAGAAAACAACCGTTTAATACGGATTAAAACTTTATTTCATGACATTACAGGAACAGACTGCACAGACTTATAAGGGCTAAAAAAAGAACTACTTTATGACAAAAACTAACAATAATTGTAATAACCCTAAAATGTTTGGGCAAGCCGTTAACGAAATGAGTGGAAGGACTAATAAAAATAACGGGTTTCCTCTAGAACGGTATACAGGTAACAAACAATACGCGCCGATGTATGATGTAAGTTAACAGGTGGCCGACGAGTTGACTATTTCTCACAGGTTGGATTTAACTTGGCTAGCTTAATCGACTCGAGCGGTCCGCTTGTTGTAGACGATAACGGTTATACTGTGGACTCTGTTTTTACTATAAGAACTGTCACGGAACAAGACTTATACAAATGTGTCAGTAGCCTACGCGGAGGCTCGTTCCTGGGTGCGATTGCATTTCTGCTTCCTTTCTTAAAGACAACTTTCAGCTGTTTTGTGAAGGTCTGCTACACATTATTAAGAGTACCATACGTTCCGGGAGGTTTCCCGATGCTTTCAAGGTTGCTAAAGTAATTCCGCTGTTCAAGAGCAACGATATTACACAAAACTCTAACTTCTGTCCAATTAGTTTACTTAGTGTGTTCTCTAAAGTGTTAGAGATAATTTTAAGTAATAAACTTACAGATCATATTGAAAATCTAAATATTCTGATACATTGCCAGTTCGGGACCAGAAGATCTAAAATGCGGCCGATGCACTGTTCTCAGTAACGAAAGATGACAATTTGGCTTTAAGAAAAGGTAACCGAGGTTTATTAATATTTCTAGATCTAACTAAAGCAATTGATACGGTAGACATGAAAAAATTTCTTCCGAAACTTTATTTGATTGGCGTACGTGGAACATCATTTCACTGGTTCCAAACATACTTGGCTAACAGAAAGCAGTTTACAACGATTAATGGAGTTAATAGTAGCCTGAAGCCCGTCAACTATGGTGTAATCCAGGGGAGTACTCTTGGACCACTATTATTTTTAATCTATAAGAATAATATTTCTAAAATCAATATTTCCTGTAGCTTGTATCTTTTTGCTAATGATACAGCAATTTTATTCCAAGCGGAAACGTGGGACGATGTTTTCGTAAGAGCAGCTAAAGGTATGTCAAGAATTTTAAAAAATGGTTTGATTGGTAAAACAATATTTATGCCCTTATCATTACGCGACTCCAGCGACACTTTTATTAATAGTATTAAGCTCCAAGTATGCAACGACTTCACTCATAATACTGATTGCCCGTGTGACATAATTGACTGTGTGAATTAGTATAAATATCTTGGAGTTATGTTTGACAATCGATTGACGTGGACGGCACACACAAGTTATATAAATAAGAGATTAAGGAAACTTATTTTCACGTTTCCTATAATTACATGAAGTACTGACAGTTACAGAAGTTCGGATGGCATATTTCGCATACATGCAGTCAATTATTGATTGGGAGGGGATTTTAGCATGGGGTGGGGCTTACAGGACAGTAATAAATCGACTTCTAGTCACAAAGAAATCCATTATAAAGGCAGCATTGAGGAGGAGTCAAAGGTACTCTTCGGATGATTTATATAATGAAATGCAAGTTTTGGTTGTTATACAGCTTTACATCAAAGCAATTTTTATCTACGTTTTTAAAAATAAACCAAACCTATTTGACTCTTTGCCTCATGAATACTCCACAAGATATGCTACTACAGGACGGACTAGAGTTCCAAGATTAATTAAAACCTTCTCTACTACTAATACTCATTGTATAGCACACATTATGTTCAACAAATTGCCAGATGCCATACAAAATATTAATTATATAAGAATGTTTTCTTTAAAAAGAAGAATATTAAATTGGATAAATATATTGAGAATAGATCGTACTGAATTATTGATTACGTCAAATTATAGACAATAGATGATGTGGGTTAGGATGGGAAGCGGAAAAATGAATTCAAGTGTTTGTATAACAGACATATAAAAATGTACGCATAAGTGCGTGTTTGTTGCGTGGGTATGTTGGAAATACACTGTAACCATATGGATTATGATTGGACAAGTATATAAGTAGTATAATTGTATGTATTTTGGCTCGTAAAGTATGTATTAGGAAATAAGTAATATAGTGCGCGTGAAGACAAATTATATAAATATATATAATAACAGTGCGCGAGTATTAGTTTTGTGTATATATGAGTAAGCGAGTGTTTGTGTGTGTGTGTGTGTGTGTGTGTGTATGTGTGTGTGTGTGTGTGTGTGTGTGTGTGTGTGTGTGTGTGTGTGTGTGTGTGTGTGTGTGTGTGTGTGTGTGTGTGTGTGTGTGTGTGTGTGTGTGTGTGTGTGTGTGTGTGTGTGTGTGTGTTGAGTGTTTTGCCAGAGTGCATTTGCGTGTGTATTTGTTTATGTGAATTTGATTGTGTGTGTGTCCTCTGGGGGAGGTCATGCGCGACTAATAAATACAGATAACAATCCTTGATTATAAGGAATGGCGAATTTTTTATGCAGTTTTTTTATGTCCGTCTGTGAACAAAGAGTTGCACCAAGGCCTGTCCGTGGCCATGGTCTCCAACAGTTGAGAGTTTTGTCCTTTTAATAATAATTTCCATTCACATAATTCATCTCACTTTAATTTTATTTTTCATTTCTGTAGAAATTTATTTTCTTTTGCACTTAATTTCTGTTAGAATATACTAAAATGTTTACGGTTTAAAATACCAACTGAGTACTTTGTGGTGACTCGTTCTTACGCACAGGCTTTAGTAGCCCATGTGAAAATGTTTCTCAAATAAAAAAATTAGAAATATAAATTTATTTTACACATTACACTTAAAAAACCAAATATTCAATGTAATAATATATTTTTTTAACATAATGAATATAGTAATATGTACCTTTTGTAAATTTTTCTTACAATAAACGATTTGATTTTTATTTTATTTTAATTGAATTCACAATAGTTGGCAGTAAATTTGTATTGTGCATTCTCCTGCAAAAATTTGATTAAGTGTTCTTTTATTTTATATTACAAAATGTTAATTTCAATTATTGGTTTTATAATAGGAGAACTTTTATTTTTTAAGTAATTAAATTATATGTATTATCAACTTCTTACATTACTAAGTTTATTACAAATGAATCATGTTTTTATACTGATATTGTGATTTGTATTGTTAGTCTGGTTACTCAGAAGAAATATTACAGGTTGAAAAGTTGTTATTTATGAAATTAGTTTTATTCCCTGTACTTGTTAATACAACTCTTAACTCGAGTAAACATTAATAACGCATACTTTCCATGAAATTTATATTAAAATTCTTATTTAACTTTTCTCAAAATTTGCATGCAGTTTAAGAATAGACACCAACCCCAAGGTTTGAATAACCCAACCAAAAACTAAATAAATTAGTGGAGTTTCTAATGCAAATTATTTTCGAAACATCAAATGGACATTTCAATGTTATCAACAAACGCAAACCCAAAAAACGGTGTTGTATACGATGGTAAAACCACTTGTTTAGTAATAAATTTCAGTCAATGTAATTTACAATTTACTGTAGGCCCTACTGTGTTTATTCCATTTGTAGAAACCTTGTAACAAGAGTTATTAATATTAGGAAGAACAGTATTCTGTTGCCAGGTACTCATATTGTATGGTATGAGTAAAACTATCAACAAAAATAATACTGTGACATTAAGAGTTGTGACTTTTCCAACTCTAATGGCTAGATATTGGTAATCAGCCAGCATATATATATATATATATATATATATATATATATATATATATATATATATATATATATTGGATTCAATTGTTTACTATTAACATTTTTGTAATTCCTTCTCTTTTTAAGCTATTATAGCATAATAATATATTTATTTACTAAAATAATACATTTCTAATTTTCATTATAGCGTTTATATTACAGCACAAAAATTACATGCGCAAAGAAGTATGATACGGTCAATATCCAATTAACAATTACGGTCAACACTACATTAACAGCCTATTCTAAAAACTCAAAGGTATTTTTCATCTCCCCACACTAATGGGAGAAACTGAAAAGATAAGTTTTCAGATCGTATTTTAATTATTTTTATTCCAACTGTTGTCTCAGATTGATCTTACTTGACTTAATGTTATAAGTTAAAATCTTATAAGATTCATCCTCAAAGTTTTCTTATTAACTTGTAAATATTTTCACTGATCACCCAAACAATGTTATGAACTTGTAAATTTTAGTTATCCTAATGTAGTGATAAAATTTAAAATGTAAGGCACAGTACAGGATGGATCAGGAACAGGGATGCAATAAATTAATAAAGACAAATATTTATGTTTATGCCAGGAGCCTAGAATTTAAATTAAATTAAGACAGAAATAAATAGCAACTAAATATTTAACCTTATTAAGCTAGGTAAGGTTGATGTAACATTTAACGCTTAGTGATTTACTTGGTATCACGTCATAAGAAATTATTAGAATCCAAAGAAAACGGGACTGCATAACAATGTAGGTTCCCTCATCTAGTCTGTGGCAAGGAGGGTTCAGGAACACGAGACAATGGAAGCAGCTCAGCTGGGTTTGCTTGACTTGTTTGGTTCAGCTTTATTAATTTTAGAATCCTAAAGCTTCCACCTTGTAAGACCCTTTTGTTCTTTCAAATGGAATTTTCTTGAAGTTTTCACACATTTTTAGGGACTGGGTGAAATAAAAGTTCTTATAAATTATTTTTAAAAATTACGTTTCTCCTTTAATTCTTAGAATGATTATCAATAAATAAATTACATTTTGATAATCAATTAATTTTATTATAAAATACTTCCTAAATTGACTTGCATAACAGTAAAATGAAACTAATTTTAGAACAATATTTTCTTAATCAAAAGTAGAATAAATATTAGAATAAAAGAAATATATAAGTGTTCATGTTTATTTTCTCACCAAAAAGCTATGTAAACTCATAGGGCTAAGAAAAAAGTATTATTTAATTTGTTTAGATATAATACTCTGTTTTTATAGTATTTTTCTAATATTTAATTTAAAACCCGATTTCATATATATTGAGCACATAGCATTGTGTACACAATCAAAGTCGTTTTCACTATTTGGAGGGAAAACGTTGATAATTCTATTAAAATGAGTGGTAATTAATGGATAAACCATTAAACTTATTATTAATTGTAAATTTCCTGCTTTTTAGTTATAATTATAAAAGCTGAATAGTAAAAACTTTTAAGAGAGAAGTAAGAGATTCACTTTATGTATCCTAATTTTTAAAGTATTGAACCTTATCGCATGCTGATATGGCGTTTTGATTGCACAGAATAGTTAAAAGGCAAAAATCACCACTATTGCAACAAATTAGATAATAAAAGAAAGATATATATATAAAATAATTTAAATAAGTAATCAAGACGCATCGTTTTTGAAAATCACTTGTGGTACTTATCAACCCACAATCCACTGTGTGATGCCGAAGGTTAGACAAACTGAAATTTCCCACGAAGAAATAAGTGGATAAGGTATTGCACACCAAAGAATCGAGGTGGGACTAGAAATACAGTTCGGACGCAGCTGCAGTTACTGTACAAGTTATGGAGCGGAGTCTGCGGCAGACCTCTAGGTAGTGGTTACATGGAATATCACAAGGTAATGTGGTTAATGAGTGATGACGGTAGAGTTCCACCTCACCAGTCAATCAATCAATAAATGTTTATTGCAGAGGCATGATTTATTTTTGTAGCAAACATAAATTTCAATTGTTTAGAGCTAAAATTTAGTACATTTTTGCCACATCAGTATCAAACATACAATTCAACATTCATGTAACCTTCATCCATTTGCTAATTTACCCCCTACAGCGCCAAAGTTAATCTTCTGATTGGAAGATCTCCCAGTCTAATTCCAAAAAACTCATTAATATTATGGAATTCTTGTGATATTAAAAATAGTTACAAATGAGTTTTAAGCGCGTTAGGTGCTGCAATATTCCTTTTCCATTTGGGCAGCTTGTTGACGAAATAAACACCAGCCTGTTTTTTAAGGTTTCTCTACAAGATTCGCTTCTGCAATTTGAACAATCTCATCAAATGGTTACTTGCACAAGTACTCCACAATACTTTTCTGTAGGTTAAGTGAGGCTAAACAAGCCATAATACGCCGTCATCAGAATATTAATTGGGCAATACTTAGCTAAAAACTTTAAGACATAAATGCCTAAAGTATAATTTAGCGCAAACATAGTCAATGTACGAGTAATCATTTCATGTAGCAGAATTCTTCCAGAATTTAATCAACCAACATGGCGACAGGGCCATATTCTGAGTCTATGCCGCAGTGCAAAGTTAATTACATTGCATTTTAATGTTCTTACATATTTTTATGACACACTTTGACATGTAGTATAGACCATATGGCTTTTGACTGGGAGCTGCTATATAATTCGATAGAGCGCTTCTTCAGTGTCAGGTGCCTGTGCCATTTGAAATACAGTACTGTCTTCGCGTAGGATTTACTTGAAGCTGTAAATCGAGGATTTAGCTCACAACTACAGATGCGAAAAATATGTATTCATTTGCCACCTCTTTTTCATGGCACTCAAGTTTCTCTCCGATTTTAATTTAAAATCCTTCGCAATGTTTTTATTTATTGTTGATGGTGCCCCAAACAGTTTTATAACTATATTTTTTAGAAACTAATGATTTATAGAAACCATGTTTTCACTGTTAGAATAGTTTTTGAAAACCTTTTGAATTCTTTGCTAGAGGTATTTTTGTTTTTTTCAGAGGCACTTATTTGCCCTGTTAGGATAAACTTTGATGATTTTGTAGGATACCATATATTTAGGTGAACAAGCTGGACATACTTTGAAATTTCTGTTATATGGAATAATTTAAATTTATAAAATTCAATGTTTTATGAAAATGGAGGTATCGAGAAGAGCAATGTTTTCATACCTTGCGTCTCATACTGTTTTAGTAGTTTTGGGATCCACTTTCATTTCTCTTTCCAATAATTATAACCTCTTGGCCATAGCGGTCCGAATTTGCTATTTTAAACGATAGTACTTAGTTGCAAATAGGTCAGGTGCTAATGGTTCATATGATTTATTGATAATCCAATAGTGATAGATCCTCGAGTTTGTCTTGAATGTCTCTACTGTCAGGAGATATACCTGTTGTACTTATTTTTGGCGTTAAAGCTGTCTCGGTAGAAGCAAGCGAAGCAGGTGAAGTCCAGTGAGGTTCATTTGATCGTGCTGGAAGCAGATATAAGGTGGGGCGAACATCACTTATGCAGACAGGATGTAGATGTGAAATTCCCTTTGCAAGGAAGCAGCATTAAAGCCGGGATTACTGTTGCCATGATTGTAAGTTTTCAAAGATTGCGGAAAACTGCAAATTATTTCAGAAATAAATTGGTGTTGATATGACGGAGAGATTAGAGCTGTGCATCCTTATCCTGCACACTAATGAGAGCAGCGTGGTTAGAAATAAAATATATTACATCTTCACATGTACAATACCCATCTAGTTCCTGTTCCAAAAGTAAGGTGGGGTTTCTTTGTAAAGTTTAAATTGAACAAAATAAACACAATTGTTGAAAAATTATATCAAAATTGTATCAAAAAATTGTATCAAATACATGTTCACATTACTTTGATACACAGGCGAATAGTTCAAACAGAGTTACGAAATTCGGATTCAAATCACATGTTTGTACGTCGTAGACACTTTAATTTGTTTTTCCGTTGGCAAGTGGTTTCCAAAAATACTTGGGGTAATACTGGAGGGTTTCATCAATTGCAGACTGAACAATTACATCGAAGACGATGACGAGTGAATCATTGGTATGTTAAATCAGGATCGTACCAGAGATTTAAGTTTTAGGATAGTAAATATGACCATTTAACAGAAGTTTAACCTTTCGTTTATGAGCTAGGACATAGCGTAAATACAGGCTAATACAGTGTCTTGCGGATAGTGTAAATATGTTAGATATTCTGAGAAGTGGAAGGAACATACGTCCAGTTACAGCCTGTGAGAACTCATGTGTGACAGCGATGACTCTCTGATGAAGAACTACAGGCGCATAGACGTTCGGATTCGTGCCCACGTCATAGTGCCAGCTAGATATTAGAGACAAAGGTGAAAATGAAAAAAGCAAAATGTCGTCTAGTTATGTAAATTTGTCTAAAAGGTATTTATTTACAATACCGTGACCATGAAAAATGGACTTTTTTTCATGGGTTGGGCATTTATAGCCAAGTATTATTATCACAGGTGCATATAAACTGGGGGGAAAGTATATCATTGTATTATATTGATGCCTTTCGGGCATTATTGCATTAAGGATGGAAAATAACAGACAAAATTTTGTCGAACAACACTTGGAGGGTTAAGGATCAGGGGCATCACGTGATCTGGGATTCGACTTTTGCAAGCTCGAGTTAATTTTTTTTCTAAAAGAGCAAGCAGTGCGCAGCACTGCGCAGCGGGCAGGCATCGTTGACAGGATTAACGTCATCATTTCAGTAAAATTGCCAGAGGTACTGTCAAAAACAGAGTTTTCAGAGGATTTCAAAAAATCGTAACGCCTTTGATTTTCGTTGCCGACGAATTTTTTCTTGACTATTGTTTTCAGGAAAAATTGTAGTTTTCAGGAAAAAAAAATGAACATACCTTTCCATGGTCACGTTATTGTAAATTGATACCGTCTAAAATTATAGCCATGTATGAATTAGTTACTAAGTTACAATAAATAAGGTCCAGGAATAAAAGTTATCAACATGTTACAGTTTGGTGTAAACTATAAAATATGTTACAAATTCATTGATAGGTGCGTAATTTTAAAGGAATATTTGAGGGAGTTATCATATGAGCAGTGGATGTTAGTTATTAGTAAGCGGTACAACGGTCCTAACTAACATTATTACAACACGAAGTCGTTATTCTACTCACTGTTAAAGTTTTTTATGGTAAGTCTATTTGCTAAGGTAAGTCTATTATCATGCTTGAAAAGTAACTTAACACATATTTTGATTTGATTATAAATATTATTCATTGTTTATTCAAATTATTACATGCGCATGGATTTGAAGGTTGACAATGAAATTTCATGTCACTAGACTAGAATGTCACATATGTAATTTACAAAAATATTAATAGTCCAAATATATTCCCTTGCAATACAAAACCGAGTGCAATTCGTGTAGTCACACACTCCATCTTCACTACTTACATATTACCGACTTCTTACCATCAGAGAATTTCATCAAATTAGTAACCATCTCAGAAATTCCCAAATGACTTAAGTTGACTAATAAAATCTAGCAATGAACAGAATCTTAACCCTTTAAAATAGTAAATAGTATACATATAAACTTTGAATCATGAAAAGCCCGTTGCTATCAGAAACCTGCAACATCGCTTTGGTCACAATGAAAATCATATACCTGATACTTGATGAAGATACGATGGTACTGTATTAATTAGTCAACTCGGTTAATTATCACAGAATATCCTATCATTTCAATCGGATTTTCCTCTCTCTGTAATTAAAAAAAAGGGTTTAATTATTGAAATAACGTAAATATTATCGGTTGATAAACAGGTCTAGGTGTCTATCTGCAGTTTGATTTCGATATGAAATTAGATGATACATATTACCGACATGTGAATATTTTTAAAGACAGAATTAATATATAGCGATTAATTTTTATAGATAAATAGGATGGGTTTATTTAAGTAAATAGTTGAAATTGGATAAAACAGGTATAAACAAAATCTATCTTTTATATTAGGAAGTTTCTAGACTGCTTCTTTTTGTAAATAATGCTTTTCTTGTACAATAGTGTCAATAGAATTGCTAGCACCCAGTTAACTTTGTAACAGAGCTCAATATATTGCCTTATAGAAATATGATTACCAGTTCTGTGCGCTCTTTGATGTATTAAATATCGCTAAGCTATAAGAGTAAAAATGTTTTAATTAGGACAAGTCACAGTGTCTGCTCTTTCCGTTTTCAGTTCTGTCGTTCGTAAAAGTGTATACTAAAATACATTAATACGTCGAACCATATTGCTGACATAAGGCTATTGAATTGTGATTGTACGTTGTGATATTTAAAGAACATCTAATGAAAAATCTGTTTGATCTATGTTGTTTTATACCTGCAAATAATAAATCTATCCGAGAGCTTGGGGAGTATTTCTATTATAATAAATAGCATATTAAACCATTCTTTAAGATATATTTAATTTTAAACTCTTCTTTACAGGTGTCATATTTTACTTTACTTGCAATAATAAAGTATATTAATGTCTTGGTTTCAGTAGTGTTCATCATCTTCGATGAACGTTTGGATTAAATGAAGGTGGTTTTTTTCTAATATATGTCAATGCCCTAATGAAAATTTGAAAATTACTCATTACAAGGAACTATAATAGATTTGTTATACCTTGTGTGATGCTTTTCGAACAAGCTGTGTCATAAACTTTTATACTTACCTAACATAGTTCTTTCTCGTGTTGTCTTGAGGTCTTTTTTCATTGCAGTAAGTGATCTTTTTGCCTCGCCTATGGATTTGGGAGGAATTTTATACTGGAAATAAAGTTTTCATCTTTAGTTTGATACTTGAATTTTTCCAAATGTATGTAATGTTCATAACGCAGTTCTAATGTTGTTACTCTGTCATACACTACTAGTTCCTTCAATATGGCTAGAATACTTAGACATGTACGTACATCATTGCTTAAAATTTTTGATTCGGGTTGTTTCCTGTATTATTTCACTTGTAATTATTTGTAATTTATTGATGTTATCGACTCTGTATGGATCCATTACAACTTTTAAAATGCTCTCAATCTCATCCAGATGGTCTTCTTTCTCCAAGACCTCCACCTGAATAGACCTATTACTCAGCATTTCAGAAGTTTATTTCACAATCTTGCAATAGTCTAGCCCTTAATTACTCTGGAGAGCTCATACAAGCCCCTATTTAATTACGGTGTCAGACATTGGCTTTAAGGGCAATCATAACCTATGTAGATCTTAAAATATTCTACCATACCTGACAGGAAGTATTAACGCACTCCTTTGAGTACAACACCAATCGTAAGAAGATATAAATTATACACTGTATTCCTAATCCATCTTTGCCATCTAATGCCTCCTGACATATGCAAAAAGGTCCTGGGCTTATGATTGGTGGTATAGAGGGATTGTCGTCATTACGGTTCAACGTGTATGTATCGGTATCCTGCTACAAGCTAGACGAGGGTTAAAGAGAGTACCAAGTAAATAATCACGTCTGCATCTTATTATATCTCTTCAGATGGACTTGGACTCCTGATACTACGAGTCAAGCTTGTGACAATGTCAGATTTCAAACGCTGGACTGACAAGTAGATGAAATGGAGCTAAACTCGACATTCGCATTGAATCAACCTTTTACCACCATAGGTATGTCATATGTGGAATAAAGTGTCGTTTGTTTGTCACTCTGATCTTTGACATGCACTGTACCTCTGATTGTAAGAAAGCATGTTTATAGTATAGATTTCAAAGTATATTGAATGTTTTACATAAATTCAAAGTCACCGTTTATGAATTGACTTTGATTGGTATAAGGCAAGATTAATGAAACACATATCTATATACTACATTTTTTATGTTGCAATAATTCTACTATATACTACCGTACTCATTTTATAAACTTCATAGCTTTTTTCATTTTACATCTTCTCTTGTTAATTCATATTCTCTATACAGTTTTTAAAAACGGAATACGCATATATATGAATGCTGGAATCCTACAGAGTGAAACACATTTACACAGTTTTTTTTTAAATTATTATAATGTTTCAATATGATAAAGAACAAATCTAACTGTAAGTATTGAATAGAGATTTAAAAAAGTATTCATATCAAACACTTTAATATCTGTGGAAACGTCACTAAACAAAATAAAATAGTTTTCATTGCACTACTAACTCAGTACAGGTGGATCCTTTTCATATTAAATTGCTTTGCCTAGATGACAGATTCATAACTTGTTGTCAATGCACAACTGGGTTAGTGAAGCTGGATCCTTTTCATGTCACACTGCTCCTTCCTAGCTGACAGATTCATAACTTGTTGGCAATGAGCCACAAGCGATGAGGCCGGTTGTACAACTATTGTTCTAATGTTTGTGACAGTCTACAGAATATAACAGTTTCATATTTCTCATTCCGATTGGACGATTCTCTATTTTAATGTTATAATAAAACTATTATAAAATAGTTACAGTTTTCAGGCCATAAGACTATTAATATGGTTTATCTTGTGACATTTCTGATACTGCCACCCCTCCTCGCGGGTTAGCAATTTTGTCGGCCTCGCTCAGTGGAGAAGGGCGTGAGTATTGGGTAGAGCGCCAGGACAACCAAGTTCTTGCGCAGTGACAGAGGACTACTAAGATTGACGGATACCCAGATGGTTACGGTTTGCTCGGTAATAAGGGCGCCACCTTGTTGATGGGGTGTGATAGTCGCAGGTCTCCAACAAGGAACAGTTTCCTGCCCTCAGGTATGCTCAATCGAGACCACTACCATGCACGCAAGAACTATTAGGTTTTACGACACTAAGCCTTAGGTACTTAAATTAGCCACAGATTTCGGTTGATTATTTTCTAATAGTAAGTTGCAAGGTCTCTAATTAAATATCAGGTAATTAGAAATTAAACCAATATTTCACATATTTCATTCTGTATTGCCTATTTCTCTCACAGTGCTAAGGTCTTAAACTAAATAAACAAATTATTTATTTAACTTAACTTAAACTTAACTCGTTGGCCAATTGAAATAAAAATACGAAAAATTATTACGGTAGGAGCGCTCCGATTACTAATACAAAATTACAGTGGCCAAAATCATGATGACCATATTCCTGAACTA
Source organism: Homalodisca vitripennis (assembly GCF_021130785.1). NCBI lineage: Eukaryota > Metazoa > Arthropoda > Insecta > Hemiptera > Cicadellidae > Homalodisca > Homalodisca vitripennis. The sequence continues at coordinate 87,584,466 of NC_060215.1, read as the reverse complement.
CAAAATTACAAAACAATAATTCACATGAATACATAATGGCTAGACATTAAATTAAAGTTGAGTCCCATTTGTCAAAGTCGGAACTGGATCCACCCTGATGCAGTTATTCAGGCCTAGTCCGATAGGTAGAGGCTCCACAATGACATTGACGGAGTTAGTCCGACCTCCCAGGGGAGCACGATGGAATAAGTAGTGTAAAGTCTACTCACCAACTGGGCGGACCCAAAACACACACACGAGCCGTCGATTGTATCGTCCGTGCAATCCAATATTGAAACTTTAATTTCATAAAGTCAGTTTTATTCATTTTCCTGCGGTTCATTGAAATCAGTAAACACTACTTATAATCAATCATGAAAACAATGTCAAACTTTTCGTTTGTCGTTTCGAGTTAGTGAAAATTCTGGGAAGGTAGTCGTCCTCTGGAGGTCCTCTTCTTTCTTGACCTCTCAAATCCTCTTGCAGGATTTCTTTCTTCTGTTCTCTGCTGAGGTCCTCGGAGTCGCAGTTCTTCTAACTTCCATTTCTCTTCTTGCTGTCTTCGGGCTTCTTGCAGTCGTCCTTCTTCTTGTTTCCATCTTGCCTCCTGTTTTCTTCTTTCTTCTTGTAGTTTTCTCTCTTCCTTTTGGAGCCATTCCTCTTGGTGACGCCTTTCCTGTTGTAGTTTTCTTTCTTCCCTATTCCGCCATTCCTCTAGAAGTTTCCTTTCTGTCGCCAGGTTCTCGTCGTCTTCAGTGGTTTTATTTGGTTTAAATGCCAACTCTAAAGTTTTGGGCAGTTCAAAATTAGTTTCTTGCGCTCCATCCTCTGGTAGTTGAAGCTGTTGAAAACAACCTGCCGATGTCCTGGAATCCGGTTGGTTCTTCGAATCAGAAGTCCCTCTAAAAAGAATCCAATAGCTCCTTACTTCTACTCAGCAACTTTTCCTTACTTTCCGCTTGCTCACTATCAGAAGATGCCCCAATCGGAATTCTCTCCACTCGGAGATACAAATGCCAAAGACGAGCCACAATACGATGAAACTCGTTGGCATTATTCGTGCCTTCGTAATCACTCACTAGCGAAGATAAGTCCTGGTACTTCCCTTCGCATTCCTCCAATTCCGCCATCGGCATCCAAAGAGTTTACAACGGTTTTCATCAACCTGGATATCAGCCGAAAAACATAGAGTCAGACGCTTCCTCAGTTCATTAGCGTTTGCCATCGGTATCAAACAGTCCCTAATCGTAGATAACCTCAGTCTTGCGAAGTTGATTCGCATTCATCGTGAGGTAGGATACTAAAAATTCACAAGATAACCAGAATAATTCATACAGCCCACATGGAAGTATCACCTCGCACTAATTTTAGCCCAATCCTAAAAATGCAGGTTTCTTTCCAACCAAATAACAACACTAGAATGCAACCAACGATTATGTAAGTTCACATCATCCTCAGTTTGTCATACCGGGAAAAGTTCAAATCCAAAACAAAATTATTTATTTTATGTTTCGCAAAGAGGTATTTTTCCAATATTTAACTTAAGATCATGAACACTAGCAAATTTTAACACATAACCATTAACAAGACATTACCAGTGTTTCCCAATACTAACAAACAACAAAAATTCTAAATACTATCTTTCAAAAATATTTACACTACAAGTTCAATACAATTTTATATTCTGTGAAAGTCAGGTGCTAACACAAGGGGCCCCGCGTTGGGCGCCAGTTTGCCACCCCTCCTCGCGGGTTAGCAATTTTGTCGGCCTCGCTCAGTGGAGAAGGGCGTGAGTATTGGTAGAGCGCCAGGACAACCAAGTTCTTGCGCAGTGACAGAGGACTACTAAGATTGACGGATACCCAGATGGTTACGGTTTGCTCGGTAATAAGGGCGCCACCTTGTTGATGGGGTGTGATAGTCGCAGGTCTCCAACAAGGAACAGTTTCCTGCCCTCAGGTATGCTCAATCGAGACCACTACCATGCACGCAAGAACTATTAGGTTTACGACACTAAGCCTTAGGTACTTAAAATTAGCCACAGATTTCGGTTGATTATTTTCTAATAGTAAGTTGCAAGGTCTCTAATTAAATATCAGGTAATTAGAAATTAAAACCAATATTTCACATATTTCATTCTGTATTGCCTATTTCTCTCACAGTGCTAAGGTCTTAAACTAAATAAACAAATATTTATTTAACTTAACTTAAACTTAACTTTGGCCAATTGCCAATTGAAATAAAATACGAAAAAATTATTACGGTAGGAGCGCTCCGATTACTAATACAATAATTACAGTGGCCAAAATCATGATGACCATATTCCTGAACTACAAAATTACAAAAACAATAAATTCCATGATACATAATGGCTAGACATTAAATTAAAGTTGAGTCCCATTTGTCAAAGTCGGAACTGGATCCACCCTGATGCAGTTATTCAGGGTTGAGGGGCCTAGTCCGATAGGTAGAGGCTCCATTGACGGAGTTAGTCCGACCTCCCAGGGAGCGAGCACGATGGAATAAGTAGTGTAAAGTCTACTCACCAACTGGGCGGACCCAAAACACACACACGAGCCGTCGATTGTATCGTCGTGCAATCCAATATTGAAACTTTAATTTCATAAAGTCAGTTTTATTCATTTTTCTGCGGCTCATTGAAATCAGTAAACACTACTTATAATCAATCATGAAAAACAATGTCAAACTTAACTTAAAAGAAACCAGCTGACTAAAACAGCAACATCTGTCACTATTGTTGGTGTGGTCTAACATACTCGTATTTAGCTTACAGCGGCCAGTAAAAATGTAAAGAAACGTTTTAATGTATAAACATAAGTACATTAAAAAAGCGCAGAATCTGCCAATTACAATGATATACAATATTGGTCTTAAACACAAAGGCATAATTATTCTGACACAGAAAAAATTAATTACGTTTGTTCTTACTTAAACTAATTAATTACAATAATTATAGTAAAGTGTATTGAAGTATTAACATAATGCATTAATGTATGCACTTTCACGGCAATGGTAGGTATAAATTTCATGACAACTGCCTTTACATTATTCTGAGTAAAACTAAATAATATACAAACATTAGGACATTAAGTTACCGATTCAATTATTTATAGAACAGTTAACAAGTTTAGTAAGGAAATTTATGAGAGACGATGCAAATTGTTACGAGATAATATCTCGGCCTAATTATGTACAATTTACAGAAACAATTTGTGGTTACAGTATTTGACACTATGAACACGTATTTACAACTATTTATCTCCGTGAACTATTAAAAGACTAGATTAGTATTAATTTATTACAGATAACGTATTAATTTCCTACGTTTATCGACAGGACTTGACAATCTTACTTACGAGGCCCAAGGCTTAGTTTACCGTAGATATTTAATTCTGTAAAGACAAAATTATTATACTGAAATTTTACTAACTGACATACGCAAAGCGACAAAATATCAATGGCATGGTAATGGCTCACCTTAGCCTAACTGCTTTAGTTGAACAGCTGATTGGCGTCTAATCAGTGACCGTTCTGTTATTGCAGCAACAATGAATGCGCGCTTCTTCATTTGGATGTAAAATTTCGTTATGTAGAGTGATCAGTTCTACATAACAATTGCTCAGGTAAAACAGAAAAGTACACGTCACAAACACCCCCCATCCGGCAGAAAATTTCCCAAATTTTCTTCACTGCCGAAATTTCTTAAAGTCCGACACATGCCACTGGCCTCCTATCTTGCCGTCCATGTCCGCCAGCTTATAGATCAGAGGGAGATACCTGTTCAACTATTACGTAGGGTCCAACATAGCGTGGTGCTAGTTTGGCTGCAAAGTAGTTAGTAAGCATCAGGACTGTACAAAGTTTCTTTTCAAGACGACGTCTCCCACTCTATAAGTCACAGGTCGTCTGCGCAGGTTATAGCGTTTAGCATTTTTTTCATGGGCTGTTTTCAGTCTCTCTGAAAACCTCTTGGAATATGTCCCTAAGCTCTCGTAGTTTCTCACTAAAGGGACCACAATCCTCAGTAGAGGGTTACACCCGAACCATCGTTAAGAATTTCATATCCGTCTCCCGACGTAGCGAGTTTCTCGCCCAAAGTTCAAAAACGCGGGTAGGTGAATGCTGTGTCACCTCATGATGCGCGGTGCGGAGTGCAAAACCTATTTTTGGAATGAATTTGTCCCATTCCCGGTGGTTGTCTGTTACATAAGCTCGCAACATAGCAACAATATCCCGATTAACCCTCTCTGCCGGGTTCGCCTGTGGGTGTCGACTTGCGTTCAGTAGTATCTTGACATTGTACTGTTTGGCAAGGTCCTTCACTGGTTTCCGATGAACTCAGACCCGTTATCACATTATGAAGTACCGTGGTACTCCGTAAACCATAAAGATGTCCTCTTCCAGGTGTTTGAGACACGAGCCTTGCCGTAGCAGCTCGGAGAGGTCGTAGGACTGAGTACTTAGTAAACGTGTCAGTAATAACCAACAGGTACTTAAAGCCTCTTACTGATCGTGGCAGAGGGCCAATCAGGTCTGCAGCGATCATCTGCCATGGAGAATCAACTGCACGTCTGCTGCCCATAACGCCCGCAGGGAGTTGTTGGTCGTACTTAGTCCGTTGACATACAGCACATTTTGAAACATAAGTGGCTTCATCCTTCCGCATTTTTGGCCAATAGTACAGCTGTTGGATACGTTATATAGGTCTTTGACACACCTTGATGTCCAGCAGTTGGAGTATCGTGGCATTCGAACAAGGCCTGGGATCTGAGATCTTTTGGGAGTACCAATCTCCAGTTATCTTGGTGAAGCGAGGGTTCCAGTGTGTTCACATTCTTCCACAGTTTCTCCTCCTGAGTTCGCCACTGACAATATTTTTGAGGGCCCATTTTAACCCTTTTCCAACATTCCTTTGTACCACTTGGTCCTGTATTGTAGCTGGTATCTCAATCAAGTCACAATGAATCACGTCTGGATGAGAGGGTTCAGTCGATATCGGTGGAGTGGTCCGAGAGAGAAGATCTGGCACAACGTTCTCTTGCCCCTTACGGTGTACTAGGTGAAAATCATAGGGCTGCAATCGCAAAGCCCAACGAGCCAGACGTCCTGTCGGGTCCTTCAAGTTACTTAGCCAAAGCAAACTGTAGTGGTCTGTCACGACCGTGAACCTGGTTTCCTTCCACGTAAGGCCGGAATTTCTCCACAGCAAAGATCACCGCAAGGCACTCCCTTTCAGTGGCCGAGAAGTTCTGGTCTTGCCGAGTTAATGTGCGGCTGGCATAGGCAACAACACTTTCTCCTTGCTCACTGTCTTGGCTAAGAACAGCGCCGATCCCCACGCCTGAGGCGCCACAGGAGATTGTGAAAGGCTTCGAAAAGTCTGGACAGGATAATATTGGAGCGCTAATCAGGCAGGATTTTACGTCCTGGAAGGCCATCTCGGCTTCTGGAGTCCATTCGAACTGATTTCTCCGTTTCAGTAAGGAAGTCAAAGGAGTCATACGTGACGCGAAGTTGGGAATGAAGCGTCTGTACCACGAGGCCATTCCAGTAAATTGACGAACCTCCTTTTGGTTCCGGGGGGATTGGGATATCCACAATCGCCTTTACTTTTTCAGGGTCGACTCGCAAACCCTCCCCACTGACAATTATAGCCCAGGTACTTCAGTTCTCTCCTGCAAAACTTGCACTTTTCTCTATTGAGGGTGAGCTTTGCTTCACGAACTCTTCTAAATATCTCTTTCAAGGTTTTAAGATGGGACTCAAATGTAGATGTCACAAACTATAATGTCGTCTAGATAGACGAAGACATTCGGCTCCAGCTCTGGTCCCAAGACTGTGTCCACGACGCGCTTGCCATGTTGCGGGAGCTCCGCACAGACCGAAGGGCATCGTGACGAACTGGTATAAGCCACGACCCGGTATTGCAAACGCGGTCTTCTCCTTACTTGCCTCGTCTAGTTCAATTTGCAATAGGCGCTCTTAATGTCCAGGCTAGATAAGAATCGAGCGTCCCTCCGTCTATCCAGGATAGCGGTCACCTGTGGTAGAGGGTAGGCGTCTTTCGGCTCACTGCATTCACCGCCCTGAAGTCCACAACAAACCTTTTACTGCCATCAGGTTTATCCAGTAACATAACTGGCGAGGACCAGGCGCTTTGTGAAGGCTCTACAACTCCTAACTGCAACATGCGGTCTAGCTCCTCATTGATGAGTTTTTTGACGAGCAGGGGATACATTGTAGTACCGCTGTTTGATTGGTGGCACACCCCCAGTGTCGATGACGTGCTTCACACGGTCTGTTCTACCCAATTTTGATGGCTCATCCTCGAAATGCTCCTCGAGAAGATCTTGTAGCCGTTTTCTCTCTGCTAGAGTTAGATTGTCTTCCGATGTGATTCCCTCAACATAACCACAAAATAAATCCACACTTTTCGTTGCAAAGTCCCACTTCCGATTGCGCATATCCTCAAACAATGTGCATTATTTTCCCAGAAGTCGATGCCTAGGATTAAGCTATACTGCAGTGATGGTACAACGCAAACCTTTAGACTTTTAGTACGGCCCTGTAAAGTTATGGGTAGATTGACAAAGCCCTGGACCTCATGGCGTGTTGAGTCGGCTGTTTCTACAAAACGTCCACTGGCACTCTGAAAGCGAGCGGGAAACTGATTCAAAATCCACATTCCATGTCCACCCTAAAAACGTTTGGGAAGCTCCCGAGTCTAAGAGGGCGGTAACTTCACGGCCAAACACCCTCACTTTCAAATAAGGCCTATGGTCTTCTTGTTGGCTATGAATGACATAGTTTATGGCCGGGAATGGTTTCAGTATCCAAGGAGCCAGAACCACCTACTTCCTTTCTGACCCCTTGCCTTGCCCGTTTTTTTGAGCTGCATTTTACACAGTCTCGTTTAAATACGTCCTCCTTTCCACAACCAAAACAAAACCTTCGTTTTGGTTTACTACAAAACCTGAAGCGGTGGCCCTTATCTCCACAATTCCAGCAGACAGGGTCCTGGCGGTCTGAATTTGCAGACTGTACGCTGGCCACACGTCCGGATAAAAGGTTTTCGTGGGTGGTTTCTGATCGTGATAAGCAAGGTCCGGTTCAAGGGTATTTTCCCTTGTAGTTGCGGGCCTTATTCTAACCATACTTAGTCGGCCCGCTTCGGCTCTACGTCCCATGGATCTCAACTGTTCAAGAGTGTGAATGCTGCAAAGTGCCAATCGATCTTGCAGCTGAGGGTGCAGGTTATTATAGATCTGTGCTAAGCGAGTAGGTCAGGAACAGCTACTGCTAATCTTCCATATAAACCCTCCATAGCGGCTATATACAGATCTATCGGTCATTATCTCCCTGCAGCCGATTAAAGATTTCCTGATGAAGCCTTATGTCATAATCCGCAGGCTGAAAGACTTCTTTGAGCTCCCTCGTCAACTGATGCCATGAATGAATCCGAATAGACGCAGCACGGTACCAGACAAGCGCTGATCCGGCAAATAAATCAACCGCAGACTCATATAGCTCTTGATGTGTGACTCCTCTTGCCCGACGAAGTTCTTCTACTCTCTCAAGAAATGCAGCGATACTTGGTCCGGAGTTGTCAAACTTTAGCCCCCACTTGTAGACTGGGGACATATCTGGGCCGGGAAACTAGCGCCTGTGTCGTTTCGAGTTAGTGAAAATCTGGGAAGGTAGTCGTCCTCTGGAGGTCCTCTTCTTTCTTGACCTCTCAAATCCTCTTGCAGGATTCTTTCTTCTGTTCTCTGCTGAGGTCCTCGGAGTCGCAGTTCTTCTAACTTCCATTTCTCTTCTTGCTGTCTTCGGGCTTCTTGCAGTCGTCCTTCTTCTTGTTTCCATCTTGCCTCCTGTTTTCTTTCTTTCTTCTTGTAGTTTTCTCTCTTCCTTTTGGAGCCATTCCTCTTGGTGACGCCTTTCCTGTTGTAGTTTTCTTTCTTCCCTATTCCGCCATTCCTCTAGAAGTTTTCCTTTCTGTCGCCAGGTTCTTCGTCGTCTTCAGTGGTTTTATTTGGTTTAAATGCCAACTCTAAAAGTTTTGGGGCAGTTCAAAATTAGTTTCTTGCGCTCCATCCTCTGGTAGTTGAAGCTGTTGAAAACCACCTGCCGATGTCCTGGAATCCGGTTGGTTCTTCGAATCAGAAGTCCCTCTAAAAGAATCCAATAGCTCCTTACTTCTACTCAGCAACTTTTCCTTACTTTCCGCTTGCTCACTATCAGAAGATGCCCCAATCGGAATTCTCTCCACTCGGAGATACAAATGCCAAAGACGAGCCACAATACGATGAAACTCGTTGTCATTATTCGTGCCTTCGTAATCACTCACTAGCGAAGATAAGTCCTGGTACTTCCCTTCGCATTCCTCCAATTCCGCATCGGCATCCAAAGAGTTTACAACGGTTTCATCAACCTGGGTATCAGCCGAAAAACATAGAGGTCAGACGCTTCCTCAGTTCATTAGCGTTGCCATCGGTATCAACAGTCCTAATCGTAGATAACCTCAGTCTTGCGAAGTTGATTCGCATTCATCGTGAGGTAGGATACTAAAAATTCACAAGATAACCAGAATAATTCATACAGCCCACATGGAAGTATCACCTCGCACTAATTTTAGCCAATCCTAAAAATGCAGTTCTTTCCAACCAAATAACAACACTAGAATGCAACCAACGATTATGTAAGTTCACATCATCCTCAGTTTGTCATACCGGGAAAAGTTCAAATCCAAACAAAATTATTTATTTTTATGTTTCGCAAAGAGGTATTTTTCCAATTATTTAACTTAAGATCATGAACACTAGCAAATTTTAACACATAACCATTAACAAGACATTACCAGTGTTTCCCAATACTAACAAACAACAAAAATTCTAAATACTATCTTTCAAAAATATTTACACTACAAGTTCAATACAATTTTATATTCTGTGAAAGTCAGGTGCTAACACAAGGGGCCCCCCGCGTTGGGCGCCAGTTTGCCACCCCTCCTCGCGGGTTAGCAATTTTGTCGGCCTCGCTCAGTGGAGAAGGGCGTGAGTATTGGTAGAAGCGCCAGGACAACCAAGTTCTTGCGCAGCAGTGACAGAGGACTACTAAGATTGACGGATACCCAGATGGTTACGGTTTGCTCGGTAATAAGGGCGCCACCTTGTTGATGGGTGTGATAGTCGCAGGGTCTCCAACAAGGAACAGTTTCCTGCCCTCAGGTATGCTCAATCGAGACCACTACCATGCACGCAAGAACTATTAGGTTTACGACACTAAGCCTTAGGTACTTAAATTAGCCACAGATTTCGGTTGAATTATTTTCTAATAGTAAGTTGCAAGGTCTCTAATTAAATATCAGGTAATTAGAAATTAAAACCAATATTTCACATATTTCATTCTGTATTGCCTATTTCTCTCACAGTGCTAAGGTCTTAAACTAAATAAACAAATATTTATTTAACTTAACTTAAACTTAACTCGTTGGCCAATTGAAATATAAAAATACGAAAAATTATTACGGTAGGAGCGCTCCGATTACTAATACAAAAATTACAGTGGCCAAAATCATGATGACCATATTCCTGAACTACAAAATTACAAAACAATAAATTCACATGAATACATAATGGCTAGACATTAAATTAAAGTTGAGTCCATTTGTCCAAAGTCGGAAACTGGATCCACCCTGATGCAGTTATTCAGGCCTAGTCCGATAGGTAGAGGCTCCACAATGACATTGACGGAGTTAGTCCGACCTCCCAGGGGGAGCACGATGGAATAAGTAGTGTAAAAGTCTACTCACCAACTGGGCGGGACCCAAAACACACACACGAGCCGTCGATTGTATCGTCCGTGCAATCCAATATTGAAACTTTAATTTCATAAAGTCAGTTTTATTCATTTTTCTGCGGCTCATTGAAATCAGTAAAACACTACTTATAATCAATCATGAAAACAATGTCAAACTTAACTTAAAAGAAACCAGCTGACTAAAACAGCAACATCTGTCAATATTGTTGGTGTGTCTAACATACTCGTATTTAGCTTACAGCGGCCAGTAAAATGTAAAGAAACGTTTAATGTATAAACATAAGTACATTAAAAAGCGCAGAATCTGCCAATTACAATGATATACAATATTGGTCTTAAACACAAAGCATAATTATTCTGACACAGAAAAAATTAATTACGTTTGTTCTTACTTAAACTAATTAATTACAATAATTATAGTAAAGTGTATTGAAGTATTAACATAATGCATTAATGTATGCACTTTCACGGCAATGGTAGGTATAAATTTCATGACAACTGCCTTTACATTATTCTGAGTAAAACTAAATAATATACAAACATTAGGACATAAAGTTACCGATCAATTATTTATAGAACAGTTAACAAGTTTAGTAAGGAAATTTATGAGAGACGATGCAATTGTTACGAGATAATATCTCGGCCTAATTATGTACAATTTACAGAAACAATTTGTGGTTACAGTATTTGACACTATGAACACGTATTTACAACTATTTATCTCCGTGAACTATTAAAAGACTAGATTTAGTATTAATTTATTACAGATAACGTATTAATTTCCTACGTTTATCGACAGGACTTGACAATCTTACTACGGAGGCCCAAGGCTTAGTTTACCGTAGATATTTAATTCTGTAAAGACAAAATTATTATACTGAAATTTTACTAACTGACATACGCAAGCGACAAAATATCAATGGCATGGTAATGGCTCACCTTAGCCTAACTGCTTTAGTTGAACAGCTGATTGGCGTCTAATCAGTGACCGTTCTGTTATTGCAGCAACAATGAATGCGCGCTTCTTCATTTGGATGTAAAATTTCGTTATGTAGAGTGATCAGTTCTACATAACAATTGCTCAGGTAAAACAGAAAAGTACACGTCACAATACACGTGTTATTGTTATATGTTCTGAGATTCCAACAATGTTAATTTACATTATAAAGGTTAAATATCCTGATTCCCACACCATACTGATTTACTTTGGTTGATATGTGAATGACTGCTGTTCCAAAGTTTACCATAATTTCTTACTAAAGCCGTGGTAAAGAAAGAAAGTATTAATATAATCCCAATGTGATGGCTCTGAAAGATATTATTAAAAAGTATAAAGCTTTTGTAATTCATTTAGCTGTCTACTAAACTTCATAAAATAGCTGTTCTAAAATTCAAAAACAAGGAAAACTTAAAATAACATGAACCATTTTTTTACTTCCTCTATAAATGTAAAGACTGGTGTATAATCTATATCAAACAGTTATGGCTCAAATAAACTATTGAAGGTGTAAACAACAAACTATAACCAATCTTTGCATCTAACTGAGTTTTATCAAAGAGTCAAGACGAGTTCTTAAAGGTTAAAGTTGAAAGCCTCATTTATTTTCTTTTAGCAAAATAGTTATGCAAACCATTAAGAGTTATAAAACAATCTTCATGGCGTATGATTTCTAATAAAGAATTCCAATTGGATGAGTGACCAAAATCGAACATGACAGTTTTAGATAAATAAATAAAATTCTAAACATAATACTACTATTATAATACAATCTAAAATGAGAGCATGGGTACATAAAATACCTCCTTTCTATAAAAATAGTTTTTTATATTGATCTTTATATTTAATACGGATTGTCAAGGTTTTATTTTTGTGACTAATTAAAGAATGACAAAAAAGCTATTTTCAATTTGCTTACGATTTTCACTTTAAACCGCTGCCACTTTGTAAATATTACCCCGTTTGTGGTCAGGGTTTGAGCATGTGTTCTCGTAACTTTAATGTTCTACTCGACCTAAGCTCTCATTAAACGTTTCATTATATCTCCTTGTGGCCAGATCTCCGATATGATTAAATGTAAGATAATAATATCAAAAGTACATTTTATGTATAGTGTGTATGTATAAAGTGTTATTGCATAATTAATAATGGATAAAAATACGCAGATGTTCTTATACGACCTGAAATGGTTGTCAGCTTATAGTAGTTATTATTTTCCAGCATTACAGTTTTATACTCATGCTTCCAGTTTACTAATTACATTAAAGTTAGTTTACCGAACGTAGACACTACATTAATAGTTAACTTAACTATATAATAGTTCTTAAACTTAATATGTTTTAATTTTGGCTGTAAATTCTAAATGAATTAATTATAAAAAGATTCCAAGAACAAAAAATCTTTTAACATTTAGTTTCATATCTAACATTGTATGAAAATGTAGGTTTTTCCATAAAATGGTATAGTTCGCCACAATATTAGATAGTAACGATCAAAAATTTAAACTTTAAACTCATATTTATAATTGTAACTAAAAATTAGGTGAATTATCCCATTTAATGGGAGCACTGCACCCCATTATCTTCCATGTAAACACATGTATTTCTATCTGGACTCCTAAGACATAATTTGTCTGTTTCATTTCTATCAACGTAAAAGTAATTTCTTCATACTGGTCTAAATTATACTAAATCAATATAGTATGTGTCTTTAGAGTATTTTTTACCTATTTACAGTAATATAGTAAGTAGATATTTAATATATATATATATATATATATATATGAATATATATATATATATATATATATATATATTCATTGTAATGACATCAAAACCAGTTGATCCTTTATTGGCTAAGACTTTAAGTACATGTTCTATGTTATTCTAGACAGTTGGAGCTATAATACAATATTGATAATTAACTAACCATGGAAGGGTGGTTTGCAGCTGGGACTGTAACGGTTTGTCGCACTGTACTGAGATAAGTTATAGTTGTTTATCTCTTCAGTGAAATCACTAGATACAGTACCAAACACTCTGCTTATCAATCCAATCTCATCAAGGTATTGTTCAAGTTTCCGCCTATTGATTTTCTACCATTGTTCCCCGTTACAACTCATAATGAATTTATATTTATTTTTGCAAAATCAATGTGTTTTTGCTGTAAAATTGCTTTCAATAAATAATTAAAGCTCATTATTGGTTATTGAAAAAAATTGTATAGGTTTGTACGCACAATATGCATGAAATCATTAATGTAGGACACTAAATTTTATAACATACGTTTTATATTAGTTTTGATCAAACAACTGTAATACTTTTGTTTGTAAGAAAGTGCATGACCATAAACATCACTTCAATTTACCACAGGCCATGAGGCTGCTTTTCCAAATCTAATATGCAGATTTCCAGTCTTAAACAGCTAAAATTGTTGAAAATTAAAACTCAGAATCCTAATGGATTCCTATATTATTTTATCCGGCCAATACATCAGAAAAGACCATTTGACAGCCTATCAACACTGAGATCAATCACTTTTCCTTTAATAGCTTCAGTTGCAGTAACAATGCCATTCGGATAAGAAACCCCACATCTCTGCCAAGACATATCGAATATAGCGGTTATATCAAGATGACTTTATTTTTTACAACGTATATTCCAACAGCTTCTGACATAGAATCTATACATACAGCTTTTGTTGAAGCAGTCGAAGTATTGTGTAATATTTTAAGGCAGGTGGATTACGCATACTCCTCAAGACGTCAAAGGTTTTGGCAGCTTTTATACCTTTACCCACACACTAAAACGGATAATCTAACCTAATCACTATTTTTTATATCTTGAAAAAATGAAATCAAGGCAATCAATAATTATTCCAAAACTGAGGTCTAGCCTATTACTTGTTCTTATAATTGTTAAAACCCTTGATTTAGGATCGAGTCTGAAACAGTGTAGTGCAATCAACTGTGCACCTGATGAGACAATAAGTAACTCTCTTCATCTATATTACATTCCTTTGTAGTCTCGGTGTTTCTGATGTTGAAATGATGTAAGGAGTTCGTGTTGAGCCTCTTCGTCACCGACATTTGAGATCTCTTAAGTCGGTCGTTGACTCCAGACGCCAGGAGTCAAGTTTGTGACAACGTCAGATTTTAGACACTGCACTAAGCGGAATGTGAAATGGAGCTGAACTTAACGTTCATATTAAACTAACCCTTCTCACAACAGCTGCATTATGCCTATGAAATCAAGTTAGATAACATTGTTATTTTAGCACATACTCTCGTATAAATATTCAAACGTTTTACGCTGGTCAGTGGAATGTGTATAGTATGGATTTCTGAAATTCTATTAAATATTTCAGTTTAAGACTATTAAACTTATAAGAAATCCAAATATACCACGAATTAGCTTATTGGCCTGTATAAGAGGGAAAAATTTGTAATATTAGTTATAAATTATATCTATTACTAACACTTTTTTTTAAATTTTTCTCTACTAGACTTTTTGATACTACAGGGTTCTACAGCATTAACCGTAGTCTACTAAAACTACGGTTGCTAGAGGGTAGTAAGTGGAAGCGTCCAAAGGCACAGTTCTCCCAGAACACAATTATGTCAGATAGTGGAAGCACCAAAGACACGTGTCACGTTCTTCCTACTGGTGGAAGTTTTTAGTGACCAGTAGAATCAGATTCAACTATACATGGTAGGCTTGAACCAAAGGTACAAGAATAAATAGATATTAACTTATGGGTGCACCAGAGACTTACGCACTAAAGCCAACATGGTTCTAGAGGTCAACGGAGGATTTCAGATGCTAAATGAACACATATTATTGTTATGTTTAGCTGTGTGTAAAATCAATATTTTTAATTGAAACATCTTCAAAGATATTACCGTACTTGACCTGTTGTTAGACGTAAGATACCTCACCAAACCAATAATTAATTGTACTTATTGGAACCATATTCTAAGCAGCATAGATTTTATTACATTATTGTGTTTCTTTGTTTGAAGGTTATTTTTGACAATGGAAGGATTGTGAAGGAAGCAGTATTTATCCGGACATTTGCCATCGTTCAGTGAAACAAGAAATCAGATATACTACGTTTCGAGATCTGCAGTATGATCTCTTCTTCAGGTAATAACTGATCTAGCAGGTAATATTATTATCAAGCAATATATTATTTAAACAAAGAATAGTATCAAATTGTTACTTTAATATATACATTACAAATGAAACCTACAACCAGATTGCATATGTATTATTTGCCTAATTTCGAAATATTTAATACTTAATAATAATAAATAAATAATTAATTTAATACTTGTTGATTAGTAATACATTATCTTATCGAACTGTTCTCGTAAACGACCCTGTTGCTATCGATGTGCTTCCTTTCAAGAGAATCGGGTTTACGAGGAGGAATATTGCGTACTCCAGTTTATAAGGTAGAATTCACAAAATGGAACACTGGAAATATTGATGAAAGCAGGAAACACTTGGTTTGTGGGCAGCTAGGTTTCTCCCCTCACCAGCGAAGGGAAATTTAGAGCCTATTGCTTGAATAAAAAAACACATCTCTAAAACACGTGGTTTGTAATTGGTTTATTTTCTAGTGTGACAATAATAGGACTTGGAGCATGATGACACCAATCTAACTTCTTCTGAATGTGAAAAAAAAAAACGCGTAAAAGCAATTGGCCAACTATTCATGATCCTATCAAACGGTGTCTGAACCATAGATGAGCAGACGACATGGATGGTAATGATGATGATTTGTAGGATGGCTGTGAACATTTAGGAGTAGCAAAAGATAAAGCTCTCTTTTGTGAATCATTTTGCGGTTCCTGGTTTCATATTAGGTGCATAAATATATTGATACCAAAATACCACATGATAGAAAAAATTGTGCAAAAGTTTAAAATGTTACTGTGAAGATTGTGAAAGTAAGGTTATATATCACACAGACAAGAAACCAATTTATACAAAAAGGAACAGGAGGCTGTATTTGTATATGTAATGTACAATATGTTTACTGTGGTAAAGAATGTTGTAAACATAAGTATAAATATTGATAAAAATAGGATAACGTATTTTCAGACTATGGAACAAATTGGTTCATGTCAAATGTATGTAGGATTGCGTACATCTGCTAAATTCGATGTAACTAAAACTTCACCTTTTGACAGACAATCAATCCTTCAGAAATCAAATAATGACATAAATTGTTCCAGTGGACTTCGACGTAGCGTCTAAGAATTCCAATGACTGGAATTCATTTGGGAGAAGAAGTAAAACAAAACTTGAATTTCTCGATACACCTGCAATAGGTTTGGAAAATACATTTTCAGTTGAAGTACATAAATGGATTAAATTAAACTATGCTAGTTAAAATAGGTGCGAGAAAAACTAAGAGTAACTATTAAAATCAAGAGAAAGGCGAAAAGTTCATATACTGATAATAGTCCAAAATTACTGTCAGTGAAAACAAAAGTAACGTTAGTCAAGCGTGATAGAAGTTAAACATGTTTGGTTTCACCCTGGAAAGGCAAAAGGGGTAACTACAATAGAAGACATTTATAACTATTTATGCAAAAACATTTCCAGATATCCATTTTTCTTTTGATCCATTGGAAAACGAACGGAAAATTTTTAATTTTTGAATAGGGATATTCATTGAAAGGACAATTTTATGATGATAGAATACTGGCCTAGAGGTATTACATTCAGACTTTTTATTCGCAAAAAATCAGTGATACACAGGACAGATATGGTGAGTGAAATTTTAAAAAGCTATAATGGACAGATTGAAAAAGTCTACATTAGTGGTTAAATACGTAAGGTGTACCATTTCATACGATTGCCATGCAACTGTATTGTATTTTAGTAACTCTCTTTTTCATAAACATTCAACCTATAAGAAATGAAATAATTGAGTTAGAACTTTTTCTCGTTCAATTGGATTGACATATATTTTTTGTCAATGAGCATTGGTTGTGTGATGTGGAATGTAACTTATATATACCATCTGGGTTTCAACTAGCTGCAAGGTTTTGACCCCCCAAATAGAAAAAGGTGTTGTATAATTTTTTTTAATGGAAAATAAACACAAATTGTTAGGCTTAACTTTTATTAAATTGAAGTTAGTCACTTATTTACATAAAATAATCTTAAGGTTGCTGCAATAGACTTACCAAATTTAAATTTATTATGGCTACTGTTTATAGAACACCCGACTCAGATGTGCACGTTTACACTAGAACATTACCGGAATTCCTAGCTTTCTTGAGTACAGGTATGTTCCAGCTTTTGATAACATCCTATCTGACTGACAGGTTACAGACTGTTAAAATGTGAGACTGGAGATTAGACCTCTTTAGAAATACTAGCGGAGTGACTCAGTGATCAGTGATGGGTTATTTTCCCTATTTTTAGGCTATGACAATGATCTTATGTTGCAAGTATCTTTTACCTAGTTATGTAAAAAGTAAATGTATTCTGTATGCAGACGGTCCTACTTTTCTTTGCGTATAAAATATAAATATTATAATAAAAGGAGCAAATTAAACTATGATAAATTTCAATCTCTGGTTTGATACAAACAAATTAAGTAATAAATAAATCAAAACTGAAGAAACAATTTTTAGTCTAAAACATCTGAACATAAATGACTGGGTTTCTACTTACATAATAAGCTTCTTTGGAATAAACATATCGGCAATCTGTGTACTAGGCAAACAAGAGTGACTTACTTGATAAACTAAGGGACTAAACTATTATGCGCCTGTACTAAATGCCTACTATTCCTTTTTTCATGTACATATTACATATAGTATAATTCTTTGGGGAAATTCTTCTGGAGCAAAAGAGAGGATGAAAAGATTGGCAGAAAAGGGGTATAAGGGAAATACTGGGTGTAAGAGATAACGAATCCTGTAAACCACCCTTGGCTGAATTTGATATACTTACTGCACCATTTCTATATATTTGTATTCTTTAGTGTATATTAAAGTTAATTTTAAGTACTAAAACTTAAGGAGTCACACCCATGATCAAAATACCAGGCAAAAAGCCATACTGATGTAAACTACCTTTAGGCTTTCTGTATATATCAAAAAGTTTTTAATATTATTAGTATTACGTTATTTAACAAGTTACTAGTAAATGCTACATACAGGGTGATTCATGAAGTTCTCCCCCCCACTTCTACAGCACATTTGTACTAGTAAAAATAACAAAAAAAAAATGTTATATAAACATAGGTCCGAAAACGCTTCGTTAGCGAGTTACAGCTAGCGAAAGATTTCGCCTGAATTCCTGGGTAAAGAGTAAAATAAAGCCATACTGAACTTTTGGAAAGGTTAATTAAGTAAGAAATATGTGGATTCTTATGTATTTTTTACCTGATAAAGCTAATAAAATAGGTTTCAGAACTGTACCTGTAGTAGTTTTTGAGGGATTCAGGGTTAAATGCAAAAAAATTGGGGCACGAAACAATGTTTTTTTAAGTTTTGATGTACAATAACTTTGTTAAATTGGTAATAAATACATACAATTTAACAAACATTAATTGTAGAGAATTTAATTATGAGAAAATTGATATAATCAAAGTCTAAAATAAAACAGAAATAATATAAAACAGATTTTTATTCAGTATAATTACATTACTAGCTGTAAAGAAATACCGTACGGTATTTAGTTAAAATAAAACAAAAACAAAATGTTTGTTCCTTAATGATGAGATAAATTGATAAAAAAAGATTAACTGTTAAATAAATTTATTTGTAAATAAAAATATCATGTTTTATTACGTTGTATTTTTTTTAATAAAAATTTACATCAATGTTCGAAAATAAATGAAGCAAACATTATCCCATTATTGTTTACTAATCATCGAAATGCAGTTTTTTTGTTTTATTAATTTCTAAGTTGGTAACGCACGAATAACAGCTGATCAACAATGGTATTCTGTACTGTTACGTTAGAACTGTGTATTAGTGGTGTTTTGCAAGCTACAGCAGGAGATCGGGTTCTAACAATCGTGTTATTAAATGCAATTTTTCTGTGAGTTATGCTAGAGCTGCTGTAGAAAAGAATATGAACTACGTTTACCTAATAGGAGGATTCCAGATACCAAAACAATTTCAGGAACTTTTCGTACTCTTCGGGAAACAGGATCATACCAAGTACTAGAACCAATTATGAACGAGCTGTCCAACTTGATGATGATATATGTTATTAATGCTGTTCATCGCAGTCCAGGTGTAAGTAAGTACACGACGTATTTCTAGGCGGATAGGAGTTTCGCAGTCAACGGTGTGGAGGTCACTTAATCGAAACAAATTTTATCCGTTTCATAAACAAAAGGTTCAACATCTACAGCTAGGGGATGGTCCGCTTCGCTTGGAGTTTTGCAACTTTTTGAATATTAATAATCAATTCTACAAGCGTAATTTTGTTTACGGATGAGGCACAATTCACTCGGGATGGTGTCAATAACTTGCACAATGAACACTCACGGGCAGAAGAAAATCCACATGAGGTAGTGGAACAGAACTTTTCAACACCGATTTAGCGTCAATGTTGGTGTGGCCTTTTGCACAATCGGCTGACTGATTGGACCTTTCATATTACCTGGACGCCTAAATGCTGAGTTCTATTTGCATTTCCTTCAAGAAAAGTTGCCGCAGCTGTTAGAGAATGTTCCTTTACATCTCAGACAAAATTTGTACTTCCAGCATGACGCAGCACCTCCCCACTTTTCACGTGCCGTTTCTGCTTACTTAAATCATCAATTTCCTGGACACTGGATTGGTACGTGGAGGGCCTTACCCTTGGCCACCAAGATCACCAGATCTATCTCCATTGGATTATTGCATCTGGGGATGGATTGAAAGACATTGTATACAAGACAAAAGTGAATTCTCGTGATGAATTAATTGCCCGTATTATGGATTCGGCTGTGCAGATACAGGGGTAGTCCTGAAAAAATTAAGAAACGCAACAAAAGCAATACACAAACGTGCTGCCAAAATGTATTGATAATGATGGCCTCATTTTCGAACATCTATTATAAAAAGGTGCGTACGGTTGGCCCAACCTGATTAATTTTGCTTAAAACTAGTAATGTATTATACTGAATAAAATCGATTTTTTGGTACTTATTTCTGGTTGTATTTTAGACTTTGATTATATCAATTTTCTCATTATTAAATTCTCTACAATTAATGTTTGTTGATTTTATGTATTTATTACCAATTTAACAAAGTTATTGTACATCAAACTTAAAAAAAACATTGTTTCGTGCCTCAATTTTTTGCATTTAACCTGAATCCCTCAAAAAAACTACTACAGGTACAGTTCTGAAACCTATTTTATTAGCTTTATCAGGTAAAAAATACATAAGAATCCACGATATTTCTTACTTAACTAACCTTTCCAAAAAGTTCAGTATGGCTTTATTTTACTCTTTACCAGGAATTCAAGCGAAATCTTTCGCTAGCTGTAACTCGCTAACGAAGCGTTTTCGGACCTATGTTTATATAACATTTTTTCATTATTTTTACTAGTAAAATGTGCTGTAGACGTGGGGGGAGAACTTCATGAATCACCCTGTATATTAGTGCTAAGCATATTAAAATTACCCTCAAAAGATGGATTAAAAATAAATGTTTATGTGTATATTTTATTTATTTTATTTTATTTTATTTCCTTCAAAAGGTCAAAGACCACTTTATAACTATAAACAAACTGCAAGGAAGCTAATTACCAGAGTGCTTAAATATGACAGAGACAAGCCAAACATGCAAATGGACTTTATATTCCTAGACATAATTGACAGTGTACAAAATAAGTATAAATTATAATCAATATAACAGTATTGATAAATAATTATTGAGCAGATAAGCAACCTAGAAATAAATAACAATGCAAAAATAAACTGTCCGTAAATGTATAGGTGATTATTTTAATGGTAATATGACTGATTTTTGTTTTAAACTGTTTTCCATTGTGTATATAGAGGAAAGAAATTTGTATAACTTGTATGAATGTGCAACCTGTTTTTAAACTCATTGGCGGATATATCTTAGATGTTTTTAGTATAAGTTAACTGGTGTCCTTGTTTCGTTTTACATTTATTATTTGTGTCTTATTTTTTACTGTTTTACTAATATTTGTAATGTATAAACTATTAGGAATATTACTGTATAATTTAGACTACTATAGGTATGTACAATTAAAAAATTAACTGAATAATATTTAATTTCTAACTCTACAACATCAGTGTAATAGTGCAGCACAAATTGTATGTACACTAGAACTGTATACCTTGATATCCTTATTAATGAGAAATATTTAATCGTAAAAAATAGTTTTTAGAATATTTTTTGTAGATTTATATTTTTTCAACTATGTCTATTACAGTCTGCTCTGTTTAATTACAATAAATTAATGATTACTTGATCCAATACACCTGCTCATGTAGACGATAATTTTTACATTGGTGTCTGTATTATCCACCCGAATGTGATAGATAATGAAGAAGTAAACTCTAGAAATAATGGAAAGAGGTTGCGATAGGGAGCGTTATCTGGATTGATGGCAGTTTTCGCGAATGATAGACAACATTCTTTTCTCCATCCATAACAACGTACGGAGTTTTAACAAGTTCACACAAAAATAAAAAACATGACTCAGTCATTATATAGGTTCTCTAATGTCATCTATAACTAAAATAAGGTAGGAATTGTATCCTATTCAAGGTATTTTACTAATAACTTGGCATCTAACAATAAAAATCACTTATTTTATCTTGAATTTTGGTACTGGTAGTAATTTCGATAAAAAAGGGTCAAATATAATAGTACCTCTAAAAATAAAATTACAATCTAGGCTGTAGTACAGAAAGGATTTTCATTATATACATATACATAATATGGCATATACGCCATATAAACAATTATATTCATTTTCAAATTGTACAGAGGTATTCATATATAAATTATAAAAATGTTTAAACTAAACGGAGATACAGGTATATTAGAGCTTTAAGTCGAAACGAGCAGTGTACGCTGTTTTGCGGTGAGGCATGTCACCACTTTTCTTTTAAATACGTAACTTTAGCTATATTTAATCATAAATATTGTATATCCATTTTTTTATGTGAAAACCTTATTTAAAAAATAAGGCTCTTCAAAGCAATAGATTTTACAAAAGACGGTCAGAAAATGAAAACGGAACAATTTGTCATCCACAATGATGCAGATCGATTCTGCGCTTTGTTGCTGATTGCCCCTCATTCTTCACTTGTGTAGCGAATACCATTGTCCATCCACCTCATTGTGTTATTTATCGGAAATTGTGCGGTTTAACCCTCAATGGTACTCTTATTAAGTAATATGACATTACAATTATGTTTATTGCATTGCGTTGCCATGGTTAATTAAATAGGTGACCGTTTCATCACTGTTTTCCTATAAAACTAATTGACCTCATAGTGCCAGTTGCTCCTCGTTGAGTATTTCTGTGTTATCATTTAAAAATATATAGAGAAGAATTTTAAACGAAAACATCGAAGGAGAGGGATACTCCCACAAGCAGTAGCGCACTTCAGACAGCATTTATAACGGTTAGTTGTTTACTTTGTAAGTAAAATAGAGGTAGTTCTACTTCTGGAATACTTGAGTGATATTGCAAAGTAGGTGGTATTATTGCAGACATCTGAGGCATACCTTTGTGTCCTTATTTACATTGGAAGCGTAAAATTACGGGATGGCCTTATGCTTGTGCAGGAGATCCCCTCTCTCCTCTTCTCTTTCTGCGTAATTAGTTTTGTTCGAGGGCTCTTACAGAACAATCTGAGCGCTTTAACTATTCGCTTCCATCCCTGTTTTATATTTCTGTATTTTTAATATAAAACACTAAAGTGAGGTCAGATAGATAAAGCAAAACCTAACCTATTGGGAAATAAATATTTTGGTATTATGATAATAACAACTAATGTAATCATGATTAAAAAATCTAAACGTACAACACTAAAAGTGAAATTGCAACACACGCATTATTATTGATATTTTCACTCTGTACACCACACTGTTCAGTTTTTGTTAGCTGTTGTACTTAATCACTACGAAAATGTAACTCTAAATAATAGATTAATGAATCTCAACAGTCATCAAACATGGAGAGATACGTGTATAATACATGCATAACTCACGTTACAATAGCCAGACAGAGGCTGAGTATTAACATACCGTACGCATACACGATTAATCTAATCACACAGTTACCGTGATATAGTATGGCGGCGGATGTATACACAGTAAATAACGCCTTGCATTGCAATTATTCTTACCAAATAACATCCAGCGGACTGGAACTATTTACTTCGTAGTTTTTTACTTGAAACACTTTTCCAATAAACTGTCGGACAGATCATGTGTGAACTCTAATTTTTTACATTGCTTACTGTAAAAATAAAACTTACTCGTTATTGTATAGAATAATAGGCACATACATTATAAATGTCGAACAAGAGATTCAGAGCTCTTCGCGTGGAGGGTTCCAAATCTATGTTTAATAGTTATTTGTTTATAACTACATTACATCCGTACTTTCTGAGGCATCTGTGTAAAGAGATAACTTGGTCCATTACTGTACCATGACCGCTTTGATTGAAGAGATTGGAATAGAGCAGGCCTCTCTTTCTTCCAATTACCCATCCTGAATATTGTCACTTCTGAAGCAGCGCGGAGGTTCTTTAGAATTAAGTACAGTGAGAAGTTTTTCAGATGTTTTTCCTAAGTGAACATATAAATTACATAGCACAAAATAGGCCTGGATTATTTTTAATTCAAATGAATGGGAGACCGCTACTGCTTTATTCACTCTAAACTGGTTGAGATATTCTGAGGCCACTCGGTGACATTGCTGAGATACTTTTCACTATCCACCCCCAACCCAACCCCCCCCCCATAATGGGCGCCATACTATCTCGGTAGAAAGTGGCCGCAATCCCCTATCCTTACTCGTCCTTAATATCCTGTCACTACAGAAGACGTTCAGAAGACCTTATAGGTTTTGTGAATGGTGCAGTAGTTTCTTCCTCAGCCCCTTCCTCGAGAACAAAAAGAAATTTGGTGACTATTGCTACAATGAACTATAATCTACATATCATTTATCCACGTAGTATAGAGTAACATGACGTGGGTAATCCCGAATTACGCTGTAAGTAGTAAAAAGCCTTATTTATCTGTCGTCTTTTTCCGTCACATTCTGTCAATGAACTACCAAACCGTAGAACTGACTAATTACATCAACACTATGGTTAGACTATCTTGGAATTCATATAAAACTATTAAGCTTAATTGATTGTTGCTCATAATATTGTATGTAATAAAAGTAAATTTAAGAGTTATAAGTGAACTGAAAGTTTATGAAATAATTGTACTAACAGACTATATTAATATATCATATGAAATTTTGAAGTCTTTAAGTTTTCAGTAACAAGAATGCAAGTTTATCTGTGAGACATTTAGGTCAAACAGAAACGTAGTTTTTACTTTGGTTTTTATTACATACACATTTTCTGCCTTTACACTCTTGACTTGTTAGGTTAGTATAATATATGACCTGTATTTTACGCATATCGTGGATTGCAATATAATAAAATATTATTCAAATATTATTATACATTTAAAAAATGTTATGAAAAATATCTTTGAAATAGGTAAAATTAGACCTACTTGTGTTGTTATTTGCTTATAATATAATTTGTATTACAAATTTTGGTAACTAAACAGAAAGTAAATTTCGCACAAGATGAAATTTATCATTGTGTTAAGGCCCTTTCTTGACTTACAAGCTAATTTTCTCGTTATTTTTAAAATGTTTTATAAAAAATAAGAATATGTGTTAAAAATTACATTAAGGTATTCTCGTCATTTTATACGTGATTAAAATTATTCTAAATGTAAAACAAATATTTACTGATCAAGCAAGCACATATGCTTATAAATATATATATATATATATATATATATATATATATATATATATATATAAATATTAATAACTTGACCTGTCACAATTGTTTCCCCTTTACAATCAATAAAATTAAATGATATGCTAAGGCCTATCCTGTAGTCAACGTAAAAGTTATTTTACATAATTATGACAGTTACATAAGCACATACAGCTACAGCGTAAGCTACATACAGTATAATTTATAAATATTGCCCATACCAGAAATGTTTTCTATTACAGAGTATACACAGCTAACACGTAGGATGCAGTTATCAATGATATTTTATCTACTATACCGGTATTAATATGATGCTATCTTATATTTTTATAAACCGATCAGAATAAAAAATTCCGTTAAAAATTCAGTTTTAAAACTCATATCTCCCAAACAAGGATATAACAACTGAGTTCAAACAATTCATTACCATGTAACATATTTTTGGTTAGTTATCAATGGTTTGATATTTATTAACATGATTTCAAAATACGCTGCCTTAATATTACGAACCATATGGCTGTTCATATTATGTTTTTAAAAACAAATATGATATGTTTTTAAATTTACTACCAGAAAAATGTAACATTTAATAACACCGCTAAAAACAGCTAATTTCATCTAATGAATTCTTCATTGCACTCACCAGTATAAATTTTATTGGAAACATTATTTCAACTAGCTCGAAAGATGATATGTTGTATTATACTAAATAAGGTAAAGTTAAAGGATGAAAATATTTTCATTAATATTACTAAGATAATATTTATGATGAGCATAACATTGAAAATTTCAAATTTAGTATTTACCTTATTTCATTTCATAAAAAGAGAACATTATGTAGACTGACGAGTAAATACATAAAGAGAAATCCAACTCGTTTCTGTCTCACAAAGCATTTATCTTTAGCATGTAAGAGTTTAAAACATTATAGATACGGTATATAAGATTTAATAATGATATAGTTTTATTTTATACATTTTGGATATAAATAACAGATTGTGGTGAGCGCTCACTATAGCCACTAATTTGACGTAATTTAAATTTAGCTATTTTCAAATCTACATTACTAATAAACTATATTAGTTTAATTAAAATTAAAAAATATGTCTAAATTAGGAATCTATTTTAAATTACATTAGTACAAATGTAACAATTTTGGTAGTGCTGTAAAATGTTTAATTTTGTACACGAGAATGTATTTAACAAAGACTTATATAGCTTTGTCATTTCAAAGTGTTTGACTTCAGTACATAGTTTTAGAACGCATTGTCTCCACTCAGAATCCGTCAACTCCCACATTAACGGACTTCTGCATGTTATAGAGACCTGGCTGTAGACCTTCTGTAAATCATGGAGAGCGTGGAATGTTTGAGCTTGACCATAATGCGACAATATCACATTCAAATAAAATGTCATTAAATGATACATTAACCAATGCAGCACACAAATGAAATATGTCTGGATCTAATGTAAATACAGTTTCTATTTTTGTTGCAAATGTTCATTAAATTTGCAGATTATTTCACTTCCATGGTATTGAAATCTCAGAAACCGTAAATTCCCTTATTTCTTTGAAACACAGCAAGATATATTTGATATTTTACATATTTTTTTATGTAATTCATTCCTGAAATAGCTGTGATTCTAACAGTTTTACAATTCATCAAAATCAAGGTAAATTCTCAGCAGCTCTAAAAATAAATAAAAACAATAATTCATATAGGTACTTAGGGAGAAAAATGTTTTAAAAGTTTTACCAATCCCATTCCATTACACTAAATATCTAAAGTGTTAGAAAATATAATTTAAACCGTGTGCAAAAATATTTGGCCAAACACAATATCTTTTTACCCTGAAAATTTAGGCTTACATCGAACCTGAGTACGACATCAGCTATATCTAATCACATCTTGTTTGTTCTTGACTCCAGAGAACTTACTCTGGGCTTATTCAAGCAAAGTATTTCTTTGTCATAAAACAGGTGATCCTCATGGCCCTTTTATATATGATTTTACTTTTTATCTTCTTCAAAGTGTAAATTCAGATTTAGGAAATAATAGCCAGTTAGGAAATTCGCTTTGCGAATAATACAAACATATTATAAATCACAAATTTCTTAACCATCTTAACAATATGTCTCTTATATGATTTTAACTTCACACAACACACCATTTCTGAACATGTTATAAACTCATGCAGTAACATTTAAAACTACAAATCGATAAAATTTCCCTTTGTATTTTTTACCAATATCCTACTACTAAACGAATTCTAATCTACTAGGTATATAATCACAGTTGAATTCTAATATGTATGATCTAAGGTGTTTGCCATTTAAAGTGAAGATTTACTTGGTCGGAAGAGCTTTCTACAATTTGCAAGAGGTCTTTGAGTAGATGTGAATCTGTGTTGGGTATCTGTCAAAAAGTAGTAATTAAAACATTTTAAACTTAGTGTTAACGATTATAATAACTATGATAATAATAAATGGTATGAATATATTTTATTACATTTAAGTTAGTTTAGTACTTTACTGGATAAACACTTGTCGACATGCACAGGAAACGGTCATGTTCTAATGTGAAAGTAAATGACTTTTGCCTCTAAAAGCATTCTTATAGCATCCATAGGGCAAGATTCTGAAGAAACCTTTATAGTACGTGAACCTAAAAGTGGCCTTCTTTTTGTACATCAAACATGCACTTACTTCTTAATTTATATGCTTTTTAAACCTGTCGAAAACGACAGCGATAGAATCTTCAGCAATCGATGCCTAAATATACCTCGCCATTCAATTCAACTGTTATAGTACACACTTGGGCAGTACTGTAGTGAAATTAACTTATAGTATTGTAAGAATGTTATTTCATAAATGTTCTGTTTCTTCAGAAATTATGACTCAAATTTAAGTAATACAATGTACTGAGTGTAGCTTGTTTCTTCAGAAGAAACAATGAGACTTGAATATCTTCACAACGCAACAAGACTGATGGAACTTTTATCTTTGTAAACAAACTTTTATCTCCCACTACTTTACAAGTTATGGACGCTCAGATATATGTTCATAGCTTACTTCGCTAAAAAAATCTAACCTAGTAGCTGTTTATGGAGCACACGACTGCTATGTTAATACCTAGTAAGTATATTTTTATTATATGATAGATCGACTTAGAGAGGTGTGACGGTCATACCGACTATTGTGACGTAACAGTAATATATTTGTTAGATATCACAATATAAACTAGGTCATAATAGTAGAACCTGCATAGCAATATAATTGTTAGATATCATGATATAAACTAGGTCATAATAGTAGAACCTGCCTCGTCATATATCTGTTACATATCACGATATAAACTAGGTCATAATAGTACAACCTGCATAGTAATATATTTGTTAGATATCACGATATAAACTAGGTCATATTAGTAGAACCCGCCTCGTCATATATCTGTTACATATCACGATATAAACTAGGTCATAATAGTACAACCTGCATAGTAATATATTTGTTAGATATCACGATATAAACTAGGTCATAATAGTAGAACCCGCCTCGTGATATATCTGTTACAAATCATGATATAAACTAGGTCATAATAGTACAACCTGCATAGTAATATATTTGTTAGATATCACGATATAAACTAGGTCATAATAGTAGAACCCGCCTCGTCATATATCTGTTACATATCACGATATAAACTAGGTCGTAATAGTAGAACCCGCCTCGTCGTATATCTGTTACATATCACGTTATAAACTAGGTCATAATAGTAGAACCCGCCTCGTCATATATCTGTTACATATCACGATATAAACTAGGTCATAATAGTACAACGTGCATAGTAATATATTTGTTAGATATCACGATATAAACTACGTCATAATAGTAAAACCTGCCTCGTAATATATCTGTTAGATATCACGATATAAAGTAGGTCATAATAGTAGAACTTCCATCGTAATATATTTGTTAGATATCACGATATAAACTAGGTCATAATAGTAGAACCTGCCTCGTCATATATCTGTTAGATATCACGATATAAACTAGGTCATAATAGTAGAAACCTTGCATCGTAATATATCTTGTTAGATATCACGATATAAACTAGGTCATAATAGTAAAACCTGCCTCGTAATATATCTGTTAGATATCACGATATAAACTAGGTCATAATAGTAGAACTTGCATCGTAATATATTTTGTTAGATATCACGATATAAAGTAGGTCATAATAGCAGAACCTGCCTATTAATATATTTGTTAGATATCACGATATAAAGTAGGTCATAATAGTAGAACCTACCTAGTAATATATTTGTTAGATACGATATAAACCAGGTCAAGTCAGCTGTATTACACACAACTATATTGGCCACTACAAGAATGGCCTTACTGTACGGATCGACATAACCGTGCTTTACTAGCTCAACAAATACCACTTGCTGATTCAGAACCAACCGTTATGTATTTTACCGGTAAATATATTGAAACTAAGGGCTTTAAGAGAAAACATGTGTATAATCACTATGAGCAACTAAGACCTAAGAAAGTTAAGGCAATATTTAATATTTAATTCGATTCACACGAATCGGAACATATATAAATTAAGAAAAAAATTATATTTGAACCCGTTTGACTTAAGTATAAAAATAATTTAAACTATAACTTGACCATACATTTGAATTTAAATTTATTAGTTAATCAAAATTTACCTTTAATTAAATTTTGAGTAAGGGATTGGATCCAAAACTTGTAATATTCCTTCTTTCTGCGCTACCATTTGAAAGGTATTTTCATGTAGAGTAAGACACTAAAAATACTGTCCTTCGCTAACTATAGAACCGAATGACAATAGCAACCCTATTTTCGGGATGGATAAAATAAAAACAAACTAATTTTGAATATTTTTAGCCGCCAATTTAAAACGGAAAAATGTAAATTAGTTTTCAATTTTCGGCATCTAAAGAGCTTTAAATGATGTATCACTTTATCTATGTCAACTTTTCGAGACTTTGACTCCGACCCACTATTTCTGGAACGCCCGATAATTTTACATAGTTTAATCTTATTCATTCTGAATGTAAAACAAATTTTTAACAATAATAGAAAAATATTTAAGTTTATGATATGTCATAATTAATAATATTCTTATTACTTAACCTCAATTTCTGTAAAGTGTAAAGTCACCTAAACCTGACCAAAATAATTCAAAACACTATAAAGTTCTTTACAAATGAACCAATTAATCATTCGTATATATTCAGCAAATCTTCAAATGATTCTTCCTTGATAAATTTCCGTATTTTCGAATGACCATTGTAGTTCTAAATGAAATGAATACTAACATTGTCTTTAATTGTGATTCTCAATCGAAGATAACGTGCACTGAAAAGTTCCTGATTCAGAAACTTCTAAATGACCTAAGCTTTAATTCTAATACGAAATATATTTCGTTAAAACACCTATATATCAAGAATATCGTGCACAATGTGTTTCTGGTTCAGAGTGATCTGATTTTAAATCATGATATGAATAAAATTATTTACAGTTATTTAAATAATATCAAAGCTTTTTGTATGGACATGTAACATATTTTAAGTAAACAACTGTTAGAATGGTAAAAATAGCATGACAGTCGATCAAGTTTTATATTTTTCAAGACTTACTAAAGTGGAAGTACAACTAGTGCTAAAACCATTACCAAAGATAGAATTGTATTTATTATAGAAGAAAATACAATATCGGGTATTTTATTAAATAACTGGTACATCGGCTAAATCGGGCTAAATATAATACAATTATGAACCAACGCACAATAATGTAAAGTTCCAGTTTTATATCAGTAGAAGATTTGAACAAAACGTCTTGTAACAACTGAAAAACTAATTTAACTTTAGTATTGGTCTGCTATAGTCTTTTCGGTTTGAATCAGTTACGTTCCTGATCTTCGTTCTATTCGCTAGTTGTTAAACTACTGATCAAGTTAAATATCATCTATAAGAGACTTGGTGTAAACTCAACTATATCCGCAAGGTATACCATTCAATAAGGTTGCTACTAAGAAGAACTATACACAATTCACTCTCTATACTCAATGTTCTTTAATAAATGTTTTATAGACGAAAACAATTATATACAAATGCGTGTGGATTTGGTTACCTTCCTTTATATTTCACTCGATGACATGAATAGGATTCAGGTCTTACAAATATTATTTATATATATTTTTGAAAATAGTCTGTAGTAGAAATATATTATTCTATAAATTATTTCTATTATATTCATTAGATAAATTTAGTCGGTTTAGTACCAAAGTAATTGGTAGATAGAAATCTTAAAATGAAATAAGTATTACTGCTTGAAGCTGATGTAATCGAATTTGCTGATAAAATAAAGCATTTGCTAATTAAGATTTTTTATGGGTCTTGGCGCCTAAAACATGATTAAAAATAACCAACAATTTTAATATGAAATGTGGTCATATCGAATAAATAAACAACAAATTATTGCTCATAAACGTATAAAAATAAACTTCAGCCCTGACAAATGATATCTGAGCCTTAAAAGTGTGAAAAATCCAATAATCTTCCTTTTATGAGAAAAGAGTTATCGTTAGTAGAAAACAGTTTCACTGTGTTCCCAAACTCCCTGGGCCATTTAATCGTGAAATACACTTCAGAAACGGAAAGATATTTTCAGTCAATCGTTTTGCAAAAGGTTGTTAGAAAATTGAAAATGAACGGTTTGTCGGGCACAGTAATGGTGCTCAACTCATTTCCCTCCATTTCTGTATCGACGATCGTGTCTCTTACTGGTATTACAAATCTTTGTGTTTCTTCAACATTAGGTTCTGTATATAAGCTGGCTGAACATGTTTCAGCCCTGTTTATAATCGTAGAATTGCTCATTTTAAAGATATAGTTAGTTTGTACTCAAATGCTATTTAATTTTTCAGCTTTATCAAAAGCAGGTTTTTTCAGCTTTATCGGTATTTAAACGTTATGGTACAGAAATATTTTTAGGGATTCTTTTCTGAGTAAGCAATACAAATTTGAATAAAACTCAGGTATTTCAATCATAAACACACACACGAGCGCGCCCGAAGAAGATATTTCATCATCTATATTCGTTTATATAATGGCGGTATAAAATGTATTAAAACAGTGCTATCTTGTTTTCTATAGCCCCTTATATAATATTAATCCAAACTAAAATTCATTGTTAGATACTTAATATCACAAGCTTTTAAATGATTTCATGCACAGGTGCATTTTTTTAATGTTTCTACCACTGTAAAATGTACGTTTTTTTTAAACATATAAAAATAATTATAATTCAAAAAATTTTGTTGTAAGAGAGTTTTTTTTTCACTTAATCAAATTATAGGCTGTGTAAAACTAAATATGATTTATTAATTTTACTGTTTTAAAACCTGTTCTTGATATGTACTAAAAACTATTATAGTTCCATTATCTAAATTAACGGATGTTCTGAATATTGATGTAGAGGTCTAGATATAATATATTAAGATATCTGCAATGTACAGGTACGTGGGAGATAATATATCAACAAATATCCCGTTGAGGGCTTACGTAAGTCTTGACATTTGTTCCATCCAGTGGAGAAAACCTTCATATACTTACTGGGCGCATGAACTATTTTAATGCCTGCTAGTAGAGGTGTGAATGTTTTGTCGGTCTGTTAAAAGATTGTAGTTTTTCAGATACATGCTTTGTTACACAGTGTCTTTGTCTTTTCCATCGACATACTCATATTCATGGACCATTTAAACTCTGTTCTTACATCTTGGTTATTGCACATGATATTGGTGCAGATATTAGGAGAATAACAACCTGTATAGATTTTACGTATTTTTTCTTAGTTTTTTCCTAGATTTTTAGGTTTATTCCTCGAACTAAAGCATTAGACGTGGGCTTGCTATGCGCAATTCTAAACACGGCATTATTAAAGCACTAAAACTATTATCTTTCTCTTATATATTAAAGGCCTTTCATACTCTCAGGCCCACATGAAGATTCACAATAATGGTATTTACACCTACTGCATAGTAACATAGACGTCTGGGGCTTGAAGTGTTATAGAATTAAATGCTAATATAGTGTTTTCCGATTCAGTTATTGTGTTATTTATTTCTTTGATTGTTCTCTTCAGATGTGGGAGTTCGACCGCAAAATATACGAGTAATCGTTGAAATGTCTGCTTCATCATACGCCATTGGTATTTAGTAAATATATAAAAGTTTAAGACTTAAATATTTTTTCCGATTTTCCCAAGCTTTTGATTTATTTCTG
The DNA here is from genome assembly GCF_021130785.1 of Homalodisca vitripennis. Classification (NCBI taxonomy): domain Eukaryota; kingdom Metazoa; phylum Arthropoda; class Insecta; order Hemiptera; family Cicadellidae; genus Homalodisca; species Homalodisca vitripennis. The sequence continues at coordinate 87,551,297 of NC_060215.1, read as the reverse complement.
TTGTATAGTATTTACAACTCTGTTTCTTTGTTATGAAGTTTCGTTGTAAGATTAATTTGTATATTTTATATTTGCATTCTGTATGAGCCAGCAAATCTTTTGCAAATCGAGTATTGATTTCTACAATCTCAGCGGTATCCAACGCCAAGCCATGTGTTTCATCCATTCTGTACTCATTCCCCTCTGAACCGCATTCTTCACTCTGAAATGAATCACTTTCGCTATTATCCTAGCCGTATTATCTGATTGTTGATTAACGCTGTGCGGTCGTTTGACAACGCATTGAGATGGCACTGAGCGGATTGTTTTACCATCATATTGAGCTCATCTTATTCTTTTTGTTGTGATAGGAGGGGCTTGTCATTTGTGAATATCGTCCTAAAAACTCTGATTGGACTCACTTACCATCACGTGGATATATTCTTCAGTCAATAACTGGCGCTAATGGAAATACGAATATTTGTTAATAAGTGGCCTTGAACTCGTTTAGCAATAACACGTTTTTAATTTTTTTTCAGGGTTGATGAAATTCAAAATAATATTGCACCTCCCTTGCACCTGATATTTAATAACTAAGGATGCCGGCAGGATATTTGTTATGCTAAAAATTGTAACATGATTTTAATGAGGTGATAAGGAAGAATATATGGGTTTTTAAAAATATTCACAAACATCTTCGTGATGAGTTTGTATAGTAAGTTTTGTATTTGCGGTGAGAGTCTATGTTCATGGGTATGTTTTATTTTAGTTGGTTAAGGAATGTAACACTTTATATACAGGATTCATACAGTTGGTGTATACTGTATGTATTATGTTTGACCTTATTGCTATAGGTTTAATGGAAAGACAAAGTATGTATTCATGTTGTCTCATATCATTGCTATCGGTTTAATGCAGTTAATGCAGTACGTATTCACCATTACAATTCAGGAGTATACATTATTATTTCTTGTTTTAGTGTTGAGTTGAAACATTTTCTGAACTAGGCACTGTGAGTCGTCAGCCGTAACTTGTATGGCGGTGTCTTATTACATTGCTCCAGGATTGGGTAAAGTTCAGGAACTGAACGCTACTATATTTGGAAGCGCTGCGGTGTACATTTTATTGCACGTTTTATACTGAGAGCGTGCTCATAAATACACACATCATTTTTGTATTTCATACGCGTCCTGTATAAGATGACTATACTAATATTTGTTTGGCAAACGAATATATTAGAATTAGAATTAATTTTCTAGTTTGTAGGATTAGGGAAATCACGTCAGTGAATACCTTAGTTTTTGTAGCATGCCATTCTCAATTATTATAACACGTCACAATTACGATTTGCTGATTCTGTGGTAGAGTACTAAAGTTTAATTTCATTATCCTATTTAGACCACTAAGGAATGTTTAATGAGCCTCTCGTCACCTTTCTTTTATTAAACATCCAAAATTGATGTTCCACCTGATTCTATTTGTTGGTGACATCGTTCATGTTAGGAAAGTCATTATTTATTGAGAATGACTTGATGGAAGTATGCAATTTGTAGTTATTATTTTGATGTTTTTATATATTTCAGTTCTTAATGTAAAAGTTTCTAAATTGTAATCAATAAAGTGAATACGATCTATTATGAGCTGTGATCTTTGGTGTTGTGATCAGAAAAATAATTGGTGTTAGTGCAGATCACCTGCTCTTTATTAAGCTTTGATGTCGTTGTCAAATAAGCTTAATTCAGATAATCGTCTACACCTATACCGCAGACGAAGATTATCACGAACACTGTAATTGCTGAGACGTCTAGCTGAAAAACTGGGAAAAAGGACCTACAGGGACCACCATATCCCTACCTCGTCCCACTGTCACAATTCCAGCGCCTGTGCCATGTTTCGTTTTATATCCGTCCGTAAACCATTCACGCTTGTGAAAGAGTTTCCTTTCCCTCCAACCAAGCTTCTTTAGAAGGTATAATATAAGGATGTTAATGCAGGGACCCCTCTAAAGCTACTAAGTGGTTGATCCATGTAATAAATTATACAGCCCGGAAAGTGTTTTGTCATACCTTTTAGAACTACCTCTTGTTTAGTAATATATCTACCTTGATCGTCCTTGAGACTACTATGTTGTGATACGGGACTTTTAGCTAATAGCTTCTGGAGCCTTCCACAACCCTGCACACTATCAATTTCAGTGCTGAGTCTTTTCTGTCTAATCTAATAGATATGTCTACAAAGACTTTACTCTCATGAATAAATCCCTTACACTCTCATCCAAACAGACCAGTTCAGAGCTGCACCGGACAACATTGAATCTCATACTATTAATTAAAAGACAAATGAGATTAAATGTAACCAGTGAATCCGTTTTTGGTTACTACCGCATTCCAGTTGGGCCATTTGGTCTTCATATATTACATCCAGTCTGTATTTTTCGGATTCCTATATTAAACTAAGTTCTAGGTCTCCAATTTCAAATCAGAGTAATCAGAGAGTAATGACTAGTCAAACACATGCCAACCGTGTAGTCGATTAACCACACCCTCCTTCATTATGATCACTTCTATCACTTCCCTACGCGTCCGTATGTGAAACGTAGGAGCATTACCGACGTTTGCAATAACTAGACTTAGGAACACTATAATTATATTCAAGAAGCTGTTTGTGCTTGTGCTGTCCCACGCCTCACTATGCGTGTTAGCACCGCAGCAAATCACCAATTCTACACCACTTCTCTCAGCTGTCGTACCACCACTCCATGACCAACTAAAGGAACAATCTCCCTGGAGGGTGTTGAATCAACATCATCATACGGAACATATGGGTTAGTTCAGTGCCAGTCCCAATCAGTCTGACGGCGAAGAGATCCCTAGAACAAACTTTCAGACCATGAATGCTGTTCATCTTGTTGCTTACAACAATACAAGCTCTGGCATTATGAACATGGGCGCTAAAACTTTTAACCCTTGTCATGGAAAGCCCTGTTATTTTACCCTTACAAATCCAGGGCTCCTGTATAAGAGCCACGTGAAATTCTTTCGCAAAGTAGCCTCTACAGAACACGGTGAAGCCCCGTTACTGTGCTGCAGATTGACCGGAAGGACCTAGATCCCCATGATCAGTCGCCACAACATGTGTCTACAGCTGGTCTGCTCAATCTCTGGTAATGGTTGAACATGAAAATCAGGTAGAGACATCCAAAACGAAACAGCAGGATACAACTGCTACCTGTACCCTTTCCATCAACATCTGTTGGATTTTGTTTTGTATTTATGATTTCAGGATCCATAAAATGTCCCACGAATACGGAGGAAATAACCGGAGCCTCGCATGACCAGTCAGCAACTAGCATAGACCTGCGGTTCTCTCAAAGCAGGGCCAACTCATGCAGGACGCTTAACTAGGGTCATCATGGTTAGATTCGTGCCTAATCATTGGTTAGATTTTTATCATCCATTAGTCTTGAACAGCATTGGAGAGTACATACCTCACAAGAGTAAGGTAAAAACTCAGCAGTACATGGAAAGTATGAGATTTTATTTATTTATTTTTCCTTCGAAAACTAATATGATGTTTTATAGAGATGAGTTGTAAAATATAAGATGATTATGCATGATCTTAGTCTGAATACGCTGGTGTTCCAGAATAAATTACGTCTTTCAATAAGAATATTCCAATTGGTGAACATTAAACACATAATTAAAGATACCCATCCTGATTATGCAACAGATTCGATATTTAAAAAACATGGGTGTAAAACGCATAGCTATGGAAGTTTAGAAAACATAATTTATTTTTATTCTGAGTGTGGTCAAACGGTTCCTTGAGCTAATTCATGTATATTTCTGAAAAATCACTCGTACAATTATATGTTAATTTAATTATTTACCTGAAGAAGAGATCAGATTGCAGATCTCGAAACATAGTGTTACAGATTTTTTGTTTCACTAAACGATGGCAAATGTCCGGAAAAAATCCTGTTTCCTTTACAATCCTTCCATTATCCCATTATCAATAGACTTCAAAAAAAGAATCGTACAATTTATTTAGCTCGTGTTTTTTTTATCAATGATGTTTTAATTATATATGGAATGGTCCGGGTTTATAGTTCAATCATATAAAATTAAGAATTCTTGGATATCTTTTTGAACTATGTATATTTTATTAATATCACATTTTTAAACTAACCAAGCTTAAAAGATAAAAATCTTATAAACAGTGTTTCTTTCCATAGTACAATATTATAGAATGTTGTACTTCATATGTTGTAAATATAGGCCCCTTAGGTTTCGTACATAATCATATAACGGAAAAGTATATTCTTCATGATATAAATTTATTCATTGTTACAATCCATACATGGCTTTACAACTAGTCTGAAATTTTCGCAAATAGGGTTATTTAAATAGCAATAAACACCTAAGTGCCTACGTTTTAAAATTTTTTCCGAACTAGATACTGAGGCTGTACCAGTATTGTCCATTGTTACAAATTGATGAAGAAAAGGTAATTTTTGTTAAAAAAATTTAGCCAGACTATATGTACACTATATAGTCCTTTAAATTATTAAAGGCATAACCATTCAATTCCTTTGAGTAACACATTCCAGCAGTATCAGCAAATTAATCTACGTTGTATCAATGTTAATTAATTGCGATAGTGGAATAATTATCGTTGCGTTGCGTATTGAACAATTTAATGAAGCATTATGAAATCATAATAGACGCATTCCAATACTTATGATTTAGTCGTCATCACGTGATTCCGGTAATATAGCAGTTTTATAAAAAAATACGTTTCATTGTTGTACACAACATATTTACAGCTGAAACGTTACCAATATGTAGATATTTTCTGATGATTTTAAAAGTTTTATGATTGATGTATTACGGCATGAATTATGGATATTAACTAAGAATGAATGAATGAATTAATGTTTATTCCATCAACTATACATGAAATACACTTAAAAATGACAATGTAAGCATTAAACAGAATTGTTTGAAAACAATAGTTTATTAGTGATCTAGTTAAGATATTACTTAAATAATTAATAAGGAATAAAGCCTGCATTGGCATTCAGCCTGTGCGCAGGCTTCAGTTGATCATCCGCTACGATAACTTAACATGAAGAACTTGATATCTTTAATTGCATTTAATAAATATAATGTGCTAGAATTTTGAACAAAAAATTTATAATTTAAAATAATAGAAAGAAACACGATTTAATATGAGAACTGGCTTGTTACATTTAGTAAACAAATAATTCAGTGTTAGTTTAACTATAAGAATGCAACGGCATCACATCATTGTGTTTGGCTCAACGGAGATCAAGTCAGCATGGTTCTATATAATAATAGTGTAGTAGTGTAGTGTGTGCTAATGTAGCGTCTAGTATGAATAGTAGTGTAGTGTTGTGGTGTGTGGTGTATGGTGTGTATATTATATACTTATTTATAATTGTATTACAATAGGAAGTAGCCTAAATTATAAAAATTAAATTTAAACTAATTCAAGGCTAATTCTGCATTGTGCCATATATAATTTTAAACAGTTAATTTAATTATAATAAACACTGCATTGAGTGAACTATATACATTTAGTTTTTCTGTATAAAACACTTATTAAATTATCTATTACAAAAATCTAGTTTTTTTAATATTCCATATACGTCTACGTCAAAAGTCTTAGGTAAAATTTTATCAAAGTTGGAGTTGTCTTTTTGCTGCAAAATAATGGCACTATAAATTTGTAAACCATATGAATACAAATAGAAATTTGTGACCTGTATGGTTATACAATTAATATACAATGAAGATATAAGTAGGTTAATACCACATAGCTGTCTAATTTCACACGTATCAGAACCAAAACTCAGAGTTCTATAAAATAAGAAAGGTAATAACAAGATGTATCGCTTGGAAAAATTAAGTTCCTTTCAAAAATTTGCTATTTTACTATTGCATGGTTCTAGAAAGACATCTTGGTAAAGCGAGCACAATGGGCATCAAAGCGAGATTTATATTGCAATAAAATTTTAGAGAATTACTAGACAACATATCTGAGAACCTAATCTTGTTCTGATGACCAAGAATATACAGGGTGATTCATGAAGTTCTCCCCCCGCCTTCTACAGCACATTGTACTAGTAAAAATAATGAAAAATGTTATATATAAACATAGGTCCGAAAACGCTTCGTTAGCGAGTTACAGCTAGAGAAAGATTTCGCCTGAATTCCTGGGTAAAGAGTAAAATAAAGCCATACTGAACTTTTGGAAAGGTTACTTAAGTAAGTAATATCGTGGATTCTTATGTATTTTTACCTGATAAAGCTAATAAAACAGGTTTCAGAACTGTACCTGCAGTAGTTTTTGAGGGATTCAGGGTTAAATGCAAAAAATTGGGGGCACGAAACAATGTTTTTTTTAAGTTTGATGTACAATAACTTTGTTAAATAGGTAATAAATACATAAAATCAACAAACATTAATTGTAGAGAATTTAATTCTGAGAAAATTGATATAATCAAAGTCTAAAAAAACAGAAATAAGTACCAAAAAAATCGATTTTATTCAGTATAATACATTACTACCTGTAAAGAAATACCGTACGGTATTTAGTTAAAATAAAACAAAAACAAAATGCTTGTTCCTTAATGATGAGATAAATTGAGAAAACAAGACTAACTGTTAAATAAATGTGTTTGTAAATAAAAATATCATGTTTTATTACGTTGTATTTTTTTTTAATAAAAATTTACATCAAAGGTTCTAAAATAAATGAAGCAAACATTTTCCCATTATTGTTTACTAATCATCGAAATGCAGTTTTTTGTTTTATTAATTTCTAAGTTGGTAAACGCACGAATAACAGCTGATCAACAATGGTATTCTGTACTTTTACGTTAGAACTGTGTATTAGTGGTGTTTTGCAAGCTACAGCAGGAGATCGGGTTCTGTGAATCGTGTTATTAAATGCAATTTTTTCTGTGAGTTATAATTCGATTGTTTATTCAGCGAAAAAATGCCTTACTTATTTACATCAGAGGAATACGGTGATATAGTTTTTATTTTGAGTTACTGTAATGGTAATGCTAGAAGCTGCTGTGGAAGAATAAGAACTACGTTACCCTAATAGGAGGATTCCAGATACCAAAACAATTTCAGGAACTTTTCGTACTCTTCGGGAAACAGGATCACTACCAAGTACTAGAACCAATTATGAACGAGCTGTCCAACTTGATGATGATATTGTTATTAATGCTGTTCATCGCAGTCCAAGGTGTAAGTTACACGACGTATTTCTAGGCGGATAGGAGTTTTCGCAGTCAACGGTGTGGAGGTCACTTAATCGAAACAAATTTTATCCGTTTCATAAACAAAAGGTTCAACAACTACAGCTAGGGGATGGTCCGCTTCGCTTGGAGTTTTGAAACTTTTTGAATATTAATAATCAACTCTACAAGCGTATTTTGTTTACGGTTGAGGCACAATTCACTCAGGATGGTGACAATAACTTGCACAATGAAACACTCATGGGCAGAAGAAAATCCACATGAGGTAGTGGAACAGAACTTTCAACACCGATTTAGCGTCAATGTCTGGTGTGGCCTTTTGCACAATCGGCTGATTGGACCTTTCATATTACCTGGACGCCTAAATGCTGAGTTCTATTCTTGCATTTCCTTCAAGAAGAGGTGCCGCAGCTGTTAGAGAATGTTCCTTTACATCTCAGACAAAATTTGTACTTTCAGCATGACGGAGCACCTCCCACATTTTCACGTGCCGTTTCTGCTTACTTAAATCATCATCAATTTCCTGGACACTGGATTGGTCGGGGAGGGCCTCACCCTTGGCCACCAAGATCACCAGATCTACTCCATTGGATTATTGCATCTGGGGATGGATGAAAGACATTGTATACAAGACAAAAGTGAATTCTCGTGATGAATTAATTGCCCGTATTATGGATTCGGCTGTGCAGGATACAGGGAAGTCCTGAAAAATTAAAAAAACGCAACAAAAGCAATACACAAAACGTGCTGCAAAATGTATTGATAATGATGGCCTCATTTTCGAACATCTATTATAAAAAGGTGCGTACGGTTGGCCCAACCTGATTAATTTTGCTTAAAACTAGTAATGTATTATACTGAATAAAATCGATTTTTTGGTACTTTATTTCTGTTTTATTTTAGACTTTTATTATATCAATTTTCTCAGAATTAAATTCTCTACAATTAATCGTACGGTTGGCCCAACCTGATTAATTTTGCTTAAAACTAGTAATGTATTATACTGAATAAAATCGATTTTTTGGTACTTATTTCTGTTTTATTTTAGACTTTTATTATATCAATTTTCTCAGAATTAAATTCTCTACAATTAATGTTTGTTAATTTTATGTATTTATTACCTATTTAACAAAGTTATTGTACATCAAACTTAAAAAAACATTGTTTCGTGCCCCAATTTTTTGCATTTAACCCTGAATCCCTCAAAAACTACTGCAGGTACAGTTCTGAAATCTATTTTATTAGCTTTATCAGGTAAAAATACATAAGAATCCACGATATTTCTTACTTAATTAACCGTTCCAAAAGTTCAGTATGGCTTTATCCTACTCTTTACCCAGGAATTCAGGCGAAATCTTTCGCTAGCTGTAACTCGCTAACGAAGCGTTTTCGGACCTATGTTTATATAACATTTTTTTCATTATGTTTACTAGTACAATGTGCTGTAGAAGTGGGGGGAGAACTTCATGAATCACCCTGTATATTACATGCTGATCACAGCCTTTAATACATATTTTCAGTTACAGTTTAGTGAACAATATTAGTCAGACTCATCTTGAATATCCTCTGAAAAACATTTGTCATTCAGGTAAATCATATATATTCAATCGGAGGGATATCCATGGACTCAGCACTCTAACTGCGACTATATTAAGGATAGTAAAACATAAAAACAATTATTCTTACAGGAGCTTGAGAATGGTGATTGTCAATGTCTAATTGTATTTTGCAGTTGGACTCAAGACAAACTCCAATACGATGTCAATTTTTTAATTTTCATTCTCTTGAACAATGAAGCAACCTTTAGACATATTTCAGAAGTAAATAGACATAACATTACACATTGGATGTATACAATCCATACTGGAAGAGAGAGGTTTATCACGAAGGATATTATAAGTTCAAGTGTCACCTTAGCTCTTATCAAATTCCCGCATCGTTCTACTTTTATAGCAGTGTATTCAGACTTTTGTCTCACCCTGTCGGTTAAAGTTTAATAAGTCATAACTGCTATAAAAGTAAAGATATCTAAATCGCATTTGTATTTCTGAAAATAAACCATTCCATAATCATGTGCCGCATGACTCCATTCTCATTTGAAACATTCTACCCAAATCCAAAGTGGTGAATTTTAAGATGACCGTCGCTGTGACCATACCTATAAATCCTAAAATTTTCCCACACTTCTACTCACTTCGATCAGACGCCAGTACGATTCTTGCACCGTTCAAGTTTTATAGGGTTATACCTCGCCCTGCGTTCCTTATCCAATGTAAAATCTCAACACAGGGTCACTTTAGTTTTTTAATATATTATAAATAAATATGTTTCAACTACTCAATTCAATCAACAAATCCAACAATCACTCATCACTCAGCCACTGGGTCTTTAAAAACTGGCAAAGTGGAGTTATAGATGCGTGGCTGATAACTAGTAGCTGTCTACATGGAGTGAAGTTAGAGTATTTATTTACTCCATGTGTGGTTCTTACCCTCCTACGAGGCTGCCTACTGGTAACACATCCCATTACTCAGTTCGACTTCGACATTGCTCTCACCACACCATTAGTTTTAGTTCATCTATGTGGAGGACTTGTTAGTCCTTTAAGGGGATTCCTTACTGAAACTAGTGATTTTCTTTCCAATATGTTTAATGATTATAATCACACACACATATACATATATATATATATATATATATATATATATATATATATATATATATTTAGGTTCCTTTGGTTATATAACAATATTTGCCACGGTTATATTTAAAAAAAGTACATATTAACCTACGTTTTGGAATTTTAGATTTATTTTTTAATACATGGGATTTTGAATGTCTTATAACTTTGTAACTAAGTAACCAATACTATTGTTTATTATTTCGTTTTGAAGAACATGACATGCACTAAGTTTTTGTGCATGCTAAAGTTTATTTCTTAAATATTTTTAAATGTATTGCATAAAAAAAACATTTTAAAACATGTTTTGTAAATTAATATTATTTTTATTTATTTTTTATATCAACTTTTGTTTAACATATAATAATATCCATGCACAAAAGGTTTTAAAACGTTGTAAATAATATGTAGTAAAAGTTTCACTGCTTTAGCTTTAATAGATAAAAAGTTATAAGAACTTTTGTGTGAAAAATATAAAAACTTAAAATCTGCGGGAATCAGCGTTTGAAGTTTACACAAGTTAAGGGGAATAGTTCTTAGATCCTCTGAATTATTTGTATTATTTCTAAAATGGGCATTCTTATTGATGTGTGATTTTCCTGTTTAACTGTATCCTTGTAGCTATAGATGAAAGTAACATACCATACTGGTACTCGTACTCGGTGAATGGTATATTTATATATTGAAGACATATGTAGGCCTAATAAACCACTAACAGGATAGAGAAAAGGTTATATTTGCTATATTATCACTAAAAAACATGGAAAGTTATAACGACTTGGATTGTAGATATTAATATTCCAGAATATTAATATTTGAACTATCAATGAGACATCCAAGACGATATAAAATATTTTTTTATTAGTAAGCTCCGAGTAAATATTCAGTACAATTTATTACTAAATTTTTAACTATTAAATATTATCTGGTTTGTCTAAAATAAAATCAAAGTTCTAAATAAAAATAATGGATTTATTTTACACTGGCAAATTAATAAGTTCAAAGTTTCAGAATTTTCTTCACTCTATTTTCCACAAAGAATTTACAAACTGTTTAGTAAATTTAAAAGGTCCTTTGGCAAGAAAACAAAATATTAATAAAAATATCAAACTAAAAATCAGAGCTCTCTTCTGATTTTAAAATAACAAAGTTTTCAAATAAAAATCAAATACCATTTGGAAATAACTGAAATAAAAATTTTCACTTCTAAGTTCTCTCAAAATTCAAAATAAATTAAAAATTAAACTTCTCTTTCCGCTAGTTGAACCTTAACTTTCACGTCTCTGCAATTAAAATTACAACTCTCTCAAACAATTATTAAAGTTAAATTAATTACCAATTCACAATAAAACAGTTCCAATTAAATATTAATACATTACTAAATTTCAATTAAAGTTATTGACAAAGTTCAACTTTAATTCACTTTTCTTGCAATTTTGAACCAAATGTAACTTGTATGATTCTATTATGCTTTATTGTTCATTGAGAATTAATTATGCAGATTTCTCTGTAGTTTCTATGAATTTAATGTTTTCCTATAAAAAAGACAACAAAATTAATTTCATATCAGATCTGGAAGACTATTTCAATATAACGTACAATAAATTTGGTGCTTACCTCAAAATCCAACGCGGAAAAGAATTTAGAAACACGGCGCACTGTAATCAACTTAATTCACGAAAATTACCAAAAGAAGGGCGAAAATTATGAGCTGGCGCTATATACTTCCCCTTCCCATCAATTCTCTTGGACATCCGCGGTGTTCTCTCATTGGCCCAGCTGTATCCAACTAGGAGAACAATAGCCGTAACAAGACAAGTTCTGATCAATTCAAGGCAGTGAACCTCCTTCCTAACAATTTAAAACTACCAGTAGTAACTTGCCAAAAGATAACATATTCGTTTTTATAATAACGTCTTACAAAATCTAATTTAAAATTAAATCCCAATATTTCGTTCCCAAATTTTCATTTAATTTAAGTTTTAATTTAAACAAATAAACCAACGTAGCTTTAAAACGCTACAGTAGTAAATAATCACAAAGACGTAATACGGTTGTAAAATCAGGTGTGCATGCTCCTCTTCAAATATTTTTTACAGTGAAGAAAAGTTATATTATAGTAAATTTTATGTTTTATGTTTCTTATAAGCTATAGAATTAAAATAAAATATAAAAGATAATAATTTCAAGTTTTTGTCAAAATTGGTTATTTTTCAGTAGGGAATCCCCTAGTGTACATTAAACAAGGAAAAGTGAGTAAAGTTCTAAATTAAATACTAAACAACAAAGGTTTCTTACGGAGCTTTTAATTAATAATAATACAGTAAACAAAGCTATAGAAAAGTATAATAGTGAATAATATACGATAGTGATACGAAACAGAAGGACTTGGGGTTGTGATGTTGGTTGGGAACAGGTGCGGGAAGTCGGCTATTAGTGGGGTTATTTCAATATGCATTGTAGCTATGTACATATGCCCTCGTTCTTAGTTAATTAATAATGCCTCTCGGTCATTTTCTATAGAAAGAGAATCAGAGTAATACTTTGTTCTAAGTGCTTCTTGACTGTAAACGTATGTTTGTTAACAATAATTATAGCATCTGTACGAACCAGTAAATTACAGACTACAATTTAAAAAAATTTGCTATTGTTAAAAAATGTATAGAAGCTGTTGAAAAATACCTGGTGAAATTAATTTGAAATTAAATTTAATTTAATCTTGCTAGAATTATTTTAAAATACGAGTGATGTTCGGTATTTACTATTTTATTGTTTACTAATTTTACTATAAATTAAGCTCGATTCATTTTAAGATTAAAGATTAGGTTTTTGCGAAGGCGGGTAATTTCCACTTAAATTATCTAGTGAGTGAGAATATTCTAAAATACGTAGTCTCTTGGTTTCAGTTCAGTGAGTGGTTTCTGATCATATCATTATTTTTCTGAAATTCTTGGACCCTCTGAAATTATTTGTATTATTTCTAAAATGGGCATTCTTATTGTTTGTGATCTTCCTGTTTAACTGTATCCTTGTCAGGATGTATACGGAATCTGACAGGTTTTTCAAGTCCGAAAGTTGGTAGCACGGTGACAAGTTAATACTTTTGTCTACCGCAAGGTTGAAACCAATATGTGGTACAATACAGTATTTATTGCAAGATAATGTAAATATTGCATTGTATGCGTCACATATTTTTTATGTTTATTAAAAACAAAAAAATACATATATCATTTAAATTTTTAAAATATCGTTATTTGTTAACAATAAAACATTTTTTAGACAGTAAAATTAACACATACTAAATAATAACTTTAGATGTTAAACGTAATAATTTTTACGTTAAACCCGTTTATTAGGAATGGATTAATTTTTATTCCTTAGTACAAAGAGTTTGTTGGTATAACTTCTCATTAAAAAGTTTGCTTATTCGTGAGTAATAATGGATAGTCACAAAAGTTGTGCATACACTTTTTAATATCTTGTAAACAGTCATTAAATGTCCTTTGAGCAGTTTGCTGGTATTGTATGCTGGCTAAACGTATATTTTTCCAAAGCTCGTTTGAGCCCTATAATAAATCTATAAATAATGTAATTCTAGAATTCCATAAGATGTGTCACGTTTTAATAAACCTCATCGTAATGGTGTGCATGTACGTTATGTATGTATAGGAGACGATCTTTTCGCAGAATTTATATTTGTCACATCACGTATTTTTTAGAAATCTGGATTTGCCCTTTGAAAATATATTTATGTTTGAGCTTTGAAAAGCTAAGATAAAGTCAGCGTGATAGGTATTTAACATTTAGGAGTGTGGAATAAGTTTTAAACGTTTTAGGGTGGGTTTGTTTATATAGAAATAATTAGTAATTTATCGAGGAGGGTGTATCTTTATATTAATGAATCACTTAAATGGACAAGTTTTGTTTGACTGCTATTCTATGTATATACCATTTATACGGATTTTTATATATTTTCCTATTCTAGATATTAAATAAAAATGTGAATCTTTAGGAACATGAGAACTTCTGAATTTAGTCGCACAGTCATAAAACATATACTATTCTTAAGCATCATCAAGATGTTAAACTTAATGAAGTTAATTTTTCCCTCAAGAGCGTCGAGAAGTAAGTGGGCTTTAGAGTGAACTGAAGGTGAGAAATAATTCCAAGAAATCACATATATCTTACTTTTAAGTTTTGTAATCTGAATCCAGTTATTCTGAAGCAAAGCAAAGTGTGTTGTTATTAAGGTAAAACATCTAAATTAAAACTGGAGTTTTAGGTATCCATTATTTTTTACTATATGAAAATATCAGTTTGTTAAGAAGAGGATCGGTACTCGATACTGAGTGAAGGATTACCTTCCCTACTTTATAGCGAAAAATCATAGTGCTCAACTGGTTACTTGTAATGAGTAGAGAGTTTAAAAAGAAACACACACACATCGTGCAAAGTGATAGGTTGAGAAAACAGGTGAGATAGTTGTGTGTCGGTTTTTGAGTTGTTCGGAGATCCGTAGCTATTGTTTGGGTATTGATACGTATCAGTTTTCCTGTTTATAATGTTAAAGTTGGTATTTTGAACTCAACATTTAAGGGATTTTAAAAATCTGGACCTTTTCAAGTTTTCAGGGCTTCCTCATTCTGTACAAATTATTTTCCATAGAAATTTGATGCTGCTTGTATGACCAAAAGTAGTATTGATGGTATCTTTTATTCACATATCATACCGTAAGCAACATTCTATTTGAGGAGAGTTTGAGTTGTTTTACTGAGTTCTCCTTGTGTAGTGATTGAATCCTTGACGCAGATTATCAAGGATAGGAGGAAATAGGAGGAATATTTTGGTGTATGGGATTTATCAGAAAACATTAAATATGTTGCGTTTTTCTTCTACAAGTAACCTTAATATTTTATAATAGATAATAGATCTTTGGAAATTTTTTATTTTATTCTACTGTTTTTATATTCTCATGCCTTTCATGGTTTTTCATATGCACTATTATAATATTACAAATAACAGTAAATAACTTAAAAGACTTTTCCACTAATCATGTAATCGCAAAGGATAGAACATGTTTTAAACACCTAAATACTGTAATAAATATTATTATCACTACCATAATACATGGAGTATATTTGTGTTAGTAAAAACCCTAACTTTTTATATCGAGAAATATTAATTCATATACTAATTATTATAATCTTTAGCGAATTACCGGTTTATAGAGAATAATATAATATATATGTAGGCTACATAGAGCATAGGTACAACAGAGATCAAGTGAGGTTTACAAATTGACAAATAAGAAAAACTAGGTTACATGTATCTTGTTGGTAGTGGCCTACATATTGATGTTGGTGATCAGTGGTATTGTTGTAATTTGTTGGCTTTGATATACCGTATACACTTGACTTTGTTGGTTCTGTTTAATAGAGATTATAAACAAGCATTTGATCAGCTATATTGTTACACAAACAGAGTTAGTAACTGATACATCCTAATTGAAGACAATGTTTTATTTTCCAATTTATAAACGAACTTACACACAGTATGGTAGCAACGCTGCAACGAGTTTTAATATGACACTCACTTGTTTTTTATAAGATTTACTTAATTGTGATAGTACTCACTAAATAAATATATGGGATATTCATTTTTCCAAAATATTTATCATTCTACATTTTTGTTCGAAGAGATAAGAGAAATGTATATGTTGTTAAGTACCGGTAGTTGCTTTTGCTTTTCTTAAAACTGTAAATTGGAAGCAAAATATAGCTAATTGGTATAGAAGTCCCTTTTATGACATCAAATTATATGTAAATAATTCCTGAAATATTCTTCAAATTTCATTATTTTGCTCAAAACATAATTTGGTAACTTCATAGTTTAACTCGATAACTTAATGCGATTGTGATAAAACAAATTGTAAACTTGGTGGGTTTTTTTAACGTTTTATAAATAGTTATTTTTATTTATTATTTATAACAATAAATAGGAATACGTTTTCTTATGAGTATCAGACAAATATTCTAGATACGACTAGATCTACAGATGAATCATACTACTAGACCACGGCATTGGGACACGCAGAATATCAAAATGACAACATAATGCCTAGATTAGGTGTCATAGAAGCAAGATTTAACTCAATAAGCACGGGACAGATTATACACAGTTCCTCATTATAAATATACAGTCCAGACCATGTCTTTACTCTTTCTTACACCTTTTTTAGGGATAGTATAAAAATACTTTAACAACTGTTGATTAGGTTTACAGTCCTTTATAAAAACAAATTCATAATGGAATCTAAACACTTCCATTTCGTATCTTAGCTATAGATTAAACGAATTATTAACGGATCTAGACAGAAAGATATGTTGTTTCAAAGCCCATTGATAGTAATCAGAAAATTATAAATAGGAATACCATTTTACATATATAGAAAATCATTTAACTTACAGTCCAAATATCTCACAGAGAGACAGAGGTGGTTATACCAAATATTTTGTCTTGTTACACCCTCTTTCAAGGAAAGTGGAAATAGTTCGTATACGTTTATTCAATAAGAAAAGATTGCCTGGAAACCAATACAGGATTATTAAATTATAGACTTCTCCCTTTACTACCCTATTTCACAGTTATAAATAATTCGAGCATAACGTGCAAAATTTGAAGCAGTGAGACAACAGTACTCATTCCTATAACTAGCACTGGAATCAGAAACTAATATAGAGCTCTGTTGTTTCCTTAGACTCTTATCGCTTATCGAGAACGAATTGACTGAGTTATGAGTGTTTCTACTGCAAATTACATTCGCGCCAAACAAGTTAGACGGCTGGATACTATGGTCTTGTAAACTGTAGTTGATTCCAAGGTACTAACCACAAATACAACGGTATTTGGTCTAATGATACAAAGATAGTTCAATCACATAAAGTTTTTAAGTACAAAATTAATTTTGCTGTGCATTTCATGTATTATGGTGATTACCTCGGTTCTTCGGTATTTACTTTGAAAGTCTTGCGTGATCATGCAGTTGTGTGACGTAAAATTAAATTGATGATCGAAAAAGTCATTGCTTTGTCGATCTTCATCAATATAATAGTTTACGTTATGAATTGGTTTCAAAATCTTAATAGAAAGTTTCCGATTTCCTTAATAGATTTAATAGAACGTAGATACTTCAAGATTTAATTAAAAACTGTTATAGATAATTTAATTTTTTTTTATTTGCATTGAATTTTTACCACACGTTTGGTTTGGCTAATATTAAATTATGAATAGAGACTTTTGCCATTATTTGTCTAATATTTAAATTTTTTTGTGATTTATGGTTTAACTGCTCGGACAGCATAAAATGTGATTTAATCTTTTTTTTAGGTTATTTAGTAAGGTGAAATATAACACTATATAATTTAGCTAAAAGCCTAGCCTAGTTACTAGCATTGAACAATTAATATTTTCACAACTGAATAATTGCTCGTAGTGAAAATTAAATTTCCCATTTGGATATTTTCGAGGAGGTGTTAGAATAAATTTTTTCAGCATTCCTCTAAATTAATACAGCCTACAATTATGGCAGAATTTAAACTTTTAGGACATCTGAAAGTGGACTGCAATACCACCGTATACTCCCGTAACACAAAGCGCAGAAATATATATATATATATATATATATATATATATATATATATAATATAATTCGGCGCCTTGTGTAACCAGCTATATAATATTATACACTATTCAGCCCCATGTGTAACGGGGGTATCCGCTATAAAATCACTAATGAACAGTCCTACGGAAGCTGGTGGAGTGCCAATTTACGCCTCTTTCCACATTAAAGATGCTTTGTTGTTTGTACACGTCTTTGAAATCAGAATACAAGGGGTCTCTGCAACAATATATTGCAATGAATCTGCTGAGTTCAACTATTATTAGTTATAACTAACGTTATTTAACTGTCAGTCCTCTCTAATCACAAAACACAATATACTAATCAACATAATAATAATAATAATCGTCCAGAGGTTATGATGTGTTATACTCTAATTACACTACATATATTTAAATTAAATTATTTTTGTTTATTATTTTCCCTACAACAAAATCTTCAACTGTGTAACTTCATATAAATGGTATTAAACACGGTTTTAAGCAAAATAAAAATCGAAACGTAGTGTTACTGATACAAACTTTAAACAACGAACTTTATATTATTCTTGAACCCTAAAATCTATTGAATCATAAATATTAAGAAATATTCTTTAAATGGACTTTTCTTTCTTTGGTCCATAGACATTAGCTTCCAGGAAATATTATTTTGTTCGTATTACATTATTTCTTAGGGAAAATGTTTTAAATTGAGGAATTAAGCTAATTTCTAACTATTTATAATTGTATGCTCAAATGAATAATACTCATATAATATTATTTAAGATTTATTAAATATACAATGCATAACAATAACCAATATAGTGAAAATAAGGTATGGCAATCTGTTACTAAAAATAATATTACAACAGATAAAGTCACATTACTTCCAGTAGATGTTTTCTCGGTCATAAAATTAAAAAATACATTATTGTAAATATTTTAAAATCAGGTTTTTTTAAAACAGACTATCGTGTCAAGTTTTCTAGAAATGTATGATGATTGTCAGGACATTTACTTTTATGAAAACCAACATAGTTTATCACATAGTTCCTAGTTCTTAGTAATATGGTACCATTACACAATTGTCTTTCCAGACATTACACATCTTGATTTATATCCCATATATTTTTAGGATATCCAGGAAATTGTGTTTAAAATTACTTTTGACATCTCAATATAACTATAGAATTATTGTAGTTTATTTCTCATACTAAATCTTTCGTTCTTTGGAAAATTACTGTTTCTTTCGAAATCAATATAAATACCTCTAAATCTTTAGGGGTTTATTACAAGTAACATGTAAAATGTACCATAGTTTCGAACTTCGAAATAAGGTAATAACAATACTGAGAATACTATTACTGGTTAAACCTTTAAATGAGCAGTTTCAACCTGGCATCAGAGGTTCAATGGTTTTGTGATAAAAATGATGGAAATGCCGTTTTTCCCCAAAGGCAAGCAACGAATTACTGTTACGGTCTAGAGCAGGTGGTTGGTTTAGGAGCAAAAAACCACACACCAGGCAGAATAGTGGTCTGCACGTTTTATGACCAGGTGTGTATCGTGTTAAGATTTAAAACCGTTTCAATTATCTCGTAATTAATAACGTTATTTTACTGAATGTGAACCACATAATTCAATTACTGTACACGCTCTTTAACGATGCCGATCGAAGCCGACCGCACAGTATCAGAAAACGATTATTGGTAAATAGAATATTCCTCCAGTAATTATTAAACTGTACCGTTTTGTTGTACCATTGTTGTTCATTGGGTAGTTTGTAGATAAGCTATAAACTCCCAGAAGTGAATACACATTGACATTCTTAAGTACCTCGACAGAGGATTAACTTGGAGCTATCATGTTGAGCATGTATGTGCAAGGGTTGCTGCAGGCGTTTTTACCATGAGGAATTTGGCTTAGGTTTGCTATTATGACGATCTAAAGATGGTCTGTTTTGGCTCTTTATATGGTCATTTTACCTACGGCATACGCCTTTAGGTTGGATGTGCCAGGAGTCTTCAAGCTTCAGAAGAAAGTCATTAGAATCATTTGCAAATTGAAACCAAGAGAATCACCAACGTTGTTCTCGCTTTCTACCGAACACACGCGCGGAACAGTTAGCACGGCCAGAGCTTCCAGAGAATCGACCAATATCCATGGGGTCACTGTAATCACTTAACGAAACAGTCACTGGTATCGGTGTGGAACACGTTTAAAGAGGTTCCATCTGTTTGTCGCACACCAATGAGTTACAAAGAAGAGGGCCACTAAACGACTTCGGCACACTGCCAACGGGTGAAACAAAGGTGACAAGACTTTGGCGAGTGACCACTCCCGGACAATGTTCTATCCTGAACGACTCCAACGGTACTCTGGTGAGTGAGACGTCCTCCGACTAAGCTTCTTAGATGGGCAGACAGACAATCAAATACCACGTTACATTCCCCCACCAGTAAGAAACGGCCGTCTCATCGGACAATAAAGGCCAAGTCCATCAAACCAGCATATTAGTTTTTCCTTATGGAAATGCATCGAACTAATTTAAGTAATAACAAGTTGCCGTATTCTAAATTCTGAAAATAAAGCCTACTCTTGCTAGATATATTGTAAATATTCTGCACAATGTAATACAACGGGGGATTTGAAATCATGGCTATTTACTATCCTTAAGTATTAGAAATAACATAAATACGGGAATATAAGTTTCGATTGATTTCTTCTTCACGAGACAAAACTAGAACACACTGCTAGATTGGTAGACTAATAAATCAAAGCTCTTCGGACCCAACATTACAATGCGCAGTTCATAGCGGTAGGTGGAAATTGTAACACACTATTTAATTAAAACTCATGATACTACAGTACATTAAAACACCAACAACACATGGTGTGACGTAATAAGTTAACAAAGTAACGGGCAGTAATTACCCTACCCGAAATGCGGTAAATGGTTGATGGTTAAGCTAAGCAGGTAAAAAACGAGTTAGGAATAAGTGGCTTTTTCTTTGAAAATGTAACAATACCCAAGCGAAAAACCATTATGAGCATACAGAATAGATTGATATTAATAGGTACATAAATGAAAATTATTTACTAGATGAAAAATATTATAAATGAAGACAAATCACTTGAAGAAGAGAAGTCGACTTTTCAGTATAATTAGTTACATGTAGAGAGGAAATTCAGTACGATAGTTAAACTGTATTATATTAGGTTATCAAATTACATTAATTTTGTTTTATAATATGTTTTTAAGTCTTAAAAAATATATATATTTTTGTAAACATTATTTTATTTGTTGAAGACATGGAAGGTATTGTCATTACAACTTAATAAAACTTTTTTATATCTCTTTACGTTTTGCTTTTAGTGAAACCACGAACAAGACTAAACAAAATTCATAACATCTAGTAGATTTGACCAAATATCGATATAAAGTTTGTATTTAAGTAGGAATTATGTAGCCTAAAAAAACCTGGCAACAAGACATTTGAGTTTTAGTTTTAAGTTTTTTCTATGTAAAAATGAATAATTTGTAAATGTTTATTGTATTTTGAGGAAATAAATATATTCTATTCTATTCTATTTACATTTGTTACCTTAGTTATAATTTCGTCTAATCATTAAAATACAATTAGTTCAAAGCAGTGAGTTACCAGCACAGTCTTTGTACATAACTTTAAACTCGTGTAAATGTTTAAAGACAGTGATTATACGCCTTTTTTTCCTCCTGCAACTTAAGAACACAACGTTAAGATATGTATTCGAGAAATTGTACTGTTTCTTCAATATATAGATGGAGTTTGGTCATGAAACGCGTTATAGAAAATCCAACATTTCAGTCACAATATAGTGGATCAAAAGAACCAACCTGTCCAAAACAAACGTGAAAACAACATTGTGTATCTGGAATGGTATACACCTCTCCCTGTCTCTCATTTCTCCCACATCGTATTCTCGGCTTTCACCCCTCAGATACAGTTTGAGGCTGGTGTCATAATATCTATTCCCCAGATCTAATATAACTACTGACTAATAAACAAGTCGACGGATGGGTTTTAAAGTTAAAGAAAGACTCCGAATGTCAGACCATATTGTCGATATGAGTAGAATATCCATTCTTTTAGAGTTATGGTAAGATTATTTTCAATTTGTTCTATGATGAATTCACTGCGTCTCAATTAAAACACAACCGAAAAAATATTTAGATGTTGTGCCAAACAGGTATAATTGTGTAAGAGACTGTCATTCACGTGGTAGAGATATTGTTGTAAGGAGAGATCGGTGACTTTTTTATTCTTATTTTATTCTTCCAACTATCAAACATTATAAGAGTATGGTTCAGTACAGTAGAAAATTGGTAGTAAAGGTCCTACGGTCACAGGCGAGGTTTAAAATGTACTATCTCTAATTCTGATCGGAAGTCCTACGCCTTATCTCTTGCGGGCGCATTTCACTGGTTTCCAATGTCCGAGTCGTAAGAAATAATACGTATGCAACATTTCAATAGTTTCAGTTTTACGAGTAGTAAATGTCCGAGTAAGCTATAGTTGCATTGGTCCGAATACCAAACGTCCAAATAGAATCGAGGAAAAGCTTCATTCCAATCTTCAATAAGAAAATGACTCGTTTGGACTAGCAGATGGAAGTGAGTTCATACCAGCCTGGCTGCAGCCGCTCTACGAACAATTGCATTAATTACGAGTTTTTATCCAGTCTTACCTCTTTTAGAACTGTTGTTTACATTTTAACAAGGAAACTGTATTTCTGTTTAAACTTAATGTACTATAAAATAAACTAGGCTTAAATAAAATGTAGAATAATTTTCGTTTTGGAGGTTATATCTACAAACATAGAATTAAACAAAAGTGTAAAATAACAGTTATACTTTTGTCAAATAATTTATGTAAGAGAATGTAATAACGAAATAGGAAGACAGTGTTGTTTTAATACATTAAACTTTATCAACCATAGATACCACACCATATATTTTGAATTAGACCATACAATTTTAAAAAGTGTTTCATTTAAAAATGTGCCAATGCTACTCATTTAATGCCTACACTTTTGATTCATACCTTCTAAATTTTACGTTTAAATATTGAATTAGGATCTAAATAACACTTAAAAACAGAAATTGGGGTCTATAAAACACAAACTATAGAATACTGTGTATGAAATAGTATTTGTTTAAGAAATTAGATTGTTTTAATCCAATGTATGTCGCTGTTTATATTAAAACAAGAGGTATTTGTTTATTTTTTGTTTATATTTCTATTAATTTCTCAGTATGCGAACCTTTTCACCTCGTTGTGGTTTTTTTAATAAAAGCAAGTAAAAATTTGGTTAAAGGGACTAGCCAGTTTGCCGGTGACAATTTAAGGAAAAGTTTTAAGTGTACGGTACTATTTTTTAGTACCATAATTACCAACAAACGATTCAAGATAGCTTGTTCACTGTGTGATGTATCTTCCTGTACAGTATCGTGGTTCAGAATGTCCCATGACATTATTTTCAATGAAAAGTGTATGCTCAATATATAAATGAATTAATAATAATATAAGAAATTTGTTTTTATTTTTATATAAGGTTTTATTTGCCACTTTAGGGAAATAACTGCAGTAATATAGTTGACGGTTTACCATAATTGGCAGTGGCAATTAGTGGATCCGTTTATAGCTTTTGCAGGACAATACAAACAGTCAAAGCCTTCATAATTATATATACGTATGATGTTTCATGATCAATGGTACAATCTTTGTCAAATTATTGGTTTCATTACAAAATGAAAACTTTTCTCAACTTATAGTCATACCTCTTATTTTTCTGTAAAATACAAATACTAATTTCATAATTGTTTTAGGACTGGAATATTAATTTACTAGTTACTAAAACTATATTAGCTCCGGCAAAGCTGTAATTTATTCAATGCATAATATCTGTTTTAAGTACTTTTAAGTATTGTTTAATACATTAATGTAATTAAGAAACTGTTTTGGAAAATATCAACTCGTGTTTTCAAATCATTGTGGAGATACTAATAGTTATTAAAACACATTGAAGCTAAAATAAGAGAAAACTAATTCTATTGCACCCTCGTGTAACTAACTGATGAACAAACGCCATGACTAAAGAAAGAAATTTAAAGCTAATTTAACCTAACTATTTAAAAACGTACCATCCATTACAGAGATTCAGAAATTTGTGTGTAATTTTTCAGGTTTCTAGACATTAATACTGAAGATAGGGTTTGTATTGTATTAATTTGTAAATGTCACTTATCTAAAGTGACGAAGACGGGTTTGCTGTAAAAAATGCCTAAAAAGTAAAAAGTATAATTCTTAGTTTGTTTGTAATTATAAATGAACTGATATTTAGGAATTATAGTCATTAAATGTAAATTCAGATATATCTACTTTATAATAGCTGTACTGTATACTACTATTATTGGAATATTACTGATAAAAAATATCCTAGATTCTAGTAAATGTGAGCAACTTTAACGGAAATGAATTTTAAAACATTTTAATTGCACATTTCCTAATACAGTTTGTACGAAAATGACAATGTCCTAGTGGTAATTTGGATGTATTGTGCAAAGTAATCCTAGTCATAAGTAGTTATTGAGACATATGTAGACATTAAAATAATGCAAGTATAGTTACAATAGTGTTTACTTGTGTGGTGCATTTAGAGTTCAACACATTTTTGAGGTTCTTTGGAATGTGATCTGTGTTCTGGCGACGCCTTTAAAAGACATAAATTATTAACCTTTTTTGTTGCTTTTGTGGATAAAGTTCATTCATGGATTCATAGGTAGTTGTGATCTTGTATCTTATTATACTCTTATTTAGTCTTATTTGTTGTTGTTAATCTGTTAAGTTAAAATCAGTTGTGATTGTTAATTGTTATTTTTTTAAATTAATTTCATGTCCCATGATAATTAAAGCTTGTAAAACTTCATAACTAAAACATACCAGACCCAAGCAAGTTGAGTTTGCAAGAAAATATGTATTTGGTATGAATAGATATGACATACATACATATATATATATACATATTAAGCTGAGCAAGAATATATATATATATATATATATACATATATAAGAAGTTTGTCCAGTATTTGTAGTGGTACAGTATTTAGGTATAATAATTTACGATTGATATAATGATACAATATATTATACATCCACAATCATTGCATATTCCAGGTTATACAGTACCAGAATCGTAATGATGATAGCACTGATTGGTGCTAAAACTCAAAGATATATTGAACCCTCATTTCATCGTAAATAGTTTTCTCGAGTATTTATATTATATAAGGAGTTTAAAACAAATGCAAGTTATTCTGGTTTCAGTTGCAAATAAGCGAGTACATATACGTCTATTCCGGGTGGTCTGAGACATTAAAGTTTGAGTTTGAATTAGAAATAGCGCAGGTCTTTATACTCTATACTATACTGAGTCTTCCCTTTATGTGTACAGATTGTTAACATTCTTGACCAGGCCAGTGGCCCATGAGGATGGGCAGAAAAAATCTTAAAAGGGGATAACTCGCTCATAAATAAGTAATATTGCTTCTTGCTTTTAAACTTTGCAACGACTAAACAAGCTAGTGCACAGAAGAAATATGATTGCAGTTTTGTTCTTGTAACCTCGTGGCAGGTATAGTGTCGTTTTAGATACATAGGAGTAATTTTTTGCACCCCCTCCCAATATGTGGGATTTATTAAATCACACATATCATTTTAAATTGTCTTTATTCGGATTACCAGGAATATAATGGAGTGAAATTGATAGAGTTTCCCCATCAGATTATAATAATGTATACTTAAACTTCCACTACACCCACACTACGTGCTAACCACAAAACATAATTACATGAAACATAATTTAATAGTTTGTATATAAGTACATGGTATACAGAGTCCACAACTAGCAAGGCCAGACCTGTTCCCAGGTTGTACAAGAACAAGGCTCGGCTACGTCTGTGGTCAATGTTACACCAGTATCAACTGTTTTATTACCAGGACTGGTAACGTCCTCTTTCTTTAATTCAAACTACTTTAAGCTTCTGATGGACTTATGTGGCCAGCTACCTATTTTATCTAAATATGTATTATACTTTATTATTTGGCTACACATTTCAACTGATTTACACCGTAACATTTTTTTTCTTGTTTTGTCTGCGTTCTGCGAGCGAATGGTACAATGAGTAGCAATAATATGCGAATTATAGCACTAAGTTTGGTTCCTCAGTTCATTAGCAGCAATATTAATTTAGATTCTCACACTAGGTGTTCATTAGATATTTTGACATCAGTGATGTAGTAAGAGATATTCGAATACTTCATATATTTAAAAGTGTAACGATATTGACTTGGATATCCAGAACATGTTCTATAAGGAATTATGAGCATCACTTTGATATTGATAAATGTGAGTGGACTGCAGCTTAGTTAAAGTGTAGCGTGATGATATATTTGGATGATCTCACTGGATAATCTGATATTCTTGAAACCAATAACGTAGTCTAGTATTGAACCAATAAGTAAATCAGCCAACCTATTAAGTATAAAGTCTCTATTTAAAAATCTGTCAGGTGTTCAATAGGATCTCCTTAGCGGCAATATTGTAGTAATACGCAATACAGCTTTGCAGTTTGGTTGAAGTGTAGACTTATCGACTCGCCTTCGGATCGCTGGGGGCCCCAGGCCCCCAAAGTAAGTGCTTAAAATTCGGGGATAAGAGAGATTTGGTTATCGGTTAAATTCGGACTTGAGGTTTCGAAGTTTCGTCTTCCCTACTGTATCCTTTCTCGTGGGTTGTAATGCTCAGCCAAATGATGTATGATATATAAAAATAGTTAATGATTTCGTTGAAAAATTTAGAGACGTGTTAACAAATTTATGGGTGTTAAGAATATGGCGTGATAACTAAAATCGAGATTAGGTTTGCCAGGAAGTGGAAAGTAGAGTGTTTAATTTTAACCAAACTTTTGAGTTGGAAGTGGCTTAACCGTTGGAGTTACGGAGTGTGACTTTTTTGTCGGAAATTTAATTTTAAAAGAAGACTTTGCCCTGTGATTTGAGCTACTATATCCAGTTTAGCCGATACAGAGCATGGAAGAAAAGTCTGCACTGGTCAGCTATCGTGATTTTTTTAGTATATAATAAAAGCCGATCTTAAGTCAGTATTTTTAAGCTGTTTAGGGGGGTTTAATTTGCTCAGGAGTTTATTTAATCATGCCAATAAATTCCCAGGGGTGGAGTTGATGTTACCGGGGTTTAAGACATCAGGGGGTTTAATTTACTCAGGAGGTTATCTGGACATACAAGAAAATTCTAGGGAGGGTTAATGTTACCGGAGGTTAAGGCATCAGGGGGTTTAATTTACTCAGGAGGTTAGTTGTTCATACAAGGAAATTCCAGGGGGAGTTAATGTTACCGGGGGTTAAGACACACTTGGGTCTCTGTCGTAGGGTTTTTAAGAAAATAGAGTGTTTAATTTTAACCAAAGTTTTTTACTTCAAGGCCGTTTTTTGGCTTAACCGCTAGAGTTACGACAAAACGTGACTGGACCTTTCTTGTCGGGAAGGATTCTGCTGTCAGATTTTATCTACGACCTCTGGTTTAGGCAGTAAAGAGCTTGGGAGAAAAGACTGCACTGGCCAGCTATGGTGAATTAATTAGTGTAAAAAAATAAAAACTACCTTTATCAGATTATTAAGTTGTTCAGGAGGTTTAATTTAATCAGGAATTCATCTACCACGAAATTCAAGGGATGGGGCTTACGTTATAACCGACTAACGATTTTTTCTCAAATTCAAGCTAGCTCTAACGGTTCTCCCGCTATCGGGCTTCAAAGAAATGCCTGCAAGTGTGAAAAGTGCAAAAGTTTGCCCATTTTTTTGAGGGGTTTAAAAGTAAACATTTCCGGTTTTCAGACTTTTACCGGTGGTTTGAAGGTAAAAGCTAGGTGCTTGCAAAATTTGGTGTTTCCAGCACTTTTAGAAGTGGGTTAGAATTTCGTATACCCTATCAGTCAGTGAGTTACATATGCGGCTGTATATATACTCGTATATAGGGATAAACAAGCTAGCACTGAGCTCGAAAGATGATAAAAGAATTGTTCTAGAAAATAAGATTGATACAGTACAGTTATAAAAATGAAACAAAATCTGATATATTATATGAATTAAATAAACTTTTTAAAATTAAAAATAACCTTTGCTAACGCTCAGCCAATTCCCGATGTGTTCTAGTAGCCACGTATACTAGTCACTGGTTTACGAAGTAATACAAATTAAATCTGGAACTGTTATTAATTGCACCAATGTTGTTCGGAAAAAATTAAAAAAACCCTAAAATTGCCAATTCACAAAAAAGATTTTGCCATTGAGAGCGTATAACAGGTTTACGGAAATGTATACAACAAAAAGCTACTGCACCTTTTTTGTAGATCCTATTAATGGCTATTTAATAAAGTGTTTAAGTTTAAGCTAGGATGAACGGGTCAACCGATATCGTCTCCAGTAAAAACATGTTAACGTCAAAATTACAAAATATTAGCATTTATTGGCCAAACCCATAGAGATAGGGCAAAAGGTCGCTGAACCTTTTTTGTAGATCGTATTATTTTGTATTAAAATCCGCTTTTTAACTTACCCTAACTTTAAAGTTTCTGCTGATATAGAACCCAGAAACAAAATTCTGAAGTAAAACTTAAAAAAGCGCACATTTAAACGCGTTTTGCGGCCAAACCATCGAGAATAGACCAAAATATTAGTAATATTTTTTTTGTAGATCACAAAATTTTCTAAATCCTATTGAAAATTTTAAAATTTTTTTTTAGCTACGACCAACCGTTTAGCCGCTATCGAGCCCGAAAGGTAAATCCTTAGTCGAAAATTTCAAAAATATTTTACTTCATCGCATTTTGCGGCCAAACCAATCGACATAGACTAAAATGTCACTGGACCTTTTTTGTAGGCCACTTCATTCCACACTAGCGTTTTTCCATCAGATCAGAGCTAGCTACAACGGTTCTCCCGCTATCGGGCTTCAAAGAAATGCCTGCAAGTGTGAAAAGTGCGAAAGTTTGCCCATTTTTTTGAGGGGTTTAAAAGTAAAAATATCCGGTTCTCAGATTTTGTCCGGTGGTTCGAAGGTAAAAGCTACGTGCGTGCAAAATTTGGTGTTTCCAGCACTTCTAGAAGTGGGTTAGAATTTCGTATACCCTATCAGTCAGTGAGTTACATATGCGGCTGGATATATATAGGGATTTATTCAATCGAACGAGGTCTGGTTTTAGTTGAGATAATCTTGTAATATTACACCAGTTTCAGATTTTCTTTGTTTGAATTATTACGTGAGTTTGCATGAGTTAAACACGTGTACTAAATGTGTGCATTTGTAGGTTTATCTATGTAATATGGCACAGTGCACTTTATCAATCGTACACGTATTACATTTTATATCCGTACCAAGAGCACAGTATGTTTATCATTTTCACATATACAGGGTGTACATAAAGTCCTGCACGGGTATAATATTTTCTAAACGATAACAGATAAATAAAACAAGATTTGGTACATCAATACTACACCTAAAAATCTACTTTTTGAAGGAACTATCAGTTTTCTGTAATATCATGGGGACGTCCCGCAAGGAGTCAGAAGGAAATCTTAAATAGGAGCATAGGTCAATATGGACAATCATTTTAAAGGGCTTATCTAGCAGAGTTTAATGCCGCAAACCGCACTCAAAAGGATTGATCCAGTACAAAATGGCGGCTGTTCAAAGATTTTACTTGGTTACATTTTATTAGTAGCCATAACCCCAGTAAAGCAAAACTGCAACCAAACGAATACTGCAGCTAACTACTACATTATGCTTGTCAGTTGTACAGAAGTGAATTATGACATTAGTTATCCTCAAGGGTTACAAATTTGGTCCTAATATATTGATAACGGGGAAAACCTGATAACAGTAACAATTAGAAATCTCTTATCTTTGGGTCGCAGTTAGGACTTTCCTATTAGCCAGTCTATGCATAGTAGGCTATTCTAGTTTTTCTTGTTTTAGTAGTGCTGTCCATCCATTTTATCAGTGCGCTTTAGTACAAAAGAGTTTGTCGTATTGCTTGTAGTTCTTCAACTACACTATGTCGCTTGGCGAACGTGAACGTATAACACTTCTTATGATGGTTGGTTGGGGAAATAACAGACGATTACACGAGGAAGCATGCCATTTATTTAATGACTACTTTCAGGAGAGGCAGCCAATTTCTAGAACAACTGTAGGGAGAACTGTTCAACACTTTATGAAAACAGGAAGTGTTTCCAATCGTCATAGGTCGCTGAGATTTCTAATTGTTACTGTTATCAGGTTTTCCCCGTTATCAATATATTAGGACCAAATTTGTAACCCTTGAGGATAACTAATGTCATAATTCACTTCTGTACAACTGACAAGCATAATGTAATAGTTAGCTGCAGTATTCGTTTGGTTGCAGTTTTGCTTTACTGGGTTATGGCTACTAATAAAATGTAACCAAGTAAAATCTTTGAACAGCCGCCATTTTGTACTGGATCAATCCTTTTGAGTGCGGTTTGCGGCATTAAACTCTGCTAGATAAGCCCTTTAAAATGATGTCCATATTGACCTATGCTCCTATTTAAGATTTCCTTCTGACTCCTTGCGGGACGTCCCCATGATATTACAGAAAACTGATTAGTTCCTTCAAAAAGTAGATTTTTAGGTGTAGTATTGATGTACCAAATCTTGTTTATTTATCTGTTATCGTTTAGAAAATATTATACCCGTGCAGGACTTTATGTACACCCTGTATATTATTACATTAAACTGTTAACATTATTAAGACAATTTTAAACTCATGTAAAAAACCAAGATCTGATGGAGATATATTTATGGCACTTTCGTCATATTCACTGATGTACACACTAAAAAATTCTTTTTGTCCCACATAAATAGCATTCAGGATGTGTTTCTAGTGAGAGATATGGCCATCCCTAAAACAATAATTTATAGACAGAAACACACACGGATGAATATCGAAATCTTCTATTAAACCATCACATATCTGTCAAAAAAGGAGTTG
Source organism: Homalodisca vitripennis (assembly GCF_021130785.1). Lineage (NCBI taxonomy): Eukaryota > Metazoa > Arthropoda > Insecta > Hemiptera > Cicadellidae > Homalodisca > Homalodisca vitripennis. Next base: position 87,520,557 of record NC_060215.1, on the reverse strand, counting down.
CATATACCTTGTTTGACAGAGTTTGTGCTCAGGCAAAGATGAGCTAATTGAGGAAATAGCAAAAGTTCAATAGGATTTTCTACAAAATGGATACCTTTAGTAAGTAATAAATAAAAAAAATATTCTAAATCAGAAAATGAAGACAAATTTGCGTTCATGCCAATGTCTTATGTGAATAAATAAATAAATGTTTGGTGTGATATTTGTACTGGGACATGGTTGGTGCTCCCCTTTGTCATGTTGGATCCTCCCTCACATTTTTAGTTGCTATCCATAAATTTCGTGAGTTCATATGTACCATTTTTCTGACATGCTTAGCATTATACCTTAAGGTTTATTTGCCACTTGATGAAGAGGATAGATTTCATTCCTCGAAACGTAGTGTTCTATTTTTAACATATAGCGATAGTAAATTCTCGAAATCATATTATCCTTCCAAGTAAATTCACCTTCAATAATAAGTTTTAAACAATGAGTTACGTGGTAACATCAACTGTAAATGACTTACAATAAATTTGTTTTGTTTGTTTAATTTCTTGAAAATAAAATGAAGTAAAATTAAAATAAATAACAAATTTCGTTATTATAGAGGCGAAGTTTTATTTTCATTTTAGTGTAAATATACTTAATTTCTTAAAATTTTAATAATAAACTGGCTTAAGCTTGAGAAAACCGAATTTGTCAGAAAAGGCAGCTGCGGAGAATCGCTTTAAGTGACAAATGAATATCTTCGTCATCAATAACCGCAGTAACTTTCTCAGATACTATCAATCCTTCAACTAACTTTTAATGGAACATTTCCACATTAGAAGCTTTATATTATTTATTATTCTGGGAAAACCGAAAGGTTATTTAAAAGGTTTTCAAGAGATTATAACCACGATGACATCTTATACTATTCATAGTTCTTCATAACTTTTCATATAGATTTAGTATAAAACTTTTCAACAATGTTTTAACCAACTTTTGTGATTTTGCCATATTTAGTGTAATATAATTTAATCCTTCGGTTCTTATAAAGTAAGTCAAAACAATCGTTACCCAAGTTTGTTTTATGAGTATCATTACATTATATTTAAAACATAACCCTGTCAAACATAGAAGGAAATCAAACTTTCAAAATCAAGTCTATATTTCATTTGTATTGTTATTAGAACAGTTTTTCTATGTGGGTGTTTACTTATTCTACTGATTAAGTATTACATTTCCACTACGCTATGCATGTAATGATCGAAATATCATCACCACTTTTGTTGATATGTGACGTACTATAAATAGTTTAGAGTTAAAGTATTACTGAATTGCGATAAATATTTATTTGCTTTTGTAAACGCACGTCATATATGTTTAATAGATTCTTTAGAGTTAAAATATTACTATATAGGGATACATATTTAGATGTTTATGTAAACGGACACCATATTTTGGTCTAGCACAATATAAATAGTTAGATTGAGTTTTCTACAGGCCACATTCTCTGTACTAGATGTTACGCAAGTGTTTACGCCATATTTTTATATTCGTAGCTTAAAAAATCATAATTATGTTATTGGAAAAAATGTATTTTTAGGTTCTGTTGAAAATACAACAATTTCTATACCTTAGTTCAAAAAGCTCAGACTTAGTCAAAATAAGTGCCGTTATTGTGGGACTCTGAAGAGTATTGACACCAAATGTTTTCTTTTGTCAGCAACGATTTTACCACAAGACACGTGAGCTCCCCTGAACGTAGAACAACGCAAATACAAGTTCTGAAGACAAAAATTAAAATGGACATTCTGTTTAAGTTTTACAGCTTACCTACGTGTAATAACATCATAAATATTTATATCTCGAGTTTTAAATTTTTACAAGGATATTGAGAAATTTTAAGTTATGTTAGAAATGGGTTGGGATTCTTTACAGTAGATGCAATAAACAAACAATGATTAACCTTATCTAAAAAAAATTATAGATAGTAAAATCATATATTTTAGTGCTGTAGATAGGAATAATTATATCAGCAATTAAATATAATTGCTGGTATAATTATTCCTATCTACAGCACTAAAATATATGATTTTACTACTTTGTGAAATTATACAAAAACTTCAATGCTTAGGCGTTAAATAGCCTTAGAGTTCTAAAAGCTGTTTGCAATACTGGTAAGGAGATTCCGGTCAAAATGTGACTAACAAGGTTATAGATAAGAGAAGACATAGCATGCGGCTCAAATTTTAAGTTTGTTTTGAATAGAAAGTCTTCTCAAATAAAAGAGTGCAGAAACGTAAAAATTTTCAAACTAGCATTTTAGTATCTCAATATTAATTAATTAATAACTGTGTGTGTGTGTGTGTGTGTGTGTGTGTGTGTGTGTGTGTGTGTGTGTGTGTGTGTTTGTGTGTGTGTGTGTGTATATATATTATTTAGCTTTATTCGTAACAAATACTGAAGAATACCAAAAACGAACCATGCTACTCTTGTGACGTAAAACACTTCACACATACACCATGCTTAGAACTTTAGATCATTGCAGGGAGACTGAGGGGGAAAACACATAAGATTAACACTTAAATCAACGCATATTTCAGCTGTAATAGCTAAGGGTGACTCATTTCATCATGCAAACTTTTACTGCTTGTTTGGATGTTTGTGATATAGGTCTGAAACGAAATGTCAAAATGCCACTCTTCAAAGTATAATCACAAAAAAATTACGAGATACCATGACATATTTATTCTAAGTCAAGTTTACCGTATGGTCGTCGCGTATGGCATTCACTGTTAATATAGAGATTGTATTTGATTAAATATGAAAAGAATTACAGGGATGCAAATTCAAGTTTATAAATTTGGATTTATATGTTTTTATTACATTAATACTGTAAAATCTTGTAATATTGATTGCCATAATGCTATCAGATATAACTGATAAACATTGCTCAAGATAATATATTTGAGGGTCACAATTGACGAAACATTAATTTGGAAAGCTCTTATAATTGACCTTCGGTTTATTATTTTATTATTACGCATATCGAGGGCTAAAGTTTAAGTCTGGGGTGTAAATAATTATTATGAATACCTATTATTATGTATTTATTGAATATCTATTGTATTATTATGTACCTACAGCTTCATATCACAAAGCAAAAATAAAAGAACGTCAAACTTTTATAAAAGTAGACTCGATAAACTCTGTATATATTGCTCTAGTGCAATCTAGATTAAGCTATATAATAAAGAACTGGGATAGTGCAGAAAAAAACAACCATTATTCAGTTGAAAGTGTCCCAATTCATTTCATTGAATTATAAGAAACAAAACAAAAACTATTTTACCATTTCCTAAGCATTTTTCAAATTTCCCCAATCAAGTATTTGTGTGTTAAAATATTTGATTTTAAAAATATTTTTCATCAGAAGGGAAACGTAGGAAATGACAAATACATCAGAGAACAATGAGGCTGTTTATAACACTAAGGTTGAAAAATCAATTGAAAAAAACCTTTTCATTTATGATTCCTAAATTGTTCAATTACTTTAATTCAAATTTTTTCAAAATTTAAATTAAAAATAAGACAAATCCACACATAAGAATATTTTCTTTGTAAATTAAGATAGTTATTGTGAAATTTACAATATACTAAACACTTATTATTTATAATATTGTCATAAGGATTTTCTCATAGATTATAATACAATATACAATATAATTAGTAATGTGTGTAAGAACTTGAAAGATAATTTCATTGATAAAATGGACATTCTGTTCAAGTTTTCAGCTTAACTATGTGTAATAACATCATAGATGTTAATATCTCGAGTTTTAATAATTATTCCATTATTAATATTTACAAGGATATTCATAAATTTTAAGTTAGGTTAGAAATGGGTTGGGATTCTTTACAGTAGATGCAATAAACAAATAATGATTAACCTTATCTTTAAAAATAACTGTAAAATCATATATTTTAGTGCTGTAGATAGGAATAATTATATCAGCAATTATGTTTTGGTCTTTGTGAAATTGTACAAAAACTTAAATGCTTAGGCATTAAATAACCTTAGAGTTCTAAAAGCTGATATCAATACTGGTAAGGAGATTCCGGTCAAAATTTGACTAACAATATTATAGATAAGAGAAGACATAGCATGAGCCTAAAATTTAATGTTTCTTTTAAATATGAAGTCGTCTTAAATAAAAGAGTGCAGAAACGTTAAAATGTTCAAACTAGCATTTTGGTATATCAATATGAATTAATTAGTAACTGTATGTGTGTGTGTGTGTGTGTGTGTGTGTGTGTGTGTGTGTGTGTGTGTGTGTGTGTGTGTGTGTGTGTGTGTGTGTGTGTGTGTGTGTGTGTGTGTGTGTGTGTGTGTGTGTGTGTGTGTGTGTGTGTGTGTGTGTGTGTGTGTGTGTGTGTGTGTGTGTATTATTTAGCTTTATTCGTAACAAATTCTGAAGAATACCAAAAAAGAACCATGCCTGTCTTGTGACGTAAAACAGTTATAGTTATTGTGACATTTACAATATACTAACCACTTATTATTTATAATATTGTCATAAGGATTTTCTCATAGATTATAATACAATATACAATATAATTAGTAATTGTATTACTCTAACTGTTCTGAACTACTACTAAATTTTTGAGTTAAACTCGAGATTTGACTTTTTATTTCTTAAAGTGTACATAGAGTCATATTGAGCTGGTGACGCTTACTGAATGGAGGCTAGTAAACCAGTTACAATCAAGATTGTAATATTTAAGTAATTAAAATAAATATTATCATAAATTTCCGTTGTTATCACATTTTGTAAGAGAATTCACTAACGGAATGCATTCAGTTTTTTTGTATAGTACAATACTCTAAATTGCAAGTAAATCTTAAGCCCTATAAAAGAGAAACAAAGGTTTAGTGACGTGAGGCCGTGTAAGAAATTAGAATCAAGTTTTCGTTAGAAGCCCGTTTCCATATTGAAAATTTCTGTAAGTGTAACATTTTAAATTTATTAAATAGTAAATACTTCTTTAAGTGAATTTCAATAGCTTTTTAGTACTCAAAACTGTATCCTTATATTAGTTTTATATAAGAACTAAACATTTATACAAATAATCATTATACAGGGTGATTCATGAAGTTCTCCCCCCACTTCTACAGCACATTGTACTAGTAAAAAATAATGAAAAAATGTTATATAAACATAGGTCCGAAAACGCTTCGTTAGCGAGTTACAGCTAGCGAAAGATTTCGCCTGAATTCCTGGGTAAAGAGTAAAATAAAGCCATACTGAACTTTTGGAAAGGTTAATTAAGTAAGAAATATCGTGGATTCTTATGTACTTTTACCTGATAAAAGCTAATAAAATAGGTTTTCAGAACTGTACCTGTAGTAGTTTTTGAGGGGATTCAGGGTTAAATGCAAAAAATTGGGGCACGAAACAATGTTTTTTTAAGTTTGATGTACAATAACTTTGTTAAATTGGTAATAAATACAATAAAATCAACAAACATTAATTGTAGAGAACTTAATTCTGAGAAAATTGATATAATCAAAGTCTAAAATAAAACAGAAATAAGTACCCAAAAAATCGATTTTATTCAGTATAAAACATTACTAGTTTTAAGCAAAATTAATCAGGTTGGGCCAACCGTACGCACCTTTTTATAATAGATATTCGAAAATGAGGCCATCATTATCAATACATTTTGCAGCACGTTTGTGTATTGCTTTTGTTGCGTTTCTTAATTTTTCAGGACTTCCCTGTATCTGCACAGCCGAATCCATAATACGGGCAATTAATTCATCACGAGAATTCACTTTTGTCTTGTATACAATGTCTTTTCATCCATACCCCCCAGATGCAATAATCCAATGGAGATAGATCTGGTGATCTTGGTGGCCAAGGGTGAGGCCCTCCACGACCAATCCAGTGTCCAGGAAATTGATGATTTAAGTAAGCAGAAACGGTACGTGAAAGGTGGGGAGGTGCTCCGTCATGCTGGAAGTACAAATTTTGTCTGAGATGTAAAGGAACATTCTCTAACAGCTGCGTCAACTCTTCTTGAAGGAAATGCAAATAGAACTCAGCATTTAGGCGTCCAGGGTAATATCAAAGGTCTCCAATCAGCCGATTGTGCAAAAGGCCACACCAGACATTGGCGCTAAATCGGTGTTGAAAGTTCTGTTCCACTACCTCGTGTGGATTTTCGTCTGCCCATGAGTGTTCATTGTGCAAGTTATTGACACCATCCCAAGTGAATTGTGCCTCATCCGTAAACAAAATACGCTTGTAGAGGTTGATTATTAATATTCAAAAAGTTGCAAAAACTCCAAGCGAAGCGGACCATCCCCTAGCTGTAGATGTTGAACCTTTTGTTTATGAAACGGATAAAATTTGTTTCGATTAAGTGACCTCCACACAGTTTGACTGCGAAACTCCTATCCGCCTAGAAATACGTCGTGTACTTACACCTGGACTGCGATGAACAGCATTAATAACAATATCATCATCAAGTTGGACAGCTCTACTTGATGAATTGGTTCTAGTACTTGGTAGTGATCCTGTTTCCCGAAGAGTACGAAAAATTCCTGAAATTGTTTTGGTATCTGGAATCCTCCTATTAGGGTAACGTAGTTCATATTCTTCTACAGCAGCTCTAGCATTACCATTACAGTAACCCAAAATAAAAACCATATCAGCGTATTCCTCTGAATGTAAATAAGTAAGGCATTTTTTCGCTGAATAAACAATCGAATTATAACTCACAGAAAAAAAATTGCATTTAATAACACGATTCACAGAACCCGATCTCCTGCTGTAGCTTGCAAAACACCACTAATACACAGTTCTAAACGTAACAGTACAGAATACCATTGTTGATCAGCTGTTATTCGTGCATTACCAACTTAGAAATTAATAAAACAAAAACTGCATTTCGATGATTAGTAAACAATAATGGGGAAATGTTTTGCTTCATTTATTTTCGAACATTTGATGTAAATTTTTATAAAAAATAATACAACGTAATAAAACATGATATTTTTATTTACAAACAAATTTATTTAACAGTTAATCTTGTTTTCTCAATTTATTTCATCATTAAGGAACAAACATTTTTGTTTTTGTTTTATTTTAACTAAATACCGTACGGTATTTCTTTACAGGTAGTAATGTATTATACTGAATAAAATCGATTTTTTGGTACTTATTTCTGTTTTATTTTAGACTTTGATTATATCAATTTTCTCAGAATTAAATTCTCTACAATTAATGTTTATTGATTTTTATGTATTTATTACCAATTTAACAAAGTTATTGTACATTAAACTAAAAAAAAACATTGTTTTGTGGCCCAATGTTTTGCATTTAACCCTGAATCCCTCAAAAACTACTACAGGTACAGTTCTGAAACCTATTTTATTAGCTTTATCAGGTAAAAATACATAAGAATCCACGATATTTCTTACTTAATTAACCGTTCCAAAAGATCAGTAATGTCTTTTATTTTACTCTTTTACCCAGGAATTCAGGCGAAATCTTTCGCTAGCTGTAAGTCGCTAACGAAGCGTTTTCGGACCTATGTTTATATAACATTTTTTTCATTATTTTTACTAGTACAATGTGCTGTAGAAGTGGGGGGAGAACTTCATGAATCACCCTGTATAGGTTTCTGACAATATTATGGTACCCTTAAAAAGTAAAAGGTACAGAATGTCTTATTTCACCAGGCAACGTAAGGGCTAAGAAACTTCTATGTCAATGAATTTGAGAAGCTACGGCAAACATGACTTACGAACCAGCGCCGATGACTGCTTGCAAGGACAGGATCGCTCAGCGATCGACGTTGCTTGATCCGGCTATTTTGCAGTCACGAACTTAGAGTTGGGTATATGACAGATCTGGGTGGCTAAACCCACTATTTTTATTTTTTATCAGAATCGTTTGAATGGGTTTATTATTGCCTGTCTGAAAAACAAGGAATGCAATTTAACGAAAGATTAACTCAGATAAGCGTAGTAACGCGGAAACCCAGATCTTAAATGTACTATACGTTAAATTGACACTTTTTTACTATCAGGAAGCTTTAATTTTGCTTTACTCTGAAATTTATTTATTGACAAAATTTAACATTTATGTTGTACATTTTACACGGATTAAAATAACTTTGAAACTTATTCATACATGAATTTTGTTTTCTAGTAATGTATGTGAATACCTAAGATGACATTTACAATCTTCCTGATAATCAAAATGGTCAGGTTTTCCTGTGGAATTTTATGATTATTTGAAAGAACAATACTTTCTCCGTCATTACGCTTATACATTTTTTTTCCTTGTTGCTGCCTTTAAAATGACTAGAAACATATAAAATGATAGTAAACATTGGTTCACTTATTATCACTATTTTATTAAATAGATTTTACTACAACTACCTAATAACGTATATCGCAATCACCTTTATAGCCTAATTTCTGAAAGAGTTATCGGTTTTTTTCCGATCAGTGGCACAAAAATCCTGAAATGTATATACCTATACATGCGCTTACGTAGTTGACTATAACTGCGGTAATTTTTAATAGATTTAGACTAAATTCGGTTCAGATACATAACTTGCACATAACTGTATGAGTTCGTTAGTTAGTCTTAACCACTAAATATTTTATCGTAGCGGCTGATTGTTACGTTTTGGCAAAAGGTTTAATATCACTATTTCCCCACATAGATTAAAATATTATACTTTATAAAAACCGTAAACAACTTGTTTTCATATTTTTTATATCTTTTAAGGTTTCAAAATGATGGTTATTTGAAGTTTTGAAAAGAATTAGTTATTTGTTATTACACATCGTAGAGTAAGAACATTTTAGAGTTCTTAGGTCTTTTGTAATAATGTTTGTTCTGGAGTGTTTTTGACAGCGGCTATAAAAAGTGTAGGGTACAAAACCGTTTCAGAAATAATGGTGAACACTCTTTCTAGTTCTTTACATACAGTGATCAGTGATCGAGTGAGTGATTAGTATCAGGTTATAAAGTGACACAGTTGTAAGTAACAGTATGTACAAATAGTCTTTTTGGATTAATCAGGAATTTTAAATAGTATCTAACAATTTAAACATAAGTAAAAAAAACATAAGAAAATTTACCTTAAAATCGCCATGTGCACTTCTCACAATCAACCAAAATTTACCAAAACTTATAAATATTATCCTAGCTTATTCTTAGGTTATAGAGTTATCGTTTAATGGAGACTGTAAACATTTCCCACATATTTTATTCTTTATGTGCACATCAAATATAATATACGGTTTTGTTTGATGTATATTATAAATGAAGTTATTTATTTAAATATTGTAAATGCTAGATTCAACCTAACCTTTCAGTTCTATTACTAGTTTTATTTAGCTAATTCCATACTTTTAAATTTAATTAAACATGTTTCTATAGCTCAACATTACTCAAAAGCAAGACTTAAAACAAACAATTTAGATTATGTTGTTTACAATCTATTGACTTTTTTGCCCACTCTGTAAATTAAATAGTAACAGAAACAATTTATTTTTTGGCTCGTGTCTTCATTTGGAGCTCCGTAGTATGAGTGCTCGCCTATATCAGTATAATTAGATAATAGGCTTGAACATTTGAATATATAACTATAACAATAATTATTTAATAATTTATTGTGCAAACAATTAAAAAGTTAAATTATTTTATTTTGTGTTTTATTTATGTTCTGGGTGCTTGTATGCATCATAGCAGTTTTTGTAAATGTTTTCGCCTATGTAGAAAGGGTTGTCAGAGGTGGTATTTTCTCATAAACATTTATTTTACTTATTCAATAAATACTTATTTTATCTATTTTTGCCAGTGTTACTTAGGCTCAGTAGTTTTTGATCTCCTGTTTTCTTTATTTTGGAAATACTTGTAATGAATTAAATAATATTCAGTTGGTGTTTATTACCGTAATACGTACGTTCGAAATCACCTCAGTCTAAAACACTGAGTTCAGAGTAACTTTTCTATTTGGGTTTTGTTACTCATAGGATTAAGATTGTATATTATCTTAGCTATTCGTGGTTGTGGTATATTTCCTTGTTCGTTTTTAAGCAAGATAGCCTATATATGATACACTTTTAGCTGTTCTTATATCCCCTATGTGTTTAGTACAACAATAAATCAATCATAATAAATAAGTTTTCGAGTAGATAGGCAATCACTTAAATAATTAATCTATCGTTAGTAATTTTATTTGGTATACATTCTGCATTATAGTCGTTCAAAGTGATTTTTTCGCCACTAAATTTCATAGAATATTTTTTGCGTCTTTCAAAATTACCAATCACTTTGAAAGAGAGCGAGTGGAGGCCTGAGAAAGAGTAAAAAAGCAAGTACAAACGAGTGCAAATGCAAAGCCGGTAGATATTGGATATTCAGTGTTTTTTTAGAAGCCAGGGAAAAGGTCCTGAGTCTCAGCTTTTCTACTGATACAAGATTTGAATTGTAAGTATTTTACCACTGTTAAGGTTTTTTTAACCAATTCTTTGGAAACTATACTGATATAAATCATGCTATCATTGCGAAATTTAATACGCACCAGCTACTTTATTTTGTAATTTATTTCACAAAACGAATGTAAATAAGATAAAAAAAATGAGGGAATTTACATTTAAATTAATATATTTAAATATTAACTATTTATAGTAGGTTAGGAATAAAAATAAAAATATGATTTTGTATTCATTTCTAGGTTTATAATCCTTTAACGCTTTTTCTAACTGGTCGAAAATTAAAACAAATTGTACAATTATTTTTTAAAGTTTTTATTGTTTAATTTTAATGGAATAGGATAGTTTACTGTGACATTTTAGCAGTGAAAAATTTTTGGACGGTTTTCGTGAGCCGGAAACGCAGCAAGCCATTAAGCTTGGCCGCCCTACAACCTTCAGCGAAGCACTGACCCAGGTACTAGAATACGAGGCAACGAGGCAGTTCGATCGGAACCATGTACGAGTGACGGCTGTGGAAACTGAAGATGTGTGCCCGTCATCGGTTGAGGACATTATGAAGAGGGTGATGTAGAGATTAAAGACTGAGAAAAAAAAGAGATAAGATGCTGGAGTCGTAGAGAGAAGAGTCATCTCCGAAAGTGTCGAAGTGAGTCCAAGGATGAAATAGTAAAAAGAATGAATAAAACTATTGGCAAATAAGTACTCAACACCGTGTCTCGAATGTGAACTATTTATATATCCAATATCAGCCAAATTGGAACTAGAGCATACATTTCTTTATGATGGCTCACTGCAGCTTTGTCGACGAAACTACGAAATAAACACCGGCAAGCATCATGTTTGGTCAGTAACTATGATTGCCGCGTGGCTTATAGTTTGGCTGCAAACCAGGAGAGGACTTATGTGGAGAAGATTATGTTACCTTGCTTTGGAAGCGGCTGGATGAAACTCATGAGAGAACCAGTATTAAGCTGCCAACATCAAGGAAGCGAGTGACAGGATGAAGGATTAATACGACGTTTGAGCTGATAAATGTGGCTATCAGGAAGGAGGCCTTGTCTGTTTGTATAACACTCAAAGACGTTGTAGATTTTCTCCTAAACAACAAACATCTTGGTGGAGGCCGTTTGAAGTAAGGACAAGAATAAATGACGTTATCTATCGAATTAAGAAGGCACTGAAAGGGTAGATTCAAATTTTTCATTTTAACCGCCTCTTTCCGTATCATGGGTACATTGGAAGAGAATAAAGCGCGGAAGTTCGAGGTCTGCAGTAAATAGTCACCAACTTTGATGAATTCATGGTCAAATTAGAATTGGCTAGAGAAGAGTAAGGTATCAGCCTGTTTTCATTTATAAGATCCACTTTCTCTTGGAACAACTGTACATTGTTTTTGAATTACTGCATGCCTACCTATATTTGTCTTGAAATCTTTATTGTCAAAGCTTGTTCTTGCTCGTTTTGTGATACTAAGTGAAGCCTAAATTTAAATAAAGAATTTTAGATTTTTTTATAATGATATATATATATATATCATTACATATAATGATTTTTTTGTAATGATATATATATATATATATATCATTATAAAAAAATCTAAAATATATATTGGTTTTAACTGTTAGAAGAAATAAATAAACCCTGTGAAATGATGAAGAGGAAATCTTTCTACTTATATCATGACAGGACCTGTTACTACGCCTTACCTATTAATGCTGCTAGTGGCATTCACCAACAAAGAAATAGTTTATTCAGTAGGAAGGAGATCCAATTGCACAGGAGTGTGTAGAACTTGGTAGGTAGGAACCAACTTTGAAACACCCAAACAACCAACTTAGGAACAACAAAATCCCCTCTGAGAAAATGTCCGGTTTTCTTTTCCAACCAGACTTTTGAAGAGTTAACTCTGAGCTTTTCTTTGCAATGAAGGTTTATTTCCTTAATCTTTTAAAAAAAAACTATGAAACTAGGAAAAAAAGTATACAAAATAATTATTCCAATGGGTTGAATCAAAATTCTGGCCTGCAATATGTCAATCTAAGTAAAAACAATAAATAGTTCCATAACACAGTGAAATAAATATCGATCATCTATATTTTATCGACTCGTAAGTTCTTAATGAGAATACACATTTTTATTTTGTGTTAAAACTGTTTGTGTAACCGCTAATAAGGACGTATGTTCGGTATATTTTAACACATAATTGCTTTAGAATTGGCCACACGATCTCATTTAGCTCCGTGCAGCCAAGGGCATGGATTGCTGAATGATTACTATTGATATAACAGTAGTTAACATGTAATTAATTATGTATCTTACAAGGATTTAATAATCATTAAAATCGGTAAAGGGACCTGAGTTACAGACAATAGAATGGATTTAGCATTGATCACTATGCGAGTTTAAAGTGATTAATAAACAAACTTATTCAAGCGCTTGAGGCATAGGTTAGATTACATTTTATTAACCTCTTGAAGTATGTAATGGAAAAGTAATATCATAAAAATTACAAAAATTTAGTTAGTGGGCAGAGTTTTTTTGGGATAATAACTTGGATTTTTTTTATTTGGAAAGTAATTTTCATACAATTCTATGTTATAACATAATGCTTTTGCAACAGCATATAATTCTTTTGTGATCGTTTGTTAATGTGTGTAGTTGCTTTATAGATGTATGAAAATGAATTGTATTACATCCACCATAAAACAATAATAAGTTATATTAGATTTCGTTTATATTACAGTATAGTTTATGTTTATGAAACTTTTGTATCTTCATAAGAACCACTAAATAACTTATTCAATGACACAGAGTTACAGAGTAAATGACATTTTACATTTTTAAACCATAAACTTGATAAGGTCTTAACAGTTGTCAAAAAAATATTTATTATATAGCGACAAAATTATTTTCACTGAAGGTAAGCTTTCATTACATATTATAACGAAATCTTAATAAAAATAGTTTTTGACCATAATTAACTTAAAATATATATCTGTACGTGTCTTTTCATTTAGAAAAGGCACAACTTAATATTACATTTACTATTCTTTGATTAGTTAGAAAAGGTCACATTTTATCATTCAAAAAAGGTTAACGGGGATTTATTATGCAAAACAAACTGAATTTCGAGTTATATACATAATTACTTTTTATACCTTAAGCATTTTAATTTTTAATGGTTTAAAATTAATTGTTTTAGAGCATAACTGCTTATATTGTTATAAAATGTATATTGAAAAGAAATAAAAGTTGCACTTTTCATGGTCTTTGATATAGTTAATATTATTTTAATTCGATTCAATAACAGATTTTTTTAAAAGGTACAATAAAAAGCACAGACAAATGTTAGAGCGAGGCCAGTAGAATGCCACCAACTGGAAAGCACTTAGCAGTCATTGTGCTGTAGGAACACAATGAGTTGAGGTGGTTTTGTGGTCGAGGTAAAAGCCCAAAGGATAGTGACATTTATCTATTTAAAGTCCAAACTTTCCCATTCTTTTCAAATTTCTAGCCATTCTTTGTGAGTTATTGTACTAGCCTCTAAAAGTGCACAACTATTTTAATGTGATTTTGAATGAAATCTCTAGAAAGAAACAGTAACTTCGCCATTAGAAAATATAATATATTCTAAAACTAAATACTTGATAGGTATAAACTATATATATAAAAAAAGAGAGCATTATTTTTCCCTGGAAAAACATATTACTTTTACTCATTGACCTATCCGACAAGTAAAAGTCCCGTTCAAACATGGAAAATGCTAGTTTTTGTTTCTGTAAGTATAATTTTCATGGTTGATAATTTGAAAGTATAACATGATCAACAACATTCTCCATGGTCATACGAATATTTTACAAACTGAAAAAGTAAAGAGAACTGGCTTTTCATCTTTTCTAGTGTCATATCTTTAAGAATGCAAGAAAGGTAATATATAAAAACATTGTTATTAAGTGCATATAAATAAAGATAAACATTGCATGTCAGAAAAAATACCTATAAAATACAACATTGAAGTGGAAAATAATACTAATTAACAATTGCATCACTTGATTCTCACTGTAGAGCAGGTAAGAACCATGGAAAACCACTCTAGCTTCTGGGTGGAAGTCAAAGACTTGATGCTGCTGGAGACCGCCTTTGGGAGTGGCAGTGGAAACATCAAAATGCAATATGAATTAAAATTCAAAAATCCTTTATTCAATAAAATGTACATTGTACAATGAATAGCGTCAACCTACAATAAGTATAATTACTAATAATTAATAATATTGAATAATAGTTAAATAATAACTAAAATTTCCATATAATAATTAAATTAATACGAGCAACAGCTGACATATACGTTAAACTAAACTAATATAATAATTAGCAAAAATGTAAAAACAAATAACAATTTAACATTTAACAGGTCACCAAACAGAAAAAATACACACACACAAATATATATATATATATTTTTCCAAGACGTAGTTAGTTTCTAACATAAATTCTTATACAGAAAAAGGATCTTACCACAAAATTTTCTTAAGTTTATGGCACTACGTGTATACATAAACTACAACTTAAATAATAGCTTATAAGTAAATAAATAGACAAAGTGTATACACAAATTTTAATTATAGTTTCTTTCCCAAAGCTCCTCAATTGAATATGGTGCTATTTTAATCAAAAATGCTTTTAGTTCTTTTTTAAATTTAATCAAATATTGTTCCAACAAAAACTTCCAATGAATCAAATGATTGTGACTAGTATAATTTAAGGGAATATAATAACTGTATATTTATAGTTGTTATAAAGATGTTTTCTTTTAAACAAAGCTTTTACTTGGTAATTTAGTTACTTAAAAATAATAGAACGATCTTAGCTATTTACTGCACTTAATGTGTTATAATGTTTTAAAATGAAGAGTCCTAACCTCACTTCTTAATAAAATTCCGTCAAGAAGATACTCCGCAAGACAAACGACGAACGGTTGGGCAGTGTTAAGGGATAATCTAAACTTGTAACAGACAAAGAGAGGGCAGTGTTAGTGAGAAAGGAAGTAGGGAGATAATTATTTCTTAGAATTAGACACACGAATAAGATAACAGTATCAGTTATCGAAACTTCATGTATAAAATGTCCTAAGATACAACTAAGTCAAATGTTTTTAATTGTGTTTTTCGTGCTTTAACCCTCTTATGCACTACAGTCTTGTGTACTGTCTTATACACAAACACCCCACTTCTTGATTCGTGAGTTCATGACTGAAGCAGTTTGCTTCGCACGACTTTAGTACATTTTATTAGGTAATCTGGGTGAAACTAAGTCTCAGAACAACACGTAAACCAACACAAAGATGATAGCCTCGATTTCAGCAAGAATCAAAACTAGTTCTGAGTAAAACTGCCCTTTAGCGAGGTAATAAGTTTCTTCTCTATACAATGGAAATGGAGTCTTATGGTCAAACTGTTTCCAGGTCAGAATAACATTGTATGAACGTACAACTCGAGACAACCTCCGGTCTTTTCTCTCGGTCTGCCTCAATAAACTATCCGTTCTTCCTTATAAACGCGACTTAGCACACATTTACCTTTTGCAATATTTTATTTCATAATGCATGTTACGGTTTAATATACTTAAGACATAATGTAACTTCAAGCTAACATTTATTTGCTTTTTTCATTTATTAAAAGCTATTCACCACACTTAACATTTATTTGTATTTGCTGAGATAACTACTTTTGTATTAAATATTATATTACTAGTTCAGTTTGTCATAATTTACCTTGGGTCCTCGCCATTGTTACGATTTAAATAATATAAACTGAAATATTAAATATATAAAAACTGTTATTGAAATCGTGGAATGATTTTTCTTAATTAATTGAATACAACATATTTCAAAAGACGATAAAAAGTCATAATTGTATTTTAGTACGTATACCTGAGTTATTATTCGTTTTGGTACCAATGCCACCAACAATAAGTACAAAATCTTAAAATATCAATAAAATAAAATAACAATCTGAACATTAAGAGACGTTATATGAACAGTTCACAAATTATGAGTTTATGTCTTACCATACCTTACAGGTAACATTAAATAAACATTGAAACAATGGTTATTAAAAAGCTTTTGCATGCATATCATAATATTATTTATGAAGATATTAAGAATTGTAAAATACGATATTATTAATATATTTAACTAGGGTTAAATATTTAATTTACTTAGCGATATTGTTTATGTTTTAATTAGTAAATAAATTAAAGTGCGTTCACGAAACATTTTAAAACTCAGACCTTCCAATACACTTAGTATTTGTATCAGCAAAATACAAAACACTTTGAAAAAAAGATCCATGTTACCAATAAAAATATTGAGGATTTTGAAATGTTGTCTAATCGAAAAGTTTCAAATTCCCAATAAATATCGTACGCTTAACATAATTAAGAATCAACCGTAGAGGACATTGGTAAGTAACAAGTAAACAAGGGAGATTCCCTTACAGTTAATAATCACGGTGATTTAAAGTACAGTAATAGTGCCATAAGTATGGTATTTATGACAATTATTTGATTAGAATTCTTTATTGAAACGAGATAACAGAATTGACGTCGTAAATGCTTTTTCTTCTTAACTTTCACTATCGAATATTCATCGCTTTATTTTTGAGCTGATCCTCTGATGTATGCATAGCCTGATAATTTAAAGTCTGGCTCTTGAAGAAAGGAATAATATATATCAGTCACGTTTCAGTTGTAACATACACATCAGGATGTATAGGCAAATTCACTTAAAACAAGACAAAAAAGCAAGACAACCAAAGACCAAATTGAACGTTAATGTGTATCGAAAGTTTGAAGTTATTGAATAAAACTTTGAAGTGATGAACCAATATTATAAAGCGATTCAAAAAATAATCCGACGGTTATTGTATGCATGTAAAATTTGCTAGCTAGGGATTTGAGTTTTCTCTGCAACAAGAAAGTAGGCAATCGTACATGGATGGACCTTATTATCTTGATACTTGTACACCGCTCTTGTGATATATCTTCAACTTCCTATTTCCTGTTTTAATTACTTCCTTCAAATTTCAAATATATTAAGAAATCAATGGATACAGCTATTGAATGTGTCGTTGGATACAACTTGGGAGTGGGCGAATTGCCGCACAACGAGATAGCAATGTTTTAGCCTTAAGTAAATAATAAGATAGATCTACTAAAGAAAATTTAGTAATAATGACACAGACTTGGTCTATGTTTGATTTAAATAGTACACTAGGGTAAAAATACATGTTATACTATGGAACAGTTTTTCATTATTTTAGATATTTAAGAAGATTTCTTCTTATTTATACATGTCACTAGTTCTTCCATTAGCTAACCTAGAACCCATTTATTGACCGTTAGGACTCTAAATATTCTAGCCAATGTTCAAATAGACCTGAGGTCCGAACGTGGAACATTTGAGAAAAAGATGCCTTACTGAAACAGCTAAGTGGTGAGAATATTTCACAGCTTACATACAATGTTTAGCTGTTTTAAACAATTTCAAAATATATATCGACAAAATGTTATTGTTGTCACCTGTGGGTCTTCGTCAAACAATATTATTATTAAGTATCCTTAGTATTGCTATTAGCGTTATATTTACTGTAATTTTGTTCATGAATTTTTAAAACATCCTAATTCTTACCAAAACAAAACGTTCTAGTTTAATGTAGCTCGTATGTTGCAATAATCAAATTTAGTAGTATTAGCTCTTTATTTACAAAGTATAGTCCGGTCAATTTAGCCAAAAATAGGGGTAACTTTGCATTAATTCCCAGAAAGCTGAAAATTTGCATAGATGTTAGGGATACTATTGTTATGAAATTGTGAAAAGTCCCCATCGATCCCATGTCTGCAAAAACTTTTATTCAAGGTCAAATTTTACAAAAACAGATTTTTTGAATTTTTCAGCGAAACTGTTAGTTTTATGAAAAAATATTTCAAACAAACATTGTAGATCATGCAATTATCTACAGAAATGCTTTTTATCATAACACTAACCATTTTTGAGAAAAAACCAATTACAAACTTTCTTACGCTGTATTGTACATAATAAGCACGACTAAGCTGCCTATGATATCATTGGGCGTGTAATATAAGTAAAACTATAAGTCTGCGTGACTAATACATTCATATTGACGTATAATTCTGAGAATATGATATTAAAAAAACGGTGTCCCTAATTTTAAGGGACCATGTGCCCTTTAAACAACATCTTCCTGTCATTCCAATGTTCGGGTGACCGTTCCGTCCACCTGGTTTTCTTGAGGTCGCACCTAAATCACCGTTAGTCTTGAAAATTCCATCGTAGTGAAAACACATAGTTATTTCAAATATTCTCTGTTAAAGTTTGTGCTGTATTCACTTAAATATGTCGCAAGAGCGTTTTATTTGCACTAAACATTTATCTTCAAGTGAATATGTTGTTGTTGATCGCGGCATGAAGACGTTACTTAACGTGAGTATTCAAGGGGGGAATCAATTTACAGATTACTTTTGAAGAATGTAAATTCAGCGACAAATCATGTGCAGTGTCGCAAACAATACAATAGAAAGAGTACAATTGGAGCTGCAAAACGGCAACATGAAGAGGAATCAGCTAGTACCTCTCAAAAAGTCCTCCTCGTACTAGAGCACATGTAAGTGAGCCATATTTTTCTTTTAAAAATTGTTGTTTATGTTTCGGCGACGAGTTGAGTGAGGAATACAAAAAGAAACAAGCACAGATCTCTCGTCGTAAAATTTGTAACGTTAGAACTCTTTCATTTAAAGACTCAGTTATGAAATCAGCTCAGTCTTGTTCTGTTGACACCGCAAAAACTATTGTTGCTCGCATCGAGTTTGAACACGATTTAGTCACTGCTGAAGCTAAGTACCATAATGATTGCTTTGTATCATTTTTAAAGACGACCACTGGAGGCTAAGTCGGCCGTCCTCAAGATGAAGCATTGTATCTCGCCATAGGGTAAAATATTTTCATATATTGAAAGTAGTGATTACTGCCAGTTTACATTAGAAGAATTAGAAAATATTTGTAAAAACGTAAGTGTTGATAAAAGAAAAATTAAATTACGATTGAAGTTAAATTATAGTAATAGAGTCATTATTACTCAGAAACTAGGACAATTAACATTGCATGTTTTCTTGTTAATTATCATAATATTATCAATCAAGCTTAGATTGAAAAAACCTAAAGGCAAAGAAGATCAATGAAGGCCCTATCAACTGCGGCAGCAATTATTCGGGAAGATAATCAATCTGTTCAATCATATATGGTTTTTACATGCTATGACTGGCTGTGATAAAACATCGACAATGTTTCGAAGAAGTAAAACAACACTTTTTTTATTACTTGTGCATAAGCTTTCCAAGATATCAAACCTTCACCAGAAATTCGCTTTCTTCTGTCTGTATATGGAGCTCCAAAAAATTATTTTGATAGACAAATTACATTTCTTATCTTTTGCAAAACAAACAGGTAATAAAAAGCATGTGCAATTAGCTTGTCTTCCTCCAATCACAGCTTCCGCTCACCAACAGTTTTATCCTGTATATTACTAGGTTCAGGTGTGGCTTGGTAATCAACTAGACCAAGAATAATGGGGTTGGAAGGATGTCAATAATGCATTGGAACCAACCCACACACTTCTTTAACCTGCACCAGAAAACCTCCTTAATTATGTTTTTGCAACTTCAAAAAGGGGTGTAACTTAAGATGCGGCTGCAAAAAAGTAGAATTATTTTGTTCACTAGCGTGTACCACTTTGTCAAGGCAAATCGTGTTCAAATGTTGAATCTCCAACAGAAGAAGGTTTTTACATGAACGACGAAACAACTGATGTATCGCTGTTAGTACAATTTACATCTACTCAAGAAGATGAGGAAGAAGAAGAAAATAGAGAGAGAGAAGAAGATGGAGGGGAAGAAGAGGAAATAATTAGTGACAATAATGATGAATAAAATATGTTTATAGCCATGTATAACGAGACTTGTCACTCGAGCTGTACCTGATCGACAATGACCACACTAACAAGAGAGCAACGACTGAAAAGAAGAAGTACCAAAAATTCATTAAATTTTACTGGAATAGACTGTGGAATATGCCTACCGGGGAAACCACATTAAAAAATCGCGCTAGGTAGACTACCTCATAGGTGGCGTGGAAAAGTGTCCATATTATAGACAATACAGCTTAAGAAAATTTTGTAATGGTTGTTTCTCAAAAATGGGTAGTGTTAAGGAAAAAAGCATAAGGAACATTTCTGTAGATAATTGCATGATCTACAATTTTTGTCTGTAATATTATTTCATAAAACTAACCGTTTAGCTGAAATATTCAAAAAAACCAATGTTTGTGAAATTTGACCTTGAATATAAAGTGTTGCAGACATGGGATCGATGAGGACTTTACACAATTTTATAACAATGGTGCCCCTAACATCTATACAAATTTTCAGCTTTCTGGGAATTTTTGCAAAGGTCAATGTCTAAACTGACCGGACTATATTGTTTTAATAAAACAGTATAAAGTTTTCATTTTAATACGCAACTTAAAAGATAGTCACGAATAATGCCAAACAAGATCAATAATATTACATGTCTTACAGGCGATAGTCTCATTAAAAGATCTCAATAATAACTTATAATTGCTTTCTTACACAAAATCATAGAGATGTAAATCAATGAATACGACTTTTCTTCATTGACTATGGCATACGGGAATTCTGACTTTCAAGAAATCATGTATGGGCTGTTCAATTACTAAAAGTAGAACTACTCACCACGTATGAGATTATGAGACTGTTTCATGATCCACTGTTGTTGGAAGGACCGACTATACCTTTGATTAATGGACAGAACTTAACAGCATAAAGTAAATATACGAGGAGATATTGAAGTAACAATGATGTGTTTTTTATATTAAACGATCCTCAAGTAGCAAGTTGGATGAGAGATACGAGTATCTATGAAATAAGCATACAAACTTTTGATTTTTTTGCGTGACTAATACTAAAGAAATTGGTCTTAACTTTCTATTGGTCTAAATTGGAGTACCTTCTTTGAAATCGGATGGTCACTTTATTTCCAGATAGAAAGAAAAGGCCCTGTCAATGTAAATCCATTTGGAAACAGGCATTTTCAAAACTAGTGAAATCGAACGCTGGACAACGTCAACTCATGCGGGATTATTTTAACGTTTGAAACCATCGAAAAACTGGTAGAAGTGTGGAGTCTGATATGGGATCTGGTTCTTCCTAAAAATCTGTTTCATTAGTGTTTTAAGGCTGTAGAAGGAATACTCCAATTATAAATGATTTGTTATGTTAACAAATCAAAATTTTCAGATATTTTCACCCTTTCAGATTATGCTCACAACCAAAGAATTTTCTTTTCCAAAGATATGTTTTGCTCAGAAATATAATAAAAGTACAAATAACATTCTCAGCATTAATGTTAATAGAAGGGAAGGGACGCATGTCAAACCAGTAATATGTAAGATTAAAATTGATTGTATAAATCAAATAATACTTGAATGTGAAATGGTATACAAATGCAGAAAATCTCTCCGGATAACATCCTCTCTCGATGAAGATTTTAAAAGAAAGAAATATGAGCTCTGATTTTGAATGCCAGTGCCATACCACCAGGTCTAAATTCGAATTTGCATGTTCTTAAAACTACGGATTTGATAAGGATGAGATAAGGGAGATTCTGAATGTAACATGGCTTTAGAAAATGTAATATTTCATGAATATTGATCGATAACACACTGCAGTCACGCATGAAAACTAAATATAAAAGTAGAGGAGAATTCTTTCAGCCACAAAGGGGTAATGAAATAGCGCATAATCTATTGTTTACATCTTATAAAGTGAATGTATTAAATTAAGGTTCCAGCCTTCATGTAAGTGAACCTTGACTTTACTTAGATAATACAAGATCATACCTTTGGAAATTATTCTGTTATTTTCTATATATGTTAATAAAGATAATATCCAAATATTGCACAGATATTAGACTAGTATTTTTCAAATAAGCAAGTATCTCATTGAATTTTGTCTGTATGAATCTGTCATTCTTAAATTACATACTTAAATCTATCGTTGTATACTGACATTAATAACCTTCTTAAATAATTCTAATGTTGAATGGATATGGTTATTATAGATAATACCAATGTCATTATATAATACGTAAATCATAAGTAAAATAAAACAAAAATATTAGAAAACTGATTTTTCATCCAGTTGGAAATCAAATAAAACCAATCATTTAAATATGAGATAGAATTTAGTACAAAGAGTGATTTATCCAACTACAGTGATTGAGTTTAGTGTCTTAATAGGACACTGTGTCGTTTATACCTATATTATCGCTGATCAAATCTGTCATGAATTATTCATAACAGGATGCAAGGCTCCGAGTACTGCCCTTTTAGTGACAGTGTGAGAGGTTTGCCTCGACAACTGAATCATAGTAGTCACAACCATGTCAGATATCACTCATAATTGCAGATATTTTTATATTCATATAAAAACTAAGGTTCTAGGTTGCGCTCGTCTAATCCCATTTATCTCTTCTATCCCAACAATACACGATACAGTGCAGAGAAAGAGGCGTAAAGGCGTAAATCAATGAATATGACTTTTCTTCAATGACTATGCCATACGGGAATTCTGACTTACAAGAAATCATGTATGGGCTGTTTAATTTTCTAAAAGTAGAACTACTCACCACGTATGAGATTATGAGACTGTTTCATGATCCACTGTTGTTGGAAGGACCGACTATACCTTTGATTAATCGACAAAACCTAACAACATAAAGTAAATATACAAAATAACGGAAGAATTTCCAAAGATATGATCTTGTATTATCTAAGTAAAGTCAAGGTTCACTTACATGAAGGCTGGAACCTTAATTTAATACATTCACTTTATAAGATGTAAACAATAGATTATGCGCTATTTCATTACCCCTTTGTGGCTGAAAGAATTCTCCTCTACTTTTATATTTAGTTTTCATGCGTGACTGCAGTGTGTTATCGATCAATATTCATGAAATATTACATTTTCTAAAGCCATGTTACATTCAGAATCTCCCTTATCTCATCCTTATCAAATCCGTAGTTTTAAGAACATGCAAATTCGAATTTAGACCTGGTGGTATGGCACTGGCATTCAAAATCAGAGCTCATATTTCTTTCTTTTAAAATCTTCATCGAGAGAGGATGTTATCCGGAGAGATTTTCTGCATTTGTATACCATTTCACATTCAAGTATTATTTGATTTATACAATCATTTTTAATCTTACATATTACTGGTTTGACATGCGTCCCTTCCCTTCTATTAACATTAATGCTGAGAATGTTATTTGTACTTTTATTATATTTCTGAGCAAAACATATCTTTGGAAAAGAAAATTCTTTGGTTGTGAGCATAATCTGAAAGGGTGAAAATATCTGAAAATTTTGATTTGTTAACATAACAAATCATTTATAATTGGAGCATTCCTTGTACAGCATTAAAACACTAATGAAACAGATTTTTAGGAAGAACCAGATCCCATATCAGACTCCACACTTCTACCAGTTTTTCGATGGTTTCAAACGTTAAAATAATCCCGCATGAGTTGACGTTGTCCAGCGTTCGATTTCACTAGTTTTGAAAATGCCTGTTTCCAAATGGATTTACATTGACAGGGCCTTTTCTTTCTATCTGGAAATAAAGTGACCATCCGATTTCAAAGAAGGTACTCCAATTTAGACCAATAGAAAGTTAAGACCAATTTCTTTAGTATTAGTCACGCAAAAAAATCAAAAGTTTGTATGCTTATTTCATAGATACTCGTATCTCTCATCCAACTTGCTACTTGAGGATCGTTTAATATAAAAAATACATCATTGTTACTTCAATATCTGGGTGTAGAAATTAGATTTATACTATCTATCTTAATTTGCAAAGAAGGATTTGAAGAGATTGGACATCATAAAGCGGTTAGTAAACACGAACCTTATATATTCTCTCTTGGAATTACATAATACCGGGGAGTGTATTCCGAAAATTCACGTGTCTAAGAGTCTGAGAGCTAAAGTGATCTAATTGACATAGTAAACGCCAAGAAAACAAAAGAAAACCGCAGTTATATGGTTATTTATAACCTATTGTCATCAATATTTTATACAATTCACTTCATGAATTCAATTACTTCTCACAGAAGTTCAAGATCTATCTAAGACATTTCAAGGAACTGAAGTAGGAAATGTACTGTAAGAAAAAATGCGTTCTTACCGCCCTGAAGGAATACCTAAACTATCACAAATTTAGGAAAATTTCACGATCAGAACTCCTCTATACTCAGATAGGATTGAAATAAAATGTAACACTAATTATGAGAACATAATTCAAACTGATATATGCTGTATACTTGGAAGTGAAATGCATCTCACGAGAGACATCCACGATCAAACTAACAGGACAGAAGCGAATGATTGAAATCTACGACACATTCAGGGTAGGGCTAACGAATTGAAGCAAGAAAGTTTCAATAATATTGATTAGAATGTCACCTTCGCTACTCTACGGAATTATTATTTATTGTATCTGAGAAGTGTTGGTCTTTAATTAACAAACCAACATCCCGGAGTGGCGTGATGTCCAACTATTATGCTAATGCTCGCGTATCACAACTCAGTCTCAGAGACAGAGACAGCTGCGCACTTTGTCGGCATCGCTAAAGGAAGGTATTATTATTTATTGTATCTGAGACGTGTTGGTCTGTAACTAACAAACCAACATCCCGGAGTAGCGTGATGTTAAAATAGTATGCTAATGCTCGAGTATCACAAGTCAGTCTGAGAGAGAGACAGCTGCGCACTTTGTCGGTATCGCTACAAAACAAACAAAAACTCTAGATAGTGCCTCCAACTATTGTGCTCTCATTTATTATCCAAACATCAATCGTTCTCTTTATTCTATTTTTGATAATAGAAAAATTGCAATAAAAATAATATAGATTTGGTAAAAGTGGAGGTTAAACAATAAGAAATGGTACTATTATATGTTGGCATCCAACAGATAATAAAACATCCTTTAGATACGGATTATATCTAATAGAGACATTTTACATTGTAATACGTTGAATGTGCAAAGACATTTTTATTAAAAAATCTGACGAAATTTTGTATTGTTGAAAGGAAAAGGTGACGTTAGTGATAATAGTAGAAAACTAAGCATCGTAAATAAATTTAAGAAAAACAGCTATACTTTGAATATAACCATTGAATAGAAAATTGTAATTTGTATATAAGGGAGAACTTATTCTTAAATTATGTTATTTACATATTAATCATGTATAACTTAATCATGGGTTACTTTCAAACCAAAAATATTATATTTTTCTACATAGTCGATATATTTGAGAAACTTTTGTGTTATAAGCATTTTAGAGGTCAGATTTGTAAAATGTAAAAAAATATTATTAATATACTCGTCTTGACTTTATTTTGGATCCGTACTATACAGAATATGTTAACCTTTATTCTTCTTCTGGTCCGCTTTCCCCAGCACAAATCAAGATGTTTAAAAGTAAATTATGTTACTGTTAAGTAATGTGTTACTAGTTTTTATCATATTATCACATTACATATATTTATTGTGATTTTATAATATTCAAAATCAAAGGTAACATAATAAAAATAATTACATTGCATGTATACATACTTAGAGCATCGACTTTTTTTATATTTTTGTAGCTATCTCAAAGAAACCTACTTCAGTAAATTTACTTTGAAGATGTCCACAAAACTACAAAAGTAATAAAAAAATATGTATTAAATATATTTAACTCTACAAAAGGTTTTGTTTTGTAATCGGATGTTTATGAGACAAAATCTAACTGTGTAAATGAAAACGTAATAGGATAGAGAGCAATCGTCTGCAGATGTAGAAAATGAAAAACTATAATGCGCTAGCAATTGGATGTGCAATTTTCAAGTCGCTCTTGTTATGTCCTGGTGAGGGTTCATAGAGGTTGAACTGAGGCAATAATTTTACACTTATATTTGGCTGATAGTCTATAAAATATAGGGAGAGGGAAAGTAGTAATGGCGTAGATTATTTAGTTAACATAGGCATCTTATTCTGCGCTAATTCCATTCATAGGTTCTATTAAAAGTAGAATTAGTACGAGATTTAAAGTGTGACGGAAGCGACTGAATACTCTCCTATAAAATTCGAATTGCCCAAACAGTAATTTAATAGTGTTCTGAGTGGCCTTTCCGTCCGTGGATACGTAATCTTAAGAGCTTGGTGACAGCGACTGCTTGTATATCTAAATAGGTAGACTCCTAATAGAATGTGAAACGTCGTCTTTAACTCGTTCTCAGGAATACAAATTTGAAATATGTTTTGAGATGTCTTTATTTGTGTATGATTT
This sequence comes from Homalodisca vitripennis, assembly GCF_021130785.1. Taxonomy (NCBI): domain Eukaryota; kingdom Metazoa; phylum Arthropoda; class Insecta; order Hemiptera; family Cicadellidae; genus Homalodisca; species Homalodisca vitripennis. The sequence goes on along the minus strand of NC_060215.1, from coordinate 87,493,585 downwards.
ATGGCCTGCAAAGACTGCAAGTTGAACTTTAAACGAGTAGGGGAGCATCCAAAAATGTGCCTTGCCCTACATAACCAGGCAAACCTCGCTAAACATTTGTACAGACAAAGTGACATTAACTGACAAGAGTATTAACTGTTATGACACATATATTATAGCATAACATTATGTCATTACAAATGGATTTGCGAGTTCCTTTTCTAGTAAACTTGAAACTAGCAAGTCCCTGTGTTAAAAAAATCACTTTGAAAATGTTTAAAATATTCTAATTTGACTTGAAATTTAAGGAGTGTAAAAAATCGATTAGCGGTTTTCTGGTTGGTTTGGGGGATTAAGGGACCCAAAATTAAAATCTAATATTTAATTTTTCAAGATATTCCTCCCCATACCAACTTTATGGAACGATTTTATTTGGACCACTACATAATTAGGCAATTTAAGGTAGAGTGGAAACGTTTGGCTTTGACAACTTGGAAACCTTTAGAGCAATCGAAAAAAAGCTTAATAAATTTAAACATTTTCATCTAAATGTGGTAAAACTACCCAAATCTTTGTTTTAGGATCAGGCAGCCGGGAGCACTAACCTCCAGTGCGTCTGCTGATAACTGACCTTAGACATCTGCTCGCTTTTCATTGCATATCCGAAAGCTTGACTGTGAATTTTCTTCTTTACTCATACTGAATATACTATACTTAAATTTAATGACACATAGGTTATTCTTATTTCTGAATACAATGCCCACAGAGTATCCATGTGGCAATTGTGGCATTGGAATAAAGTTTTCAGTCATAAAATGCACAGGTTTATGTGAAAACTGGTACCATGCAGGATGCCAAAATGTCATAGAAAAGAACTTGAAAAATTTACTCCTCAATATATTGGAAAATATAAATGTTCACACTGTAGGACAGACAGCAAACTACACCAATCAAACCCAGTATTAACTGACCCATCGTCCCTAAATACCTCAGACACCATTCAAGGACAAAAAAATAGTCTAATCGAAAACAATTTACTTGAAAATTCAAGCAGTCAATAAGATAAACTGGAAATGGCTGCCAAAACAGGATCTGCTATAGTTGTAGAAAAAAGAGCTCTTAAAAGACGAAACACTCAAGCTAAGGACCAAATTAAGCATTATTAAGGAAACTTTTGAGAAAATTTAAAATGAAGAAAAGATACACGTAAATAAAATATAACACTTACTTCAACTAAATGCAGATGTACAAGCTCAACTCAACAAAGAGAATAACCTTCACCTAAAAGCGCCAATTGTTTATGAGGAACATGATTTAAAACTGAGTCAACTCATAGATGGTTATGTAAACAAAATAGCAGAGCTTGAAAAAGTATTTCCTTACTGCAAAATAAAATAAAAACCAGACTTTAAAACTGATACTTTTAAAATCTCTATGACACAGACCTCCTCCAACGAAGAAATAGTTAAGAACACACCACAGATCCATGCCACCATCCCTGCTGCTAGAAATGTCTGACATCAAAACCAAACTTGATCAGTTGACAATGGCTATTAAGACCTTAACTTCAGGAGACAGCCAAACCTCCCAACAAAACTGCAGCCTCTCTCCGACCTCAGGAACTAGTCAAACCTGCAATCAAAAACTGAAGAGCACCTTCACAAAATGCAGCAGCAAATCTCTGACCTCAGGAACCAGCCAAACCTGCAATCAAAAACGAACAGTACTGATTGATCAACTCCCAGACAGGCCAACATTTCAACCTAACACCTGGAGAAAGACAAACCAGAAGGAAAACACTTAATCAACATCCCTTGATTAACATCTATGCTAAAACTCCAACTCAGCTACAAGTGATTGGAAAACAACACAGGCCAAGTCCAAAGAAGAATGTATTCAGCGGTTCTTTGCAAATCTCAAAGCATTTACATAAACAGCTAAAGTCAGGAAAAATGACCTCCGCACCCACTGAAGTACCCGCCCCAGTAATATCCATTAAGTAATATCCACTTTGACGAGAAGGCCACCCATTACTGCTACTAAGCTAGGACCCTCCGAAACCTTTGCAGAATTTAATGAAAAAACATTGAAAAATTCAGGGCCAACTATTTTAAAACTCATCTTCCAGCTTCAGACATGAACATCTCAGCATTTTTAGAACTGGGCAACAATATAACAGGCAACAAATAACAGTATTCCACCAAAATATTAGGAAGTTTGAAAATAAAAGAGACTACCTACATCAAATTTTGACTGAAATTAAACCTACCATAGTAGTGCTGACGGAACATGGTCTCTCAGAGATGGACTTAAAATCAACTTGAATATCAGTGTATAACCTAAGTGTCACAATTTAGCAGAGCACACCACGACTACAAAGGTGTAGCAATATACCAGAGAGAAGATGCCGACATCGATTTAGAGCTAACAACTTCAATTCAAAGCGAAGAACTTCTGTGTGAACTCGCCGCCGCCATATTTAGAGTAGGCAGCTCAAAATTAACCATAATTGAAATACACAGACTCCCAAAAGGTAACCTGGATGAAGCATTAAATTCCCTATCGCAAATTAATAGAAGAACTCCAACCCCATAACCACAAGTTAATAATCATTGGGGACATAAACTTTAATAGTCTAGTGCCTAACAAAAGCAATACGATATTAATGGAGACCCTTGCCCTACACATCACATGGCTTCATGCACTTCTATCGATTGTATCTGCACAAACCTACCTCCTGACAATGTCGAAGTGACTGTTCTAGAAACAGGCCTACCAGACCATAAAGGCTAACTTTGTACATTAAACATTGCCAAGAATAAAACCCAACACAAGACAAGTAGTTGTCCCTAAGTCTCATAAGAGTGTACATCACTACATCGAATGTGATTGAATTTTGATCTCTAAAAAAAGACGTCTCTAGAATATAGAGGCAGGGTAATGTTAATAGTTTCAGTTTTCTGAATGCTGGTCTGCAGTAATCTCTCCATTGTACTTTTGCGATTGTTCGAACGGCTTTTTTCTGGAGTGTAAACACTCTATAGAAATGTGTATTTGCACAACCTCCCCACAAGACCACTCCGTATGACAGGTGGAGGTATAGAAATCCAGAATACGCCGTCTTCAGTACCTCAAAACATAAATGCCTGAGGAAAATTTTGAACAAACGTTGTCTACATAAAATCGCATCTCAACCATCGATCAAGGTATTCCAAGGAATTTAGTCGAGTAGTCTTCTTTGATCTCAGCTTACTCCAACATCACTATAGGACTTTGATGAGAGACGGTTGGCCGCAAACGAATTGAAAAGGGAAGTTGTTGAGCTCATTGAATGTTGTCTTTTCAAGTTTTGTGTTTGAATTTGCTTTGAAACAGAGAGTCATGTCATCGGCATACTGGACTATTCGTCCTTGGTGCAAAGATGAGCCAGTGTCGTTGACATACATTAGAAAGATTAGCGGACTAAGAATGGAGCCTTGAAGGACCCCATGACCCAGCTCACCCCCCTCGTCAGAAATTTTTACTTATTGTGTCCTATTACTGAGGTACGATTCAAGCCACAAGAGTGGCACTCTATGTAACGTGTAATACTCCAGTCTGTGAATTAGGGTGTTGTGATCAACGCAGTCAAATGCTTTTGTCAATTCAAGATACACACTGTGTGTTATGACTTTCAATTCCTTCTACTATCATCTCGGCCAGCCTACCGACTGCGTCTATTGTCGACACTTTCCTGAAAACCGGTAAAATTGAGATGGGGCGATAATTTTTAACTAATTTGGGGTCACCTTTTTTGAAAATCGGGGTGATTTTGGCTTTTTTAGAGAATATGGAAATATCCCTGAGCGAAGATATTTATCAAATGTTCAAGCAGCCTCACTGTGTGTGGTATACATTGTTTAAGAAGCCACGTCAAAACATTGTTTAAATCGTTTGAATTCTTTGAAGGGAGATCTCTCATTACAAATCAAATCAAATCATTTCTTTATTGCTTTTAGACAATATATAACATTGTATAGCAGTCGTCATATATTCAAACAGCAAATACTCTACACATACACACACAGTCAGACTTACATTTCACTCATTCACACTAATTCACACTATCTTTGGATCCAGATTTTAAATTTTGGTAATATATTTTTTAGATATTTTTAGATATCCCAGCGACTCATCATAAACTCCTCTAGCGAATAAAATGCTTTTGACACCAACAGGCATTTGAGACGAGTTTTGAATTGGTTTTGATTAGTTGCATTTTTTTACACTTTCAGGGAGCTTGTTGATTAAGCTGACGCCAACCTAATGCGGTAAATGCTGAGATACCGCCAGTCTATGACTATGGACTCTAAAGTTGTCCCTGGCTCTAGTTTCATACTGATGAAAGTCCCTGCCCCGGACTAAAGTGCACTTCGATTGACAGTACAGGATCACATCAATGTCAGCAAACCTAGCTCCCTAAAAGAGTCCGTACACGACTCTCTGTAATTCAACTTTGCAATAATTCTAATTGCCTTTTTTTGAAGCCTGAAAACGCGTTCCATCTTGTGTTTGGCACAGCCCCCCCACAGTCTTAAGCCATACGCAAAGTGCGGATATATGAGACCAAAATATGCCGTCATTAAGACTTCAGGGGAACAGTATTTCGCTAGGCTTCTCAAGGCAAATATGCCAGAAGTAATTCTAGCACATATATTGTTAACGTGGTCGTCCCAGGTCAGACCTTGATCAATGTACATCCCCAGGAATTTCGTGGATCCAGTTTCCTCTAAAACGACATCGTCCACAAATACAGCAGGTTGCCTTGCAAATTCCCTTGGTCTTAGGCAGAAATTGATGACATTTGATTTTGATTGGTTCGTTTTCAAATTCCTGTCAGTAAAATACTGAATGCATGAAGTCAGTTCCACAAATGATGTGATTTCCAAATCTTGTGTAGTTTTTCCTTTGAAGCAAAGAGTCGTGTCGTCGGCATACTGAATCAGATCACCATGCTGGATCACTGAGTTAAGTCTTCAGACGTAAACTAAAAAAAGAATAGGCCCAAGAATAGAACTCTGAGGGACACCGTGGGCTATTTTAATTTTACTAGAGAAGACATTCGAAATCTGCACGCATTGATCTCGATTCTTAAGATAAGAAGCAAGCCACGCGTTTGGCAGACCCCGAACGCCACATTTTTGTAACTGGTGCAACAGTGTTTCATGATGCACACAGTCAAATGCTTTGGATAGGTCAAGAAATATGCTGAGCACTTGTTCTCGCCTTTCCAAGCCATCAACAACATTGTTCAAAAGACTGTTTACAGCGTCAATTGTTCAGGATTTAGAATTTCATTGCTTTCTAGAAAGCTTTCAAGTCTTTCACAGAAAACCTTTTCAAAAATTTTGCTGAAAACTGGAAGAATTGAAATTGGACGATAATTGCTGGTTTTGCAAGGATCGTCTTTTTTTTAATCAGTATAGCTTTAGCTGTTTTCTGTAGACATGGAAAAGTTACAGATTCAAATGAAAAATTTATCAATTTTGTGAGTGCCCTCAAAATGTACCTAAAGCAACGTTTGAGTAACCAAACTGACATCCCGTTAGTGTCACACGATTTCTTTGAATTCAACCCCTGTACGACACGGGCTAACTCCTCCACACACACAGGGGCCAGAGCCATGGATGCAACCGGTTCCCTAACACCAATTTCATGATATCGAGGTTCTAAAATTGACGAATCAGTTGAGGCCACAGAAGACAAATAATTATTAAATTCGTTGGCAACCTGCAACTGATCATCAATTACACGTTCATTAATTTTGATTGATATAGACTCAAGGTTTCGGTCCAAGTTTGATTTTTGTGCCGATTCATTGATTATTTTCCATGCAGTTTTAGAAAAGTTTTCACAATTTCTCAGGGCTCTATTGACGTTATGAGCTTTAGCAGCTTGAATGACTTTTCTATAGATCCTTCGATATGATTTGTAAAATGTTTTAAAATTTTCGTTTTGAGTTTGGACAAATATTGAGTGAAAAATTTTGAGTTTATCTCTGGAAATGAGAATCCCTTTAGTTAACCAGGAATTATTTTTGGGTTTGAAATTGTTTTTGGTTTTTTTAAAAGGACACGAAACGTCTAAATAATAAACGAAACGTTCATTGAAAGCTTGATACATGTCATTGACATTCTCAAAGCTGTTCAAAAAGTTCCAGGTTTCGTTTTTTAATAATTTATTCAAATTGGAAATGTTTTGGAAATTGAAAACTCTTTTAATTTTAAAAGATGATTTTTGAGTTTCTATTTTACATCCATGTATCACAACCTCCTGAGCAAAGTGATCGGAGACAGCCGTATTCAAAACAGAGACCGTGACGTTAGGAATGTTTGTAATGACGTTGTCGATGGCAGTACTCGTCATAGCAGTCACTCGTGTTGGGGAGTTCACGGACAAATTTAGATTAAATGAGCTTAAAACATCCCGCAGCCGCTGGGTCAGGGGGTCGGTGGGATCCAAAACGTTGATATTTAGATCGCCAATTATAGTAAATTTCGATGAGTTTAAGAAAAGACAATTTATAAGATTTTCAAGGTTTGTAAAAAAAGATTCGGCACATCCATTGGGTGATATATACAACCCTACGATTGATATTTTTCCAAGATTGTTAGATATAATCTTAACACCACTGGCCTCAAAGTTTAGATCGGTAATGTGATTAATTTTGAAATTTTCAAACTTCAATGGTGCTTTCACGAAAATTGCCACACCGCCCCCTTTAAAGTGCGTTCGACAAAAATTTGATGCAAATTCATAATTTTGAATTTTGAAAAAATGTATTGTTTCAGTTCTGAAACCGTGTTCCGAGACAACAAATACATCAGGTTTCAGTTCGTCACACATGAGCATTAGCTCATCTATTTTATTGGTTGCACATTGGGCGTTTTGATGTACCAATATCATAAACTTTTCAGTTTGTTTTGAATTACTCTGGCAATTTCCTCTTCTGTAGTAGGAGTCAGAGCCATGGAAGCTGCTGGGCTCCGTACAAAAGTGGAATGTGGTTGATACTACTTTGGATTGAATCCTTGACCAGCACCAACCAAGGCAAAGAAATTAATTGAAAGTGCCCGCGACTTTGGCCGCATTACCGACTTTATCATTTCCAATCTGAATCTCTATTTGTCTTTCAGTTGGTGAACTTTTTTTATGATAGACCATGTCGCTTATGAAAAATTATTAGACGTGAGCAATGTTTTGGTAACGTCACATGCTTTTGCAGCTGTGATCAGCTCTTTTTATAAATCCCCTTGTAATTTAACATAAAATTGAAAGCCTTGTCGCTCGAGTGCTTGTTGATTTCAGAGTAAGTCGTAATTTCTCTCTTGAAACCAACGTGCCTCTTGTAATCTATTCACATTTTCTTCTTGGCCTTTAGATGGATTTTATTTAGGGGGCAGCTCACGTCCAGATCGAAAATAACATTGTCTTCTAAGCTTTCGAACTATGACTCAACGGGATCTCTAAAATTTAGGCAGTTCCAACTCTCTCTCGAAAGAAAAGAGTTTAAAAGAACAATGTTTGAGGGCGTTGTGTTTCTGATTTTTATTTGGATGATTGGATCCCGTGCTGGTTTAAAACCATTCACAACGATTCTATGACATTCCAATCACAGAATATGAATGAAAATATATTTTCCTTAAAATAAAACTCCACCCTAAAGGGAAAAATCCTTCATCCCATGCATCGAGGATTTCAATCAACGAAAAGGGCGAGATAGTGTCAGAGTCTTCCAAAATGTTAATACCAATTGTACACAACAATTTACAGTCTGAGAAATTGTTAATTGCAAAATAAATTGTTAATTGACATTTCGTTTCATTTATGGAATAACTATTGACAAAAAAGAACATGGGATTGTTTTCATCATTTTACTCCTATACGTTAAAACTGTACGACGATTATACTAGACACACCCTATACGATAAACGTAAAAACATTAGTCCCACCAGCCAAGTGGCTTCCCCCACCCTTGCAATTATAAAATCGGTTTTTGGATGGAATGATAGTAATTTTCAAATATTATTGTCGCATCTCTTTTCTGAATTTTAAAATACTAATTCTGAAGATTGGAAGAGGAGTAATAATGTTTTATCCTCCTAAAGCGGAGTGGTTGGCATTTGAAGAATAATTGAGAGGTATCTTTTATAAGGCCCAAAGAAAACCTGATGATGTTAATGAGATGGTATTTTTACTATATGTTCATGAAGAAAGACAGAACAGTGAAATTTTTTGTATTTATAAGAAATGTATTTCCTTAACAAAAAAATATTAATAAACATAATACTGTCTTAAAACATATGGAATTAAAAATTATAATTTTTCCACTCACAAAAGAATGCAAAATTCATGAAAAACGTCACTTCCTGAATAGTTACAAATCGCCTAAATTTTCAATTTTAAATACTTTTAATTCTCTGAAGAATGAAATTTTCTACTTTTTATGTCTTCAGGTAAATTATCTTGAGGGGTTATAACAGTTTAAAATGAGAGAAACTATTTCCCCAACCAAAAATTAATTGCACCACTTTAATGGCAGACTGTTGATCTTTCGACAGCATGTTTACTTTACTTTCTTATTTTAAATCACTTTAATTCCTCATTGCCCACTCATATGTCACACAGAACCTTTTCCTCACTAATCAACTTAAATTTATAGAGTGTGTGTGATATATGATACACCATTATTAAGTAGAGACACGATCACCTGAAATACTGAAAACATTCAATTATTATCCTGACGACCAACGCGTTAAAAGTATATATTTCCACATAGACATTAAGGCTGATAGGAACAGCTAACCGATATTCTTATATAATAAATAACTTCTTTAAAGCTTGGGTGATAACAATCCCATTAATCCCGGGATAAAAGGTGGAGAACAGCGTCATTACGGTCTTGACATGTAAATTTAACTTATACCATTAGTTGAAATCTCAAGACGAGGTTTACATATGGCCCTATTGGCGCTTCATAGCTTGGACATATTTTTACTTGATCGTATTTAATTAGGTAGGAGGTCTATACATTATGAACTCTGCGTGACTGTGACGGATTCATATAACTGTAGACCTTAAAAGAAATACTTTCTGGCTATGAAACTAAATCTACAACGTGAAAAATAAAGCTCATTATGAAATCGTAGCCCAGAGCATTGAAGTAATTTATCTTGAGCATTTTATATTTTTAAGTCTATTTTCCAGCGTAGGTTTGTGATAGATATGAGAAAAACAACTCCATTAAGAGAAAAAAGCTTGCAATAATAAAATTTAAAATATCCTTAATATAATTATTGTTTGGTATTTTTCGTTTCTAATTCGCGTTACCTTCAAGAACACAATTTATTCTTTTGTAGTTGTACCATTGTAATAAAGTTTAATGTATTCCATACCTTGTTTACACATGTGTTAAGTATAGTGACTTACTCGGGTATTTAATGCATGTTCACCTTCATATTCAGGCGATCAATTTTAATTTTGATTTTTCATTGTAATATATTAAAAAGATAAACCTAAGAAATGATCTTCTGAGTAAGTATACTATTCTTAGTTTCTAAACAATTAAGGCAGCTTATGTTATATTTAATTCAAACACAGTGCTCCTGGGTCGAACAGTAAATCTCCCCTTTCAATAGAGTCAAAGTTATAGTAATGTTCTCATCTACCAACTTCCCTAATTGGTATTAGTTCACTGTTGAACAGCTTGCGTTTCTCGAGTCTATTGAAAGCGTTCACTACAATGGTACTGAGTATTACATTTTTAAACACGAAACACTTCCCAGTAGACTAAACATAATCCACCACAGATTTTACAAGTAGATCAAGTTGCTAATCTCCCTTTATAATGCAGCTAAGTTCAAATTAGGTTTCTATTCACAACTACCCTAGTTGGTATTAGTTCACTCCTGCAATATGTAGTGATTCCTCCATTTGGAAGTGATAGTATTTATTTATTTATGTTATTAACGATTATTTGGTTCGCATTACTGTCAAGTTTCTGTTAGTTCGCATTCATCTTTTATTATATGTTACTTTTTAAATAAAAAAACCCATATAGACAGTCATACACTAATTTTAAGCATGTAACATGTTAATACAAACATATTCACGTATTTTTGTGTTTAGCACTATTTTATAAATTTTTTCCTAATCTCTGCATATATACATACATACACGCAAAAAACATCTAGTATCATATGTGTCTCAGTAGTTGAATTTTTAACTTTATATACATGTCATAGGTTTAGTATAGGACTGCAGGCCTATAGGTCATAGGAAAAGTTTACAGCCAACTATCTCACGTGATAAAGTTGCCAGTTGCTGAATTCCCACTATCACATTGATATGAGGATAACTGATAAACATGTTATACTTGGAGTACAGCCATAAGTCTGGCGAAATGCCTCTTTACGGCAGCTTCTTTACACTTTATTCGTCGTCCGCTTAAATTAGTAATTAATTCCTTATAATATTAATCATCTTTAGCTTCAACCATTCTCACTTTCCTTGCTCGTACACCTTATCATAACAAACTCAGCCATTCCCCTACATTTACTCAGTCCTCAGTCCTTGTCTCCTTCTTTCTCTCGGACGGTTTCTTTCCCTGAACTCGGTCCCTTCCTTCTTCATACCTCGAAAACCGATTATATCAGGCTGTTTGAAAACCGCGGATGCCCTCTTGAGAAGCCTGGGATTGACTCACCCGTTCCTTTTCGTAATCTCCTTCTTTACACGATATGTATATTACGCTGTTAGCTGAGGCAGGTCAAATCTGAGATGCCGTGGTTGTGGCTGTAGTAGAATAATTCAAATAAACAAAGAAACTTAAACCTTTTTATTCCGAATATAATTAAAACATTTTTTACAGTAAGAAAACAATAATAATAACAATGTATTGTGGTAATCATATCAACATAACTATTTGGAAATACGTACCTAGATAGCCAGATCATGTGCCTAGGCGCTATTCGCTGTTAAAATGATCATCACAATTAGTAATGAAATTAAATAACTAAGAATAACTTAGCAAAGGTAGCAGATAAGTAGTTACAATTAGTAGCATAAATAATAATAATAACCGATACAGATGTACTTGCAAAAGTATGAAAGTGAGATTGTATAGAAAACAAAATTAAAATTTAGTAGGAACAATCAGTTATTATAACTAATTTAGAATTATGTGATTAGTTTTCCATTTATAAGGAAATATTTGATTTATTAAATTCTTTTTGTCTTAGTTTAAATATAAGAAAGAGTTATGTGGCCCTAACTTATTTAACAAACACCAACTATCAGTCTTGTGTGTGTTGTTTACTTTTTTACACGACTAGGAAGTTTACATCTGAACGAGATCACATTAGAAATTACTCTTGTACACAGACATTCAATTAGTCAGTTCCTGATTTAATTATCTCAACTCAATCAGACCCAGGTCTGGAAGTAGTTCGCAGACAGATAGCCCCTAACATTGACTTATATACAATTGACTTGACCTGTTATACAATGTAATAAAATTCATCTATGTAGACACAATAAATTACTCTATTCTGTTATCAACATTAAAAGAAATCCTTGAATAACTATAACCAAAATGTTAACACGCTTTCAAAGTGGTGCACAGTGTAAATTATACAGAAAAACACATGAATAATAGAATAGTACACAGTTGCTTATTTTCGTTGTTATATATTTTGATGCAATATGTCATATTATAAAATAATATTTCTTATAATCGTTATTTTATATATAGAAATAGACTAGAAAAGAACGAAAATGGTAATATACCATATTAAGAAGTATATTTTTCTGGCTTTAATTTCAGAGATTAAAAACAAATACAAACCGAAAGCAATACATTTCGCAGAAGAGATCTAGTGTCATTAAGTTGGTTGCATATAATTAGTTTGTTATTTTAGAAATCGCGACCTTAATTTTCCTTTTTGTTCCAGACTGCAATATTTTTTCAGATATTCCTACCATGTTAGTAACTGAGACTGAGTTAAATATCTCACTGAGTTTATTCGCTATATTACTTTAACAAACATGAAACTATCTTGCAATTTAGCCTCATGCGTTTTCAAAACGATTCCGTAACGTAGACCTAATGGTCAGCCATAGTGTATACTCAGCCAGCATTTCTCTACGATACTTGACGTGTCATGACGTGACGTGACGTAACATGAAGTATCCCCACACTGTGTCCAGCCAGTGTTCCTTTCTGATACATAACAAGACGTAAAGCACCGATATGTATGCAGTGGTATTATAATATTGTGTAGCGCTAGTTAGTCTAACGTACAAAATCCAATGGTACTTAGAACAAACTATAAATTAAATTGAGTTTTCTTGATGTAATCTAAAGTTTATATCAACATGTATACGCTAAGCCTGTATCAATCTCCATCAGAAGCCACTTTGCAAGAACTGGACATACATGTTGTTTCGAAGAGAGATAAAATATTCGTTATACACGTATCTTAAAGCTGAAGACCGAAGCAGTGGCTGAGCCCGCCCATCCTCCTCCTCCAATACTACTGAATATCCAATATCCACTGACTATTTGCATTTGCATGTGTTTACTTATCTCTTTCCTTAAACTTCTATATTTTCACTTATTCACACCGTTGATGATGATACTCTGTAGCAGTATAATTTCATATTCAAATTGCGTTATTAATACTAAGTAAACAAGTTAACGTCATAGATTCTTGAAGTCGCATGTATATAATATATATGTCAGGTTTGGAGGAAACTAAACACCTTTATATATTTTTACTGTAACATAATTTCTGTTATTCAGCACGCAAATATCAACATATTGTATATTCAACAAGCGTAAGAACATAAATAGTGTTGATACTCAGAAGATTTGAAAACGTTTAAAAATAAAAGTTCGCACGCCTTGTAAATGTTTTACGAATATTAAACCAAATTATAACCAATAAAAATTAATTATACATTATATTTGTTGAAGCATACATAACTCGTGTTGTAGTTTGAACGCAAACCTAGAATTCATAAAGTAAACTAAGTAGTACCATAAACTGCCAATTTATAATGTTGCTAATTTTAGAATTACGTTTAAAATGTCAATAGTACCCCCTATCAATAATCACAATCATTGGAATCATAGAATTGATAGATTTTTAAAAATAGTGTATCGGCTAATAAGAATACTAATGCAATAATCGAAATACTATGTACGGAGTAAAATTATAGATAACAAGAAATTATTTAATTGAACAGAGATTACAAGACGAGTAACGATATCCGTGTAATTACGTGTAATTTAGGTACAACATTTGTACATAAAGAAGTATATGTTTCGCTTCAATTAGGACTAAATGTGTAGAAATTATTTTCAAATACTAACAACAAAGTTTAGAAATATTTTTGGACAGAAAATATTTTTCACAGCCGTGAAAATTGAAATACACAACTGGTAATGTTTGAGACTGAGAATTAACCAATATCCTACAATGAATGTTCTCTTATATTCATAGTACCATGTATGCTGTTATATTCTAAGGGATGATAGTTCAGACAATAACTACGCCAAATAACAAAAAACTGACCATGACATATTGTCACGAAAAATTGTCACGATGTTGATACTCTTTTAAATATCACAAACAAAAATACTTTAAAATCGATAAAAATACTAACACTGGACAAAGCATGAGAATGACATTAAAGCAACTTTCAAATGTAGGTACTGGTTATTAACAATGACGTCATCAAGCATCTTTTCAATGTGAATATAGAGGCAGTGATTGTATTTAATGTAAAAAAGTGCTTCAAATGAGCTATAATAGATTAAACTGCAATGTAAATTGTTTATGTTGTACTTATCTAGCAAACACTGTAGCAGGAATGAATAGAGAATCTGTTACATTATGTAACTTGAGACTTGCTCTTTTTATACAGAAAACGTAATGTCAAAATGTTACGAGCTGTCAACTGCAGCTGAATGGTGACAAACTCGGCGACATCTTGACGTTACAAATGGCAATGGACGTGGGAATATCGACTTACTACCAATTTCATTAGACCTATATTTTAACGGAGTTGGCCTTCCATGGGGCCAACTGCAGCCAGGAACTAAATATATTAAGAATATACGAATAAATATAGTGATAAATTAATGAAAACAACTTCAACAGATAACAAAAGTTTTTCGCATATTCTCTGGAATGAAAATAACTCCTACATTTTTAAGGCTCGTTATAAATTAGGAGTCTCAGCAACGCAAGCCACATTAATATTATGACAAGCTATGCAGGCAATAAATGTTTTCCTTTCTTGTTATTGAAACCGTACATCGCCGCTCGCACACCCACAGCAAACCATCAGGGAAGCGCGCCCCCATGGTGGCGAACGGGAAGCCGGATCAAAACTAAACTAGGTAAAATAAAGAACACCGTGGTCAGTATACTCAGGTTCATTTACTATGACATAACATAGGCCTATCCAGCGAGAGAAAAACAAAAATTTTCAACAAATTTCACACCAAAATGAACCTACCTGTCAATATAAATATATAGGCTATAAAATAAAAATAAAAAAAAAATAAAAAAAGGTGCCTGCAGTAGTATATACCTCAAACAATCCTTGTCAGGTGCACCTGCATACAAAAATTAGAAAAGCCATAATTTGAAACAAGAAATGCCAATTCCACCCGGTATCCTTCGGCTAAGGGCGGGCTCCTAATGAAATCCAAGAAATAACTAAATAATATCTAAAACTAACTTAAAATTAAATAACAAAATATAAACTATATAAATGGCAACAATAACAATAACAAATAAATAAAGAATATGAGCAGGGTATCACAGATGTTGACTAGAAGATATTGTCCATCATGGTGGCCGTCCTTCAGCTGAGCGCAAAAGCGAAGGTTCTCTGGGACCACGCATGATGGAGAGATGACAGGAGAAAATCAACTCCTCTCTTGGACCTCATCAGTGAGGGGCCGTAAACTTAGCCTCACATGTCAGAAGGAAAACAGCTCAGTAAAACTAACAAAACAACTTAAATAAACAAAATTTTCAATCTGGAGCTACTCCTAACTTGTACACCACGGTTCGGACTCTTGACGCCACCCTCCCGGAAAGGCCAAACGCCTTCAAATGGTCAGTGGCCTCTGCAGCCAATAAACCACACACACATACACTATATAAAACACACATGAGCCGGGGAGATATAGGTATTGAACCGGCTCAGACTCCCCCCCCAAAAGGAGGAACTCCCCTCTGTTAATTTCTTCAAAATAAAGAACCAAACGAAATGCCTCTCCCCCCAATGGTTGAAGAATATAAACCGGAAACCCTGAAGTCTGCAGAAGGGAAAACCAAGAAAATCCAGTTGGAGGCAAGAAATCCCTCCAAGAGTTGCGTGGGTACAAAAGAAGAAAACAGGAACCTTGATCAGGAAGAAGGAGCAGAGGTAGATCAGGCCTCTGGACCTAAAACCCTCCCGCACCGACTAAAGAGAAATCACGGATGACTCCGGCAAGGCTTCAGATGGGATATGTGCGCCTTTCTGAAAATCTTCCCGGACTGAGGATCTCCCAGTCGGGCAGTCACCGGAGTCAGAAACTTCAAGATGCGGTGGGGACCAGTCCACCTGTAGCAAAGTTTAGCAGCTCTTTTATCCACAGCCGAACTGACTGGGTGAGCCTTGCAGTAAACTAGATCCCCCACCTGGAAGGGATTGGCAATACGACCTCGGTTGTACTTCCTCCTTACTAACTCCCTAGCCCGAATGAGATTCCGCCTGGCTGCCTCCCAAGTGGCTTTCACATTGGGAGTACCAGGAGGTGGCAGAAGATCGCTAATTTTCCAAAGGTTCGCCAAAGGGTTGTTTGGCGGAAAGCCAAATAATAACTCGAAAGGTACCGCCTTGTGACTTTCATGCTGGGCCGTATTAAAGGCAAATTGGATCCAAGGTAGTTGTTGATCCCAGGTGGTCTGATTTTCCGCATGAAAGGCAATGAGAGCAGATCGAAGATTGCGATTAAACCGTTCGGCGTGAGAAGGCTGAGGATAGAAAGGGGAAGTAGTCACATGGCGGATTCCGTGCCCAAAGCACATTCTTTTAAAGATATTGGAGACAAACTGTGAACCATTATCGGAAACTAAGGTGGCGGGGATTCCAAAGTGTTGAAAAAAAAGGTTACGAAGTGCTTGCACCGTGAGCTGCGCGGTAGCACTCCGCAATGGGAACAACCAAACAAACTTGGAGAAGGCATCCACACAAACAAGTAGGAACTTATTTCCGGACTTGCTACGCGGGAGAGGCCCAACATAGTCAATGAAAACCTTCTCCAAAGGTTTTTCCGCCACCTCAGATGACAAAAGACCCAACTTGGTATTTTGAGCGGGTTTGCTTAGCGAGCACAGTTCACAAGAACGTACTCGAGCTGCAATATCCCGGTCCATACCTTTCCAGATGAACTGATCCCTAATCTTCGCGATGGTCTTATGAATTCCTAGATGTCCGCCCACAGGAGAAGAATGAAAATACTGAAAGACCATCGGTACAAGAAAGCTTGGCAGCACTAACTTAGGTTTTCTCCGCTGCTTGTCACGGCAGCATAGAGCACCTCGGTACAGAAAATAAGGAGGGTGGGCACCTCCGTTTTTAAGCTCATTGATGATAGCAGTCAGCTCGGGATCCTTAAGTTGGTGTGGAACAATGTCCGAAAATGCCAGAGGAAAGTCTAGGAGCACGCCACAACATGGCGGCTCTGATAAATTCTGGTGGTCGTTGGGTAAGTGATACATGCGTGACAGAGTGTCCGCTATGATATTTTGGGTGCCTCGCACGTGCTGCACTGTGAACTTAAGGGCAGAAATTTGGACTACCCAGCGACCAATCTTCCCGAGCTGACGGGGGTGGGCAAGGAGCCAAGAAAGTGCCTGGTTGTCGGTTTCCAACAAAAATTCTTTATGTTCTAGGTAACGCCTGAACTTGTTAATTCCAAACACGACAGCCAAACATTCCAGCTCATAAACAGAACAACTCTTCTTCTCACAAGGGGTTAACGTGCGTGAAGCATAAGCTATGGGCTGCCGGATACCATCTACTTCTTGCGATAAAACAGCAGCAGCAACGGCTAAGGAGGAAGCATCAGTTTGCAAGACGAACTTACGACTGAAATCAGGCATAGCCAAGACTGGAGGCTGCATCACTGCTTCTTTCAGCTGCTCAAAAGCAGTCTGTTGCGCTTCACCCCACTCAAACTTGGCACCCTTTTTCCTAAGAGAGTTCAGAGGGGCCGCCACCTCAGCAACATTGGGGATGAAACGACGATAAAAATTTATCATTCCCACAAAACGGGCAATCCCCTTGGCATCCTTAGGAGGAGGAAACTCCCTGATTGCCTGGGTTCTCTCTGGATCAATACCAACACCTCTAGAAGAGACAAGATGACCCAGAAACGATATTTCAGGCTGAGCAAAACTCACCTTTTCAGGATTGACGGTAAGGCCAGACTCTCGCAGCCTAGTTAGAACTTCCTCTAGATGAGCCAAGTGCTCCTCATAACTCTCACTGTACACAAGCAGGTCATCCAGATAGTTGAACACGAACTTAAATTTGACATCATGAAAGATAGAATCCAGGAGTCTGGTGAGTGTTTGGGCCCCCACAGCCAAGCCCATTGGCACTCGGGTGAACTGGTACAAATTCCAAGGCACACAAAAGGCAGTGAGAGGTCGAGACTCGTGTTTTAGAGGAATCTGATGGTATGCCTGATTAAGATCAAAAATGGAGAAATACTTGGCCTTACCAAACCAGTCGAAAGCAGAATGCAAATCGGGGAGAGGCACGGAGTCAATTTCTATCTGAGCATTGAGCTTTCGATAATCCAGGACCAATCTGAACTTCCCATTAGGTTTCGGCACTAGAAACGCTGGACTGGAAAAATTTGAGCAAGACGGCTCGATTACCCCACTCTTAAGTAAATCATCAATCATATTTCTCAGAATTTCCATCTTGGGCGGAGCAAGCTTATATGGATGGGAACGTACAGGACGGGTGTCTGTAAGACGAATCTCGTATTCCAAGAGATTGGTCGTGCCCAGTTTGTCAGTTAGGACTTCAGGAAAACTGGAACAAATCTGCCTTATGTCCTCAGCCTCTTTCGGCGTAAGATGTCCTAGTTGGTCAGGAGGAGTCAAGCTCTTATCTTCCATCTCTAAGGCAGCAGTCCCACGAGACTCGACACCCTGAAAGGGAACGAGCACCCGCCTGGCGAAAGCAAAGAAAACATGACTGGAGGCCAAATCCAAAATCATGCCAGTTTTTACGATAAAATCTGCTCCCAAGATGAAAGGAAAAGTCAGATCCTTAGCCACCAAAAAGCTCCAATCCCAAGAGAAATAATTAATTTTGATGTGAATCTGGGCACTACAGATAATAGGTAAAGGTGTGCGTGAAGCAGTCCAGCAGATAAGTGAACTAGGCTCAACCTGCCGTATTAGCCCAGAGGATTTTAGATCTTCAAAAAACGACAAAGAAATCAGGCTGCGTGCTGACCCAGAATCAACCAGGGCCTTCTGCACCACATTCCCCACAAGCACATCCAGTTGTGGGCAGGTTGAGCGGGCAGCCCTTACTCCCTGCGCAGCCAGAGCAGCAACCTCCCCTCTCGGCCAACGATGATAACTGTCCCCAAGTCTATTTCTTTCTGTTTTCTTTCTGTTCTGTATTAAACCAGCTACCTTTTTACCATCAAAATTAGGTACATATTTGCCCTCAAAATTACCTTTACGGCACGAGTCGGGCTTACTCGTCCGCAAGCTTACTAGTTTTTTTTTATTAAGTGGACAAAACGGTCTAATATGTCCCACTTGCTTGCAGCCATAACAGGTAGGAGGCTGCCTACGGGAAGGAGCAGCCGCTGGCTCAGACTGCACCGGAGCATGGACCAGCCCCGGAGGCAAGTGAGGAAGATGCCTCAACATGGCCTCCCTTTGATCATCCGCATCCTGAACCCCTCTAGAGATGATGGAGAGGCGGTCCAAATCCGCAAAAGATGCGGGACGGCTACAAAAAATCAAACGGGAGCGTTCTTCAGGTTTAATGCCCTCCAAAATAAGGCTCACCAACTCCGTTTCGCTCAAGCTCAAGCGCAACACCCGGGCTACATCCCGTATCTCCCCGACAAAATGGCTCAACGTCTCGTCTGGTGCCTGAGGACGGTAAACGCGTTCCACCCGCAAACGCTCCCTAACCCGAGCAGGTACAAAGAACTCCAAGATCTCGGCGTGGAACTGGTCAAAAGTGGCACCTCTCTTAAGGCAGTCTAGAAGGCGATCAAAAAGCGGCCTTAAGGAAAACTGCGCTAAAATCTGCATAAGCATGGCATCTGTCATACCAGGAAATTCTCTTAGCTTAAAAACTTCCAGAAGGAAATGGATAAGTAAGTTAGTGTCAAGCCCATCAACTCTGGGGAAGTGTTGTAAAACACTCCCCAAAGGATGGGGCAGTTTGCCAAAGCTAGAAAAGGAAGACACAACTATAGATGATGCCTCACCAGCCGCTTCAGGAGGGCCACTACCCATCGGAGACATAGTAACTCTGGGAGGCTCGAAAGAAAGAGCCGGTGGATGGTTAGCAAAAGTAATAGTAGTGGGAACCTCCGTTGGAGTGACAGCGGTAAATAGTACCCCTTCTCTTTCACCGAGCGCACCTCACTCAAACCATCTAAGGCTTGTTTTAATTTGTTACTGGCCGAAAAAGCCCAACTTTTAATATCAGAGTCCAAACTAGGAGCTGACATAAGTAAAACTATTCTGTCACGCCAATGTAAAAGCTGAGATGCCAATCTAGCCTTTGCTGACCCGGACATGGGAAGTGACTCAAAATTAATATCGTCTTCTAATTCTTCCATTCGGGTTTTACAAAACTCAAATTCTGTATTAATTTGGAACTCTGCATTCCAGCTGCGGTCCAACGCTATACAAGCCCGTAATTGAGCTCTTAATGCCCTCACATCTCCCTCGGGCTTCTGTCCTCTCGCCAGGACCTCAAAAACCAACTCGGGCTTGCGTAGATGTTCAGGCACCAGGGAAAACGCCATACCAAACAATTAAGACAAAATAAATACAACAATAAAACAACAAAGCGTACGCAACAATTACTTAGTAACCTAAGTGGACTCAACTCACAAAGGGCTTACACTGACGAGGTCCAAAGTGAAGAACTTAATACCTGCTACCTAATAGAAGGATACCCTGCAAATATACACTAACCTACACCAACAAACAAAACAACAACTGAGAGACAGCTGAGAGAGCAGCTAACCACGCTCTGCTACCATTGAAACCGTACATCGCCGCTCGCACACCCACAGCAAACCATCAGGGAAGCGCGCCCCCATGGTGGCGAACGGGAAGCCGGATCAAAACTAAACTAGGTAAAATAAAGAACACCGTGGTCAGTATACTCAGGTTCATTTACTATGACATAACATAGGCCTATCCAGCGAGAGAAAAACAAAAATTTTCAACAAATTTCACACCAAAATGAACCTACCTGTCAATATAAATATATAGGCTATAAAATAAAAATAAAAAAAAAAATAATAAAAAAAGGTGCCTGCAGTAGTATATACCTCAAACAATCCTTGTCAGGTGCACCTGCATACAAAAATTAGAAAAGCCATAATTTGAAACAAGAAATGCCAATTCCACCCGGTATCCTTCGGCTAAGGGCGGGCTCCTAATGAAATCCAAGAAATAACTAAATAATATCTAAAACTAACTTAAAATTAAATAACAAAATATAAACTATATAAATGGCAACAATAACAATAACAAATAAATAAAGAATATGAGCAGGGTATCACAGATGTTGACTAGAAGATATTGTCCATCATGGTGGCCGTCCTTCAGCTGAGCGCAAAAGCGAAGGTTCTCTGGGACCACGCATGATGGAGAGATGACAGGAGAAAATCAACTCCTCTCTTGGACCTCATCAGTGAGGGGCCGTAAACTTAGCCGCACATGTCAGAAGGAAAAACAGCTCAGTAAAACTAACAAAACAACTTAAATAAACAAAATTTTCAATCTGGAGCTACTCCTAACTTGTACACCACGGTTCGGACTCTTGACGCCACCCTCCCGGAAAGGCCAAACGCCTTCAAATGGTCAGTGGCCTCTGCAGCCAATAAACCACACACACATACACTATATAAAACACACATGAGCCGGGGAGATATAGGTATTGAACCGGCTCATTATACATCAATAGTATTCAGTTTAGGATGGTTACGTTTTGTTTGTTTTACATGTTATAACTATTCATCTACAAATATGCAATATAAAACTTCAATAACAATTTAAGTAAATCTATTCTCAATTTCTAAATTTGAATTGTTAAAATGGCAGTAACATACATTATATTTTATCGAAAATAATGTATTTGTTAAAAATACAAACAGGTATGTATATTGTGATTGATTTTTTAAAAGTGTATGAGTGGTTCGCACTGTTGTTAATCACGTACTACAATATAAATATGAATTCATAGATTAAATATTTCTTAATTTAAAACATGTTATTCAAAATATTTAAATCAATGGTCAAAATCTTTTAAATTGACTGGCCAAACTATAAATAAGAGATAATAATAGGATCGCTGTTAAAAATTAAAAATAAAGTTAATGGTACTTTTTTGAACTAGTTATCCTGCATATAGATAATGACAGCAACACAATGATTACGAAAGATAAAAACAGCTTTATTATTACAAACATTATTTAACAAAGCTCTAAGAAAAAATTAAGTATCACATCAAAAGTAAAATTTTCAATAATAAGTTTTTTATAGATTACAAATAAAAAAATTATTTTGGGTTTAGCGTACATCAACCTACAACTACAGGATATCCATATCTAGAGTAGTAGCATGATCTTCTGGTGGGAGTAGAAACTATGAAAAAATTAAATCTAATTACTGATAAACGGGAGAACATACACTCTTGGTGGCAGTAATGTTATCCAATACGTAATCACATTAAAAAATTTTAACCTATAAAAATGTTCTTAAGGAAATACTATTCTCAACTATATACTAGAATTTTTACGGTATAGTTATATTATGTATATTTGATACAATATAGCGGTTTTTATCGTCAGTACCTAGTGTATTACTGGTTTACCTACAAAGTGTCAGCTATAAAAAATATATATGCTACAAAATGTGTCTATACGAATATACCTCCTAGAGAAAAACTGTACATAAATGCAATATGGAGACTATATGAGATGTGTGAAAATTTTTTGGCTCGACTCCAGACTTCCAAATGTCACCTTTCTTTCGTCACTGTTATTCTTATTGTAGAGAATATTAGGAAACGTATTCAAACTGAGTATAATAACGGCCTAGGGGAAGTAGAGACCACCAATAGAAAATGATTGAGAGTTAAAGTTTAGGATATAGTTAAACGTTTTGACCTGCTGCTTTAAGGTTGAGATCCCACTTTTCTTTCGAAAAGGAAGTGTTGAAATGGGCTGTTTTCTGGCCTTATGCCTCTTATTGTTTTAGTAATTTTAGGCTCCCTTTTGATTTTCACTCCACTAATGATGCCCTCTTCGCCATACTAATCAGAGATAGTTGTGTTGTAGCCATATATTGTGGTGTAGCCACTACTCTCTTCGGATTTTTGACTAGCAAACTCTTGGTCGAGTGACCTTAGTAAATCGTCTAATCGAATGGTGTAACAGTGAGTGTTATCAAACGGGTCTATGTTGAAATCCCCTATCACAAGATATTACTTGATACTTGTTATCTGCATCCCTCACCAGGTAGCTGGATTGATGGCGTCAAATATTTAGCCATGTACAAGACATTTTGTTAAAATTTGAGCTATTTACATTATTTACACAGGCTGTGGCGGCAAGATAGTGTCAAACTCGCTACTAAAAAACTCTTCCAGTGAGTAGAATGCTCTCCTCAGCAGCCAAGTCTTGATAATGAAAATGATGGATTCATAACATTAATTAGTTAGGTATGTCACGTCTTGTTTGATATTTTTGAAGAAAGTGTCTTCATTGCCACTGGGAGACCTGTAATTTACGAACACTATTGGTTTTGATTTTTTCGTTTGAAGTTTGACTCCGGCTGCTTAAAAATCTTTTTTGATTGATTCTTAAATCGAAAAAGAGCTAACATGAAACTTTACTTCAGCAAAATGGCGACACCTCCTCCTTCGGTATAAAGTCGACAATACACACAAGCCAATTTGTAATTTTCCACTGTGTCATGTTCTCCATATTGAAGCCGCTTTCAGTCACAACAAGTTGATCAGTATTCAGATCCTGTCACATGAGTTTGATTTCTTCCAATTTGTTGGTAGCGAATTGAGCATTATGATGAAGCAGTATTAATTTCACTTGTGATTTTGATCGTTATATTTTATGGACTGTTCTTCAGATATTGCAGGGTTATAATGCGCTTTAGAGAGGTTCACTGGGATCAAGAGTTGTCCGGCGAGGGTAGCTGTGTCGGAGCCAGAAGCAGGTCCTTTGGATTGTGGTTGTGTAAAAAGATCTTCAGGCTGCTCACTCACAGCAAATCCTAACTGAATTACTGAGCTAAACGCCTTACGAACATTGACGTGATACTGCAGGGGTGGATTTCGGCTGGTGAAATAGAAAAAAGGTACTCCTGAAATCCTTTTTAGGATTGCAATTTATCCCAGCATCCTGCCAAGGAAGACTGCAGAACCAAAAGCGATGCTGAATAAAAGTTACACAGTTCAAGATTGAAAGGCGTTGTACTACATAAGGATACAGGAATCTTGTCCACGTGCTGACCAGAAGGTGGTCAGAATATTCTCATCGCATTAGGAACGAAATCCACGATGAAAGGGTAGTTTTGCTTGGAGAGGGCGGAATGGTTGGTAAAAAATAGGCCCTAGTAGTCTGTCACCTTTTTTATATGAGGATTTTCCGTCATTTGACATAATTTATCAACATAAAAACTAATTTATTATTTTAATCTATTAGTTATTCATTAAGAATGAACATATTGAGCTAAAGCTTGATCATTTTATGTTAAGACATATGCCTTCACTGAAATAGACGTTTGATTACTTGTAAGACTTTTTACCGAATTACTGTTGTTTATTACTAAGATAATTTTTACTTGCCACTCGAACAAATTTTTAATTGAATGTAAATTTATATTCTACATGTTGTGGTGAGGATGGAAATTTTGGATTACCAAATAATGACTAATTTGTGCTCACTTGGACTATTAAATGTGAATTTTCTAGTGATTTAAAACGACTTAAGATTAAGCAACTTGATATTATATACCTTATACGATATACATAGGATAGTAGTACCTAATGTATATTTATCTGGTGTAAACTAAACGTACGGTACTCCATAAAACATGACAGTTTTGTTCAATAATAAATTCAATTTCAAAATACTATATTCTCCACCTTTGCTCAGATAAAAGCCGTGAAGTTTGTGTTTGTTTTTCAAACTAGTGGCTATTACAATGTTACCAATATGCTTTGTTCTGCAAATGTATTCTTCTGAAACTCTTTGAGCTGTTACCATCCCTCAAAAAAACAATTATTTTGGGAAACAATATGGAAAATTTATTACATGAAAAAGTAAGTTTCAAAACTTTTCTCGTTAAGAGTTTTCCTTTACCTTGCATTGTACCGTTTTCTCTTTCATTTACATTCATGAACTTCACCAATGAAATGAAGTCATAATTAAAATTTGATCGCGCTGCAGGAGCTGTACTTTAATTAATGTGGCAAAAATGCAAATTGAGTGTCACATTATCTAAAGACACTAAATCCTACTTTAATTTGTTCCGTTTACATGCTATATTATCATGCTATATGTTTACGTGCTACAGTTCATTTTATATTATCAGTATAATTTATATAACTTCTTGATTACCAAGATACTAGAATCAACTGATATTTTTTGCAGTTTCAGTTACTACTATAATGCGTGAGACATACAGTTATATGTCTCTTACTTTTATAGTGAATCTTATTCAATAACATTTGTTCCTTGTTATAGGTGAGTAATGAAACAATTGACATAAGTACTAAAAGTGTTTCTAATCTCCGATAATTTATGTTATATTAATAATCTGAGCAGAAGACAACCATGCCAACTATAAATTTTATTTAGTGTTAGTGTAATTAATAATGTAATAAAGTAAAATGGATTGAAAAGTAAACACCAATATGGTTGATAACAATTTTAATTCAGATTCAGATTAAATACGGTATCGAAATAGTAAACAAACACTACTTGTATAAACTCATTCGCTAGCCTCATTCAATAAAACATGTTTTGATGTTATCTTCCACTTTTCCACTAACCTTTTTTCTCGGATGCCGAAAAGTAAAAACATCAAATAGACGGGGTTTCAGAGGTTTAAACTATTAAAAACTATTTTTATTTTACACTCAGATCTGCATTTTACGTTTTCGAAAGGATAGGGCACGTAATGTGATGGATTCTATACCAACTCTAACGTCACCGGTCACTCCATTAAAGGCCAGAAAAAGGATCAGACAGCTGAACAAATGGTAGGCTGATGCCAAACAGAAATTTAAGCAAATATCGTTTTTACTTTGTTACTTATATTAGCATTATCCAAGAACTAATTTAATGGTATTTTAGAACATACACTGCATCGATGAGTTCTGCACATGCAGTGAATGACACATGTACCTTAAAAAGCTTAAGCCTAGGCCTAGCAATTTCACTAGCAAGCTTGTATCATATAATTCACTGAGCAAAACATCGTTTACACGTACCCAAAATGTAATTTTGGTTTAAACTTAATCTCACAGAAATAAAATAGTCAATAAAAGCCAAACTTTACAAAAATAGTAATGTTTAAGAGCTTACTACATAAATAACCACTTTTTATTAAGTTGTTTATTATTTTATATTTAGATATAGTTATTGAATGGCTTCCACGTGGAAGATGCGATGTGAAACCGTTCGATGTAAAAAGATGCTTCCGACAGTTGTTATCGCTTTACTTCGTTATCATCTCACGGAGCGTGAAAAAGTACCACATCGTACCTCTATTCGTATGGCTATTAGCATGACTCATGTTTGATTTTAGGGATATCTGATCACTTTCAACATTAAATTCTCGGAGGAATCATCACAAACATTTGCATAATAAATGTATACACCTATTTAACACGCTTAAAAATTATATACACTATCATTTCAATTACAGTTCAATTATCTCTAGAACTGTAGTATAAGGTGGCGTGTATAGCATTGTGAGCAGAACTTAAGAGTAATTAATAATGTGAACATCACATTTGTCCGATAAACTCATATATCAAACTATTAGCATAACTTGCCAAGTTGGGATCTGCTCCGGCTATAATCAATAAACTGTAACTCCCTCAACTACAGAAATCTTCCTGACCTTGTGTACGATATAATATCACTAGATATACACTATCATACATTTTAATGAGACTTTGAACAAAGTGTGCTCATTAAATAATCTACAAAATTTTACTCCCGTAATCAAAATATTCGATTTCTTGGCCTTTCTTTAAATCTAAGATGATATTGTTATTTTCACTAGCTTTTGTTAATAAGTAAAAATACTTAATATTAAAACAATTCTGGTTTTTATTTGAGGTAAGTCATGAAATAAATATTTACTGTATAGTAAAATACACAAAAATGTTGAGTTTGTAATAACGAAAAATATTTACAGCTGGGAAACTTACGGCAGACTTTTTTATTTTACCACATTAATTATTAATTAGTGTGTTATGAAGTCTACATTTGACTAAAATTTATACTGTATAATTTGTTCTTATTAATAGTGATATATACTAATCTTATCTTTATGAAATTCATGATCTTAAAAATTATTTTTTGTTCAATATTATTTATACATGTTATTATTCATAGGTTATCCACACGTTTTTCCGATGATCAGATCTGTATAAGTTAGAGACATAATAAGTTTTTCACGGTATTAGGCTAATCACAATTTTTCATTAAAAATTGAAGACCTTTTCTCAATGCCAACTAGCGAACAACCTTTTTGCTCTTTAGTTAGTTTCTTATTGCTATTCTCCCCTACACAGTTAGTCCAATTATGAATACCTAAGTTAGTATTTTATCGAATTATAATGATATTCAACTTTCTATAAGTAATAATTATTATTATACCTGAAAGTGATTTGTTACACCTTTTTAATGCTATGGATATTTAAAACACTAGATTGAGAACGGCTTATGTTGTAGAAACTCGAAATTTCACTTCAATTTCCCTCCAGTTATACAAAAAAAAATGGATATTTTATTATTAAAATAAACCACAGAAAATATTCAAGCTTTAAAAAATTTAAGCAACCCCATGTAGGTAAGAATTTATTTTATACATAACCTAAAAAAGATATTTCCCATTTATTCATTATTTACAATTTTCATACTACCCAACCTTCAATATATATTACAAAACATCAGACTGAAGGGTCACTTATTAATACGTTTTAGTTATACGAAGAATAATAATGGGTTTAGACTTCTAATATAAATATGCAATAATATTTATGTGGCTTAAAAAAAGCGTAAACCCAAATCAGTTTTAGTTTAATGGAGGTTAATACAAAACGTTGCTTGTTTCTGCCAACTGTCTTTAATATGAGAGTGGTAATGTCATTTAAACAACACATATGTATGGGTCTAAATACGCAACATGACCTAACTTTCTCCCGATGTGACTACGGCTGAGTATATCGATAAACCCCAAAACATAAGGATGAAGACTTCCACTTCTTTAACACTTAATCATGAATGTTGCCTAGGATAGTACTCTAAAAAACCATTTAATAGAAAACTTATCATTGAATATATTACCTTGAAGACTCTCGAGGAGGCACACTGATTACAACGTGAAAACATGATGAGTGGTGGTATTACAAGCCAGGAGGACCTGACTTCGACTACCAAGATTTCTTTCAATTCATAGTTCTTAATATATAGGGTTAATAAAAAGTCTGGAGAACCTCCGTTAATATTAGAGCTCACACTAGGGAAATTAAACTCTACACCTTTATGTAATGTTATGAGGTACTTTTTGTGCATTACTACTTCGTTTGCAAATCAAAAATGGGGGATTTTGAGGGAAACTGAAAAATTTTAAATGATAAGCCCTATTGAGTGATTCATTTTAAAGTTAATGATAAAAAAATAATATCAACGCAAACTAGGGGTCTCTATCTTAAAATTGTTCAAACCAACCTATGGATGCCGGTATTGCTGGAATTATGTGTTTAGCGTATTTTAGTACACATCACTACTAAGGTTCCCGTCAATGAAGAATGGTCTAATAACTCGTCCTCCTATCAGGAATATAGTTATTCTGCTAACAGGTTCTCAATAGTTCTTTTAAATTTTGTAGCTTCCTAGGTCTTATATTTAAACCCATACTCTCCTTTTAGTTTTTCCTATTTCATACCTTAAAGTTTCGCTGGGTGAGGCTTAAAACTTACAGTTTTAGCTGCTCTAAAAGATGACTTATGCCAAGGTTGTAAGTAGTTAATTCTGACTTACAAAATCATCAATTGGTTACAATCGTTCGCACTTGCGTGTAATGCGCTGTGGAAACAAATATTAGGTATTTCTGAAGACCAGTGCTGCTGCATAGCGATCGTTTACCGGATAGTTTCCCAACTGCCCATTCTCATAATTTCTGGGGTATATTAACTATAAAAATGGAATGCTACTGCACCGAAGCCTAAGTACTCACCAGTGAAAAGAGATAAGTATGGGGAACGTTGATAAAAGGCACTGCAAGAATAGACAAAACATGAGACGGTTTTCTGACATAGCTCATCTCCGGTTATGGAGTTTTTTGATCCGTTGTTTTAAGATGTTTGGAATCTGAAAACTCCTTTACAGGAATTCAAAGCAAAATGACGCAAGCCACGCCTTCCTCTACTGCAGACGTTGGAAGGAAGAGATCTCAAAATAGCCATTCATAAGGTCTGGCCACACTCTATTTTACCCAACATCTCAGTATAATGAGACAGGATTTAAAAAACGAATAAAGTATAAAAAAAGTAATGCAGTATAGATTGTAGTATGGAATGTCTGAAGAAATACTTAGATCCATTGAAGTTATAGAGGATGCCGTCACAAGAAGAAACTATAGATGGATTCATTAACATTCACCATCATGCTAATTCATGATATATTAAAATTCTGACGACAAAAAAAAAGAAAACGCATTATATATTTTTTTACAACAGTTCTTCGAGCATATTTTGGTTGGAGAATTGACTGTTGATTGTTAAAAGTTGGTTCATTTGGATTGTTGGTACGAGACTATAATTTCTTTTAAACATTGCAGTACGATTACAACCCTGTCAATTTTAACAAACAAAATATATTAATACCTGTTATGGCTTGTGGTGGCACAAATTCAAAGTTAAACGACAAGTTCTTGTTCAGTTTTGTTAATGATAACATTAAAAGATGATGCGAGTAATGAGTTCAGCGTCTGATGGCTGCTGGTTAAATTAGATAGACCTCTTTTGGAGTCCATTTGTTTCTGATATCAAAACTGGTTTTAAACTTCTTCGTCCCTGTCACTTTTTTGGATCCCTTCAGACGGAGCCAGAAATCAAGTCTGTGACAGTGTCATATTTCAGACGCTGCACTAAGCGGAAGGTGTAATGGAGCTAAACTCAACATTCGTATTGAGTCAACCCTTCCCACCCTACATTATATGCCATGCTTTCTTCAAAAACAAAGTAAAAGACTCTCTATCTTAGGAACAATCTGCCCGCAACGTTTGGATGACTTAGTTCGTGCCCATTTGGATAAATATAGCAAACAATGCCTCGCACTTTAGTATACATGATATAGTTAATTATTTCTATCTATTATAGTATTATTTTGGCCATTTTTGTATTTTATATTTTTATTGGTTTGCTAATTATATCCGTAATTTTTGAACAAGATTTTTACCATATTTAAGTTGTAATAATAATCTATACGCTACTTTGAATGCTTTACTAATCATTGTGGTTCATTTAAAATAAAATAAAATGTAATAAAACACCTAATTTTTTTATTCCATAGACCAACTGCAGTAAGTTTTGTAAGTCACAATACTTACATAAGAACTATTCATATACAGCTTGATTATAATAACACATTTATTAACATGCATAAATTTTATAGTTAGTTCAAACATTGAACCTGTGGTACATACAACACGTCATATAATTGAGGTCATAAGGACTTTCTCATTAGTTACATTTAACTTGATACTAGCATGAACATCAACACAATATTGTTAGGGTAATCAACATGATGAGTTACACAATCGACAATTCTGTGTCCTCGCAATACAGCTCTGTACCATAGTTGACGATTGAGTATTAGCAAAGAGGCCAATGCATTTTGTACCGTTAGTACTCCTAATCCATCTTTGTCATCTAATGGCACACCGGAGGTCCATCCCTAATGATTTGGAATTAAGATTGCACTCGATGTGATTAATAGCGAGTAAAATATTTACCCATTATGAGGCCAAGACCTCACCTATACTAAGACTGTTTCTTGGTTCCTGAGAGTTATAATAGTGCGGGTTCGCGGATTTAAGCTTCCTTCTAAGATCAGTAGCATAAATGATGAGGAATAAGTCCCGGACTGAACGAGGCACCTTCTTAAACGCCTCGGATGATAGTTTTCTCCTATATGACTAATCAATTATAGTGGAGAGATTCCGCTGGGTGCAAACAGCCAACACGTAGGAGTGGGTCTGATGACGCTGATCACTTTTGTATCCACGACTGATGTGGCAGCTAATAAGCCACACCGGGGAGCCATAAACAGCAGATGGGTAAAAAAGGGCAAGTGATCAGGGCCTTTAAATCTGCTCCAAAAACTGTGAATGTTACTTTACGAATGATAATAGTTCTAGATTGAACTTTACTAGCGCACTTAATCACGTGATGAGAGAATTTTATCTAGAGTGGTTTCCAGGTAAACAAGTGTTGAGTTGATCCTATGGCTCCCATTGTCTCCTTAATGCTTGGTTGGAGGCTCCAGTCTACAAAACCCTATCAAGGGTCCAAGAGTCGTACTAAAACTTCCTCCGTTCTCTGGAAGGTTATATACGATATCCCTCTGTAGATGCGAGTACCGAACCTTAAGGGAGGCCATCTCTCAATCTCGTCCAACTTGTCATTTTTCCTCCAAGACCTCCACCTTAATAGACCATTTCAGAAGCTATTTTCACAATTGTGCAATATTTTAACA
Organism: Homalodisca vitripennis; assembly: GCF_021130785.1. NCBI lineage: Eukaryota > Metazoa > Arthropoda > Insecta > Hemiptera > Cicadellidae > Homalodisca > Homalodisca vitripennis. The sequence continues at coordinate 87,462,252 of NC_060215.1, read as the reverse complement.
ATTTAACACTCTGGAGATCTCATACAAGTACCTGTTTCCCTACAGTGTCAGTCATCGGCCTTAAGGGCAACCTTAGCGTATGTCGATTTTATAACATTATACCACACCTGACAAGAAGTTTTAACGCATTCCTTTGAGTACATCAATCGTCTGAAAATGTAGGTTTTACACCGTTTTCCTAATCCATCTTTGTCATCTTATGGCTCCTGACATACTGGTGGCGTGGAGGGATTTTCATCATTTCAATTCGACGTGTACCGTACTACAAACGAGACGGGGGCAAAATATAGTAAGTAAGCAAATAATCACGCCTTTTACGTTACGTATCTCTTGATAACTTCTGGGTACATTAGATAGAGTTCTTTGAGAGCCTATTTGTTTCTGAAATCAATACTATGAAAAGAGTTGGTTTTAAAGTTCTTTGTCACTAACATTATTTTTATCTCTTTGGACGGACGTGGTCTTGAGATTCCAGGAGTCGAACCTGTGTCAGAGTCAAATTTCAAACGCTGAACTTATAGGAAGGTGAAATGGAGCTAAACTTAACATTCCCATTAAATCAACACTTCTCACCATTTTTATGTCATATGCAGAATCATGTCCGTTTGTTTTTCACTCCTATCTTTGACATACACTATGCCTAATGCCTCTGATTGTAATAAAGCTTGTCTATAATATATCTTTCAAAGAATATTGAGTGTTTTACATAAAGTCGCCATTTATAAATTGAACTCTTACATGGCTTGTAAGAAGGTTAATGAAAAACCATTATAATATAAAAAACCTTAACAAATACTTGTGTAATTCATGATGTTTAGTCTTTTGGGTAAATTAATTTTTAGTCTGTTTTTTAATTATTAGCAGTATTTCTATAGTAAATGTTTATTTTATATAAAAACCATTGATTTGTTATTTCATTACATTTACAAGGCAAAATAGTGACTAAGTTGAACAACTATCAATATTATACGAATAGGAACAAGTTAACGTAAATACAATATATTTTAATACAGAGGAATATCACAGCGAGTATTGAAAAGAGATAAAATAGAATACTCATATCTGTGGAAATGCCATTAAAAAAAATAAAATATTTGTCATTGCACTACTAACTCAGTACAGGTGGATCCTTTTCATATTAAATTGCTTTGCCTAGATGACAGATATGAATCTTGACAGAAATGAACTTGTTGTCAATGCACAACTGGGTTAGTGAGGCTGGATCCTTTTCGTGTCACACTGTTACTTCCTAGCTGACAGATTCATAACTTGTTGGCAATGAGCCACAAGCGATGAGGCCGGTTGTACAACTATTGTTCTAATGTTTGTGACAGTCTACAGAATATAACAGTTTCATATTTTCTCATTCCGATCGGACGATTCTCTATTTTATTGTTATAATAAAACTATTATAAAATAGTTACATTTTCAGGCCATAAGACCATTAATATGGTTTATCTTGTGACATTTCTGATACACGTGTTATTGTTATACGTTCTGAGATTCCTACAATGTTAATTTACATTATAAAGGTTAAATATCCTGATTCCCACACCATACTGATTTACTTTGGTTGATATGTGAATGACTGCTGTTATAAAGGTTACCATAATTTCTTACTAAAGCCGTGGTAAAGAAAGAAAGTATTAATATAATCCCAATGTGATGGCTCTGAAAGATATTATTAAAAAGTATAAAGCTTTTGTAATTCATTTAGCTGTCTACTAAACTTCATAAAATAGCTGTTCTAAAACTCAAATAAAGGAAAACATAAAATATTTTTCCTCTATGAATTTAAAGACTGCTATAAAATCTATACCAAACCGCTATGAATAAAATAAACTACTAAACGTGTAAAAACGAACTATAACAAAATCCTAATATGTAACTAAGTTTTATTAAAGAGCCAAAATGTGTTTAAAGGTTAAAGTTGAAAGCCTCTTTCACGTTCTTTTAGCAAAGTTGTTATGATAACCATTAAGAGTTATAAAACAATCTTCGAGGCATCCATACATGTATCACAAATAATTAAACTTAATATCCATTTGGATGAGTGACTGGAATCGAACATGACAGTTTTAGTTACAGAAAAAAGTGCACAACATATTATAATAAAATCTAAAATTGTACTATAATAAAATCTAAATTCGTTCATTCTAATATTGCTTACTAATTGGATTACATTTTTTAAACTATTTTTAATAATTTATTTAGAAAATATTTCAATATTATTAAATCAAATTTGTTAAGACTATCGCAAGTTTTTATAAAAATGTTAATTAAGTATTGCAAATTATTGATCAACTTCGTCAAGTTCAGGATATCCTTCTTTTAAGTTTTGCAATTTCAGCTACATATTTCAGTGAAACTTCCATAGGATAATTTCCACGATCTATAATTCCAATCAACTAAATTCTTCAATAAATTATGGACAGTATTGATATACACAAATAATACACATATAATCTTTCAATCACATACATACAAGCATACATATTTTCCTTGATTAATTCTAAGGAATCACTTTGATATTTTGCAAATTTAAACTAATGTTACTTATTGAAATTTACTATAGTTTCATTTTTTCTTCTATTATAATATTTCGTTTTTTATGCGCAGTAAGAAAAGTGGTATCGTCTACATACACTTACTATTTCCATAACTAGGCCGATCATTGTCATAGCATAAAAATAGAAAAAGGACCCATTATCTCTGGTCTCGATTTTAACAGTCCGTAACCTGTCAGTCAGATACGATGTCATAAAAAGCAGTTATTTACCTCTGACCCAATAATATTATAGCTTTATAATCAGATTTCCATGTACTACGAGGTTAAAAGCTTTACTCAAATCTAATAAGGTTGTACATCATTGTTTTTTATCGAAATTTTTTAAAAATTAACTAACAAGGCTTTCTACTGCTCAAAGTAAGTGATCAAAGTAAGTGTTCAAAATGTTCCCCTCCCATCATCTGACAATGTATTAATCAAAGCCAGGAATCAATAATTATTACCAATTACACAACTACTGTTAGAATGTGAAAGTGGCAGATTGAGTCATACACAGCATCCACAGAAACTTAACGTTTGGGCAGGTATTATAGGAAATCAAATTATGGGCCCATTATTTATCAATGGTAATTTAAATGGTGACTCGTGTCTAGCAATGCTCCAAAATGAGATAATTCCTGCACTTGAATTATTCCTGCAAGCTGCTCTTGGTCGATAATTTCAAAGAATTTATTTCCAACAAGATGGTGCGCCACCACACTTTGCTCTCCTTGTTAGAGAATACTTGGATACAATATTCCTTCACAGATGGATTGGAAGATGTGGTGCAATAGAGTGGCCTGCTCGGTCCCCTGATTTATCTCCGATGGATTTTTTTCTTTGGAGATACCTCAAAGATAAAGTTTATCGTAGTAAGCCTCGAGATTTGGCACACCTAAGAAATCCCATAGTCCAAGAAGCTCAAGATATTCCTCGTGACTACCTTCAAAATGCAGTGGATGGCTTTTACAACCGCCTAGGACATTGCCAGACGATGGGAGGGGAACATTTTGAACCTTACTTTGATCACAGGTACCTAAAAATTGGTGTTTACTTGTAATACTTAATAATTTACATTATTCAATTGTTTTAAAATTCAAATAGCTATAACTACTGAATGAATCCACCTTTTGAAGTCCGGTTTGCGGCATTGTACTCTGCTAAGTAAGACCTTTAATTTTATATGAAACTTGACCTATGCTGCTATTTAAGAATTTTGTCTGACTCCTTGTGGACCGTCCCCCAAAGGGATTATCTGGTCGGTAATTGAGCAGATGTGTGCGTTACTATCACCAGTAAGCACGTGTGAACTTTGATATTTCTTTCTATTGTGGTTCAAAAATTAAAAAAGAGGTTCCAGACTTAATTGTCACCCTGTATATATATATATGAATTGCCTGGCGTCTTGCTTCTTTAACTTTAGCTCTTTATAACCTCTCAATTTTCTCTTCTGTTTCTGGTATGAAAATATCTGCAATTTGTCAAACAACAGGAACTAAATCCATAATATTTTTATTTTGATTTAAAACAATTTCATTTTTGCCATCAACATTTTTAATAGCGGAAGTCAAATTTTTATTGATTTTATGAATCAATTCTTGTTCGTTTTCCATCAATTATGATCTGTTATTTAAACTATTAGTTTACTTTTTTCAATTTGGTCAAGTTCTTTTAGCATAGAATATTAAGCATTTCAGAGAAGTTTTCATATGGGATATATTACCTGAAAGATATTTCAGTGTGTAATTGTAAATTTTTGATGTGTTTTATGAAGTGTAATTTACAACAAATTTACAACATCCTTAAACTAATTATATAAATACATAGTAGAAAAAATTATAAATGATTATATTGCTTACTATTTTAAACTCATCTGAAAGAATTAAACACAAAACTCCTTCAGAATTAATAATATATATGTATAAATATATATATATATATATATATATATATATATTATATATTAATTAATTATTATATTATTAATTATTAATATACTTTAATTATAGATTAAAACTTAATTAAAAAGTGATATTAAGATTCAAGATCTTTATTCGTAAATGCAAAATATATTTTTACATTACACGTCAAATACTAAAAACTATATCTAACCTAACAAATCTTTTACACAGTAAAAACATTCATCAAGAAAGTATGTCTTTAGTTTTTGTTTAAATAAACGTAGAGTTTGCTCATTTTTAATATTCAATGGCAATGCATTGAAAGCTTTTGCACCCAAGTGGTATGGACCACTCTCAAATGCGCTGGTATTGTGTGCAGCCACAGATATCAGCTCTCTTGATCTGGTCGGATACTGATAGTAGTATCCGTTGCTTACAAAATGCTTTGGATTGCCCTTAACAAAAGAGCATAGCTCGTACCCCACCAGACCCACTAGAGTAAGTATTTGTAATTCACCGAAAAGCGGTTTACAAGTCTCGAATCTCCTACGTCCTGAGATGGTTCGCAAACCGCAAACACAATTTCTGGAGGACAAATATTCTATTGAAATTTACCACGCTGGATGGACCCCAGAATATTACCCCTTACCTCAAAATCGATTGAACGTGAGAAAAATATACTGTTCGTAGAACATCTTGGCTACAGACTTTGGCGAGACGGTTGAGAGCAAATCCCATGGTTCGAAACCTTTTGCAGACATGTTCCACGTGGCCGCTCCATATAAGCCTATTATCGATATATAAAGCCAGAAATTTAACTGAGGTTTCTTGCTTGGCTTCCTCGCTTCCTATTTTGATAAGACCCTGAATATTAAACTGGTTTGTGTTCCCTTGATGAAACTGGATGATATTAGTTTTGCTGATGTGTAACCTAAGTTTATTTAAATTGAACCACTGATTTAAACTTTGCAACTGGATGTTTGAATTTGATATATAGCCACAAATGTAGGGATTTATTGGAAACAAGAAAAGAACATCAGCGAACATCGTAACTTTGAGGTCTGTTGACACTTATGGAAGATCATTTACATAAATGAGAAATAATACAGGACCAACAATAGAGCCTTGAGGAACACCACAAGTGAAGACTCTATATGATGAGGAAACTTTATTTTAGCCATCGTGGATTTGGAAAATTTTATTCCTATCAGACAAATACGACTTCATGAATTGAAAAGAGTGACCTCTAATTCCATATTTTTCTAGTTTTCGAAGGAGAATATTATGATCAACAGAATCAAACGCTTTACTTAAATCACAAAAAACACCAAGGGAATGAAGTCTATTGTCCAAAGAAAGCGATAGTTCGTTTATAAAATTGAAGATGACTGGTGTAGTAGATTTCCCTTGGCGGAAGACATGCTGCTGAGTAGAGAGAATGTTGTTGATTACTAGAAAAGCCACAAGGTTTTGACATACTATTGATTCAAGAAGTTTTGAGAATAACGATAGAATTGAAATCGGCCTATAGTTTTCAGGTAGTTGTTTACTATGAGATTTGTTGACTGGAATGATTTTACTGATTTTTAAGAGGTTTGGAAATATACCTGAAGATAAACTGGAATTACAAATGTGAGAGACTACTACACTTATAGAAGGAAAAATATTCTTTAACACTGTGCAAGGAATCTCATTCACTCCAGCAGCATTTGTACTCCTCAGCCGCCTCACCGCTGACTCAACCTCTGAAACTGACTCCTCGGAGAGATACATACTATTCAAGCATGCGGTAACACCATCCACAGGGTTGTAATCCCCACTATGCTGTAATAGGGGTTGCAGACCCAGTCCTGAAACAAAACTTTTAAAATACTCAGCAACATCATTACAATTCCTTATTCGTTTGTCATTGACACTTCAATATTTTCCTTATTTTTTTGTGGTTTCAATTTCAAGGTATCGTTGACTGTTTTCCAGATTGATTTTCAACAATTTTTTGAATCTATGATTTGGTTATCATGAAAATATCGCTTTGCTTTTTAAACCTCAATTTTGTACTCACTTTTCGTATCAGTAATTGTTTTGTTCGATTTCAGGTGTTCGTGATAAGGAGAGTAAAAAACGAATGTTCTCATGGTCACGTTTTAAATCCGGAGTTATCCATCTCTGTAGCTGTTTCTTTCTAACATTGATTTTTTTTGTTTTAAGCGGGAAAGCTATATCAAAATAATACCTAAACATTCTTGAGAAAATATCAAATTTTTCGTTTGTGTCAGTAGCATTATAAACTTGGTCCGATCTCTCCGCCTGCAATAATTTTGTAGATGTAGCAAAAGCATTGTCTGTAACATAAAGTTTTTTTTTTATTTTATTGTGTTTTTTAAATGGCACACCTGGTGAAATATTTAAATATACTGCTTGAGCTCTATGGTCTGAAAAAGATATGTCAAGATTTTTTATCAGCAAGATTTGATTAGAGTCCATATTAGTCACAATATTGTCAATAATACTGCTACCAGTAGATGTTATTCTTGTGAAATCTTTTATAGGAGCTACAAATCTATATAAATGAAACACGTCATTAACAGTTTCATTTAATATTATCATGGATTACAATGATTATCAAATTCAAGACTATAAAGATCCTCCAATTCGGGGTCATTTATATGTCTTTGTAAGGAATGAGCTTTCAAAATACCTATTTTAAAGAATTTGTCAAAAAATTAATACTTAAAAATATGGGAATCTTAAGCAACATGTTAAAGATTTTATAACAGAAGTCTATGAAATGTTACAAGCTAGAAATAACATATCAGTAGAGAAATTAATAAAAAATGAAAAAAATTGTTTAAGATTTCAAAAAATTTCAGATGTAGTATATAAAACCTTTGAAAGTAACTGGTAAAACTATCAATAAAAGATATTATTCGGGGATGATATTTAAAAAAGTATGATTTATATAAAGACATGATGCGATTGTGCATTGATAATAGTTAATATTAGTTTAACTTTGCAAAATTAAAAAAAGATTTCTCAGAATTATCAAGGAAAACATCTATTATAAATTTAAACTAATTACGCAGAAAGAGAAGAGGAGAGAGGGGATCTCCCGCACAAGCATAAGGCCATCCAGTAATTTTACGCTTCCAATGTAAATAAGCACACAAAGGTATGCCTCAGATATCTGCAATAATACCACCTACTTTGTAATATCACTCAAGTATTGTTCGAGGGCACTTACAGAACAATCTGGGCCCTTTAACTATTCGCTTTTATCCATTTTTTATACTTCAGTATTTTTAATTAAAACGCTAAAGTAAAGTCATATAGAGGAAGCGAAAAAAAACCTATTTGAAAATAAATATTTTGGTATTATGATAATATCAACAATGTAATCATGATTAAAAAATCTAAACGTACAACACTAAAAGTGAAATTGCAACACACGCATTATTATTGATATTTTCACTCTGTACACCACACTGTTCAGTTTTTGTTCCCTGTTGTACTTAATTAATATTTTCCATTCATCACTACGAAAATGTAACTCTAAATAATAGATTAATGAATCTCAACAGTCATCAAACATGGAGAGATACGTGTATAATACATGCATAACTCACGTTACAATAGCCATACAGAGGCTGAGTATTAACATACCGTACGCATACACGATTAATCTAATCACACAGTTACCGTGATATAGTATGGCGGCGGATGTATACACAGTAAATAACGCCTTGCATTGCAATTATTGTTACCAAATAACATCCAGCGGACTGGAACTATTTACTTCGTAGTTTTTACTTGAAACACGTTTCCAATAAACTGTCGGACAGATCATGTGTGAACTCTAATTTTTTACATTGCTTACTGTAAAAGTAAAAACTAACTCGTCATTGTATAGAAAATTAGGCACATACATTATAAATGTCGAATAAGGGATTCAGAGCTCTTCGTGAGGAGGGTTTCAAATCTAGGTAGTTTATTTCTGCCAGCATAATCCGTTTATATCTGAACAACTCAGTGGACGACCAGGAAAGATGAATTACATCCGTAGTTTTGAGGCATCTGTGTAAAGACAGAACTTGGTCCATAGGATAATACACATATAAACACATACACACAGGATAAAACATAAGTTACTGCCTAGGATGACTGTTAAAGTGGGTAGTGCTCCTTTACTGTCAGAAGTTTTTTTAAGCTTAAACATGAAGGAGTAATGTACCATGGTCGCTTTGATTGAAGAGATTGGAATAGCGACTCTTACTTCCAACTACCAATCCTGAATATTGTCATCATTCCTGAAGCAGTGCAGAGGTTCTTTATAATTAATTACAGTGAGAAGTTTTTCAGATGTATTCCTAAGTGAAAATAGATATTACATAGTATAAAAAAGACCTGATTGGTTTTACTTGAAACGAAAGGGAGACCGCTACTGCTTTATTCACTCAAAACTGGTATCCCTATTTTCGTGCAAAGGAAAATATATTGTGACTTTTTAACTCAGAAGAATGTCTTACAGAGATTTTAAGTTTACTTTATAGTTGTCTGTGTAATCAACTTATAAACCAGGAGGTCAGAAGAAGTAAAGATTTTGTTGTGGTGCGTAAACACAGAATCACACTGATCATTGAAATAATAATACATGAGATTAACATAACTATGTGCAATAATATTACAGTTTAATATTTTAATCGCAAAATATAAGTTTAAATATATATACTAATTCTAATTTATAACACAATTACCTTTACTTCTTCAGTTTGCAACCATAGTCATATACTATACTTAGGTTTCGAAATTTACTTTAATTCATTACTGTTTAAATATCCATTTTTAATTTTTTTTCAACCATTCCTGCATTAAAGCACTGCGAAATAATTCATATAATACTATTAGGATTTTACAAATTTGATAAGACATATTGACAATATTAGAATCATGTAATATGCAAATTAATATTTCCAAGCTTACACAAAAATCAATTGATTTAGCGTCTCAACCAATTTGAAATAGAGGGATTTTAAAGAATCTAAAGTTTTGTCTACTAAGAAACCTATTATGTAGACAAATATTTGATACAAGACCATACCTTCCAGTTTAATTGATGAATGAAAACCAACAGTATTCAATAAACTGTAATAGAATTATGGCTGTACTGATGTTTCGAACAGATTTATGTTAGTCTAGCCAATATAAATCGGTTTTTTAAAAAAGTTTTATTTAAGTTTAAGTATTTGATAAATCCTAGATTTACTTACTCACTATAAATGCATTAAGAATAATACTGGATTCGTATAGGATACAATAGAGCGAGCCTCCCTGTTTCCTCAGAGGCTGGCTGAGTTGCATTCAGAGGCCACTCGGTGACATTGCTGATGATTGAGAACCAACCGGTATGTATTTTACCGGTAAATCTATTGAAATTATAGACTTTAAGAGAAAACGTGTGTATAATCACTATTAACAACAAAGACCTAAAAAAGTTGAGGCATTATTTAATATCCAATTCAATTCACACGAATCAGAGCAGATATAAATTAACCCGTTTGAAGTATAACTCTAAAGCAATCTAAAATTGCCAATCTGAAGTGACTTATTTCGGTAATCTACGTAAATTATATTATAAATGTAATAAGTTATTTAGCAAGAAGAAGAAAAAGACTTTCATTACATCAAACTGTCACAAATGATTTTATCACTTTAAATAGAACCAATCACATTGATAGAGGGGGAAACTCAATAATTTATAACTCACTTATACCGTTCATTATGTTAAATAGGAAAACCCATATTCATATCCTGTTTCAGACGACATCAAGTATTTCGATTTGATTTTGAAATAGAAAGAGTTATTTCACTGGTTTAATGATCCTTGAAACACTTGCACGTATAAAAAAGAATTTAGAATGCACTGTAAAAGCTTTTACCATTTTAGTTTTCTTTCCTCGAGTACTATTGAAAATGTAACGTCTATTTGTTCAACTAGAGGTCATTTTGAAGAACTTTCTGCATTTTATTTTTAAATTAACATTATAACTAACAAAATAATAAACAGTGATATAAAATAGAACAAGTAAATTAAATACAGATAGTTAGAGAACGACATTTGCTGCACATCTTTAACGACATCAATCTGTTTTATTTAGCTAGGTTTTAGTTATTTTGTTGGAGCCTGACAACTTGGACTTCAACAATACACTTCAAAAATTCTGAAGACGGCAATTCTATTGAGTCATTTGGACAAATAATTTCTCTAACAAATACAGGCTGTTTACTTGTTCTGCGTTTTGCGTGTCGTAGATACTAATATATTGATTTTTTATATTGTTTAGTTTAAAGTGATTAATTTTTTAAATTAATTTTGTCGTTCACTTTTTGACGTTATTTGATTGTGACATTAGGTGCTTTTGGCAATGCAATTGGGACATTACAAAATGCCTTACAGTTAATATTACTTTAACGTTTGATACGAATTATTAAAACTACTTTATTGGCCACCATTTTTGAACTGTTACAAATGTAGACAATGTTAAATTTAAAATTTAATATAACGATAATTTAAACTATAACTTGGCCATATCTTTGAATTTAAATTTATTAGTCAATCCAAGTTTACATTTATATGAATTTTGAGTAAGGGATTTGGATCTAAACTTTAATAGTCCTTCTTTCTGTGCTATCATTTGAAAGGTATTTTGGATATTTTTAAGCGGCCATTTTAAAATGGAAAATGTAAATTGGTTTTCAATTTTCGGCATAGAAAGAGTTTTAAATGATGTAGGTATCACTTTATTTATGTCAACTTTTCGAGACTTTAACCCCGACACACTATTTTTGGAACGCCCGGTAATCTTACACAGTCTTATTCATTTTGAATCTAAAACCATTTTTAACAAGAATATAAAAATATTTAAGTTTATTATTTCTCCTAATTAATAATGTTCTTATTACTTTAACTGAATTTTCTGTAATGTGTAAAGTCACATCAACCTACCAAAACAGTTCAAAACATTATAAAGTTCAAAGCATAAAACTTAAAGATTTAGTCATTCGTATATATTCAGCAAATCTTTAAATGATTCTTCTTTGACAAATTTGCGCATTTTCGTATGACCATTGTAGTTCATAACAAAATGAATACCAACATTGTCTTTAATTGTGATTCTAAATCGAGGATAACCTGCACTATCGGGTCCTGATTCAGAGGTATAACATCTAGAAGCGGTGCGTTTATGTTTATTTGCCATAATTAACCCTCCATCGGTCGCACTGTATCAATTTGATACGCATGCACGTTCTCTTCCGTGCTATTTCACGATGCGCGCACATACTGCCATCCCCTTCCTAATGGGCTTCCCTCTCCTCATCCCTGAACTGGCAGTACTACGCCTGACCTTGAACAGAGCGTGTTTACGGAGCTGTATCAATTAGATACAGTGCGACCATTCCCGTTTCAGATTTACGGTATCAATTGGATGCAGTGCGACCGTTCACGTATCATATTTACAGTATCATTGTGGTGCAGTGCGATCGTTTCTGTTGCGCTTTTTAGGTAAAAAATGTCAAAACGCAGTTTGAACTTAGAAACCGATGACGGTCAGGAAACTGTCCATCGCCTCTTATTTTCTGATACAAGTGAATAAGAGGATGAAAGGTTAGAATACGTTTATGGTGATAATAGCGATATAGACGGTGAAAATGTGGTTGAAGAAAGAGAAGAAAACTCCGATACAGAACAGAGTGCTGATGACGAACTAATGATGTTGGATGAACCACAGCCGGAGGTGATCGACCAGCCACAGCCGCAGGTGATCGACAAGCCACAGCCGCATGTGATCAACAAGCCACCACCTCTACAACGTCAGGTTCGCGAAGAAGATGCACAAGACCACTTGTTTTTGACAGCTAAATGGGGTAAGAACGATACAATTAAGTGGTTCTTAAGACCTAGGCAGTACAATCAAAGAACACAGCCACAAAAATTTTGCGACGTCTGCCTGGCGTGATTGGGCCTGCACGTCAAAGCAAATCCGAATTAGATTGTTGGTCCAACTTTTTCACAGATTCAATGTTAGAAAAAATTGTTTTGCATACAAATCAGTATATTACCCTTGTACAGCTAAAGTACACTAGACTTCGTGATGCCAAAACCACTGACTTGATCAAAATAAAGGCGTTCATAGGCATACTTTACCTTTTAGGAGTTTTTAAGTCAAACAGGCAAAGTCTGGATGAGATATTACTACCGATAGTTTCGGCATAGAAAAATGCAGAATGACGTTTAGTCTCAGACGGTTTAAATTTCTCCTATGATGCTTAAGATTTGATGATAGAAGTACTCGAGACGAGCGTAAAGAGATTGATAACTTAGCCGCTATCAGAGAGATATTTACAGACTTCGTAGGTAACTGTAAAAAATGTTACTCTCACGGAGAAAATGTAAATATCGATGAAAAACTGAAAGCCTTTCGGGGTGGTTGCCACTTTAAACAGTATATTCCTTCAAAACCAGCAAAATATGGTATCAAAATCTTTGCTCTTTGTGACAATAAAACACTTTACACTAGCAATCTTGAAATGTACTGCGCTAAACAGCCAGACGGCCCTTTCTGGGTCAGCAATAAGTCGGACGATGTTGTTAAGCTATTGGTTGAACCAATACATAACAGCGGCAGGAACATTACTGCCAATAATCGGTTCAGTTCGGTAAGCCTTGTTGACCATTTGAAAGAAAAATAATTATAATTTGTTGGTACGATAAAAAAAAACCGGACTGGTATTCCTTCTACGCTGAAATGTACAAAAGGAAGACCTTTGTAGTCAAGCTATTTCGTGTATGGTGAAAATTCAACTATGGTATCATATGTACAAAAAAAAAAAACAAAAATGTTTTGTTGATATTAAGCTTACATTTCAGTGACGAAATTGATGCTGACTCAAATAAGCCTGAAATTGTCTTGCACTACAATAACACAAAGTCTGGTGTAGACCGTGTTGACAAGTTATGTGCTTCGTACAACGTTGCCAGAGGTACCCGCCGATGGCCGATGGTAATTTTTTATGCCTTGTTGAATGTAGCAGGCATCAATGCTCAAGTAGTTTCATTTGGAAATGACGTTGTCACCAAAATTAGAAGATTGTTTCTACAAGAACTCAGTAACTCTCTTGTAGCTGAACACATTCAACGAAGGTGTGAGACCATACCAGTTGGAGGGATTCCCTTGCACATGGAACATGGACTGAAGAAAATACGTATGCAATGCTGACCGGGATGGAAATAGTGTAAATAGAGAGAGGCCACAGTTAGAGAAGCGGACAAGGTGTGAGTTCTGCAAGCTTGATAAGAGAACCCGACTTACAAAAACACTTAGCAGAAAGTGTAAGAAAACCATCTGCAATGAACATACAGAGATTGTGTGCGTACGCTGCTATCCGAACATGTCAAACAGTGTTCCTTCGCACATAACTTCTTGAGTTCAATATATATATATATATATATATATATATATATATATATATATATATATATATATATATATATACAGTAAGTGGTATTACTGATTTACATTTTTATAGAAATATCTTATATTTTTAGCGACAGAAACAACTACTTTTTGTACTGCAATTGTTTGGCTAAAAAAATGGCAAAATATATGAAACTAGTTCAATATAAATATATTCCATTATTCCTGATCGTTATTGTGTGTCATTTCTTCAAATCCATGTAATTTGCCAAATGTGTATCAAATAGATACAGTGCGACCATTCCCGTTTCAACAACAATTTGGTTTGAGAGCACACTTTTTGTAAAATATTTTTAATATTTTTTACACTACATTTAAAAAACAACTATGATATTTGAAAAGCATAAGGCATATTTTTAGAACCTATAAATATAATATATTATATGATTATATTGGAGTAAATACCACTTAAATTAGTTTTAATACAAATGTATCAATTTGATACAGTGCGACCTGTCATGTAACGTTTCAGGTGCGACCGAAGGAGGGTTAAACATATAAGTAATCTTTTGCAAATCGAGTATTGATTTCTACAATCTCAGCGGTATCCAACGCCATGTGTTTCATCCATTCAGTACACATTCCCCTCTGAACCGCATTCTTCACTCTCAAATGAACCACTTTCGCTATTATCCTAGCCGTATTATCTGATTGTTGATTACGCTGTGCGGTCGTTTGACAACACGTTGAGATAGCACTGAGCGGACTGTTTTCCCATCAAATTGAGCTCATCTTATTCTTTTTGTTGTGATAGGAGGGGCTTCTGACGATGTCATTTGTGAATATCGTTAGGTCGGTCGTAAGTTTTGATTGGACTGACTTACCATCACGTGGATGTATTCTTCAGTGAATAACTGGCTCTATAGGAAATACGAATATTTTTCAATAAATGGCCTTGAACTCGTTTAGCAATAACACGTTTTTAATTTTTTTTTTCAGGGTTGATGAAATTCAAAATAATATTGCACCTCCCTTGCATCTAATATTTAATAACTATCACGTTTTATACACATGAAGGATCCCAGTAGGATATTTTTATGCTAAAAATTGTAACATGATTTTAATGAGGTAATCAGGAAGAATATATGGGTGTAACACTAAATATATCCAGAAATTCTAAAAAGGTACTTACTTGTAAGTAATATTTATTATTTGTAATACCGATAAAACATTTTTAATAGTAAAATATTACTGCTATAACACTTTTTTAATATACATTTAGGTTGAATTTTAAAGAGACACATACGTATAACAAAATAATATAACGTAAAGTTATAGAATATATAAACCATGTACATAGTTAGTCGATAGAATGGCGAAATAAATTATGAATATTGTTTTTCTACATTGCTTCTAAAATTATGATTCATATAAAGCCAAAATAGGGTCTTAAATCTACTTTGGCTCTTAGGTACTATAATAACACTCACCGTTATTGTTGGAGGGCTTTGCAATTTCTATTGTGTCCACGCAGTTACCTTCGGTTGTCTTTGATCACTCTTCTTGCAAGTTAAATGAGAAAAGTAATTACTTTGAAATAGATGTTGGAGATTATTTACTGTTCTTCAGACTTTCTTAGATCTTACTTTTCATTAGTTTAAAGGTTCTAATCTCATTAAGATATCATTATTGGTTCGTAAATTATATAATAAGGTTTACTATTCGAACATAAGTTTTAATAGTATGATGTTTGTTTTCAAATTAAATACAGCTTATCTTAAGTAGTTTATGTATTTATCAGCTATTTAATTATAACCTTATGTTCTGGGTAACTTCAAAATAGGCCGCCGAACTTTTAAACAGTTAAACACGTTAAAATAAACTAACAATTATTATAAATAAACGTTCTTCATTTTTTTACGGTTTTGAGTTTTTTTTTATTCTGGCATTTACTATAAGTATATAACCATTTACTTTTTGAGTTGATCCAACCTCTCCCAAGATAATCTATACATATGTGTATTAAAAATACATTAAGTCAAAACAAACCTCTTGAATTCTGGCATATTTTTCTTTATTATTTTATTATTATTACGTGCACAGGAGAATGGTGTCTAAATTTCACCAGAGCTAATTAAAGCGTATGAAAATCAAATTAAAGTGTAATAAAACTATATATATATATATATATATATATATATATATATATATATATATATATTAAATTTTATTTTTAACGGTAGTACACAGAATATTCCAAGACATAATATTTTTATCGTTTGAAAAAGTTTCCTTCACTAAACGATTGTTATATTATTTTAAAGAACTTTACTGTTTTCAATGATGAGGATGTTTCCTTCTAGACATCATGAAGCCTGCAAATTATACTTCTTTATACCCAGTATGAGCCAAGTATAAAAATAGTAATATTACTTACCCTAAAAAAAGTAAAGCATCTTTGAAATGAAAAAGTAAACGTGTAATGTTTTGTACAAAATATCAAAGTACATTGATAAAAATAATTGGCTATCAAAATGTGTTAGAACAAATTATTAATTTATACTTGGCTTGAATCTCAACTAAATTAGTCCTACGATTCAAAAGTAAAAACAGTTGACAATCTTTTATATGTGCAAACTCATACATATTTAGAACAACCCTAAGTACGAGTGTATTTTTTGTTAAAGTATATGATGTCAAAGGCATAAGCCTTATGGATAGAAAGAAAAGTAGTTACATTTTATATTACCCACATAAATTTTTATTTATTGATGATTTTAAATATTTCATAATGCCAAAGCTAAAACGTTTCACAGGGTGATAATTTTAGCAATTGCAGCCACATAGACAGTAGTATGTTCGGCCCTCCCACAGTGTGTTCATTCTCACTTTATTGCCTGGGCTGATACAGGTTAATTAGTCTGAAATTAAGTTCTTCTCTGTATAAATATGGTATGCAATAAATTTCAGTTCAAAATATAAATTATGGACATGTACTTGAAGGAAAATCGTAACCACAACATGTAAAACTAAATTTGTATTATTTCTGTAATAAGTTCACATCTTCGATTGAAGCTAATTTCACACTCACGATGATATGACTTAATACACAGTGTGTCCCATGTGTTAATTAGTAAGATAATATTCAGTTATATAAGTCCAAATAAAATGTTATATAAAAAGTCATATCAAATTCCTTTCATAGTCCAAATAAAATGATATGACACTAATAAAAAGTATAAAGTTTCCAAAATATCGAATCTGTTTAAAATCATAAAAAATAATTTATTCATTCTTTATAAATATTCCACGCACTTTTGTTAAAAAAAACTGGAATAAATCCATATTTTTCACTATTTTCAATTCGTAATAATGATGAATCAGAAGCAATTCTAAATAAATTTAACTCCAACGTTTCTCAAGAAAACGAATGTGTATGTTTAATGTATTTGAAATAGGCTATTCTCAAATCCAATACTTTGTGATTTAATACGATTTCTATAAGTAGTCAGCATTGTTCTTATATACACATTTTGTTAACATTAAAACTGCTGTAATAAAATGAGACATACAATGGTGTCTTTACTTTGTAAAAGTAGAAAGCAATATACGATTATTATATCTTAAACATATGTACACATATTTAAACATTACATTACTTCTGACTGTAATAGGATACTGATTTGCTATTTGATATCATTTGTCAGTCTGTATTTTCTATGAATTTTTTATGTTGTGACTACGAATATTAAAATGATATTCATATGGCACAAGATTCTCAGATAAACCTAGATTTTTGTTGCATCTCAAGGCATTTAATATAAACAAGACGTTAAAAACACTAAATTAAAAATTATCCACAAACATCTTCATAATGAGTTTTTACAGTAAGTTTGTTTTAGCAGTAAGATCCTATGTTCATGGGTATGTTTCACTTTAGTTAGTTAAGGAATTTAACAATTAATAAACAGGATTAATACAGTTGGTATATACTGTATGTATTATGTTTTACCTTATTGTTATAAGTTTAATGCAAAGAACAAAATATGTATTCATGTTGTCTCATCTCATTGCTATCGATTTCCAAGTAATGCAGTAGGTATTCACCATTACAATTCAGGAGTATACATTATTTTTTCTTGTTTTAGTTTTGAGTTGAAACATTTTCTGAATTGAACATTGTGAGTCGTCAGCCGTAACTTGTACGGCGGTGTCTTATTACATTGCTCCAGGATTGGGACAAAGTTCAGGAACTGAACGCTACTATATTTGGAAGCGCTGCGGTGTACATTTTATTGCACGCTTTACACTGAGAGCGTGCTCATAAATAAACACATTATTTTTGTATTTCATACGCGTCCTGTATAAGATGACTATACTAATATTTGTTTGGCAAACGAATATATTAGAATTAGAATTATTTTCTAGTTTGTAGGATTAGGGAAATCACGTCAGTGAATACATTAGTTTTTGTAGCATGCCATTGTCAATTATTATAACACGTCACAATTACGATTTGCTAATTCTGTGGTACAATACTAAAGTTTAATTTCATTATCCTATTTAGACCACTAAGGAATGTTTAATGAGCCTCTCGTCACCTTTCTTTTATTAAACATCCAAAATTGTTGTTCCACCTGATTCTATTTGTTGGTGACATCTTTCATTTTAGGAAGGTCATTATTTATTGAAAATGACTTGATGGAATTATGCAATTTGTAGTTATTATTTTGATTTTCTTATATATTTCAGTTCTTAATGTAAAAGTTTCTAAATTTTAATAAATAAAGTGAATACGATCTATTATGATATGTGATCTTTGGTGTTGTGGTCAGAAAAATAATATGTGTTGCTGTAGATCACATGCTCTTTATTAAGCTTTGATATCGTTGTCAAATATGCTTAATTCAGATAATCGTCTACACCTATACCGCAGACGAAGATTATCACCAACACTGTAATGGCTGAGACTTCTAGCTGAAAAATTGGGAAAAAGGACCTACAGGGACCACCATATCCCTACCTCGTCACACTGTCACAATTTCTGCGCCTGTGCCACGTTTCGTTTTATAGCCGTCCGTAAACCATTCACGTTTCGCTTGTGGAAGAGTTTCCTTTCCCTCCAACCAAGCTTCTTCAGAAGGTATAACAATCCTGAAAGGTTTGTCGAAGGAAAATCTTTGAGGCATCATATCAGAGATCATGTGCAGAGCATTGCCCTGAATCATGATCCTAATTTTACAGTGCTCCTGTTGCAGCCCGAGGTCACCTGTTGCCCCACCTACTGAAGGTACTAAGTACTCCTCCTGGCTATTACCCGAATGACAATGTTCAAGGGGGCGAGGGTGACACAACAATCTAGAGCCGGGCACTAACTAGCGCCATCCTGGCCCCCGCTTTTGGTCACCAGATGTTAATGCAGGGACCCACTCTACAGTCCAGACCATGTCTTCAATCTTTCTTACACCTTTTTTAGTGATAGTATAAAAATACTTTAACAACTATTGATTAAGTTTACAGTCCACTTTAAAGACACATTAATAATGGAATCTAAACACTTCTATTTTGTAGCTATAGCTTAAACTAATTATTAATGCATCTAGATAGAAATATATGTTGTTTTAAAGACCATTAATGGTAATCAGAAAATTATAAAAAGGAATAACAATTTGATTTTAGAAAATCATTTAACTTACAGTCCAAATATCTCACAGAGAGACAGAGGAGGTTATACAAAATATAACTCATGTTACACCCACTTTCAAGGAAAGTATAAATAGCCGTAAGGTAGGCGTATACGTATAGTCAATAAGAAAAGATTGCCTGGAAACCAATACAGGATTATTAAATTATAGACTTCTCCCTTTACTACCCTTTTTCACAGTTCAAAGTAATTCGAACAAAACGTGCAAAATTTGAAGCAGTGAGACAACAGTACTCATTCCTATAACTAGCGCAGGAATCAGAAACTAATATAGAGCTCTGTTGTTTCTTAGACTCAAAGCTTATCGAGAACGAATGAACTGAGTTAGTGAGTAACTGTCTCTACTACAAATTACATTCGCACCAAACAAGTTAGATGACTGGATACTATGGTCTTGTAAACTGTAGTTGTTCCCAAGCTACTAACCACAAATACAACGGTATTTGGTCTAATGATACAAAGGTATTTCAATGACATAACATCTTTAAGTAAAAAGAATCATTTTGCTGTGCATTGCATGTAGTACGGCGATTACCTTGGTTCTTCGGCATTTACTTTGAATGTCTTGTGTGACCATGCAGTTTTGTGACTTAAAATTAAATTGACGCTTGAAAAAGTAATTGCTTTGTCGATCTTCATCAATGTAATAGTTTACTCGTACGTTATGAATGGGTTTCAAAAATGTAATAGAAAATTTAAGAATTCCTTTATAGATTTGGTAGAAAGTAGATACTATAAAAATTTAAATTAAATTTTTGTAGATAGTTCCATATGGTTTTTAAAATTTGCATTGAATTTGACTATATGTTTAGTTTGGCTAATATGGCATTATGAATAAAGACTTTTGCTAATATTTGTCTAATTTTTAGATTGTTTGAGTGTTTTGTGGCTTAACTGCTTGGATACCATAAAATGTTATTTAATCTGTATATTTTTCTTTTTAGATTGTTTAGTGAAGTGAAATGTAACACTTTATATTTTAGCTAAAAGTCTAGCTTAGATGCTAGCATTGAAGCATTGAAAAAAAAATATATGTGTGTGTGTGTGTGTGTGTGTGTGTGTGTGTGTGTGTGTGTGTGTGTGTGTGTGTGTGTGTGTGTGTGTGTAAAAGGGCCAACATATTAATATTAATGAACTATATTTCTCATTACGCTTCTTCAGGTCAAAACTAACAACATATCGTAACACATAAAATTACCAAAAACGTAAATTTTTACAGATAAATAAATGAATAAGCATAATATTTTTGAAATTATAAACATATTTTATAACTGTGGGTGTAGATGAGTGTTCAGATGATTTAAATTTACTATCGAAGATTCAATCCATAGAGAAATTTAGACATTGTGACAATTCGACATGCTTTTTCCAAATTTCTAAATTTTGATGTATTTGAATTATTCTTTATTGATCTATTGGTATTACTGTATATAAATTTTCAAAATTTTCTTTGTGTATTTTACTATGAGTGACTAATGGTTTTGTTTCATCATTATGCTTAAAATCATAACAGTGACCTGTCTTTCTTATTCTAAAATTATTTTTTGTAGAGCCAATGTAGTCTTTAGGGCATTTTTTACATTGAATTTGATATACTACGTTTTTTGTATCACATATCAAATTACCAATAATTTAGTATACTTTTTTTGTTGAACTACTTTCGAATTTTTATGACTCTTCAATTTAATTACACACCATGCATCTTGATTTATTACATGTATGTGCTCCTTTAAATTTAGTTTTCACATCAGAATCAGCTGGTAATTTTGTTTTTGATATAATGTCCTTTAAGATTGGAGGTCTTTTAAAAACACCTCCTATATATATATATATATATATATATATATATATATATATATATATATATTGTGTTTTTGTGATCAGAGAGGACTGACAGTTAAATAACGTCATATATATGATATTGTATATATATATAATATCATTCTGAGCGGGGGTATACGCTATAAAATCACTAATGAACAGTCCTACGGAAGCTGGTGGAGTGCCAATTTACGCCTCTTTCCACATTAAGATGCTTTGTTGTTTGTACACGTCTTTGAAATCAGAATACAAGGGCTATAGAGAATACAAGGGGTCTCTGCAACAATATATTACAATGAATCTGCTCAGTTCAACTATTATTAGTTATAACTAACGTTATTTAACTGTTAGTCCTCTCTGATCACAAAACACAATATATTAATAATAACAATTGTCCCGTGGTTAGTTAATATAAATATAATTCTTCTAACAACCAGATCCGGAATCTAAAAAAGGAACAAAAAAACGATCAAACTACTTCAACCGCCAAAAAACAATTAAAAATTAAGAAACAAAAAATAAGTGGGAAACTCAAATTTAAAAAAATCAAAAGATACTCCCAGTTATTTTATTTTAAAATGTAGAGAGTGTCATCCATGGCCGCCGTATTACAGGATTATTTCAGGGGATTATAGACCTGCGTCCTAGGGTTACTGCGATGTTCAAGCTGGGAGCGAAGCTTCTAAGTGTGACGTCTGACACTCTGACTCCACCTGGTACCTGCACCATTGCTGGAAGTAATGATGTCGCAGCGGGTGAGCACGCTACCCTCCTAAAACATCTAGAGCAGCGCATCGCAGCCAAACTGAGCTCTTCAAGGATTATTGTGTCCACTCTGCCACATCATCATGACCTCGTCGCTTACCTTCCAGTCAACGGACACACAAGGCGAGTATCTTCAATGAGTTTATTAGGGAAGTGAGGGACAAGGATCAGATTTACAGAGTTTTCAACCTTCAGAAGAAAGTCATTAGAATCATGTGCAAATTGAAACCAAGAGAGTCGTGCCGCAATGCTTTGAGGGAGCATGGTTTTCTGACTTTACCCTGCTTCTATATCTTGGATGTAGCTCTGTATTATCGATTCTGATGTGAGTTAGTGCGGGGCAGAGACGTCCACAGGTTTGATACTAGAGATGTAGACTGCTACAGAATGCAATATTATAGAAAACTGGCAATTTATTTGAACAACTTCCTTCACAAGCTGGTGTCAGGTTAATTAATAATCTGCCTGAGAGCATAAAAATATCAACAACCCAACCCTGTTTAAAGCTAGATTAAAGATGACATTTTAGTGTCTAATGCATGAGTAAAAACTCTGTAGATAAGTTCATGCCGCGAGTGGGACCACTAGTTTTTGCTCTAAGTACCGATACTGAAGTTATGTATGAATGAGAAGAGAATGTAATTTAATGTATGTATGCGAGCACTGAACGGATTTTTATAATAGTAAGCTGCGATATTATTAGCTTAATTTATTGACGTTTACTAATGCAATATAAAATTGTGTGAAAGCAATAAAACTATTATTATGATTATTATTATCTTCTTCGAACTCTACGTTTAAAGGGGATATCATTTTAAGTATATTTTCATGACAAAAAAAAGCAAAGTAACATGAGTGAAAAGATATGAAAAATAAAAACTATGTTAAATGTACCTAGGTGGCAGTGGCCTAGATAACGTTGTTGGTGGTTGGTGATGTTGTTATAATTTGTCGGCTTTGACGTGCCGCATACACCACTTTAGTTTGTTTGTTCTGTTTAATGCAGTTTATAAACAAGTGTTTAATGGTGAACGTTGTCACATAAAATGGAGTTTGTAACTGATACAACCTAATTATAGGCTTATTGCTTTGTCTGCTAATCAATTAACAGGCCATGTACTATATGTTTTGGCCTCACTGTAATGAGTTTTAAATTGATACCCACCTTGAGTTTAATTAGTTTATGAGATTGGAAGCTATACAATAAGCTACAAACTATTTAAACCCATATTATCAGTCAACTTAAATTTTGTAGTTCGTTGTTATGAGAAAACGAAAACGAGTATTGATAGCTGGTTTTACTATTCTAACAACCTGAATACAAACTGAAGGAAAGCTATGACGAAACACTGCCAACGAGTGAAACAAAGGTGACGAGACTTTGTCGAGTGACCACTCTCGGACCATGTTCTACCCAGAACGATTCCAACGGTACTGTGGTGAGTGAGACGTCCACCGACTAAGCTTCTTGGACCGACAGACAGACAAACAAATACCACGTTACATCCGCCCACCAGTAAAAAACGGCCGTCTCATCGGACATTAAAGGCCAAGTCCATCAAACCAGCATATTAAATTCATGCAACAAGTAGTCTTATACTAAATTCTCAAAATAAACCCTACTCTTGCTAGATATATGTAAATATTCTGCACAATGTAATACAACGTGGGATTTGAAATCATACTATCCTTAAGTATTAGAAATTAAAATACGGGAATTAATCCTTAGAAATTAAAAACCTAAATACGGGAATATACGTTTCGATTGATTTCTTCTTCACGAGACAAAAGTAGAATACACTGCTAGATTGACAGACTAATAAATCAAGGCGCTTCGGACAACATTACAATGCGCAGTTCATAGAGGTAGGTGAAAATTGTAACACACTATTTAATTGAAACTCATGATACTACAGTACATTAAAACACCAACTACACATGATGTGACGTAATGAGTTAACAAAGTAACGGGCAGTAATTACCCTACCCGAAATGTGGTAAATGGTTGATGGTTGAGCAGGTAAAAAACGAGTTATGAATAAGTGCCTTTTTCTTTAAAACTATAACAGTACTCAAGCGAAAAAACCATTATGAGCATACAAAATAAAAGTGCCTATTAATAATTTATGTATATTAATAGGTAAATAAATGAAAATTGTTTACAACATAAAAAATATTATGAATGAAGAAAAATCACTTGAAGAAGAGAAGTGCTACTATCCATAATATTAATATACTCCCAGTGTACAATTTCAACTTTTCAGCATGAATTGTACATATAGAGAGTAAATTCAGTACAATGGTTAAACTTTATTATATTAGGTTATCAAATTACATTAATTTTGTTTTATTATATGTTTGTAAGTCTTAAAAAAGAAAATATTTAAAGATGGGAGTTGTATTTTTGTAAACATTATTTTATTTGTTGAAGACATTGAAAGTTATGTCATTACAACTTAATACAATTTGAACATTTCATATCTTTTTAGGTTTTGTTGTTAGTGCGCGAACAAGACTAAACTAAATCCATAACATCTAGTAGATTTAAACAAATATTGGTATAAAGTTTGTATTTATATTTGTTACTTTAGTTATAATTTCGTCTAGTAATTAAAAAAAGTAAAATCAAACTAATTGCAAGCACAGTCTTAGTAAACATTTAAAAATCTTGTAAATTTTTAAAGACAGTGATTATACGCCTTCATTCTTTCTGCAACTTAATAATACAACGTTAAGATATTGTGACGTCGGGGCCCATGTTCCCGCCGTCTGGAAGTACTGGAGGGGGAGGTCAGCAAGGTGAGCGCCCGAGGCGGTGTGTACGTGAGAGGACTCCGGCGCGAGCGGACGTCCGAGCTCCCTGAGGGCCGATCTAGTGTAGGGCTTAGCCTAGTGATGGTCGTAACGCGTGGTGTCCGTGGGTTCGGAAGTGTTGTCGTTTAAATAAAGTTGCTGTAATCTGAGCTGCGTTTGGTTCCTGAGTACACCCCCTTCGCCACAGCTGGGCAGGAGGCGTGACAAATTGGTGGAGGTACGCCGGGTATCCTGAGGTGATCCAGAACCAAAGACGGATTAACGATCCCAGGTTAGTAATATAATATTTAATAGTAATATAATATAATAGTGAATATTTCTTTTTAAAATTCGGATTGTTTTTTAAGTAAATTGATTAAGTTGAAAAAAAATAAAAATGTAGATTGAAAGAACAAGAGAGTAAGTTAGTTTTTGATCCAAATAATTGTAGTTACCTTTTGAAAGCAAAGTGTAATTTGGAGTAAATAATTTTATTTGTTTTCTCGTAGCTTGTAAGCCGAACATAATTTTGTAGTTGTTGTAAGAGTAGCCTAATTAGCAGCCACAGTGCGTCGAACCAAGGTACCGGTAAGGGAGGCAACCTACCCGTGATGTAAACAAAGCTGTTTCTTTTTATTGGTGAATAGAATAATTTTGAGAAATAGTTTGTGTTGTTATAAAGTGGTTTAAAAAAAAAAAAGAAAAAAAGAGAGCTTGTCCATGGGTAGGCCAGGTCAAACCCAATTGGTACGACGACTGTCGCGGCATTGATATGTTGTGGTGTTTTGAATAACCCTTGTGTTCAGGGGAATATGTATATTTAAATTGTTGATTTTATTTGGATTGTGATTGTGATTTTGATTTTGTTTTGATTTAATTTTGTTCTGATTTGGTTTTTTATTTAAATCTTAATTCGTGATAGGGTGGAGCAATCGTATGTCGTCCCCAAACATCAAGTTTAGTGTAAAAACAAGAAGTCAGTCAAGGCTGACATCAGTTAGTGAGGTTCCCGAAGACCCAGGACAACCCCAAAGACATCTTGAGGAAGTAAGAACCGTAGCTGAAGTCGATTTAATTCCCCTACCTGGTAGTGGTCCTGACGGTGAAGAGGAAGTAGAAGCTATGGCTGAAGCCAGGGGGCCTGTTATTACTCCAGGAAAGTTCAGGGGCGGAGTGGAGGACAACGTGGAGGAGTATCTAGCCCAATTTGGAAGAGTGGCAAAGGCCAATGGCTGGAACGAGGATAAGATGTTGGTTATTCTCCCCTGTTACCTGGAAGGGGCCGCTCTGAAATGGTACGAAAACCTAGAGCAATCTTTAGGAGCCAATATCACCTGGGAGCGGGTAAAGAATGGAATGAAGGATACGTTTCAAGCAATCGCTTGGGATGAACAGATGGAGTTCCGACTGCGGATGCGGATGCAAGGGGAGGAGGAGCCCGTAGAATCGTATGTACAAGATGTGTTAAATTTATGTTCAAAAGTGGACCCCGGAATGAACGAGAGAACTAAGATCAAACATGTTTTAAGAGGATTAAGGCCATCTCTATTGGAGAAAGTGATGGTGATGACCAATGACACTCTAGAAAGCCTACTGGCTAACGTAAGGAAGATCCAGACCGCACGTTTCATGGCTGGACAGCGGGTAGACCACCTACTGGGGGAAGTCTCATCAAAGGCGACAACTACAGGGAACGCCAGTCAGCCATCCAAGACGGAAAGAACACAGGAGCTAGAAAGCAAACTAGAAAACTTAACATCTGAATTTGCCAAGTTAAGCATGCGTCTTCTAGAACAGCAGGAGAAGAATCGAGATACACGAGGCCGCATGACTGAGAACAATAAGCAACAGCCAAGGGTTCAGTTCGAAGTTCCGAGGGAAAGAAGAGCACAAGATGGTGAACAGTATGGAAGGTGGAACCAAGGGAGAGCAAGAGGAGCCTACTCCACCTCAAATCGTGGAAGAACTAGTGACGGTCGAGTGATATGCTACAGTGCAATAGACCCGGTCATTATGCTGCTGTTTCCTGTCGCTCAGGAAATCAGGGAAACGACAGAGGGAACCACTAAATCAGGGAGCGAGTGGTTCCGCTAGAATGAGCTCCCAACAACAGAGGATGAGCGTCTTGTGCCAAGAACATGAGCGCCGAGAATGGTATGACACATGGAGGAGATACAAAACCGTCATCCACGCCATGAGTATCGCCGTGGAGATTTTACCCACGCTATACCCAAGGAATTCCCTCG
The DNA here is from genome assembly GCF_021130785.1 of Homalodisca vitripennis. Taxonomy (NCBI): domain Eukaryota; kingdom Metazoa; phylum Arthropoda; class Insecta; order Hemiptera; family Cicadellidae; genus Homalodisca; species Homalodisca vitripennis. The sequence continues at coordinate 87,435,004 of NC_060215.1, read as the reverse complement.
TCCCGAGGCCAGTACTGTTAGAACCGTGGGAGTATTGGAAATAAAAGGAAAATTAAATCAGAGGACAATGCCAATAATATTAGATACTGGGGCCTGTGTGAGTTGTGTTGATGAGAATCTGGTAGCCAACGTGAGAGACAGGATTAAAGCAGTACAAGGAATGAATGTTAAGACAGCCACCGATGAGCCGGTACAGATTTTGGGTAGATAGAATAGAAATTATCTTAGAAATCAGCCACTGTGTGATATTGTTCCCAGTGTTTGTGGCCAAAGGTGTGGGTGGACTGTTGTATTCCTGGGTAACGATTTCCACCTGAAGTTTGGTACAACAATAGATTTCTCGAGGGAGAAGAGCCCAATTTATAATCGCCAACGGAAGAAAAAATCTCAGTAGATTTCCTCAGCGCGGGAAAAAGACGCCAAGTATTTGCGTCCACCTCCAGACCCCTCGTGGTTGAAGCACATACAGTTTGAAGAAAGACAACAGATACAGGCGAGAGTAATATGTGATGATTCTACTGAACTCCCTCCAAGAAGTCAGAGACTCCTGAAAATTAAGTACGAAGGTTTGTTGCCCACTTTAGGAGTTATGGAACCAAAGGAAGGAATATTTAGAGAAAAAATCTGTTCTATTGCCCTACGGATTGACTCACGCCGAGCCACCTAACCAAGTATTGGTGATGAATCTGGCAGATGATAAAAGGTGCCTACAAAGAGGCGAAGTGTTAGCGGAGGTATATGAAAATCTGTGAACTGCGAGAAGAAGAACCGACCAGCGAAGTCGAGGGAGCAAGACAAGAAAAAATGAGCGAGCTTGAGGAGGCGAACATAGATATTAATCCGCAATTATCCCCAAGAGAAAAGAAAAGCCCTACTTAAACTGCTGACAGAGTTTAGAGACCGCTTTGCCTGGAAGAAATCTCAAATAGGACGAACAAACGTGTGTGAACTGGCCATTCCGCTCACTGACGATACCCCAGTGCATCAACCTCCCTATAGGGTGTCGCATCGTGAGCGAGAGATTATCAGGGAGCAGGTGGATGAAATGCTAACGAAAGGGTATCATCCGGAAAAGTAACAGCGCTTACGCATCCCCAGTTGTACTCGTTAAAGAAGAAGAACGACACATGGAGGTTCTGTGTAGATTACCGTAAATTGAACCTATGTATCCAAGATCTAGCGTATCCCTTACCATTAATTGGAGATATATTGACATACTTGAACGGATGTCAATGGTTCTGCACCCCTCGACATGAACTCTGGTTATTGGCAAATACCAATTAAGGAGGAGGATAAGCACAAACTGCTTTTATAACGGCAGACGGCCTTTGGGAGTGGGAATGTACCCCCTTTGGACTCAGACTAGCCCAGCGGTGTTCCTGAGATGTATGGACCAGGTAATAGCAGGGTTTGAAATGGGGGAGCTGTCTGGTTTACCTTGATGACGTATTGGTCATGGCACCAGCATATGATGACATGCTGAGCAGATTAAGGCAGGTCTTGGAAAGGCTTAGATCAGCCTCTATGACTCTTAATCCAACCAAATGTTCGTTCGGGTATTAGCGAAGTCAAGATCTTAGGACATACGGGTAAACGCCCAAGGTTATAAGTCCCAACCCTGACAAGATACAAGTAGTAAAAAAGACTTTGAGGCTCCAAGACGACTAGAAGAGCTCTGCGATCCTTTATTGGCATGTGTAATTATTACAGATCTTTTGTGCCGAATTTCTCTAAGGTAGTTGGTCCTTTAGTCCATCTTACCAGGAAGGATGTAAGATTCCATTGGGGTCCTGAACAGGAGGCAGCCTTTGTAGATCTGAAGGAGCGCCTAACATCAGCTCCAATTCTGAGACATTTTGACCCAAAAGTTGCCCATTTGAGTTGCACACTGATGCGAGCGTGACCAAGGAGTAGGCGCAGCCCTTATGCAAAAGGATGGAGAGACAGTGCTTCCAGTAGCGTATGGTTCACGAAGGTTATCGGACGCCGAGAAGAAATACACTACAACTGAGAAAGAGTGCATCGCTGTGGTCTGGGCGGCGCAACATTTTAGGCAGTTCTTGTGGGGCCGAAAGTTTTACTATAGTGGTGGACCACCACGCGCTATGTTGGTTAGATAAGAACAGAGACCTATCGGGCAGAATGGGCCGTTGGGCTCTCAAACTTATGGAATTTGACTACAAGATTAAACACAAGCAAGGGAGATTGCACGTGGTACCAGACTGTCTATCCAGGAATTACGGAGGGGTAGACGATCCAGGAGGGATCAGGACAAGACCAATGATATCCCAATGTTAGCAATTAACCTGAAAGATCTCACCAGTCTACAGAGAGAAGATCCCGATTGCAAGAGGATAATAGAAGCAGTTCAAGACCCCGACGGAGCAGCTAGCGCATATCGACGGTTGGCTAAGAGCTTTATGGTTGAAGACGGGTTACTATATAAGAAGAATGTCGCACATGTAGGTCACAAGAAGTTACTAGTAATCCCCAAAAGTATCAGAGATGAGGTGTTATTTGAATGTCATGACAGTCCGTTATCTGGCGGCCATCTGGGGTTCAGTAAAACATTCTTCAAGATAAAAAGCAGATACTACTGGCCAAATATGGTTAAGGAAGTTGAACGATACGTAAAAACGTGCCCGGACTGCCAGAAGTCGCAAGACACCAAAAACGAGCAGCCTCAGGGCTCTTACAACCTATTCCCGTGGGACAGCCATTAGATACCATAGGAGTGGACTTCTTGGGACCGTTTCCGAGGTCAGCGAAAGGGGAATGTGTATATAATAGTAGCAGTAGACTACGCCACAAAGTGGGCAGAGGGCCGAGGCAAACGAGAACCACGACTGCTGAAACAACAGCGAGGTTCCTAGTAAACAGGATAATCTGTAAGTTCGGATGCCCAAAGAAGATATTGTCAGATAGAGGGACGAATTTCACATCCTCCTTGGTGAAAGAATTGGTTAAAAGGATTGGGAATACGACAGTATTTACAACTGCCTACCACCCATGTGTAATGGACTGACAGACATTTTAACGGTACTTTGGCCCAAATGCTGTCGAATTATGTCAGCACTAACCAGAGAGACTGGGATTTGTATGTAAGCCTTACTTGCTTTAGCTATAACACATCTGTACAAGAGACCACTCGACACACACAACTTTTTCCTTATGTATGGTCGAGAAGCACGACTCCCCATAGACGTGTCCCTACGCCAACATGCGTCAGAGGACCCACAAGTCGAGGAAGTGCTGGAGAGAGTTCAGAAGTGCCGTGAAGACGTACAGAAGATAGTCAGCGGTACACAGAAGAAGCAGAAACAGAGGTTTGATAGGACCCATCGACATGTGGAATTTGAACCAGGGGAAACAAGTAATGGTGTGGACTCCCATCCGCAAGAAGGGTAGATCGACTAAGCTGCTACACAGATGGTATGGACCACACCAGGTCGAGGCTAAGCTATCGGACGTGAACTACGTGATACTAGTCACCAAAGGAAAGAAGCCTCCGTTCCAGGACACAATTCACGTTAGTCGGCTGAAGCGGTTACTACCCTAGGACACTGTGAGAGGGTTATGGTAAACAAAAAAAAAATGGACTAAAAGTAGTTGTAAATAATATTTAGTAAAAGGTAGATTAATAATTATTAATGTAGGACCATGTTCAATTTTTGGACTTTCCAATTTATTGTCAATTGTAGTGAGTGGTAGTAAAACCTTAACATTAGTGCACGAAATGAGGAATTCATGACGGTGTGTGCTTCACGGACAATAAATAGCCGGTGAGATGAACTATGAACGTGCCGTCAGCAAGATCAAAGTTCGAACGGAAGGGGAGAGTGTGACGACCTTGCTGAGGACAATTAGTTCGGTTAGTGTCGGTGTCGCGTGGACATAAGTGAACTGAAGACAACCTGAGTCCCATAATCGTGGTTCATTATATATATTCATGTACGTTTATTCTCAGAACTGATTTAATAATTTTCAAATAATTGCTATTTATCGTACAGTGTTTTAACATTTTATTTCTTGTTTAATTGTGTTACTTGTGTGTGTACCTAAGTCCTGACAGAGACAGGAACGAGGTGAGCGGCTATGGAATACCAGACAGCGGTGATGTATCTAGTTACGTGTAAGTGTATTTTGTTTGCAGTCGCAGTTACCGGGGATGCACAGCGACACCCGGGTGCCGATATCTGTAACTACAGGGGTGTACTGGAAAGAGATACCCGAGATGGTGATGTACGAGTCATCAGTGTTCCTCTAGTGTATCAAAGTGTGTTGCCAGAGGTTCGATATGGCTCATTTGTCACTGCCACAGAATAATGGTTTTTGTAACAGAGTATTAAATGATCCCCAATGTATGTTGTTCGCATGGATTCTTCAGGCCGATAAAAGAATAGGACAGCAAGTGAAATGGCTGAACTCGAGCCTCAGTGGGAAATCGATGTATATGTAAAGTCTAATAGTATGTCTGCTAGAGTCCAGAGGAGTTTAAGTGTGATAGGAGATTTCGCCCATTTGGTGCTGTGGAGTAACGACTAAACGACAGTTAAAACCTTTATTCACTAATCAATATTTAATGTCAAAATTTGAAAATAGCTTAAGTGAGCAAGTAACTGAAGCCTTTTCAGAAATAGAGAATGTCAATTTAGGTGTGAAGAATTACAGTGCAGAAGTAGAGAGGACCTTCGCCTTCGCACGTGTCGTGGATGTTGGCGTTAACATAACCAAATTAATCGATCGATTTCAGAAGCAGGAATTCACAAACGAACAGAGAAATGATCACAAGAGTTTTAGTTTGTTACAGGTGAGCGCGCACCATACAGTACGTCGAGTTACAATTGTTACAACTTGTTACACGCCTAGAGATATTGAGTCAATGTCGAGAGGGGAAGATCCCGAATTCTATAATAACTGTAGATAAGCTAAGAGAGGATTTAACAAAATTAACAGTTGCATTAAAAGCGAACAGCTATGACCTAGCGATACCAGTGGAGGAAGTGTCTAAATACCTTAAGTTAGAAATAGCTGATTGTGTAATTTCTGGTAACTCAATCTTAATAAATTTGCAGATTCCAATCAAGAAACTTACGTCCCAATGGAGATTGTATACCCTTTAATAATACCTTTTGCGTGGAATAACCAGACTTGTACCATTAAAGCAGGAAACGTCATTTGTGGTTAACAGTGAAGACAGTATGGTAGTGATACAGGGAGCAGCCTGTGCAGCACTGTCAGCCGAAAATTAATCCACTATGCTATGTCCCTAGATACGCCGGTGATGCTGTGTCCGGATCACGTTGCCCTAGAAAAACATTTATGGGTGTGCGACCCATACAAGAGCTGAGCTCACTATGTGTATTTTCATGTGTGTCAGGTGACGTGCCACTTATCACCCAGATAGACGACTTCACCTATGTACTAACCCCATATTGTTGAGCATTTAGAGTTTGTGTGCAGATACACTTCGAACACTACAGTTAAGATAACAGAGCGTAAGAGCCTGGGTGTGCACTGCACGTGAGAGTGCCGTGTGATTGTAGCTTAGTCGCTGACTCCCACATTTTGGTTTCAGAAAGCTATCCGTGTAGGCAGGAAGCGGATAAGTTAGCTGTGGCACACATACTTCCAGCTTCGTGGTCAAAATTAAAAACTTTGAAAATTCACCTCTAAAATTAATCATGTTTCCAGCACTTTCGAGACACTAGACGAATGCTTAGACAACGAATGGCCTAGTCAGCTGCCGCACTGGAATTTATCTTTTTCAGAACATAGAAAGTTAGAGAGGCCCGACGCTTAAGGTTTTGTCAGTGGAGAGGGACATGTATACATCACTGTCAGCCGTGCTGCACTCCATTTATTTTTGTTTACTAACCATAATTGTTGTGAGAAATCCCCATCTAGTAGGGCTTAGGTATAGGAGCATTTGTGAGAGCAGAAAATGAAATATTCTCCCCGAATCAGGAACAATTTATTGTGGATTTATTTTGTGGCATTATAATAATATTGGTTCTGATTGGTTGTCGGTACGTCGTGGGATTATGGGTAAAACTGGAGATCCAAGGTATCGAGACGAAAAGGGCGACGACATAGAGATGACCGCCAAACGTGACGTCAGAGACGATGGCTTGCCAAAGAACTTACCTATCACGGAGGTCGATGGAAAAGAGCTGAGAATCACTCTTGAATGGTGGGACCAAGTTCGTGATCAGGTATAAAGGATACCAAGGTAATCGTTGTAACCATAGGTAAACTTCGAGGTAAACTGTATAACTGTGAACGTTATAGTGTATGATTAATAAAATGTATAAAATATATTACTTCAGGAGATTATCGTTATCATGAATTCGTAAACATGTAAGTCCAGTGTGTGAATGAAAATGTGGGGAGTGTGAAAGTTTTGAATGAAAAAAAAAACCGAGTGGCCACTCAGAGTGAATGTGAGTGAATATGGAGTATTAGCTAATATAAGAGTTTATATTCCAAAACTGTTTATTATGATTGACTAGGTGAAATACATGTTCTGTTTTCAGCGGTACGTATACATACGCCAATATCAGCGTGGAATGGTTAGAAGTTGATTTTGACTAATAATAATTAAATTGTAAACTCATAATTATTCTGTAAATACAGGGGACCCTTGAAATAGTTTTAGAATTCCTAGATTAGGTTAAGACTTAATGTTTAAGAGGATTGGTACGTCGCAATGACATAATAATTTGTTAGTAAAATATAATTGCCTATTGTATTATAACACTGATGTAAAACATTTAATAATAATTTATGTTGTTCTTCCAGTTGTCATTAACGTAATTATGAATTAAGCGTTGACAAGTTAGTTTCTAAGATTGTAACACTGTATACGAAACCAAATGTTGTATATGGTTATGCTAACCAATGTTAAGAAATAAGTAATTGCTTTTGTAATTTGTTTGTAAATTGGGGAATAAAAATAATCAAGTATTAACTTGTCAATGCATACAAAGTAACTTATAAGTTGTTCGGGTATAGTTAGCTATTAACATATTCTTGTGTGGTATTGAGGTAGTTATGTTAAAAGGTAGTTAGATGTATGTAAAGAATAAAATTTAAGAGATAAGAGCTTTGTTGAAAAACGAAGTCATTTCATGCTAAGTCTTAGAGCACCGGTGGGAAGTCCAGTAGCTCAGAGCCAGGCCGGTGACCGAGAGGTCAGGTGACCAGAGAGGCCGGACGGCTACTGCTGACCACAGCTACTTTTGTCACGTAGACACTGCCGCTGTGCACAACTTCAGTTACAAAACTTTGTACCACCTCTTGCACTGTAAAATATCTGTATCCTGTAGTACATGGTTACGCTTATAAGGTCCTGCTATAGTTTGTTTCACTTGTCTATGTTAATGAGTAGGAAGATGTCAAATATCTAGAATAGCCTTGTCGTGGACTTATAATTACAATTATTTAGTTTGGGTCCCTATAATAATATCCACTTTGTAAGGTTATTATCTATAGAAAAAGTGTTTTTGCAATAGTAAGTTATAGTATGGGTAGATAATAAGGATTAATGTACTAGTTAGTAATTTGGTAAATAGTTCTAATAATAATATTATCATGTTTGAATTGGAATATCGTCATTGTACTAGATCATAAGAAAGGGCAATATAGAGGATTAATATATTTTGTTTTGTATGACTCGCACAGAACAGCTGAATGGTTCCGGAATGTGTCATGAACTCATTTATTCATATACAATTATAATTTCTCGCTTCAAGTAATTATAAAGACATGTAAAGTTGATTAATGTATTTTAATATAAAATGTCGAATATACCTACACGTAAGGATATATGTATAATATAAGGGAATGGACACCACCGCGGGTATTTAAGAGTAAGTTTATATGAACTAATGTTTCTATCAAATAAATGCGATTACACCAATAGCAAACATTGCTAACTAGAGTAGGTAGATAGGCTCTCGTAGGACAACATGTTTTGTAGAAGGCAAACCTTTGTGGGGAACGATTCATTGCCTGTTGCTGGAATAACATTAAAAATTAATAAACTTTCCCTGGAAATGTATTAGTGAAGCGGTACCGATGGGAGCGAACGACTGAGGCTCGTGATCGGGCCGTCCCAACGCCAGAGACTTTATGTGTGATCGGGCCATCCCAACTTCAGAGACTTTATGTGTGATCGGGCCGTCCCAACGCCAGAGACTTTATGTGTGATCGAGCCGTCCCAACGCCAGAGACTTTATGTGTGATCGAGCCGTCCCAACGCCAGAGACTTTATGTGCCAGTGTAAATGACTGTCCCTGAGAAGTGGCTGCCGCAGTGTCGTTGTTCCCCATGTGTTTCCTCCACATCTAAAGACAACTATTGACTGTTGGAGAACCCCGACCGCTAGCCACACTGTTAGCGATACGCGGCGAAAACGTGAGGGTAGACGCCATGGTGACTTGTGCACGAAACCCAGCCGCCCAGCTGGACACAACCAAGGGGACCAGCTGCCAGGGCCTGGAAGAATGAAGAAGACGAACTCCTAGAGGGCATCCACCCCAAACAACCACCCTTAATTTGGCTGGGGGTGTGTGACGTCGGGGCCCATGTTCCCGCCGTCTGGAAGTACTGGAGGGGGGGGAGGTCAGCAAGGTGAGCGCCCGAGGCGGTGTGTGTACGTGAGAGGACTCCGGCGCGAGCGGACGTCCGAGCTCCCTGAGGGCCGATCTAGTGTAGGGCTTAGCCTAGTGATGGTCGTAACGCGTGGTGTCCGTGGGTTCGGAAGTGTTGTCGTTTAAATAAAGTTGCTGTAATCTGAGCTGCGTTTGGTTCCTGAGTACACCCCCTTCGCCACAGCTGGGCAGGAGGCGTGACAATATGTTTCGAGAAACTGTAGTGTTTCTTCAATATATAGATGGAGTTTGGTCATGAAAAGCTTTATAAAACATCCTACAGATTTCAGTCACAACATAGTGGATCAAAAGAACCAACCTGTCCAAAACAAAAGACGAAAACAACATTGTGTATCTGGAATGGTATACACCTCTCCCTTTCTCTCATTTCTCCCCACATCGTACTCTCGGCTTTCACCTCTCATATACAGTTTGAGGCTGGTGTCATAATATCTATTCCGGATCTAATATAACTACTGACTAATAAACAAGTCGAAGATGGGTTTTAAAGTTAAATAAAGAGTCCGAATGTCACAGACCACATTGTCGATATGAGTAGAATATCCATTCTTTTAGAGTTATGGTAAGATTACTTTCAATTTGTTCTATGATGAATTCACTGCGTACATAAGAACACGAACGACAAAATATTAGATGTCCAGTGCCAAACAGGTCTAATTCTATCAGAGACTGTCGCTCACGTGGTAGAGATATTGTTGTAAGGAGAGATCGGTGACTTTTTTATTCTTATTTTATTCGTCCAACTATCAAACATTATAAGAGTATGGTTCAGTACAGTACAAAATTGGTAGTAAAGGTCCTACGGTCACAGGCAAGGTTTAAAATGTACTATCTCTAATTCTGATCGGAAGTCCTACTCCTTAGCTCTTGCGGGCGCATTTCACTGGTTTCAAATGTCCGAGTCGTAAGGAATAGTACATATGCAACATTTCACCAGTTCCAGTTTTACGAGTAGTAAATGTCCGAATAAGCTATTTTCATTGGTCCGAATACCAAATGTCCAAATAGAATCGAGGAACTGCTTCATTCCAATCTTCAATAAGAAAATGACTCGTTTCGACTAGCAGATGGAAACGAGTTCATACTAGCCTGGCTGCGGCCGCTCTTTGAACAACTGCATTAATTACGAGTTTTTATCCACTCTTACCTCTTTTAGAACTGTTGTTTACATTTTAACAAGGAAACTGTATATCTGTTTAAACTTAATGTACTATAAAATAAACTAGGCTTAAATAAAATGTGGCATCATATTCCGTTTTGGAGACTATAACCACAAACGTAGATTTAAATAAAAGTGTAAAATAACAGTTATACTTTTGTCAAATAATTTATGTAAGTGAATGTAATAACGAATTAGGAAGAGAGTGTTGTTTTAATACATTAATCTTTACCAACCATAGATACCACACCATAAATTTTGAATTAGACCATACAATTTTAAAAAGTCTTTAATTTTAAAATGTGTTAATGCTACTCACTTAATGCCTACGCTTTTTTATTCATACCTTCTAAATTTTACGTTTAAATATTGAATTAGTATAGTGTCTAAATAACATTTACAAACAGAAATTGGGGTCTATAAAACACAAACTACAGAATACTGTGTATGAAATAGTATTTGTTTAAGAAATTAGATTGTTTTAATCCAATTTATGTCGTTGTTTATATTGAAACAAGAGGTATTTGTTTATGTATATACATATATATATATATATATATATATATATATATATATATATATATATATATATATATATATTTCCATTTATTTGTCAGTATACGAATCTTTTCACCTTTATGGTTTTTTTTTAATAAAAGGAACTAAAAAGCTGGTTAAGGGAACTAACCAGTTTGCCGTTGATAATTAAAGGAAAAGATTTAAATGTACGGTACTGTTTTTTGGTACAGAAATTACCAACAAACGATCCAAGATAGCTTGTTCACTACATGATGTATCTTCCTGTACAGTATCGTGGTTCAGAATGTCCCATGACATTATGTTCAATGAAGAGTGTACGCTTAATATATAAATGAATTAATAATAATATAAGAAATTTTTATTTTTATATAAAGCTTTATTTGCCATTTTAGGCATACAACTGCAGTAACTATACTTGACGGTGTAACGTAAAATTGGCAGTAGAGCAGTTTACAGCTTTTGCAGGACAGTAAAAACGGTCAAGCCTTCATAATCATATATACTTATTATGTTTCATGATCAATGGTACAATATTAGTCAAATGATTTTTTCATCACAAAATGAAAACTTTCTCAACTTATAGTCATACCTCTTATTTTTATGCAAAATACAAATACTAATTTCAAAACTGTTTTGGCTGGAATATTCATTTTACTAGTTACTAAAACTATATTGACTCCGACAAAGGTGTAATTTATTAAATACACAATATGTTCTTTTTTAATTCATTATTGTAATTATGTAACTGTTTTTCGAAATATTAACTCGCGTTTTCAAATCGTTGTGGAGATACTAATAGTTATTAAAACACATTGAAGCTAAAATAAGAGAAAACTAAGTCTATTGCACTCTCGTGTAACTAACTGATGAACAAATGCCATGTTTAAAGAAAGAAATTTAAAGACACGATATGAGCAAAATAAAAAAGCTAATTTAACCTAACTATTTAAAAATGTACCATCCGTTACAGAGATTCAGAAATTTGTGTGTAATTTTTCAGGTTTCTAGACATTAATACTGAAGATAGGGTTTGTATTGTATTAATTTGTAAATATTACTTATCTAAAGTGACGAAGACGGGTTTGCTGTAAAAATGCCTAAAAATTAAAAAGTATAATTCTTAGTTTGTTTGTAATTATACATGAACTGATATTTAGGAATTACAGTCATTAAATGTAAATGCAGATATATCTACTTTATAATAGCTGTATTGTACACTACTATTATTGGAATATTACTGATAAAAAATATCCTAGATTCTAGTAAATGTGAGCAACTTTAACGGAAATGAATTTTAAAACATTTTAATTGCACATTTCCTAATACAGTTTGTACGAATATGACAATGTCCTAGTGGTAATTTGGATGTATTGTACAAAGTAATCCTAGTTATAAGTGGTTATTGAGACATATGTAGACATTAAAATAATGCAAGTATAGTTACACAAGTGTTTACTTGTGTGGTGGATTTAGAGTTCAACACATTTTTGAGGTTCTTTGGAATGTGATCTGTGTTCTGGCGACGCCTTTAAAAGACATAAATTATTAACCTTTTTTGTTGCTTTTGTGGATAAAGTTCATTCATGGATTCATAGGCAGTCGTTATCTTCTATCTCATTATATTATTTTATTTAGTATCAGTTTTGTTGTTAATCTCTTAAGTTAAAATCAGTGTCATGAAATTCATTCCTTTAAGACAGTATTTGTAGATTTTTAGTGGTACCGTTTTTAGGTATAATGACTTACGAGTACACAATACATTCTCCATCCACAATCATTGAATATTCCAGATTTATACAGTACATGAATCATAATAATGATAGCACTGATTGGTGCTAAAACTCAAAGATATATTGAGACCTCATTTCATCGTCAATACTTTTCTCGATCTCTGTATTAAGGAATTTAAAACAAACCCAACAAACAAATGCAAGTTATTCTAATGTCAATTGCAAATAAGCGAGTACATAAACGTCTACTCCGGGTGGTCTTAGACGTTGGAGTATGGGTTTGAATTAGATAGCGCAGGTTTTTATACTTTATACTATACCTTCCTTTTATGTGTACTGATTTTTAACATTCTAGCACAGGCCAGTGGCCCATGAGGATGGGCATAATAAACCTTAATGGGGATTAGTCGCTTATAAATAAGTACTATTGCTTCTTGCTTTTAAACTTTGCTACGACTAAACAAGCTAGTGCACCAAAGCAATATGATTTAAGTTTTGTCCTGGTAACCACGTGGCAGGTATAGTGTCGTTTTAGATACATAGGAGTAATTTTTCGCACCCCTCCCAATATGTGGGATTGATAAAATCATACATATCATATTAAGTTTTCTTTATTCGGAGTACCAGGTTTTTTTATACATGGATATAAAGAGTTAAAAAAAATAGAATTGCCCCACCAAATTATAATAATTTTTACTTAAAATTCCGCTACACCCACACTAAGTGCTAACCACAAAACATAACTACTCCTTTAATTATTTAACTATAAACACAATCATCAATCTTAACAGCTCTAAATATATAGAACATTCTATAATGAAACATAATTTAAAAGTTTGTATATAAGTACATGGTATACAGGGTCCAGAGCTAGCAAGGCCAGACCTGTTCCCAGGTTGTACAAGAACAAGGCTCGGCTCCGCTAACGGTCACTGTTGTGCACCAGTATAAACTGTTTTATTAGCGTGTCTGGTAACGTCTTCTTCCTTTAATTCAAACTAATTTAACTATGTACCCTCTGATGAACTTATGTTGCGAGCTACCTATCCTAACTGAATATGTATTATATTTTATTATTTTACTACACATTTCAACAGATTTACACTGTAAAATTTTATAAAATTGTTTCATCTGCGTTCTGCAAGCGAATAGTACACTGTGTAGCAATATATAATTATAACACTAAGTTTGGTTCCTCAGTTCAATAGCAGCAATATTAATTTAGATTCTCACACTAGGTGTTGATTAGATATATTGACATCAGTGATGTAGTAAGAGATGTTCGAATACTTCATATATTTAAAAGTGTAACGATATCGACTTGGATATCCAGACCATGTTTAATAAGGAATTATGAGCATCACTGATATATTTGGATGATCTCACTGGATACTCTGATATTCTTGAAACCAATAACGTAGTATTGAACCAACAAGTAAATCAGCCAACCTATACCGTATAATTTTCTATTTAAAAGTCTGTTCAAGGAGTTCAATTAGGTTTTCTCGGTACCAATACTGTTCCAATAAACTACACAGTTCTGCGATAGAGTGTGAAGCAATAAGTATTTGTTTTCTATAACAAAGTATGTACAGCAAAACTTTCTTTGCAAACTATATTGTATTATTACACCAACAATTCTTCAGTTCGGTTAAAGTGTAACAGTATCAATTTCAATATTCGCGTCAGGTGTTCAATAGGATCTCCTTAGTTCCAATATTGTAGTAATAAGCCATGCAGCTTTGCAGTTTGTTTGAAGTATCGAATAATCGATTTGTTCAGTCGGACGAGGTTGGGTTCATATTTTTTTGTATGAATTATTCATAGCATGAATTAAACACTTGTACTAAATGTGTGCATCTGTAGGTGTGTATGTGTGTAATATGTCACAGGTGACTTTATCAATCGTACGCGTATTACATTTTATATCCGTACCAAGAAAATGTATATTTTGGTGTGATGTTTGTGCTGGGACATGGTTGGTGTTTCTCTTAGTCATGTTGGATCCTCACTCATATTTTTAGTTGCTATCCATGAATTTCGTGAGTTCATATGTACTATCTTTTCTGACATGCATAACCTTTTACCTTAAGGTTTATTTGATACTTGATGGAGAAGGTAGATTTCAATCCTCGAAACGTAGTGTCCTATTCTGTTAACATATAGCGATGGTAAATTCTCAAAATCCTACTTTCCTTCCAAGTAAATTCATCTTCAATAATACATTTTAAACAAAGAGTTATATCAACTGTAAATGACTTATACTTAATAAATTTGTTTTGTTTGTTAATTAAAAAAAATAAAATTAAGGGAAATAAATGACAAATTTATTTGTTATAGAAGAGAAGTTTTTTTTTTTAATTTCATTGTAAAAACGCTTAATGTCTTAAATTTATAATAAAAAACTGGCTTAAGCTTGAGAAAACCGAATTTGTCAGAAAAGGCAGCTGCGGAGAATCGCTTTAAGTGACAAATGAATATCTTCGTCATCAATAACCGCAGTAACTTTCTCAGATACTATCCATCCTTCAACTAACTTTTAATGGAACATTTCAACATTAAAAACATTATATTATGTATTATTCTATGAAAACGAGAAGTTATTCATAAGATTTTCAAGAGATTACCACCACGATGACATCTTAAACTATTCATAGTTCTTCATAATTTTTATATACATTTAGTACAGAACTTTTCAGCAATGTTTTAACCAACTTTTTTATTTTACCATATTTACTGTATAATATACGAGTAATTTAATTTCTATGTTGTTGTAAGTCAAAAAAGTTGTTACCAAAGCTTTTTTATGTGTATTATTATTGACATAAAAAGGAAATCAAATTTTCAAAATCAAGTCTATCTCTCATTTTTAATTGTAATTGGAACAGTTTTTCTAAGTGGGTGTCATAATTCTACTGATTAAGTATTACATTTATAATACGCTATGCCTGTAATGATCAAAATATTGCCATTTGTGTTGATATATGACGTACTATAAATTTCTTTCATGATTCTTTAGAGCTAAAATATTACTTTATAGGGATAAATATTTAGTTGCTTTTGTAAACGCACGCCATATTTTCTTCTAGCATAATATCAATAGTTTTATTGAGTTTTCTACACGCTTCATTCTCTATACTCGGTGTTACGCAAGTGTTTACGTCTTATATTTATATTCGTACCTTAGAAATCACAATTATGTTAGTGAAAAAATTCTTTTGTTTTTGTTAAAAATACAAATTTGTTTATACCTTTAGTTAACAAATCTCAGACTTTGGCAAAATAAGTGCCGTGATTGTGGGACTCTGAAGAGTATTGACAGTAATTGTTTTCTTTTGTCAGCAACGTTTTCAGCAGAAGGCAAGTGAACTTGTGGGAACTCCCCTCAACGCATTATTCTGCTTAGGCGTTAAATAGCCTTAGAGTTCTAAAAGGTGATTGCAATTCTGGTAAGGAGATTCCGGTATAAACGCACCTAACAATATTATAGATAAAAAAAGACATAGCATACGGCTGAAATTTAAAGTTTGTTTTAAATAGAACATGTTCTGAAATAAAAAAAATTGCAGAAATGTTAAAATTTACAAACTAGCATTTTAGTATGTCAATGTGAATTAATAGATAACTGTGTGGGTGTGTTTTAGTCAGTTTTACTAGTAAAAAATTCTGAAGAATACCAAAAAATAACCTTTCTAGTCTTGCGGCGTAAAACACTTCACACTTACACTTTGCTTAGAACTTTAGACCATTGCAGGGAGACTATGGAAGAAAACACACAAGACTAACACAACTCAACACATATTGCAGCTGTAATAGCTAAGGGTGACTCATTTCATCCTGCAAAGTTTAACTGTCTGTTTGGATGTTTGTGTTTTATCTCTGAAACCAAATGTCAAAATGTCACTCATCAAAGTATAATCATAAAAACATTGCGAGGTACCGTGACATTGTTATTCTATGTCAAATTACCGTATGATCGTTATGTATGGCATACACTGTTATTACAGAGATATTATTTTATTAAATATGAAAGGATACAGGATGCAAATTCAAGTTTATACATTTTAATTTAAATGTTTTTATTACAATTATACTGTAAAATCTTGTAATATTAATTGTCATAACGCTATAAGATATAACTGGTAAACTATTTGAACATGTGCTCAAGATAAAATATTTGAGATTAATAATTGACGAAACATTAATTTGGAAAGCTTTTATTGTTAACCTTCAGCTTATTATTTTATTATTGCGCAT
Source organism: Homalodisca vitripennis (assembly GCF_021130785.1). NCBI lineage: Eukaryota > Metazoa > Arthropoda > Insecta > Hemiptera > Cicadellidae > Homalodisca > Homalodisca vitripennis. Next base: position 87,418,643 of record NC_060215.1, on the reverse strand, counting down.
GTGAAGCTTTGCTTATAGCATGGGGCTAAAGTTTAAATCTGGCGTTTAAAAATTTTTATGAATACTTATTATTGTTTATTATTTAAATATTTATTGTAGTATTATGTACAGTTTCATATTACTTTAAGCAAAAAAAAAAGATTTTATATTTTGCAGAACTTTTGTAAAAGAAGGCTCGATAAACTACATATATTGCTCTGGTGCTCTCTAGATTAAGCTATTAAATAAATAAATAACTGGGGTAATGCAGACCAAACAACCATCATTCAGTTGAAAGTATCCTAAATTATTTCAACGGATTATAAGACACAAAACAAAGATGTATTTTACCATTGCTTAAACATATTCTAATTTTCCCAGTCAAATATTTGTGTGTTAAACTATATTATCTTAAAAATATTTTTCATCAGAAGGGAAAGTTAGGTAATGGCAAATAAATCCGAGAACAGTGAGTTTCTTTATAACAATAAGGATGGAGAAATCAATTTTTACAAAAATATTTTCATTTAACATCTCTAAATTATTCAATTACTTAAAAATATTTAAATTTAAAATAACACAAATCCACACGTAAGAATATTTTCTTTGTAAATTAAGTTAATTATTGTTAAATTTTCAATATACTAACCACTTATTATTTATAATATTGTCTTAAGGATTTTCTCATAGGATATAATACAATATACAATATATTTGGTAATTGTATTAATCTAACTTATTTATTACAATTCTTATTTAAAGTAAACATAGATACGCTTTCAATTTAATTTATAATTTTTGTAAAGTTTTTGTAAAATAGTTTATCCATTACTTTGCAAGTAAATCTGATTCTGCATAAAAGAGAAACAAGGATTTAGTGACGTGATGCCTGTATGAGAACTTAGTATCAAGTTTTCGTTAGAAGCCCGTTTCCACATTAAAAATTTCTGTTAAATGTGAAATTTTAAATTTGTTAAATAGTGAATACTTACTTCTTCAAGTGAATTTAAATAGTTTTTAGTACCCGAAATTGTAACCTTACATTAGTTTCACATTACAACTAAACATTTATACAAATAATCATTATATAGGTTTCTGACAATATTATGGTACCCTTACAAAGTAAAAGGTACAGAATGTCTTATTTCACCAGGCAACGTAAGGGCTAAGAAACTTCTATGTCACTGAACTTGAGGAGCTACGGCAAACATGACTTACGAACCAGCGCCGATGACTGCTTGCAAGGACAGGATCGCTCAGCGATCGACGTTACTTGACCCGGCTATCTTGCGGTCACGAACGTAGAGTTGGGTATATGACAGATCTGGGTGGCTAAACCCACTATTTTTATTTTTTTATACGAATCGTTTGAATGGATTTAGTATTACTTGTCTAGAAAACAAGGAATGCAATTCAACGCAAGATTAACTCAGATAAGCGGAGTAACGCGGATAAGTACTATACATTAAATTGACACCTTTTGTGACTAACAGGAAGCTTTAAATTTGCTTTACTCTGAAATTTATTTATTGACAAAATTATGTTTCTTAGATAATTATAATAAATGAGAAAGGTGAAACCGTTTAACATTTATGTTGTACATTTTACACGGATGAAAATAACTTTGAAACTTATTCATAGATAAATTTCGTTTTCTAGTAATGTATGTGTATAGCTAAGATGACATTTACAATCTTCCTGATAATCAAAATAGTCAAGTTTCCCTGCGGAAGTCTTTATGATTATTTGAAAGAACAATAATTTCTCCATCATTACGCTTATAAATTCCTTTTTCTTTGTTGTTCCCTTTAAAATCACTTTAAACATATAAAGTGATACTAAATATTGGTTCACTGATTATCACTATTTTAATAAATAGATTTCACTACAACTACCTAATAATGTCTATTGCAATCACCTTTATAGCATAATTTCCGAAAGAGTTGTTGGGTTTTTCCAATCAGTGGCAAAAAACTCCTAAAATGTGTATACCTGTATATGCGCTTACGTAGTTGACTATAACTGCGGTAATTTTTAATAGATTTAGACTAAATTCGGTACAGATACATAACTTGTATGAGTTCGTTAGTTGGTCTTAACCACTAAATATTTTATCGTAGCGGCCGATTGTTGCGTTTTGGCAAAAGGTTTAATTTCACTATTTCCCCACATAGATTAAAATATTATATTTTATAAAAACCATAAACAACTTGTTTGCATATTTTTTATATCTCTTAAGGTTTCAAAATGATGGTTATTCGAAGTTTTGAAAAGAATTAGCTATATCTTTGTTATTAGACATCGTAGAGGAAAAACATTTTAGAGTTCTTAGGTCTTTTGCAATAATTTTTGTTCTGGAGTGTTTTTGATTTCTTGAAAAGTTTTAAGACAGCGGCCATAAAAAGTGTAGGGTACAAAGCCGTTTCAGAAATAATGGTGAACACACTTTCTAGTCCTTTACATACAGTGATCAGCTTTCGATTCGGTTAATTTCGATTTGTTATTAGCTAAGCTTAAATTCTATCATTTTGACGAAAATTCAGTCCGATGGTTCTCGTCGTATTTATTGGGGAGAGCCTGGGGTCAATACTCTTTCTTGTATATACTGCAGACTTGAAAGACCAGCTGGAGTTCTGTTCTCTTCATTGTTATGCAGATGACTCACAGCTATTATTGTCTTACAATCCTTTGGAGAGAGCAGAGGCTGTAGGGAAGATTAATTCAGATTTGGATAGGGTAAAGTCGTGGTCGGATGATCATGGGTTTCTGCTTAACTCGGACAAATGTGCTGTTTTGCAGGTGGGATCATCTCTGAACTGTCAACCACATGGTTGCATTAGTCAGTTAGTCACTTTGGATGGCAAACCTTTTGTTATGAACAGTTCTCTAAAAATCCTTGGAGTTACTTTGGATTCCAATCTTGATTTTGCGAACCATGTAAAATCCATATGTAACAGCGTTGTTACCAAACTGAAAACCCTTTATAGATGTGTGAAAGTACTGCCTGTGTCTTCTAAGCTAGAAATTGTCCGCTCAATAATTTTTCCCACTATATATTACGCTCTTCCATCTTTTGCTCGTTGTTTGTCTCAGGAGTATGTCACGGTTCTTACTAGATTGCAAAACAGAGCTCTGAGATTTGTTTATAATCTCAAGAAATGTGATCACATCAGTGAATTTAGATTAAGCTCTAAGGTACTATCAATTGGAAATTGCTGTGACTTACAGACTTACAACTAATCCACAGGGTTCTTCAGACTGGCAAACCTAAATATCTCAGGAAAAAACTTATTTTCAGGCATGAAATAAATTCTCGCAGTACTCGGCAGGACAGCCTACTTCATTTGCCTAGGGTCCGCCTAGAAATTGGCAAGAAAGGTTTTAGCTACTTTGGACCGGAAATATATAATGCTTTGCCCCCTGCTTTAAAGACCCTTAGTTATAGTACATTTAAAAATCATGTTAAAGAGATTTTTATATAATTTTATAAGTTAAAATAATTATGTAATTTTATATCATTTAGAATAACTATTATTACCTGTAACTTATGTAATAATTACCTGTAAGTTATGACAAAAGTCTTGTAAATCAGAGTCTTACTTTGAAGAACGCTTGCTGAATAAAGACGTTATTATTATTATCAGTGATCGAGTGAGTGATTAGTATCAGGTTATAAAGTTACACAGTTGTAAGTAACAGTATGTACAAAAATAGTTTTTTTTTGGATTAATCAGGAGTTTTAAATAGTTTCTAACAGTTTAAACATAAGTAAAAAAAGCATAAGAAATTTAGCTTAAAATTGCCATGTGCACTTCTCACAATAAACCAATATTTACCATAACTTATAGATATTATCCTAGCTTATTCTTAGGTTATAGAGTTATCATTTAATGGAGACTGAAACGTTTCCCACATATTTTATTCTTTATGTGCACATCAAATATAATATATGGTTTTGTTTTATGTATATTATAAATGAAGTTATTTATTTAAATATTGTAAATGCTAGATTCAACCTAACCTTTCAGTTCTATTACTAGTTTTATTTAGCTGATTCTATAAATTTATTTAAACATTTTTCTATAGCTCATCATTACTCAAAAGCAAGACTTAAAACAAATAATTTAGATTATATTGTTTACAATCTATTGACTTTTTTGCCCACTCTGTAAATTAAATAGTAACAGACACAATTTATTTTTTGGCTCTTGTCTTCATTTGTACCTCCGTAGTATGAGTGCTCGCCTACATCAGTATAATTAGATAATAGGCTTGAACATTTGAATATATAACTATAACAATAATTATTTAGTAAATTTATTGTGCAAACAATTAACAAGTTAAATTATTTTATTTTGTGTTTTACTTATGTTCTGGGTGCATGTATGCACCGTAGCAGTTTTTGTAAATGTTTTCGCCTATGTAGAAAGGGTTGTCAGAGGTGGTATTTTCTCATAAACATTTATTTTACTTATTCAATAAATACTTATTTTATCTACTTTTGCCAGTGTTACATAGGCTCAGTAGTTTTTGATCTCCTGTTTTCTTTATTTTGGAAATACTTGTAATGAATTAAATAATATTCAGTAGGTGTTTATTACCGTAATACGTACGTTCGAAATCACCTCAGTCTAAAACACTGAGTTCAGAGTAACTTTTCTATTTGGGTTTTGTTACTCATAGGATTAAGATTGTAGTATATTATCTTAGCTATTCGTGGTTGTGGTATATTTCCTTGTTCGTTTTTTAAGCAAGATAGCCTATATATGATACACTTTTAGCTGTTCTTATATCCCCTATGTATTTAGTACAACAATAAATCAATCATAATAAATAAGTTTTCGAGTAGATCACTTAAATAATTAATCTATCGTTAGTAATTTTATTTGGTATACATACTGCATTATAGTAGTTCAAAGTGATTTTTTTCGCCACTAAATTTCATAGATAAATTTTTTGGCGTCTTTCAAAATTAACCAATCACTTTGAAAGAGAGCGAGTGGAGGCCTGAAAAAGAGTAAAAGCAAGTACAAACGAGTGCAAATGCAAAGCCGGTAGATATTGGATATTCAGTGTTTTTTGAGAAGCCAGTGAAGGTCCTGAGTCTCAGCTTTTCTACTGATACAAGATTTGAATTGTAAGTATTTTACCACTGTTAAGGTTTTGTTTGAACTCTTCTTTGGAAACTATACTTATATAAGTCATGCTATCATTGCGTAATTTAATACGGACCAGCTACTTTATTTTGTTATTTATTTCAAAAAACAAATGTAAATATCATAAAATAATGGAGGAATTTACATTTCAATTAATATATTTAAATATTAACTATTTATAGTTGGTATGGAATTAAAATTAAAATATGATTTTGTATTCATTTCTAGGTTTATAATACTTTAACGCTTTTGCTAACCGGTCGAAAATTAAAATAATTGTACAATTATTTTTTAAAGTTTTTATTGTTAATGGAATTTTAATGGAATAGGATAGTTTAATGTGACATTTTAGCGGTGAACATTTTTTGGACGGTTTTCGTGAGCCGCAAACCCAGCAAGTCATCAAGCTTGCCCGCCCTACAACCTTCAGCGAAGCACTGACCCAGGTACTAGAATACGAGGCAACGAGGCAGTTTGATCGGAACCATGTACGAGTGAGGGCTGTGGAAACTGAAGATGTGTGCCCGTCATTGGTTGAGGACATCATGAAGAGGGTGATGTAGAGATTAAAGACTGAGAAAAAAAGAGTGAAGTCGTAGAGAGAAGAGTCATCTCCGAAGTGTCGAAGTGAGTCCAAGGATGGAACAGTAAAAAGAATCAATAAAACTATTATAAAATAAGTACATAACACCGTGTCTCGAATGGGAACTATTTATATATCCAATATCAGCCAAATTGGGACTAGAGCATACATTTCTTTAAGATGGCTTACCGCAGCTTTGTCGACGAAACTACGAAATAAACACCGGCAAGCATCATGTTTGGTCAGTAACTATGATTGCCGCGTGGCTTATAGTTTGGCTGCAAACCAGGAGAGGACTTATGTGGAGAAGATTACGTTACCTTGCTTTGGAAGCGGCTGGATGAAACTCATGAGAGAACCAGCATTACGCTGCCAACATCAAGGAAGCGAGTGACAGGATGAAGGACTGATACGACGTTTGAGCTGATAAATGTGGCTATCAGGAAGGAGACCTTGTCTGTTTGTATAACACTCAAAGACGTTGTAGATTTTCTCCTAAACAACAAACATCTTGGTAGAGGCCGTTTGAAGTAGGGACAAGAATAAATGACGTCAACTATCGAATTAAGAAGGCACCGAAAGGGTAGACTCAAATTTTTAATTTTAACCGCCTCTTCCCGTATGATGGGTACATCGGAAGAGAATAAAGCGCGGAAGTTCGAGGTCCGCAGTAAATAGTCACCAACTTTGATGAATTTATGGTCAAATTAAAATTGGCTAGAGAAGAGTAAGGTATCAGCCTGTTTTTATTTATAAGACCCACTTTCTCTTGGAACAACTGTACATTGTTTTTTAATGACTGCATGACTACCTATATTTGTCTTGAAATCTTTATTGTCAAAGCTTTTTCTTGCTCGTTTTGTGATACTAAGTAAAGCCTAAAATTTAAATAAAGAATTTTAGATTTTTTGTAATGATATATATAATATATATATATATATATATATATATATATATATATATATATATATATATATATATATTGGTTTTAACTGTTGGGAGAAATAAATAAACCCTGTGAAATGCTGAAGAGGAAATCTTTCAACTGAAATCATGACAGGAGCTGTAAATACGCCTTACCTATTAATACTGCTAGTGGCATTCACGAAAAAAGAAATAGTTTATTCAGTAGGAAGGAGATCCAGTAGCACCGGAGTGTGTAGAACTTGGTCGGTAGGAACCAACTTTGAAACACCCAAATAACCAACTCAGGAACAACCAAATCCCCTCTGAGAAAATGTCCGGTTTTCCAACCAGACTTTTGACGAGTTAACTCTGAGCCTTTCTTTGCAATGAAGGTTTATTTCCTTAATCTTTTTAAAAAACAATGAAACTAGGACACAAAAGTGTACAAAATAATTATTCCAATGGGTTGAATCAAACTTCTAGCCTGCAATATGCGTATGTCAATCTAAGTAAAAACAATAAATAGTTCCACAGTATAGTTAAATAAATATCGATAATCTATATTTTATCGACTCGTAAGTTCTTGATGAGATTACACATTTTTATTTTGTGTTAAAACTGTTTCTGTAACCGCTAATAAGGACATATGGTCGGTATATTTGAACACATAATTGCTTTAGAATTGGCCACACGATCTCATTTAGCTCCGTGCAGCCCAGGGCATAGATTGCTGAATGTTTACTATTGATATAACTGTAGTTAACATGTAATTATGTATCTTACAATGATTTAATAATTATTAATTACTTAAGGAACTCAGTTACAGACAATAGAACGGATATAGCATTGATCACTATGCGAGTTTAAAGTGATTAATAAACAAACTTATTCAAGCGCTTGAGGCATAGGTTAGATTAAAACATTTCATTAACCTCTGGAAGTATTTAATAGGAAAGTAATATCATAAAAATTACAAAAATTTAGTTAGCGGCTAGGTTTTTTTGGGATAATAACTTGGATTTTTTTACTTGGAAAGTAATTTTCATGAATTGTATTACATACACCATAAAACAATAATAAATTGTATTTGATTTCGTTTATATTACAGTATAGTTTATGTTTATGAAACTTTTGTGTCTTCATGAGAACCACTAAATAATTTGTTCAATGACACAGAGTTACAGAGTAAATGACATTTTACATTTTTAAACCATAAACTTGATAAGGTCAACAGTTGTAAAAAAATATTTATTATATAGCGACAAAATTATTTTCACAGAAGGTAAGCTTTCATTATATATTATAACGAAATCTTAGTAAAAATTGTATGGTCAAAACTATAATGAACAGAAAATATATATCTGTATGTGTATTTTCATTTAGAAAAGGAACAATTTAATATTAAATTTACTATTCTTTGATTAATCGGAAAAGCTCACATTTTATCATTCAAAAAAGGTTAACGGGGATTTATTATGCAAAACAAACTGAATTTTGAGTTATATACAAAATTGCTTTTATACCTTAAGCATTTTAATTTTTAATGCTTTAAATTAATTGTTTTAGAGCATAACTGCTTATATTGTTATAAAATGTATATTGAAAAAAATTAAAAGTTGCCCTTTTCATGGTCTTTGCTGTAGCAACACAATGAGTTGAGGTGGTTTTGTGGTCGAGGTGAAAGCCCAAGGGATAGTGACATTTATCTAGTTAAAGTCCAAACTTTCCCATTCTTTTCAAATTTATAGCGATTCTTTGTGAGTTATTGTACTAGCCTATAAAAGTGCACGACTATTTTAATGTGATTTTGAATGAAATCTCTAGAAAGAAACAGTAACATCGCCATTAGAAAATATAATATATTCTGAAACTAAATACTTGATAGGTATAAACTATATAAAGAAAAAAGAGAGCATTATTTTTCCCTGGAAAAACATATTACTTTTACTCATTGACCTATCCGACAAGTAAAAGTCCCGTTCAAACATAGAAAATGCTAGTTTTTGTTTGTGTAAGTATAATTTTCATGGTGGATAATTTGAAAGTATAACTTGATCAACAACATTCTCCATCGTCATACGAATATTTTACAAACTGAAAAAGTAAAGAGAACTGGCTTTTCATCTTTTCTAGTGTCATATCTTTAAGAATGCAAGAAAGGTAATATATAAAAACATTGTTATTAAGTGCATATAGTTAAAGAGAACAATTGCATGTCAGAAAAAGTACCTATAAAATACAATATTGAAGTGGAAAAGAAATACTAATTAAATACCAATGCATTACTTGATTCCCACTGTAGAGAACCATGGAAAACCACTCTAGCTTCTGGGTGGAAGTCAAAGACTTGATGATGCTGGTTTTACGGGATACTGCCTTTGGAAGTGGCAGTGGAGACATCAAAATGCAATATGAATGCAAATGAATGTGACTGGTAATTTAAGGGAATACAATAACTGTATATTTATAGTTGTTATGAAGATGTTTTCTTTTAAACCAAGCTATGTTTTACTTGCTAATTTACTTACTTAAAAATAATAGAATCATCTTAGCTATTTACTGCACTTAATGTGTTATAATGTTTTAAAATGAAGTGACAGATGAGACTTTAGAGTCCTAACCTCACTTCTTAATAAAATTCCAAAAAGTAGATACTACGCAAGACAAACGACGAACGGTTGGGCAGTGTTAAGGGATAATCTAAACTTGTAACAGACAAAGATAGGGTAGTGTTAGTGAGAGAGGAAGTAGGGAGATAACTATTTCTTAGAATTAGACACACGAAGAAGATAGCAGTATCAGTTGTCAAAACTTCATGTATAAAATGTCCTAAGATACAACTAAGGCAAATGTCCTTAATTTTGTTTTCCGTGGTTTAACCCTCATGTGCACTACGGTCTGTGCAATACATTCTAAGATCCGATTAATTATTGAAATATTTTAGTTCTCATGTCTTAAATTGTTTACATAGGCTGGTTCATAGTAGGATTCAATAATTTCCTTGTTTGGACATGTGCTTATTTTACCCTTATAAATAGAGTTTGTTAACTTTAAAATCATACATTCTCTGTTATTTGCTTATTTTAAATATGCCATAAGAGGAAACCCACAGTTCAGTTCTCCTTAAAATGATATTTCTTTTAGTGGTTTCACACAAACACCCCACTTCTTGACTCGTGAGTTCACGACTGAAGCAGTTTGCTTCGTATGACTTTGCTATATTTTATTAGGTAATCTGGATGAAACTAGCTCTGAGAACAACACGTAAACCAACACAAAGATGATAGTCTCAACTTCAGCAAGGATCAAATCTAGTTCTGAGTAAAACTGCCCTTTAGCGAGGTAATAAGTTTCTTCTCTATACAATGGAAATGGGGTCTTATGGTCAAACTGTCTCCAGATCAGAACAATATTGTATGAACGTACAACTCGAGACAACCTCCGGTCTTTTCTCACGGTCTGCCTCAATAAACTATCCGTTCTTCCTTATAAACGCGACTTATCACCTATTTACCTTTTGCTATATTTTATTTCATAATGCATGTTATGGTTTAATATACTTAAGACATAATGTAACTTTAAGCTAACATTGATTTGCTTTTTCATTTATTACAAACTAATCACCACATTTAACATTTATTTTTATTTGCTTAGATAACGATTTTGTATTAAATATTATATTACTAGTTCAGTTAGTCATAATTTACCTTGGTTCCTCGCCATTGCTACGATTTAAATAATATAAACTGAAATATTAAATATATAAAAACTATTATCGATATATAAACCCAGAAATTTAACTGAGGTTTCTTGCTTGGCTTCCTCGCTTCCTAGTTTGATAAGACCCTGAATATTAAACTGGTTTGTGTTCCCTAGATGAAACTGGATGATATTAGTTTTTCTGATGTTTAACCTAAGTTTATTTAAATTGAACCACTGATTTAACCTTTGCAACTGGATGTTTGAATTTGATATAGCCAAATGTGGGGATTTATTGGAAACAAGAAAAGAACAATCATCAGCAAACATCGTAACTTTGAGGTCTGTTAAAATTTTTGGAAGATCATTTACATAAATGATAAATAATACAGGACCAAAAATAGAGCCTTGAGGAACACCACAAGTAATGGCTCTATATGATGAGAAAACTTTATTTTGGCCATCGTGGATTTGGACAGTTTTATTCCTATCAGACAAATACGACATCATGAATTGAAAAGAGTGACTTCTAACTTCATATTTTTCTAGTTTTCCAAGGAGAATATTATGATCAACAGAATAAAACGCTTTGCTTAAATCACAGAAAACACCAAGGGAATGTAGTCTATTGTCCAAAGAAAGAGATAGTCCGTTTATAAAATTGAAGATGGCTGATGCAGTAGATTTCCCTTGGCGGAAGCCATGCTGCTGAGTAGAGAGAATGTTGTTGATTTCTAGAAAAGCCACAAGTTTTTGACAGACTATTGATTCAAGAATTTTTGAGAAGGACGTTTATGTGAGATTTGTAGATTGGAATGATTTTACTGATTTTTAAGAGGTTTGGAAATATACCTGAAGATAAACTGGAATTACAAATGTGAGAGAATACTACACTTATAGAAGGAAAATTTTTCTTTAACACTGTGCAAGGAATCTCATCCACTCCAGCAGCATTTGTACTCCTCAGCCGCCTCACCGCTGTCTCAACCTCTGAAACTGACACCTCGGAAAGATACATACTATTCAAGCATGCGGTGACACCATCCACAGGGTTGTAATCCCCACTAGGCTTTAATAGGGGTTGCAGCCCCAGTCCTGAAAAAAACTTTTAAAATACTCAGCAACATCATTACAATTCATTATTCGTTTGTCATTGACACTTCAATATTTTCCTTATTTTTTTGTGGTTTCAATTTCAAGGTATCGTTGACTGTTTTCCACATTGATTTTAAAAATTTTTTTCAATCTATGATTTGGTTATCATGAAAATATCGCTTTGCTTTTTAAACCTCAATTTTGTACTCACTTTTCGTATCAGTAATTGTTTGTTCGATTTCAGGTGTCCGTGATAAGGAGAGTAAAAAACGAATATTCTCATGGTCACGTTTTAAATCCGGAGGTATCCGTCTCTGTGGCTGTTTCTTTCTAACATTGCTTTTTTTTGTTTTAAGCGGGAAAGCTATATCAAAATAATACCTAAAAATTCTCGACAAAATAGCAAATTTTTCAGTTGTGCCAGTAGCATTATAAACTTTGTCCCATCTCTCCGCCTGCAATAATTTTGTAAATGTAGCAAAAGCATTGTCTGTAAAATAACGTTTTTTTTTATTTTAATGTGTTTTTTAAATGGCACACCTGGTGAAATATTAAAATATACTGCTTGAGCTCTATGGTCTGGAAAAGATATGTCAAGATTTTTTATCAGCAAGATTTGATTAGAGTCCATATTAGTCACAATATTGTCAATAATACTGCTACCAGTGGATGTTATTCTTGTGAAATCTTTTATAAGAGCTACAAATCTATATAAATGAAACACGTCATTAACAGTTTAATTTAATATTATCATGGACTACAATGATTCTCAAATTCAAGACTATAAAGATCCTCTAATTTGGGGTAATTTATGTGTATTTGTATTGAATGAGCTTTCAAAATACCAATTTTAAAGAATTTGTCAACAAATTAATACTTAAAAATATAGATTCGCAAAATATTTTTAACGTATTTGGCATGAAAATCAAAAGAAGATATTTACAAAATATAGGCAATTTAGGTAATGAAATTTATTACAAAATCTGCTAGATGATTTCGATGTAAAAATAGAAGATAAAAAAAATAATTTGAGGAAATGATAAAAAATATTTTACAACTTGGACGTAGGTAGCAATATAATATTTAAAAGGTGAATTTGAAAGAAATATTGTAAGGCTGGTAAAAGATTTTGACGCTGGAGCGAAGAAACGTTTAAATATTTAAATATCTCATATCGAAAAAGCTAATAAGATAACTTACGCAATTAAAGTATAGAAATGTTATGTGGGGTTGGCCAATAAAAAAAAATTGGTCCAAAACCTAGTATCGATAAACAGGATGTTATTAAAGAACATATTTTAAAACCATAAAATTATCAGATAGCATTGATATTGTTGATATAAATAGTCACCATTTTTAAAGTGCCTTAGATTTTAAAGGAAAAAGAATTGAGCAGAGTCACTAAAGGAATTTATCCGTTAAATATATAGAGATGGCAAGACATTACAGTGCTGTCGATCTTTCTGTAATGCAACACGAAAAGAACATTGGGATGATATTTAAAAAAGTATGATTTATATGAAACATGATGCGATTGTGCATTGATAATAAATAATATTAGTTTAACTTTGCAAAATATCAAAACATTTTCTCAGAATTATCAAGGAAAACATCTGTTATAAATTGAAAGATTACATGTCTATTATTTGTGGCTATAAATACTTGAGTCCGTAGTTTGTGGAAGAATTTAAAGATTCAGTTGATTGGAATTATTTCTGGTTTGATACAAACAAATCAGTAATAAATCAATAAACAAAACTGACGAACCAATTTTTTGTTTAAAACGTCTTAACATAAGAATGTTTAATTATCGGGATTCTACTTAGATAATAGGCTTCAACAGAATAATAAATCGACAATCTGTGTAGTAGGTTAGCAATAATGACTAGGAATAGGAATAGCAATAGGAATTAGCAATAGGAACTAAGGAACTGCACTAGTATGTGTCTTGAACTAAATCCCTACTATTCCTTTTTCCATGTACATATTACATACGGTATAACCCTTTGGGGAAACTATTCTGAAGTAAGAGAGAGTTTGTTTTAATTATTGACAGAAAAAGGGTATTAGAGGAATACTTGGTGTAAGAGATAACGAATCCTGTAGACCACTATTTGCTGAATTGTAAATACTTACTCTATCATTTATGTATATACCTGTATTCATCCTTTAGTGTATATTAAAGTTCATTTTAAGTACTAAAATTTAAGGAATAGCACCCATGATCACTGTAGCAGGAAAAAGAACATATTTATGTAAACTATCTTAGGCTTACTATATCTCAAAAAGTGTTTAATATATTTAGTATTACGATTTAATAAGTTACCAGTAAATGCTACAGATATTAGTGTTGAACATATTAAAATTACCCTGGAAAGATATATTAAATATCAATTTTTATGTTGTATATATGATTTTTGTAGTGATAATATGAATGATCTTTTTAAAATTTTTCATCGTGTATATAGAGGAAATAAATGTGTGTAACTGTCATGAACATGTTACCATAAACGTACTGACTGATATTTCTTAGATTTAGTATAAGAAGTAGTATAAGTTGACTGGTATTTTGTTTTAAATTTATTATTTGTGTCTTATCTTTAAATGTTTTTATTAATATGTTTAATGCATAAACTGTTAATAATATTACTGTATAATTTACACCACTATAGGTATGTATACATTTAAAAAAGCAAAATGACAGAATTATATTTAGTTTGTAACTCTACAACATCAGTGTAATATTGCAGCACATATGTTATGTATACTAGAACTGTATACCTTGATACTCTGATTAATGCGAAATAGTTACTAATAAAAATTAGTTTTTTAGAATATTTTTGTAGATTTCTATTTTTCAACGATGTCTATTACAGTCTTTTCTGTTTAATTACAATAAATTACTGATTACTTAAACTGATTACTTATATACCTGCCCATGTAGAGGATTCAAATTGGAGTTTGTATTATCCATCCGAATTTGATAGATAATAGAAAAAGTAAACTCTAGAAATAATGGAAAAAGGTTGCGATAGGGAGCGTTACCTGGATTGATGTCAGTTGTAGTAAATAAGAGACATCATTCTTTTCTCCATCGATAAATATTTACGGAGATTTAACAAGTGCGCACAAAAATAACAAACATGACTCAGTCATTATATAGGTTCTCTAATGTCAACTATAACTAACATAAGGTACGAATTGTATCCTATTCAAGATATTTTCTAATAACTTAGCATCTAACAATCATCCAAAAAAAGTATATTATCTTGAATTTTGGTACTGCTAGTAATTTCGATGAAAAAGAGTCAAATACAACAGTACCTACCTGTAAAAAATAAAGTTACAATCTATGCTGTACTTCAGAAAGAATTTTCGTTATAAACATATACATACCAAAAAAAAACACACACACACTTATATATATATATATATATATATATATATATATATATATATATATATATATATATATATATATATATATATATATATATATATATATATATATATATATATATGTTATATACACCATATTAAACAGCTATATTAATTTTAAAGTTTCACAGTCAATTCATAATATAAATGATAAAAATGTTTAAACAAAACGGAGATATAACGGAGCATTAAGTCTAAACGAGCAGTGTACGCTGTTTTGCGGTGAGACATATCACCACTTTTCTTTTAAACACATAACTTTAGTTATATTTCATCGTAAATATTGTATATAAAATCGGTTTCTAATGTGGAAACCTTATTTTGAGGTTCTACAAAATAATATTTTTTACAAACAACGATCAGAACATGAAAACGGAACAATTTGTCATCTACAATGATGCAGATCGATTCTCTGCTTTGTTGCTGATTGCCCCTCATTCTTCACTTGGGTAGCGAATACCATTGTCTATCCACCTCATTGTGCTATTTATCGGAAATTGTGCAGTTTAACCCTCAATGGTACTCTTATCAAGTAATATATTACAATTGGGTTTATTGCATTATTTTCTAATGGTTAATTAAATAGGTCAGCGTTTCATCATTGTTTTGCAATACAACTAATTGACCTTATCATTGTACTACTGGTAGCTCCCGTTGTGTATTTCTGTGTATTCAAAGTGTTATAATTTTAAAATGATATGTATATGGAGAAGGAATGTAAACGAAAATATCGAAGGAGAGGGATACTCCCACAAGCAGTAGCGCACTTCAGACTGCATTTATTTATAACGGTTAGTTGTTTACTTTGTAAGTAACATTCTACTTCTGGAATACTTGAGCGATATTACAAAGTAGGTGGTATTATTGCAGACATCTGAGGCATATCTTTGTGTGCTTATTTACATTGGAAGCGTAAAATTACGGGATGGCCTTATGCTTGTGCGGGAGATCCCCTCTCTCCTCTTCTCTTTCTGCGTAATTAGTTTTGTTCGAGGGCTCTTACAGAACAATCTGAGCGCTTTAACTATTCGCTTCCATCCCTGTTTTATATTTTACTATTTTTAATTTAAAACACTAAAGTGAAGTCAGATAGATGAAGCAAAACCTAACCTATTGGGAAATAAATATTCTGGTATTATGATAATATCAACTAATGTAATCATGATTAAAAAATCTAAACGTAAAACACTAAAAGTGAAAATGCAACACAAATATTATTATTGATATTTTCACTCTGTACACCACACTGTTCAGTTTTTGTTCCCTGTTGTACTTAATTAATATTTTCCATTCATCACTACGAAAATGTAACTCTAAATAATAGATTAATGAATCTCACTCAACAGTCATCAAACATGGAGAGATACGTGTATAATACATGCATAACTCACGTTACAATAGCCAGACAGAGGCTGAGTATTAACATACCGTACGCATACACGATTAATCTAATCACACAGTTACCGTGATATAGTATGGCGGCGGATGTATACACAGTAAATAACGCCTTGCATTGCAATTATTGTTACCAAATAACATCCAGTGCACTTGAACTATTTACTTCGTAGTTTATTACTTGAAACACGTTTCCAATAAACTGTCGGACAGATCATGTGTGAACTCTAATTTTTTTACATTGCTTACTGTAAAAGTAAAACTTACTCGTTATTGTATAGAATAATAGGCACATACATTATAAATGTCGAATAAGAGAATCAGAGCTCTTCGCGAGAAGGTTTCAGAATCTAGGTAGTTAATTTCTGCTAGTATAATCCATTTATATCTGAACAACTCAATGGACGACCAGGAAAGATGCATTACATCCGTAGTTTTTGAGGTATCTGTGTAAAGACAGAACTTGGTCCATAGGATAATACACATATAAACACATACACACAGGATAAAACATAAGTTACTGCCTAGGATGACTGTTAAAGTGGGTAGTGCTCCTTTACTGTCAGAAGTATTTTGAAGCTTAAACATGAAGGAGTAATGTACCATGGTCGCTTTGATTGAAGAGATTGGAATAGCGACTCTTACTTCCAACTACCAATCCTGAATATTGTCATTCCCGAAGCAGCGCAGAGGTTCTTTATAATTAATTACAGTGAGAAGTTTTTCAGATGTATTCCCAAGTGAAAATAGATATTACATAGTACAAAAAAGACCTTGATTATTTTTACTTGAAACGAAAGGGAGACCGCTACTGCTTTATTCACTCAAAACTGGTATCCCTATTTTCTTGCATAGGAAAATATATTTTGACTTTTTAAGTCAGAAGAATGTCTTACAGAGATTTTAAGTTTACTTTATAGTTGTCTGTGTAATCAACTTATAAACCAGGAGGTCAGAAGAAGTAAAGATTTTGTTGTGGTGCGTAAACACAGAATCACACTGATCATTGAAATAATAATACGTGAGATTAACATAACTATGTGCAATAATATTACAGTTTAATATTTTAATCGCAAAATATAAGTTTAAATATATTTACTATACTAATTTATAACACATTTACCTTTACTTCTTCAGTTTGTACTCATAGTCCTTTACTATACTTAGGTTTCGAAATTTACTTTAATTCATTACTGTTTAAATATATTTTTAATTGTTTTTTCAACCATTGCTGCATTAAAGCACTGCGAAATAATTCATATAATACTATTAGGATGTTACGAATTTTATAAGACATATTGACAATATTAGAATCATGTCATATGCAAAATAATATTTCCAGGCTTAAACTAAATCAATTGAAATCAACCTATTTGAAATAGACTGATTTTAATGAAACTAATCTTGTGTCTACTAAGGAAAATATGATATAAACAAATATTTTATACAAGACCGTACGTTGAAGTTTTATTGATAAATGAAAATCAATAGTATTCAATAAACTGTAACAGAAATATGTACTGATGTTTCGAACAGATTTATATTAGTATAGTCAATATAACTCGGTTTTTAAAAGTTTTATTTAAGTTTAAGTATTTGATAAATCCTAGATTTGCTTACTCACTATAAATGCATTAAGTATAATACTGGATTCGTATAGGATACAATAGAGCGAGCCTCCCTGTTTCCTCAGAGGCTGGCTGAGTTGCATTCAGAGGCCACTCGGTGACATTGCTGAGATACTCTTCACTATCCATCCCCCCCCCTTCTTGGGCGCCATACTATCTCGGTAGAAAGTGATCCCCTATCTTTACTCATCCTTAATATTCTGTCACTCCAGAAGACGGTCAGAAGACCTTATCTTATAAGTTTTGTTGATGTAGTACATTCTTCCTCAGCCCCTTCCTAGAGAACAAACAGAAATTTAGAGATTATTACTACCATGATCTATAATGTATTATATACATGCCTACATATTTTTTTTAGAAATTACGACTCAAATCTAACTAATACAATTTACTGAGTATAGCTTTCTTGTTCAGAATAAACAATGAGAATAGAACATCTTCACACGGAACAAGACCGATGGAATTTTTATCTTTGCTAACGAACTTTTATCTGCCGCTACTTTACAAGTTATGGACGCTCAGATACATGTTACATACTTAGTTCGCCAAAAATAAATCTAACTTAGTAGCTGCTTATGGAACACACGACTGTGATGTTAATATCTAGTAAGTATATTTTTAATATATCATAGAACAACTTAGAGAGGTGTGACGGTCATGCCGACTATTGCGACACAAATACTACAACCTGTATCATAATATATTTGATATATTATTATAGATATCACGATATAAAGTAGGTTATAATAGCAGAACCTGCCTAGTAATATATCTGTTAGATACGATATAAACCAGGTCAAGTCAGCTGTATTACACACAACTATATTGGCCACTACAAGAATGGCCTTACTGTACGGATCGACATAACCGTGCTTTATTGGCTCAACAAATACCACTTGCTGATTGAGAACCAACCGGTATGTATTTTACTGGTAAATCCATTGAAATTATAGACTTTAATAGAAAACGTGTGTATAATCACTATGAACAACAAAGACCTAACAAAGTTAAGGCACTATTTAATATACATTTCAATTCACACCAATCAGAGCAGATATAAATTAACCCGTTTGAAGTATAACTCTGAAGCAATCTAAAATTGCCAATCTGAAGTGACTTATTTCGGTAATCTACCTAAATTATATTATAAATGTAATAAGTTATTTAGCACAGAAGAAGAAACACATTTTTATTACATCAAGCTGTCACAAATGATATTATGACTTTAAATGGAACCAGTAAAATTCATCAAGGACATTAAGTATTTCGATTTAATTTTGAAATAGAAAGATTTATTTCACTTTTTTATTATTTATGATCCTTGAAACACTTGCATATATAAAAAAGAGTTTAGAATGCACTGTAAAAGCATTTACCATTTTAGATTTCTTTCCTCAAGTACTGTTGAAAATGTAACGTCTATCTGTTCAACTAGAGATCATTTTGAAGAACTTTCTGCATTTTATTTATAAATTAACATTATTACTAACAAAATAATAAACAGTGATATAAAATAGAAGAAGTAAATTAAATACGGATAGTTAGAGAACAACATTTGCTGCACATCTTTAACGACACCAATCTGTTTTATTTAGCTAGGTTTTAGTTATTTTGTTGGAGCCTGACAACTTGGACTTTATCAACATTACACTTCAAAAGTTCTGAAGAGGGCAATTCAATTGAGTCATTTGGACAAATCATTTGTCTAACAAATACAGGCTGTTGCTTCTTCTGCGTTTTGCGTGTTGTAGATACTAATATATTGATTTTTATTTTGTTTAGTTAATGTGATAAAATTAAATGAATTTTGTCGTTCACTTTTTGACGTTATTTGATTTTGACATTAGGTGCTTTTGGCAATGCAATTGGGACATTACAAAACGCCTTACAGTTAATATTACTTTAACGTTTGATACAATTAGTAAAACGATTTTAAGACCACCATTTTTGAACTGTTACAGATGTAGACAATGTTAAATTTTATAATTTGCTCTTATTTAATTATTTGCTTATATTTATTATCGTTATATTTATAACGATAATTTAAACTATAACTTGGACATAACTTTGAATTTAAATTTATTAGTTAATCCAAGGTTACATTTATATACATTTTTAGTAAGGGACTGGATCTAAAACGTTAATAGTCCTTCTTTTTGCGCTATAATTTTAAAGGTATTTTCATGTAGACTAAAACACTAAAATACTATATAGCAACCCTATTTTAAAGATGGATAAAATAAAAACATACTAGTTTTGGATATTTTTAGCCACCATTTTAAAACGGAAAAATGTAAATTGGTTTTTAATTTTTGGCATAGAAAGAACTTTAAATGATGTATCACTCTATCTACCCTAACTTTTGGAGACTTTAACCCCGACCCACTACTTCTAGAACACCCAGTAATCTTACATAGTTATCACTTATTCATTTTGAATCTAAAACCATTTTTAACAATAATAGAAAAAATATTTATGTTTATTATTTGTCCTAATTAATAATGTTCTTATTACTTTACCTGAATTTCTGTAATGCGTAAATTCACATAAACGTGACCAAAATAGTTCTAAACATTATAAAGTTCTTTACAACTTAAAGATTTAATCATTCGTATATATTCAGCAAATCTTTAAATGATTCTTCCTTGACAAATTTGCACATTTTCGAATGACCATTGTAGTTCATAACAAAATGAATACCAACATTGTCTTTAATTGTGATTCTAAATCGAGGATAACGTGCACTATCGGGTCCTCATTCAGAAACTTCTAAATGACCTAAGCTTTATTTCTAACACGAAATTTAGTTCAACAACACTTATACATCAAGAATAACGTACACTATGTGTTTCCGGTTCAGAAACGTTTAAGTGATCTGAGTTTAAATCGTAATATGAATTATCTACGGTTATTTAAATAATATCAAAGCTTTGTTTGTGTATGGACATGTAACATATGTTAAGTAAACAGCTCTTAGAATGGTAAAAATAGCATGACAGTCGATCACGTTTTATATTTTTCAAAACTTACTAAAGTGGAGATACAACTAGATATGTATCCAACAAAACAATATGACCAAAGAAAGAATTGTGTTTATTATAGATGAAAATACGATATCGGGTTTTTTCTTCAATAACTGGTACATCGGCTAAATTGGGCTGATTTTAATAAAAATATGAACGCACGATAATGTAAAGCTCGAGTTTTATATCAGTAGAAAATTTGAACAAAACGTCTTGTAACAACTGAGATATTAATTTATCTTTAGCATTAGTTTGCGTATAATTTTTTCTGTTTGAATAAATTACATTTTTGATCTTCTCTCTATTGGCCAGTTGTTAAACTACTGATCTACAGTATTAGCCATGATAAAGTACTGAAATTTAATCAGCTGTAGTTGCCTTCTCCATTTGCTGATTCAGTTGTCGATTGTTGCCACGGCTTCGTGTTCATTACTTCTTTCTTATTTGAGGTTAGTTTTAGCCAACATGTTGCTAACAACGGTAGAGAAAGTTTTTATCGTATAAAATTATTTTCGCTCATACGGAATTAGACGTGCGGGTGAGCCAAGCTTGTCATACACTGCATTACGTTTTTAGGAACATTTAAACAAATACCCGCCTAGTAATGCTGTAATTCTTAGAGTTGTTGAAAAGTTTCGAAAAACTGGTAGTGTTTTGACACAGCGAAAGTGTTTTTCAGGCCGCCCAACTACTGCCCGTACAAATGAAATGCACGATGCACGTAAGAGTGTTGCAACAAGTGTTACAGTCATCGAAAAGAAGCCTAATGCGAGCTTCTCTCTAACTGAATATTAGCAATACGTCAATGCGAAGAATGTTCAAAAAGTATCGGTGGTTTCCCCTAAAGGATACAAACTTGACAACCTTTGAACTGTAGAAACAAACTAGCCAGAGTTCATTACTGTTTATTTTAGCTAATACTGTAGTTAAATATCATCTATAGGAGATTGCTAAAAATAGCATGACAGTCGATCACGTTTTATATTTTTCAAAACTTACTAAAGTGGAGATGCAAAACCATTACAAAAGAATGAATTGTGTTTATTATAGAAGAAAATACGACATCGGGTATTTTCATCAATTACTGGTACATCGGCTAAATTGGGCTGAATTTAATAAAAATATGAACCAACGCACAATAATGTAAAGCTCGAGTCTTACATCAGCAAAAGATTTGAACAAAACGTCTTTTAACAACTGAGAAATGAATTTATCTATAGCATTACTATACCAATTACATGGTATACTTTAAATAAAAATAAAAATTTAATAAATAAAATTTTATTTTAGAATTGTAAATGGATAGGGAATAAAAAAGTAAATTTATATTGTAATCCAGCGGCAGGCACAACGCGCTTGGAATCTGGTCTAGACCTGACTTGATGGCAGTGAATGCTAAACAATAGTCTACAGTGGACTCAATCTTTTGTTAGGCGGCGAACCTGCGTTGAGAGTGATTCAAACAGGCCTGCAGGAACAGGAGCGTAGTCGGTGCAGGCCAAGAAAACACGCTCTGCTTCCATTCCGAGTTGAGAAGCGATAGAGTAAAGTCTTTAGTGCGAGTTTAAAGGTAGTGTCGGGCGTAGGATCCGTTGGTATAGATTATTTTAATACCGAACTCCAAGACCTTCACGACCAAAGAGCTAAGTACTTTTGACTGAATTATTAAATTTTTCTAAATTTGAAATTTGAAAATTTAAGAAGTGAATTAATTTGAAATTGGAATTGAAATTTGAAATTAACGATCAAATTCTGTTGAGTGTGGACTAATATATATCTAAATTGTAAAGGAGTTATTTATTTAAAGTCAAACGTAAAAATTTAATTGAAATTATAGGGATTCTAGTTAAAATTAAGAGCTGCAGGTGCTGCACCATATCCTGTAGGAACTTGTGAAAGATTCCTGTTGAGAACTGTTTAGATTTGTTTGAGAATTTTATTTTAAAGAAGTTTATAATTTTTATTTTATTAATTTTGAGAAGAAGCCTATTTATTTTATTTCATACAAATTTATTCAAGATTATTATTTTATTTTATATTTTATACACACGTATTTGGAGGACAGTGAGTCCATGTTAAATCGAAAGTGCCTTGCCTAAGGAAGTAGTAATTTTAAACTATTGTGCAAAACATTTCATTGGTGGAATACAAGGTTAATAATTGAAATTTGGATTGATTTAATAAACCTGAATATTTCTAAAAAGGTGCAGTTTTAATTTCCACCAGTATCTACTTAAATTTTATGAGTTCGAGAATATTTAAGGTCATCATAATAAAAACAAAAAATTTTGTATATTAACATTTAGTATACAAATAAGTGCGCCACTCTGCTATATTCTGGTGAACCTTAATAAAATTGAACTTAGTGGTTGTTCATTAATAAGTGGCTTGGATACTGGAAATTTATAAAGTGTTTAATATTAAACTTTAAAAATGGCACTTAAGGTGGACTTGTTAACCAAGGAGGAATTGGACTATGAAATTAGGTTAAGAGGTGTGGAAGTGTCTCCTAGTCTTAAAGTGATAGATTTAAGGAAAAAGTTACGGCAGTTAATAAGTCTTGATGTAAATAGTAATTATTTGAACCTGAGTGGAAAGGTCGCTTTCAAGGAGGAATGGGATAAAATTAAGTTAGAAACCCAAGTATTAGGAAGTAGACTGGAGGAATCCATTGAACAGGGACTAACATTGGACATAGTTAGGTGTGAAACAAAAATAAATCATTGGCAGCGCCGACTAACTAACTTAAGTAAATTGTTTAAAATCGAAGAAAAGGATATAGCTAAACATGTTGAAAACCGGAATAGTATATTAAGTGAATTGTTGTTAAAAATAAAAAACCTAAAAATTGACAAGGAAACATCTGATAACTTGGTGCGTAAGTTATCTGATTCCAATCTGGAAATAGAAGGTGAGCTGGAAGAGGCTAGTAAACCGGAAGTGAAAGATAAGTCTGGTCTAAATATGAGAGATGAGGTGTTTGTTTCGGGACGGCCACATTTAAGTTATAATAAACTACCGAACCCCATTGAGCGTTATTTGAAAGAGTTAAAAATCTGCGATGGATTAAATGTTCAAGAATTATTAGAATTCTTTAAAATAATCTTGAAACTTAAAAAGGACACTAGATGTACGGAAGAGGATATTATGGAGATTGCGATTTCACATAGTCAGGGAGCTCTTTTGTCGAAACTATTAGAAATAAAACAGGACAATGTCACGGTCAAATTAATGCTTGAAATATTATTGAATTATTTCGTGCCATATCATCAGCGTGAACTTTTGAAATTTGAAAAGGTGCACCGTCCCCAAAGATATAATGAAAGCTTATCCAACTACATTATAGACATTAAGGAATCAGTAGAAGTACTTTGTTGTAATATAAATGAAAGGGATGTTGTGGAATTAATTAAGGTGGGAATTAATCCTGAAACCAGAAATAAACTAGTGTTTATGGGAAATCCGAGCACATATTCCGAACTGGATGAGATGTGTATAAGGGCGAATAATGTAGGTTATGCTGACAACGTGAGGAAAATAGGGAATAATTTGAATGTGAATAGGAAGTATAATGTACCGGTTAACAGCATCAGGGCGAGGCAAGAAACAATAACTTGTTATAAATGTAATAGACCTGGTCATTATGCTTATCAGTGCCGGGAGGTAAACAGGAAACCTGTTGTAAACCAGCGGAGACCTATTGTAAACCACACTCCAGCTATAAACCCCGAAAATGTAGGTCGTAATGTACAGGAGTCAAAAAACTAGTTAGTAGGGAAAGTTCGAACAATGAGTTAAGGAAGGGCGAACTTTCCCGGTTACCTAAAATTGTGTCCAACAAAAATTCACATGAATTATCTGCTAAATTAAATCATACTTGGCAAAAGAAAAATTCGGAAAATATCAGTTCATTGCCCAGCTTAGAAATAGATTTTGGCAAGAATATATCATTAAATGTATTATTAGATACTGGTAGTAGTATAAATATAATAAGTGATAGACTGTATAAACTATTATTAGAGAATAAGATTGTAAAGTGTTACCAGTTATCTAACCTGACATGTATGAGTGCTGAAAATAAAAAAATGTCCGTAATCGGCAGTGTAAATATAAAAATAAAAATAGATATGTTCACCTGGAAAGTGGAATTTGTTATAGTGAAGGACTTAGCTCAAAAGGCAATTTTAGGAGCGAACTTTATAAAACATTCTGGTTTGTTAATAGACTTGAAAAATAATTGTTGTCGATTTGACTTTAATATAGAAAAGTGTATAAAATTTGTGCAAAATATTACAGTAGCGTGTATGAACACCAATCACACTTATAAAATAGGATGCGAAGAGGCCAGTAATGAAATAATAAAAATTATAAAGGAATTTCCAACGGTATTTACCGACAAAATTGGTAAAACTCTAGATTATGAGTATAAATTAAAAGTTAAAGATCATGAACCCGTAAAACTTAGACCATATCCATTGAATCCACCTAAACAATTAAAAATAAAAAAAATTATTGACGAATTATTGGAACAGGACATTATTCAACCAAGTGTGAGTCAGTACTCGAGTCCAGCCTTTTTAGTAGGTAAGGAAGATGGAAAATCGGAAAGATTAGTAGTTAATTACAAGGAGTTAAACAAGAAGTTGGAAGGAGTGAGTTATCCTATAGGCGACATGCACGAACTATATTACCATTTGAAGGGAAACAATTATTACTCAGTAATAGACTTAACCAAAAGTTTTTATCAAATAAGTTTAGCGAAGGAAAGCCAGGAGTTAACTACGTTCTCGGTACCTTTCGGAAGTTACAGCTTTAAACGAATTCCTTTTGGATTATTAATTGGAAGTGGGGTATTGTCGTCATATATGAATAAAATCTTAGGAGAATTGAGATTTACTTGCACTCTCGCCTTTTTGGACGATATTATTGTGTATTCGAAGACATTGGAGGAACATTATATGCATTTGAAACAAGTGTTAGAGTGTTTAAAGAAAAATAATCTTACTGTGAATCCGGAGAAAGTAAAATTTTGTTATAATGAAATTAAATTTCTGGGACATTTGGTTTCCAAAGACACTATAAGAATGGACCCTGACCGTACACGGACGTTATTAGAATCTCCGAGGCCCCGGGACAAGAAAGGTATTGCGAGATTCATAGGGATGACTAGTTATTTCTCTAAATTTATTCCAAATTATGCGGAAATAGCTCATCCACTCAATGAAATGAGGAAGAAGTCGTCCAAATTTGTGTGGGACCAAAAATGTCAGGAATCGTTCGATAAACTGAAACGAGCGGTTACCCGTCCCCCCGTGTTAGCCATCCCTGACTTCAACAAGGAGTTCACAGTCCAATGCGACGCGAGTGATAAGGCCCTCGGTTCCTGTTTATTACAGGAAGCGGACAATGGACATTTAAAACCGGTGGCCTATTATTCGAGAAAATTTAACGAAAGTGAGGTGAAACTTACTACCTATCAAAAGGAAGCTTTGGCAGTTGTCTGTTCAATAAATAAATTCCGTAATTTCCTAGAAATGAGACCATTCAACTTAGTGACCGACAACTCAGCATTGGCTTGGGTATTGTCCCACTTTCGTAAGTTAGGAAAATTAGGGCGCTGGGTGGAGGTTATATTGTCTCTACCATTTAAAATTACGCATGTTAAAGGTAATCAGAACCCAGTAGCGGACTATTTATCTAGATTATTTCAAGATAGTGAAGTTGACCACAATGTGTTACATGAACTAGAAAAATTAGTGAATAAGGACAAGATGAATGATAACTCTATAAAAATGAACAATGAAACTGTAAATAATAAGGACTTAGTAATAAGAGAGGAAACAGTGTCTATAAATAGTATAAGTACGATGCCTTTTAGCTTTATGGACTTAAAAACGCATCAGAAGCAGGATGTAAATATAACTAAAATTATGGAGGGTGTATTGAACTATACCAATAGTGATGTTTACAGTGTGGAAAAAGGGGTGTTATTTTATGTGAACAATAAAAACAATTCTAAAAGGATCTATTTACCTGAGCACTTATTCAAGGTCGTATACGAGTATTATCACAACTCATTGTCTGGCTGTCACTTCGGCATTTTAAAAACACAACAGAAAATAAATGAAAGGTTTTATCACCCTAAACTAAATGATTATGTGAAAAATAATGTAAAATGTTGTGAAGTGTGTTTGAAAGCAAAAAGTAGCAACTGGAGGGACCAAGGACCTTTGAACAGCAATCTGAGCAGTCGTCCAATGCAGAAGTTATATATGGATATTTATGGGCCATTACCTGCGTCTTCCAATCGAATGCAATACATCCTGATAGCTGTAGATGACTTCACCAAATATAATTGGATAATGCCACTCAGGAAATGCACCTCAGGTAATGTAATTAATGCATTAGAAAATAATATTTTCAAAAATTTTTCTTTGCCTGAAGAATTCGTGACGGATAATGAAACATATTTTGTCAGCGAGGAGTTCAAAAATTATTTGTTTAATTTGGGCATAAAACAAAGGACCATTATACCTTATACTCCTCAAGGAAATAAAAGTGAAAGGCAAATTCGAAATTTAAATCAAATTCTGACAGCTTATTATCATGACTGTAAAAAGAATTGGGACAAGGATTTGTACCATGTGCAAATGGCCCTAAATACTTGTCACAATGAAAGCATAAAGTCGTCTGCATTTGAATTGATGTTCAGTTTCAAAGCAAATGATGGTTTGTCACTAAAATGGCAAATTAAAGATATTTGTGATGAAAAATGGAGCAAAGATAAGAATGCAAAGATGGTTGAAGCTATTCAAAATTTAAAAAGACAAAATGAGCTGAATTCGAGAAGAAACCGATACAACCGAAATCACAGGCAATTAAAAATGTATGATGTAGTCTATTGTAGAATTACAAATCAGCGATATAAGCTAGATCTGAAATATGAAGGACCATTCAGACTAATTTCAATTATTAGCTCCAACTCATATGTGGTTCAAAATTTAAAAGAATTGAATGAATTCCGTAGAATACACTTGCAGGATGTGAAACCCACTGGGGAAAGAAGAATGCATATTTAAATATAACAAAAAACAATATAATTACCGAGGGGTAAATAATTTGAATTACAAAATAAAAAAAAGAACTGATTAAAAATTATGACGAATTAAATTAGTTGTAAGAATGAAGAAAAACTATATTGGATGTACGCTGTATGTATGTATGTTTGATTTGAGAAATTTCAGTGACAAGGAAGATTAAATTAAAATATATTGAACAATTGAGGAAATTCTACAGCCCTGTTAAATTGTAAATATTAACTTGAATTGTAATGTTGTAAAAATGTATTTTAAACTTGAAGAAACCTCAAGAGGAATAAAAAAGTTTATGATTTAGATAAAAGGGCACAGGTGAAGTAAACAGTTGCGATAACTACATGGTTTGGGAGAGGAGGAGTGTATTAAAACAATTCAGTATTTATTTTCTGAATAATGCACAAATCCGAAACTCATGGTCCGTAATTAATGTTATTAACCTGTGTTATTTATGTTTGTATGTAAATTTTATTTAGAGAATTACATAAATTCGTTACATATTCCTAACACGAATGTTGGAATATTAATTTAAACTTGTTAGTTTGATAAAATTTATGCCAAGGAAGAGGGGAACAGAAGAAAAAAGACTGTTATTTCTATGATAAACAACGGTATAGGTAAAAATAATAAAATAAGAACTGACACCCCCGTCTGGGGATATGTTTTAATTCTATATGAAGCTGCGACAACCAGTGAATGGGCGAGCCAACACACACAGCCGTGCAGGGCAAAGGTTCCAAGGACGACCCAACTAATTACGGACCGGACCTGCAATAAACATCCCACAACAACAACCACCGACTACCTCGTTCTACCCATTGTGAAGGATTATCTGGATGGACTATCTTTATGGTAGGACTTAGAATTGTAAAAAGGTAGGTGGCAATTGGACTCTTAATATTTGCCATAGTTTAGGTCAAGGTTTCTATTGGGGAATTTAATTGTTAAGTTTTCAAAAAACAATCTGATAATGTATGGACTCTTTTAAAAAGAATTTATAATAATTATAAATTATAATAAATAAATTATATAATTAAAATAACTTGACAACTAGTATGCTGCCACTTCTTACAACTATTTATCAAAAATAAATTAAAACAAATATTATAAATAAAAAAAAAAAGGTTTTGTAGATTTGATGATGCATGTTAAGGCTAGGTGGAAATACAATTTCTAAAGGATGTGAGATAAATTTCTTAGATTTAAGTATTAAACTTGGCAGATACCAAGCGCTTTAAGGAGGGGTGTGTATACGAATTACATGGTATACTTTAAATAAAAATAAAAATTTAATAAATAAAATTTTATTTTAGAATTGTAAATGGATAGGGAATAAAAAAAGTAAATTTATATTGTAATCCAGCGGCAGGCACAACGCGCTTGGAATCTGGTCTAGACCTGACTTGATGGCAGTGAATGCTAAACAATAGTCTACAGTGGACTCAATCTTTTGTTAGGCGGCGAACCTGCGTTGAGAGTGATTCAAACAGGCCTGCAGGAACAGGAGCGTAGTCGGTGCAGGCCAAGAAAACACGCTCTGCTTCCATTCCGAGTTGAGAAGCGATAGAGTAAAGTCTTTAGTGCGAGTTTAAAGGTAGTGTCGGGCGTAGGATCCGTTGGTATAGATTATTTTAATACCGAACTCCAAGACCTTCACGACCAAAGAGCTAAGTACTTTTGACTGAATTATTAAATTTTTCTAAATTTGAAATTTGAAAATTTAAGAAGTGAATTAATTTGAAATTGGAATTGAAATTTGAAATTAACGATCAAATTCTGTTGAGTGTGGACTAATATATATCTAAATTGTAAAGGAGTTATTTATTTAAAGTCAAACGTAAAAATTTAATTGAAATTATAAGGATTCTAGTTAAAATTAAGAGCTGCAGGTGCTGCACCATATCCTGTAGGAACTTGTGAAAAATTCCTGTTGAGAACTGTTTAGATTTGTTTGAGAATTTTATTTTAAAGAAGTTTATAATTTTTATTTTATTAATTTTGAGAAGAAGCCTATTTATTTTATTTCATACAAATTTATTCAAGATTATTATTTTATTTTATATTTTATACACACGTATTTGGAGGACAGTGAGTCCATGTTAAATCGAAAGTGCCTTGCCTAAGGAAGTAGTAATTTTAAACTATTGTGCAAAACATTTCATTGGTGGAATACAAGGTTAATAATTGAAATTTGGATTGATTTAATAAACCTGAATATTTCTAAAAAGGTGCAGTTTTAATTTCCACCAGTATCTACTTAAATTTTATGAGTTCGAGAATATTTAAGGTCATCATAATAAAAACAAAAAATTTTGTATATTAACATTTAGTATAATTACTCTGCGTATAATTTCTTCTGTTTGAATAAATTACATTCTTGATCTTCTCTCTATTGGCCAGTTGTTAAAACTACTGATCAAGTTAAATATCACCTATAGGACACTTGGTATAAACTCAACCATATCCACATGGTATACCATTCAATAAGGTTGCTACTCAGAAACAACTACTGTACACACAACTCACTCTCTATACTCAATGATCTTAAATAAATGTTTTATAGACAAAACATTTATATACAAATACGAGTGGATTTGGTTGCCTTCCTTTATATTCCACTCTATGACATGAATAAGGATGCAGGTCTTACAAATATTATTTATATATATTTTTGAAAAATAGTCTGTAGTTTAAATATATATTATTCTTCAATTTTTTCTATTATATTCATTATATAAATTTAGTCGGTTTAGAACCGAAGTGATTATGAGATATAAGTCTTAATATTAAATAAGTATTATTGCTTGAAGCTGATATAATCGAATTTGCTGATAAAATTAAGCATTTGCTAATTAAGATTTTTGTATGGGTCTTGGTGTCTATAATATGTTAAAAATTGGCAACAATTTTAATGTGAAATTTGGTCATATCAAATAAATGAACAAAAAAATGATTGCTCATAAACGTATACAAATACAATTCAGCTCTGACA
Source organism: Homalodisca vitripennis (assembly GCF_021130785.1). Classification (NCBI taxonomy): domain Eukaryota; kingdom Metazoa; phylum Arthropoda; class Insecta; order Hemiptera; family Cicadellidae; genus Homalodisca; species Homalodisca vitripennis. The sequence goes on along the minus strand of NC_060215.1, from coordinate 87,387,655 downwards.
AAAATAAAACGATATCTGAGCCTTAAAAGTGTGAAAAATCCAATAATCCTCCTTTTATGAGAAAAGAGTTATCGTTGGTAGGAAACAGTTTCACTGTCTCCAAACTCGCAGGGCCATTTAATCGTGAAATGCACTTCAGAATGGCAACGGAAAAATATTTTCAGTCAATCGTTTTGCAAAAGGCTGTTGGAAATTTGAAAAAGAACGATTTATTGCGCACAGTAATGGTGCTCAACTCATTTCTGTATCGTCGATCGTTTCTCTTACAGTTATTACAAATCTTTGTGTTTCTTCAACATTAGGTTCTGAATATAAGCCGGTTTAACACATTCATGGTCTGTTTTTTTATCGTATAGTTGCGGGAGGTAGTTCATTTTAAAGATATAGACAATTTACACTCAAATGCTTTTTTATTTTTCAAGTATGGTTTACACTTTATTAGTATATAAACGTTATGGTACATGATTATTGTTAGGGATTCTTTTCTGAGTAAGCAATACAAATCCCAAAAACTGGTTTTTCACACACACACTTAAGTAAAAATAACAGAAAAACCAGTGTTCACGTTTTAATTTTTGGGTTCCCAGAACTCTTTACCAGAAATATACTGATTCATAAAACAAAGCAGAACTCAAACCAATCATTAATAACATTAGCAAAACAGAATTTTTACTAATGAACATCATTAAGTTTTCAATCAACTGTAAGTAGAATATTTGTAAAACTTTACATAGAACTAAACGTTTTATAAAAAATGAGAAGAGTATCACCCCATCGTTAAGTTCAACCCATCTAGTTGCCTTGATTTAAAAATATATTTATGTGTGATTTCAACATTTCTTAAATTAATCCGATTAGTAATTAGGTTGTGATTTGGCTCGAAATTGTAAATTCCGTTAAGATTGAAGCTATGTTCTAATTAATTTTGATTGTGTTCATGTATTCATAATTTTAATCAACGTCAAGCCATTCATTCTCATTCTTAATGGAGTGATGGTTTTCCAATATAATTTTTGGAACAGAATTTACAAGTTTGCTGATAAATGAAGTTTTTTTGTTTTGCAACCAATGTTGCCTTTAATGGGATATTCTTTTTCAGTTGTACTATTTTTAAAATATTTAGAATTTATTAACATATTACAAATCCTGCATCTTTGCTTGTTACAAGGATTGCACACATTACATTATATGTTTTTACTTCTGGATTTTCCTTCATAGTTTAATACCGGTCTAGAAAGATTGTTTTGTAAATTTATAGGATTTTCTTTAGGGGGCTTAAAAATTAATTTATAATTTCTGGAGAAGATTCCAAAATAGGAAAACACACCTTCAGAACATGTTTGATTGTATGAAAGCCAGGAAATGTAAGTACGGTAATAAATTTAGGGTGAATTGCATTGATAGCAATGGAATTGCTTATAACTGCTCTGATCGTTTTTCCAACAAGATGTTTTGAATATTCTTTTTTGTTTTTGGATTATATTTATGTAGTGAAAATTAGATTAATTGCTACAAGGTTTTGTCTTTATTGATAGGCTCTTAGTGAATGATTTGTTTAGTGTGAATTAGATTGCAGCTGGTGAAATGCAAGTATTGCGTTTTGTTGCTGTCTTTAATATAATTGTAGTTTTAAAATTATGATTTTCAATAAGTACATCAGTATGAAATGTAACTGAATCTGGTGAGATTCAGTTACATTTTTTTAATTAAAAATGTACGTATTTTAAATTTTAAAATACAAAATGTTTTGAGATTGAAAAAAATTCGTCAAGTTTCTTGATACCATGGTGCCATATTATAAAAATATCAAGTATGTATCAGAAAAAAATCTGAGGTGTATAATTTTGACTAGTTAAAAAATCCTTTCCGAAGAGTTCCATAAAATGATTGGTATAGTAAGGGGCCATTCATGTGCCCATAACAGTTGCTTTAGTTAGAAGGTAATTTTTATCTTAAAGTTTAAAATTATTTACGGTTAAAATCGTATTTATAAGTTTCAGAATGAAATTAGTACTAGGTTTAGTATTGTTTGGGCGTAAATCAAGGTAATTGTGAACAGCGCTGAGACCATAACCTATAGGAATAATTGTATACAAAGATAACACATCGACAGTACAGAGTCAGGCGTCTTCTCAGGCAAGGGTTGATTAATTTTAGCTAACTGAGTCAAAAAATCGTTCTTACAAACAACTGCAAGATAAGTAGTCAACATAAACAGATATCCTTTTTGTACTTCTTCCAAAGCTGGATATGATATGTCTGCGAGGAGGTTGATATGTGTGTTAAGACTTGTATGTTTTCGGTAAAGTGTAAGACAAGGGAGTTCTAGGATATCTAGGTGTTAGTAGTTCGATGGCTTTCTGAGATAGTCCATCTTATGGTACGTTGTCCATAAGATAATTTTAGATTTGTTGGTCATGCTGAGGAGAAGGGTGTTCATCGAATTTTTCATATGTTGATGTGTAATTCAATTGCCTTTGTGATTCAACAATGTATTATAAATTATATAATATATATATATATATATATATATATATATATATATTATATATATATATATATATATATATATATATATATATATATATATACACACACAATTTATATTGTATATATTTTTATCATTGTGTCTTTGTGGGCAGACATTGATTTTCCTTTTCTGATGACTTGTGAGTGTGAGTGGACGATGTTTGGAAATGAGCAGTGATGGGACAGTAATGGGACAGGGAACTATTAGTAGATGCAAATTTGAGGAACTATGAATATTAATGTGAATCTTCTAATGACAGTTTAAAATGCCAGTCTTCCAACAATTTCTTTTGAATATCATGCAGTTCGTTTTACTTTGATGAAATTCTAATTATTGAAACCATGAATGCAATAAGTCACTAAAATAGCCAATCCGCTAATATCTTCAGGTTGCGATCATAATCATTTTGAAATTATTTTGCGTTAAGCAATCAAGTTTTTTTCAAATTCATCTTAAAATATACGCATCTATTCCTATTCTCCAAACAAAAAGTCCTAATTATAAGTCATATTTCAATAACCCCATCATCTCTAAGATATTACATAAAACCGTGGATAACCATGGAATACAAATTCCTGGATAAAATAACATTGTTTCTCTTAGCAGCTTGGCTTCCTTATTCAGTTCAACTAAACCTACGGCCACTTCATCTTTCCTTAGAAACTAACTTTCGCTGAATCTGAGAACTATACTATAATCTTCTTCCGTTATGAAACTAAGGGTATCGACGTTTCCGACCACATATTAATGCAAAATCTTCATTAGTACTTTGTTTTCATATTAGATTGGTTTAAATCATATTCAATAAATCAAATCGAGTCCCGTCAAAATTATTAAAAACATTCTTATATAATGCAAGCCTCAATACCCTCAAGATTCATTGGTACCCTGTGTTTCTGAGTACCCAAGATTGCGTTATCTTTAAAAGTACTTAGGGAATTAAGATACAAAAAAATAAAATAAAATATGTAAAAACTTATATTCTTCACGATAATAAATATCACTCCAACCAAGAGCTCTGTCATTACATTCTTAGCGTACTCAGAAGTGTTACGATCTACTAGTAGATTACAAAAGGGGATTCAGCTATGCCTGGAAATGACTGACATGCACTTCGAGCGTCATTTTGTTATTATTTTAAAATGTAGTGTTTTAGTTAGGTCCGAAACTCTCCAACACTTTACCACATAGCCCTCAATACTTTAACTCAGCCCCGAATGTGGTTGTTTTCAGGAAATCCTAAAACTTCACCTAGCTGGAATGGCTGTTGGAATAGTGTACATTGATAACGTCAAATTCCTAACATTTGATAATGTCTTTATGTACAAATTTATATCTAATACAAAAAATTAAAATGCAACACAAACAAATCTATTCTATAACTATGATTTGTTAATGTTGTTGTTTTAAAACCTATTCTTGATATGTTCTGACAACTATTGTAGTTCAATTATCTAAGTAAACGACTTTTATGAATATTGATATAGAGGTCTAGATATAATATATTGAAATATCTTCAATGTATGTGACAGATCAACAATTATCCCATTGAAAGTTTACGTAAGTCTTGACATTTATTCCATCCAGTGGAGAAAACCTACATGTACTGAACGCATGAACTATTTTAATGCCTGCTAGTAGAGGTGTGAATGTTTTGTTGGCCTGTTAAAAGATTACAGTTTATCACATATGCATGCTTTGCTACATAGTGTCTTTGTCTTCTCGATCGACATACACATATTCATAGACCATTTAACTCTGTTCTTACATCTTGGTTATTGCACATGATATTGGTGCAGGTATTCGGAGAATAACTATCTGTAGTGGTTTTATAAAGTTTTTTGTTTTTTTCCGAGATCTCAGTTTATTCCTAAAACTATTGCATTAGACGAGGGCTTATAATGCGCAATTCTAAACACGGCACTAATGAGGCACATAAATTGTTTACTTTCAGTTATATATTGCAAACTTTTATACTCTCAGGCCCACGTGAAGATTCATTGTAATGGTACTTACATCTACTGTAAAGTAACATAATCATCACTGGGGCTGAAAAAATGCTAGTGTAGTTCCTAATGTTTTCTGATTCTAAGAACTAGTGTGTTATTTATTTCTTTGATTATTCTCTCTAGAGGTTGGAGTTTAAATACCTAAAATTTAATTTACTAATAATTGAAATGTGTGCTTGATCATGCACCAGTGGTATTAAGTTAATTGTGAAGGCTGAGATTTAATTATTTTTTTCCAATTTTCCCAAGCTTGTTATTTATTCTTTTTGTATAATATTTACAACTATGTTTCTTTATGAAAAATTATATTTTTGTGATTAGATTAATTTGGTTTATATATGTATTCTTTATGAGCTAGCTGCACTGACTGTATAGACGGTGACGTACAATTGAATGATTACTCCCCATTGGCCGAGACAATTTTAAATACCCCTCTAGTCTATTCTGATGTCATAACGTGATCGGTACGGCTTCCCTGATCGCATCGCTGCCCCGGCGTCATTCCAAAATGTAAACCGATTAATGGCATCTCACTGTTCATTTTTGTAGGGCACATGACTCTCTAATTATACTCGCAATTTAATACTATGTAATTAACATACACACACAATAACTCTTGATGTGACCTGTGTTTATACTTTATCTGTGATTTCACCTGCAACTGTACCTACATACAGTGTGCCGACCATTTTGGAGTCTTTCGGGAGGACGAGACATCTCAGCCGTGCCGTGCTGTGAGTATAACCGGTGAAGACGAGGTGGCATCATTCCGCTATTAAACCCTATTCTCTCTACACACACTTGCCCTCCCCAACCACGTCATTTATTATAGTCTTTATTTGTAATTAAAAGTGAAAATTATATAATTGGTCTTAACAGCATTGTTCAGTTTTAAATTAATCACTTTCACTGTTATCCTAGCCGTATTATCTGATTGTTGCTTAACGCTGTGCGGTCGTTTCACAACGCATTGAGATAGCACTAAGCGGATTGTTTTACCATCACATTGAGCACATCTTATTCTTTTGGTTGTGTTATGAGGGGCTTGTCATTTGTGAATATTGTCCTAAAGGCTCTCATTGTACCGACTTACCATCGTGTAGATATATTCTTCAGTGAATAACTGGCGCTAGAGGAAATACGAGTACTTTTCAATAACTGGCCTTAAACTCGTTTAACAACAACATGTTTTTAGATTTTTTGTCAGGTTTGATGAAATTCAAATTGATATTGCACCTCCCTTGCAGCTGATATTTAATTGAATCTGATTTAAATGCATGAAGGATGCTTGTAGGATATTTTGTTATGCTAGAACTTGTAACATGATTTTAATGAAGTGATCAGGAAGAATATATGGGTGTAACACTAAATATATCCAGTTATCCAGTAAAATTAATAATTATCTTTAAGTAAAATTTATTATTCATAATACCAATAAAATATTTCTAATAGTAAAATGTTACAGCCATAACACTTTTTAATGTACATTTAGGTTGAATTTTAAAAAGACACATTTATAGCAAAATAATGTAAAATAAACGTATAGGCTATATAAACCATGCACATAATTAGTCGATAGAATAGCGAAATTGTTTATCTGCATTGATTTTAAAGTTATGATTCGTATAAAGCCAAAATAGGTTTTAAATCTACTTTGGCTCTTAAGTAATAGAATCACACTCACAGTTAATGTTTGAGGTCTTTGCAATTACTTTCGTGTCCATGCAGTCATATTCGGTTGTCTTTGATCATTCTTCTGGCTTTAAAAGTTAAATGAGAAAAGTAATTACTTTGAGATAGATGTTGGAGATTATTTACTGTTCTTCAGACTTTCTTAGGTCTTACTTTTCAAAAGTTTAAAAGATCTAATCTCATTAAGATATCATTATTGGTTCGTGAAATGTAATAAGATTTCGATTCGAACATATTTTTTAATAGTATGATGTTTGTTTTCGAAATACTTACAGCTTATCTTCAGTATTTTATGTTTTTATCAGCTTATAAGCTTATATTCTGGGTAACTTCAAAATATTACGTTGAACTTTTAAACAGCTAAACACGCTAAAATAAACAAACAATTCTTATAAATATACGTTCTGATTTTTTTTACAGTTTAGAGATTGCTTTTATATTCTGTAATTTACTATAAGTATATAACCATTCATTTTGAAAATTGGTCCAAACTCTCTCGAAATAACCTATACATATGTGTATGAGAAATACACTAAGTCACAACAAACCTCACTTGAATTCTGACATATTTTTCTTTACGTGCACAGGAAAATGGTGTCTAAATTTCGCCAGAGCTATTTATAGCGCATGACAATCAAATTATAGTGTAATAAAAGTGTATATATAATTTTATTTTTAACGGTATTACACAGAATATTCCAAGACATAACTTCACTGAACGATTGTAGTATTATTTTAAAGAACTTTACTTTTTTCAATGATGAGGAAATTTGTTTCTAGACATCATGAATCCCGCAAAACATACTTCTTTATACCCAGTATCAAGCCTAGGATGTTTTAAAGAGCCATGTATAAAAATAGTAATAATACTTACCCTAAAAAAGTAAAGCATCTTTGAAATGAAAAACTAAATGTGTAATGTTTTGTACAAAATATCAAAGTACATTGATAAAAATAATTGGTTATCAGAATGTATTAGATTATATTATTAATTTATACTTGGCTTGAATCACAACTAAATAAGTCCTACAATTCAAAAGTACTCACAATAGACGTTGTTTTACTCATGCAAGCACATACACATTAAGAACAACTCTAAGTACGAGTTAAGTTTGGGTTTATGTGTATGATGTCAAAGGCATAAGCGTTACGGATGGAAAAGAAATTAGTTATATTTGAAATGCCCATATATATTTTATTTAGTTATGATTTGAAATATTTCTAATGCCAAAGATGAAACGTTTCACAGGGTGATAATTTTAGCAATTGCAGCCACATAGACAGTAGTATGTTCGGCCCTCCCACAGTGTGTTCATTTCTCACTTTATTGCCTGGGCTGATAATGGTTAATTAGTCTGAAATTAAGTTCTTCTGTGTATAAATAGGGTATGTAATAAATTTAAGTTCAAAATATAAATTATGGATAGGTACTTGAAAGAAAACCGTAATTACAACATGTAAAACTAAATTTGTATTATTTCTGTAATAAGTTCATCTCTTCGATTGAAGCTAATTTCACACTCAAGATGATATGACTTAATACACAGGGTGTCCCATGTGTCAATGAATAAGATAATACTCAGTTATCGATCAGTCCTTTCTGAGTCCAAATAAAATGATATGACACTAATAAAAAGTATCAAGATATCAAATCTGTTTAAAATCACAAAAAATATATTCTTTATTTATAAATATTCCACGCACTTTTGTTAAAAAAACTAGAATAAATCTATATTTTTCATTGTTTTAAATACGCAATAATAATGAATCAGATGCAATTCAAAATAAATTTAACTCAATATTTCTCAAGAAATGTATGTTTAATATATTTTAAATATTCTATGATAAAATCCAATACTTTGTGATTTAATACGATTTCTATAAGTAATCAGCATTGTTCTTATTTCTACATTTTGTTAACATTTAAAACTGCTGTGATAAAATGAGACCTACAATAGTGTCTTTACTTTGTAAAAATAGAAAGCAATATACGATTTTTACATCTTAAAAATATGTACAAATATTTAAACATTACATACTCTTGCCTGTAATAGGATACTGTTTTTCTATTTGATATAATTTGTCAGTCTGTAATTTCTAAGAATTTTTCATTTTGTAACTACCATTATTAAAATCATATTCATATGGCACAAGTTTCTTATATAAGCATAAATTTTAGTTTTTATATATTGTATACATCTTAAGGTAATTAATATGAACAAGACGTTTAAAAAAACACTAAATTTAAAATTATTCACGCACATCTTCGTGATGAGTTTCTATAGTAAGTTTTGTAGTTGCGGTGAGATTCTATGTTCATGGGTATGGTTTATTTTAGTTGGAATGTAACACAATATACAGGATTCATACAGTTGGTGTATACTGTATGTATTATGTTTGACCTTATTGCTATAGGTTTAATGGAAAGACAAAGTATGTATTCATGTTGTCTCATATCATTGCTATCGGTTTAATTCAGTTAATGCAGTACGTATTCATCATTACAATTCAGGAGTATACATTATTATTTCTTGTTTTAGTGTTGAGTTGAAACATTTTCTGAACTAGACACTGTGAGTCGTCAGCCGTAACTTGTACGGCGGTGTCCTATTACATTGCTCCAGGATTGGGTAAAGTTCAGGAACTGAACGCTACTATATTTGGAAGCGCTACGGTGTACATTTTATTGCACGTTTTACACTGAGAGCCTGCTCATAAATACACATTATTTTTGTATTTCATACGCGTCCTGTATAAGATGATTATACTAATATTTGTTTGGCAAACGAATATATTAGAATTAGAATTAATTTTATAGTTTGTAGGATTAGGGAAATCACGTCAGTGAATACATTAGTTTTTGTAGCATGCCATTCTCAATTATTATAACACGTCACAATTAGTATTTGCTGTTTCTGTGGTACAGTACTAAAGTTTAATTTCATTGTCCTATGTAGACCACTAAGGAATGTTTAATGACTTCTCGTCACCTTTTTTTATATTAAACATCCAAAATTGTTGTTCCACCTGATCCTACTTGTTGGTGAAATCTTACTCTTTAAGAAGGTTATTATTTATTGAAAATGACTTGATGGAAGTATGCAATTTGTAGTTATTATTTTGATGTTTTTGTATATTTCAGTTCTTAACGTATAATTAATCAATAAAATTAATACGATCTATTATGAACTGTGATCTTTGGTGTTGTTGTCAGAAAAATAATTGGTGTTGCTGCAGATCACAAGCTGTTTATTAAGCTTAGATTTTGTTGCCAAATAAGTTTAATTCAGATAATCGTCTACTCCTATACCGCAGACGAATATTCTCACGAACACATTTAATAATAACTGAGACTTCTGGCTGAAAAATTGGGATAAGGACCTATAGGGACCACCATACCCCTACATCGTCCCTCTATCACAATTCCAGCGCCTGTTCTATGTTTTGTTTTAGAGCCGTCCGGTAACCGTTCAAGTTCCCCTGGTGGAAAAGTTTCCTTTCCCTCCGACCAAACGTCCCTAGAAGATATAACAATCCTAAAAGGTTTGTCGAGGGAAAATCTTTGAGACATCAGGTCAGAGATCATGTACAGAGTATTCCACTGAATCATGATGCTACTTTTACAGTGCTCCCTGGCATTATTAACATGGACGCTAACAATGTTAACCCCTGTCATGGAAAGCCCTGGTACTTTACCCTTACAAATCCAGGGATCCTTTATAAGGGCCACGTGAAAGTATTACGCCAAGTATCCTCTGCAGAACTTGGAAGGGCTTACAACGCATCGAGGAGTATAGTCTACAACTAGCCTAGACATAGGGTTCTGTCGAAGCAGGGCTAACTCATGCAGGACGCTTGACAAGCCTTTATTCAAGCCCAATCATTAGTTAGATTTTGATCATCCATTGGTCTTGAATGGCATTAGAGAGTACATACCTCACATGAGTTAGTTAAAAACTCAACAGTACAGGGAAAGTATGAGTATTTATTTTTCCTTCTAAAACTAATATGATGTTTTATAGAGATGAGTTGTAAAATATAAGATGATTATGTATGATCTTAGTCTGAATACGCTGGTGTTCCAGGATAAATTAAGTCTTGTCATGAGAATATTCTAATTCATGGAGAGTCAACACATAATTGAAGATACCCATCCTGATTATGCAACAGTTTCGATATTTAAAAAACTTGGTTGTAAAACATATAGCTATGGAAGTTTAGAAAATATAATTTATTTTTATTCTGAGTGTGGTCAAACGGTTCCTTGAGCTTATTCATGTAAATTTCTGAAACATCACTCGTACAATTTATGTAGCTCGCCTCACTATTAGTGACTGTTTATATTATACAGGGAATGATCCGGGTGTATCGTAAAAATATATATGGTTAAGAATTCTGTGATTTCATTTTAAAATATGTATAATTTATTATATAACATTTTTTTAAACAATCATGCTTAAAAGATAAAAATCTTATAAATTGTTTTTATTTCCATAGTACAATATTATAGAATGTTTTACTTAATATGTTGTAAATATAGGCCCTTTAGGTTTAATACATATTCATATATGAAAAGTAACTTTATGATATAAATTGTTTCATTACTACAATTTTTGCATGGTTTTACAACTTGTCGGAAATTTTCGCAAAGAGGTGTAATTAAATAGCAATAAACACCTAAGTGCCTACGTTTTAAGATTTTTTCCCCAACTACAAACTTAGGCTGTACCAATAATGTCCACTGTTACAAATTGATGAAGAAAAATAATTTTTTTACCAAATTTAAGCCAGAACTCACATATTTAATATTTACACACTATTTACACTATGTAGTCCTTTATATCATGTTAACTCATAACCATTACATTTCCTTTGAGTAACACATTCCAGCAGTATCAGCAAATTAACCTACGTTGTATGAGTGTTAATTAACTGCGATGGTGGAATAATTATCGTTGCGTTACGTATTGAACAACTGAACGAAGCATTATGAAATCCCAATAGACGCATTCCAATACTTATGATTTAATCGTCATCACATAACTCCGGGAATATAGCAACTAAAATTAAAATAAAAAATAAGTTTCATTGTTGTACACAACATATTTATAGAGAGGAAACATTACAAATATATAGTTATTTTATGATGATTTTAAAACTTTTATGAATGATGGATTATGGAATAAACTAAGGACATTAACTAAGAATAAGTATTACATTCTTATTTGTAACTCGTACAATAGGAACTAAATTATTAAAAGATTAATTTTAAACCGATCCAAAAATAGTTCTGTATTGTTTCATATATAATTTTAAATAGTTAATTAAATGCTAATAAATCTGCATTGAGTGAATTATAGACAACTTCATTTAGTCTTTCTGTATAAACCATTTATTAAATGATCTATTATAAAAACTAGATTTTTTTATTATTCTATGTATGTCTACGTCAAAAGTCTTAGGTAAAATTTTATCAAAGTTGGAGTTGTCTTTCCGCTGCAAAATAATGGCACTATAAATTTGTAAACCTTATGAATACAAATAGAAATTTGTGACCTGTATGGTTATACTATTAATATACAATGAAGATATAAGTAGGTTAATACCACATAGCTGTGGAATTTTACATGTATTGGAACAAACTCAGAGTGTTATAAAATAAGAAAAGTAATAACAAGCTACACCGCTTGGAAAAATTAAGTTCTTTTCAAAAGTTTGTTATATTACTAGAGTATTATTTACTTGGGTTATATTGAGGTTTAAAAACCCTAACTTTTTATATTGAGAAATATTAATTCATATATTAATTATTATAATATTTAGTGAATTATCAGTTTATAGAGAATAATATAATATATATGTAGGCTACATAGAGCATAAGTACAACAGAGACCAAAGGGAGTTTTACAAATTGACAAATAATAAAAACTAGGTTAAATGTATCTAGCTGGTCTACATATTGATGTTGGTGATCAGTAGTATTGTTGTAATTTGTTGGCTTTGATATACCGTATACACTTGACTTTGTTGGTTCTGTTTAATAGAGATTATAATGAAACTTTTGGTCAGTGATATTGTTACACAAACAGAGTTTGTAACTGATACATCCTTATTAAAGACATTGTTTTTTTTTCCAATTTATAAACGAACTTATACACAGTACGGTAGCAACGTCTAACGCTGCAACGAGTTTTAATATGACACTCACTTGTTGTTTCTATGATTTACATAATTTTGATAGTACTAACTAATAAATATACGAGGTATTCATTTTTCCAAAGTATTTATCATTCTACATTTTTGTTCGAAGAGAAAAGAGAAATGTATATATTGTTAAGTACCGGTAGTTGCTTTTTCTTTTCTTAAAACTGTAAATTGGAAGCAAAATATAACTAATTGGTATAGAAGTCCCTTTTATGGCATCAAATTTTATGACAATGAGTCTTGAAATATTCTTTAAATTTCTTTATTTTGCACAAAACATAATTTGGTAACTTCATAATTTATAACTCAATAACTTATTGCGATGGTGACAAAACAAATTGTAAACTTAGTGGATTTTTTAAACGTTTTAGGAATAGTTATTTTGTAATTTATTATTTATAACAATAAATAGGAATACGTTTTCTTATTAATATCAGACAAATATTCTATATACGACTAAATCTACAGATGAATAAATCTAAATCACAGCATTGGGTGTCATAGAAGCAAGATTTAACTCAATAAGCACGGGACAGATTATATACAGTTCCTCATTATGAATATACAGTTCAGACCATGTCTTCACTCTTTCTTACACCTTTTTCAGGGATAGTATAAAAATACTTTAACTACTGTTGATTAGGTTTACAGTCCTTTTTAAAAACAAATTCATCATGGAATCTAAATACTTTTATTTCGAATCTTAGCTATAGATTAAACGAAATTATTAACGGATCTAGATAGAAAGATATGTTGTTTTAAAGACCATTAATGGTAATCAGAGAATTATAAAAAGGAATAACAATTTGATTTTACAAAACCATTTAACTTACAGTCCAAATATCGCACAGAGAGACAGAGGAGGTTATACAAAATATTTCTCATGTTACACCCTCTTTCAAGGAAAGTAGAAATAGTTCTTATACACGTTAGGCGTATACGTTTATTCAATAAGTAAAGATTGCCTGGAAATCAATACAGGATTATTAAATTATAGAATGTTTTAATTATACTTCTCCCTTTACTACCATTTTAATACTTCGCAACAATTCCAACAAAACGTGCAAAATTTGAAGCAGTGAGACAACAGTACTTATTACTATAACCAGCGCAGGAATCAGAAACTAATATAGAGCTCTGTTGTTTCCTTAGACTTAAAGTTTATTTAGAACGAATGAACTGAGGTAGTGAGTAACTGTCTCTACTACAAATTACATTCGCGCCAAACAAGTTAGATGACTGGATACTATGGTCTTGTAAACTGTAGTTGTTCCCAAGCTACTAACCACAAATACACCGGTATTTGGTCTAATGATACAAAGATATTTCAATCACATAAAGTTTTTAAGTAAAAAATTAATTTTGCTGTGCATTGCATGTATATGGTGATTACCTCGGTTCTTCGGTATTTACTTTGAAAGTCATGCGTGATCATGCAGTTGTGTGACGTAAAATTAAATTAATGCTCGAAAAAGTCATTGCTTTGTCGATCTTGATCAATATAATAGTTTACGTTATGAATAGGTTTCAGAATTTTAATAGAAAGTTTCCGAATTCCTTATTAGATTTAGTAGAAAGTAAATACTACAACATTTAAATGAAAACTTGTACAGATAATTTCATTTTATTTTTTTAATTTGCATTGGATTTTTACTATATGTTTGGTTTGGCTAATATGAAATTATGAATAGAGACTTTTGCCAATATTTGGCTAATTGTTAGATTTTTTGAGTGATTTACGGTTTAACTGCTCGGATAGCATAAAAGGTGATTTAATCTGTTTTTTTTTAGTTATTTAGTGAGGTAAAATATAAGACTTTATAATTTAGCTAAAAGCCTAGCTTAGCTACTAGCATTGAACAATTAATATTTGTACAATTGAATAATTGCTAGTAGTGAAAATTAAATTTACCATTTGCATATTTTGGAGGAGGTGTTAGAATACGTTATTTCAGTATTCCTCTGAATTGATACAGCCTGACCCACAATTATGCCAGACTTTAAACTTTTAAAGTGGACTACAATACCACCCTATACTCCTTGTAGTCAGACGTCTTAAAAGTTATAGTATAGTACATATATATATATATATATATATATATATATACATATATATATATATATAATATAATTCTGCGCCTTGTGTAACCAGCTATATAATATTATACACTATTCAGCCCCATGTGTAACGGGGGTATCCGCTATAAAATCACTAATGAACAGTCCTACGGAAGCTGGTGGAGTGCCAATTTACGCCTCTTTCCACATTAAAGATGCTTTGTTGTCTGTACACGTCTTTGAAATCAGAATACAAGGGCTATAGAGAATACAAGGGGTCTCTGCAACAATATATTGCAATGAATCTGCTGAGTTCAACTATTATTAGTTATAACTAACGTCATTTAACTGTCAGTCCTCTCTAATCACAAAACACAATATATTAATCAACATAATAATAATAATAATCGTCCAGAGGTTATGATGTGTTATACTCTAATTACACTAAATATATTTAAATTAAATTATTTTTGTTTATTATTTTTCCTACAAAAACATCCTCAACTGTGTAACTTTATATAAATGGTTTTAAACACGGTTTTAAGCAAAAATAAAAATCGAAACGTAGTGTTACTGATACAAACTTTAAACAAAGAACTATGTATTATTCTTGAAACCTTAAACCTATGGAATCATAAATATTAAGAAATATTCTTTAAATGGACTTTTCTTCCTTTGGTAACTACCTTAGCTTCAAGGAAATATTATTTTGTTCGTATTACATTATTTCTTGGGGAAAATGTTTTAAATTGAAGAATGAAGCTAATTTCTAACTGTTTATAATTGTATGATCAAATTAATAATACTCATATGATATTATTTAAGATTTATTAAATATACAATGCATAACAATAACCAATATAGTAAAACTAAGGTATGGCAATCTGTTACTAAAAATAATATTACAACAGATAAAGTCACATTACTTCCAGTAGATGTTTTTCTTGGTCATAAAATTAAAAAAATACATTATTCTAAATATTTTAAAATCAGATTTTTTTAAAACAGACTATCGTGTCATGTTTTCTAGAAATGTATGAGGATTGTCAGGACATTTACTTTTATGTAAACCAACATAGCTTATCACATAGTTCCTAGTTCACAGTAATACGGTACAATTACACAAGTGTCTGTCCGGACATTACACATCTTTATTTATATCCCATATATTTTGAGGATATCCAAGAGATTGTGTGTAAAATTACTTAATAAGGTAATAACAATACTGAGAATACTATTACTGTTAAACCTTTAAATGAGCAGTTTAAACCTGGCATCAGAGGTTCAATGGTTTTGTGATACAAATGACGGAAATGACGTTTTCCCAAAGGCAAGCAACGAATTACTGTTACGGTCTAGAGCAGGTGGCTGGTTTAGGAGCAAAAAACCACACACCAGGCAGACTAGTGGTTTTCACGTTTGGTTGACAAGGTGCCTATCGTGGTAAGATGTAAAACCTTTTTAACTATTCCGTAATTAGCAACGTTTTTTTACTGAATGTGAACCACATAATATTCAATTATTGTATACTCTGTAACGATGCCGATCGAAGCCGACCGCACAGTATCAGAAAACGTTTATTGGTAAATAGAATATTCCTTCAATAATTATGAAACTGTACAGTTTTTTGTACCATTATTGTTCATTGGGTAGTTTGTAGATAAGCTAGAGACTCCCAGAAGTGAATACACATTGTTATTCTTGAGTACCTCGACAGAGGATTAACTTGGAGCTATCATGTTGAGTATGTATGTGCAACGGTTGCTGCAGGCGTTTTTACCGTGAGGAATTTTGCACAGGTTTGATATTATGACGTTCTAAAGATGGACTGTTTTGGCTCCTTATATGCGCATTTTACCTACGGCATACGCCTTTAAGTTGGATGTGCCAGGAGTTTTCAAACTTGAGAAGAAAGTCATTAGAATCATGTGCATATATAAACCAAGAAATTCGGGCCGCAATGCTTTCAGGGAGCATCGTTTTCTGACTTGATCCTGCCTCTGTATCTTGGATGTAGCTCTGTATTACCGATTCCGATGTGGGTTAGTGCTGGGCGGAGACGTCCACAGGTATGATACTAGAGGTGTAGACTGCTACAGAATTCAATTTCATAGAAAACAGACATTTGAACTATTTGCTGCACAAGCTGGTGTCAGATTAATTAATAATCTCCCTGAGAGCATAAAAGTGTCATCAACCAAAACATGTTAAAAGGCCGATTAAAAAGGACATTTTAGTGTCTGAAGTATGAGTATGAACTCTGTAGATGAGTTCATGCCGCGAGTAGGACCACTATGTTTTGTTCTAAGTACCGATACTGAACGCATGTATGAATGAGAGAGAGAATGTAATTTAACGTATGTATGCGTGCACTGAATTAATCTTATAATAGGAACCTTCGAGGAACCTTTTTAGTTTAATATATTGACGTTTACTAATGCAATGTAAAATTGTTTGAAAGCAATATATTTATGATTATGATTATTGTTACCTTCTTTGAACTCTATGTTTAACGGGGATAACATTTTAAGTATATTTTGACGACCAAAAAAGCAAAGTAACTAAGACATGGAGTGAAAAGATACGAAAAATAAAAACTTTGTTAAATGTACCTAGTTAATTTAGTTTGTTTGTTTAATGCAATTTATAAACAAGTGTTTAATGGTGCAAGTTGTCATATAAAATGGAGTTTGTAACTGATACAACCTAATTATAGGTTTATTGCTTTGTTTACTAATCAATTAACAGGCCAAGTACGATATTTTTTGGCTTCGCTGTAAAGAGTTTTAATTTGATACCCACTTTGTGTATACTTATTTATGAGAGTGGAAGCTATACAATAAGCTAAAAACTATTTAAACCCATATTATAAGTGAACCTAAATCTTGTATTTCGTTGTTAGGAGAGAATGAAATCTAGTATTGATAGCTGATTCTACTATTCCAACAACCTGAGTACAAACTGAAGGAAAGCTATGACCATACTGTATACTTGAACTTGTTTATACAAGGGTAAACTTCGTTAGATGGTCTGAAAATATTATATTAATTGGTCTGCAAAAAAATTTATTTTCATTTTAAACATAATTACTTATTATCACCTTCTTCAATATACACCCCTTCTCTATCCCTGCAACGCTCCATGCGAATTTTCCATTGTTGGAAACAATGCTTAAAGTCATCTTCTGTCAACTCTTTCAGGAGTCTTGCCGCCTTTTCTTGAACAGCTTCTACGGATTCAAATCTCCTACCTTTCAATGCAGATTTCACTTTAGGGAAAAGATCAAAGTCGCATGGTGCTAGGTCTGGTGAGTAAGGTGGATGTTCTAACACTGGGATGCTGTATTTGGTCAGGAACCGCTTAACAGATAACGCGGAATGAGCTGGCGCATTGTCTTGGTGCAAAATCCATGATTTGTCCTTCCAAATTTCGGGTCGTTTTTTTTCTTACTCTTTCACGTAGTTTATTAAGTACCTCAAGAGTGTAATTTTGATTAATTGTTTGACCTTTCAGGAACCCAGTGAAGGTACACAATCCCACGAATGTCGAAAAAAACAATCATCATTGCTTTAAATTTTGACTTGCTCATTCTTGCTTTTTTGGCTCTCGGTGAAGTTGAGGTCTTCCAATGCATGGATTGGCGCTTCGTTTCCGGATCATAAGTAAAAAACCACGATTCATCACATGTTATTATTCTTTCCAATAAATTTGGGTCATTTTCAATGGCATTCAAAGTGTCAGTACAAACATTTTTACGAGCTGCTTGTTGATCAATCGTAAAAATTTTTGGTACCATTTTTGCACACACTTTTCGCATGTTCAAATTGTCATGTAAAATTTGCCGTACACATTCTTTATCAATGCCTACAGATTCAGCAACTGCACGAATGCTTAATCGTCGGTCAGACCGAATCAAATTAGCAACTTTTTCGACATTGTCTTCCGTTTTTGATGTTGAAGGACGACCTGGCCGCGAATCATCTTCCACGTCTTGTCGACCATCTTGAAAACGCTTAAACCATTCAAAAACACGAGTCCGCGATAAACATTCACTGACATACACTTCTTTTAGTAAATTATAGGTTTCGGTAGCGGTTTTTTCCAAGTTCAACGTGAAATTTAATAACAATTCGTTGCTCTATTATTACGCTAACCGTTTTTACGGCAAAACAAAATAACAACACTTACATAAATGAAGGTTATGACACAACGATGTTGTTTACAGAAACGAGACTAACTGCATTCTGAAGAGGAAGTCTCAAACTACACAGCTGTTGGTCATTGTTGGTTGGCGCATGCGCACTCGTTCCACTGCAGCGTCAGTCCCGTTATTTAATAGCCATACCTCGTATACTTATGGTAAGGTTTTTTGTAGAAATGATGCCAAATCACCAACGTTGTTCTCGCTTTCTACCCAACACACGCGCGGAATAGTTAGCACGGTCAGAGCTCCCAAAGAATCGACAAATATCCATGGGGTCACTGTAATCACTTAACGAAACAGTCACTGGTATCGGGGTGGAACACGTTTAAAAAGGTTCCATCTGTTTGTCGCACACTAATAGGTTACAAAGAAGAGGGCCACAAAACGACTCCGGCACATTGCCAATGGGTGAAACAAAGGTGACAAGACTTTGGCGAGTGCCAACTCCGGACCATGTTCTATCCTGAACGACTCCAACGGTACTCTGGTGAGTGAGACGTCCTCCGACTAAGCTTCTTGGACCGACAGACAGACAAACAAATACCACGTTACATCCGCCAACCAGTAAGAAACGGCCGTCTCATCGGACAATAAAGGCCAAGTCCATCAAACCAGCATATTAGTTTTCCTTAGGGAAATGCATCGAACTAATTTAAGTAATAACAAGTTGCCGTATTCTAAATTCTGAAAATAAAGCCTACTCTTGCTAGATATATTGTAAATATTCTGCACAATGTAATACAACGGGGGATTTGAAATCATGGCTATTTACTATCCTTAAGTATTAGAAATAACATAAATACGGGAATATACGTTTCGATTGATTCACGAGACAAAACTAGAACACACTGCTAGATTGACAGACTAATAAACCAAAGCGCTTCGGACCCAACATTACAATGCGTAGTTCATAGAGGTAGGTGAAAATTGTAACACACTATTTAATTAAAACTCATGATACTACAGTACATTAAAACACCAACTACACATGATGTGACGTAATGAGTTAACATAGTAACGGGCAGTAACTACCCGAAATGTGGTAGGAGGTAAAAAACCGAGTCAGGAATAAGTGGCTTTTTCTTTGAAATTAAAACAGTACCCAAGCAAAAACCATTATGAACATACTGAATAGATTGATATTAATAGGTACATAAATGAAAATTATTTACTAGATGAAAAATATTATGAATGAATACAAATCACTTGAAGAAGAGAAGTGTTACTATCAATAATATTAATATACTCCCAGTGTACAATTTCAACTTTTCAGTATAATTAGTTACATATAGAGAGTAAATGCAGTACTATGGTTAAATTTATATTATGTTAGGTTATCAAATTACATTAATTTTGTTTTATTATATGTTTTTAAGTCTTAAAAAAGAAAATATTTAAAGATGGGAGTTGTTGGTATTTTTATAAACATTATTTTATTTGTTGAAGACATGGAAAGTAAGTCATTACAACTTAATAAAACTTGAACATATCTCTTTAGGGTTTGTTTTAAGTTAGTGCACGAAAAAGATTTTAAAATATGATGGTATAAAATTTGTATTTATATTTGTTACTTTAGTTATAATTTCGTTTAATAATTAAAATCAAATTATTTGCAAGCAGTGCGTTACGAGCACAGTCGTAGTACATACATTAAAAAATCTTGTAAATGTTTAAAGGCAGTGATTATACGCCTTCTTTCTTTCTACAACTTAAGAATACAACGTTAAGATTTCGAGAAACTGTAGTGTTTCTTCAATATATAGATGGAGTTTGGTCATGAAAAACTTGATAACACATCCAACAGATTTCAGCCACAACATAGTGGATCAAAAGAACCAACCTGTCCAAAACAAAAGACGAAAACAACATTGTGTATCTAGAATGGTATACACCTCTCCCTGTCTCTCATTTCTCCCCACATCGTACTCTCGGCTTTCACCTCTCAGATACAGTTTGAGGCGGTGTCATAATATCTATTCCGGATCTAATATAACTACTGACTAATAAACAAGTCGACGGATGGGTTTTAAAGTTAAAGAAAGAGTCCGAATGTCACAGACCATATTATCGATCTGAATAGAATATCCATTCTTTCAATTTTGTTCTATGTTGAATCCACTGCGTTTCAATAAGAACACGACCGACAAAATATTTTCGTGGTAGAGATATTTTTGTAAGGAGAGACCAGTGACTTTTCATTCTTATTTTATTCGTCCAACTATCAAACATAATAAGGGTATGGTTCGGTACAGTACAAATTGGCAGTAAAGGTCCAACGGTCACAGGCGAGGTTTAAAATGTACTATCCCTAATTCTGATCCAACGCCTTACTCCTGCGGGCGCATTTCACTGGTTTCAAATGTCCGAGTCGTAAGGAATAGTACAAATGCAACATTTCACCAGTTTCAGTTTTACGAGTAGTAAATGTCCGAGTAAGCTAGTTCCATTGGTCCGAATACCAAATGTCCAAATAGAATCGAGGAACAGCTTCATTCCAATCTTCAATAAGAAAATGACTCGTTTGGACTAGCAGATGGAAACGAGTTCATACCAGCCTGCTGCGGCCGCTCTACGAACAACTGCATTAATTACGAGTTTTTATCCAGTCTTACCTCTTTTAGAACTTTTGTTTACATTGTAACAAGAAAACTGTATTTCTGTTTAAACTTAATGTACTATAAAATAAACTAGGCTTAAATAAAATGTGGCATCATATTCCGTTTTGGAGACCTTAACCACAAACGTAGCTTTAAATAAAAGTGTAAAATAACAGTTATACTTTTGGCGAATAATTTATGTAAGAGAACGTAATAACAAATTAGGAAGGCAGTGTTGTTTTAATACATTAAACTTTACCAACCATAGAGACCACACCATAAATTTTGAATTAGACCAAACTATTTTAAAACATGTTTAATTTTAAAATGCGTTAATTCTAATCATTTAATGCCTACGCTTTTTATTCATACCTTCTAAATTTTACGTTTAAATATTGAATTAGGATCTAAATAACATTTATAAACAAAAATTGGGGTCTATAAAACACAAACTACCGAATACTGTGTACAAAATAGTATTTGTTTAAGAAATTATATTGTTTTAATCCAAAGTATGTCGTTGTTTGTACTAAAGCAATAGGTATTTTTTTATGTATAAATATATATATATATATATATATTTCCATTTATGTCTCAGTATGCGAATCTTTTCACCTCCTTATGGTTTTTTTTAATAACAGCACGTAAAAAGCGGGGGTAAGGGGACTAGCCAGTTGGCTATTGACAATGGAAGGTAAAGTTTTAAATGTACGGTACTGTTTTTTAGTACAGAAATTACCAACAAACGATTCAAGATAGCTTGTTCAGCTGTGTGATGTATCTTCCTGTACAGTATCGTGGTTCAGAATGTTCGATGACATTATTTTGAATGAACATTGTATGTTTAATATGTAAATTAATTAATAATAACAAAATAAATCCGTTTTACTTTTTATATAAAGTTTTAGTTGCTATTTTAGGCATATAACTCCAGTAATTATAGATGACGGTTTACCAAAATTGGCAGTGGCAATTAGTGAAACCGTTTACAGATTTTGCAGGACAATACAAACGGTCAAGCTTTATAATTATATACTTATGATATTTCATGATCAATGGTACAATCTTCGTCAAATGATTGGTTTCATTACAAAATGAAAACTTTTCTCAACTTATAGTCATACCTCTTATTTTTCTTTAAAATACAAATACTAATTTCAAAATTGTTTTAGGACTGGAATATTCATTTTACTAGTTACTAAAACTATATTAGCTCCGGCAAAGGTGTAATTTATCCAATGCATAATATCTTTTTTAAGTATTTTTAAGTCTTCTTTAATACATTACTGTAATTATGTAACTGTTAAAAAAAATATAAACTCGTGTTTTCAAATTAATGTGTTGATACTAATAGTTATTAAAACACATTGAAGCTAAAATAAGAGAAAACTAATTCTATTGCACTCTCATGTAACTAACTGATGAACAAACACCATGTCTAAAGAAAGAAATTTAAAGACACGATATGAGCAAAATAAAAATAGCTAATTGAATCTAACTATTTAAAAACGTACCATCCATTACAGAGATTCAGAAATTTGTGTGTAGTAAGTTTGTGATTTTTCAGATTTCTTGACATTAATATTGAAGAGAGGGGTTGTGTTGGATTAATTTGTAAATATCACTTATCTAAAATGGCGAAGACAGGTTTGCTGCAAAAATTCCTAAAAAATGAAAAGTATAATTCTTAGTTCGTTTGTAACTATACATTAACTGATATTTAGGAATTATAGTCACTAAGTGTAAATGCACATATATCTACCTTATAATATTTGTATTGTATAATACTATTATTTGAACATTATTGATATAAAATATCCTAGATTCTAATAAAAATGTGTATAACTTTAACGGACGTGAATTTAAAAACATTTAAACTGCACATTTCTTAATACATTTTGTACGAAAATGGCAAACTAATATAAAAATAATACATTTGGAAGTATTGTACAAAGTAATCCTAGTTGTAAGAGGTTATTGAGACATATGTAGACATTAAAATAATGTAAGTATAGTTACAATAGGTTTCCTTACAAAATTAATACCCCGGCTGTTATGTGTAGCAGTGATACTTTGATTTACTTGTGTGATGCATTTAGAGTTCAACACATTCTTTGACGTTCTTTTTGTTGCTTTTGTGGATAAAGGTCATTCATGGATCCATTTTTAGTTGTAATCTTGTATCTTATTACATACTCTCTTTAGTCTTATTTTTTGTTTTTAATCTCTTAAGTTAAAATCAGTGTCATGAATATCATTCCTTTAACACAGTATTTTTAGATTTGTAGTGGTACAGTATTTAGGTATAATGATTTACATAGTGATATAATGATACAATATATTCTACATCAACAATCATTGAATATTCCAGATTTATACAGTACATGAATCATAATGATGATAGCACTGATTGGTGCTAAAACTCAAAGATATATTGAACCCACATTTCATCGTCAATAGTTTTCTTGAGTCTCTGTATTATTAAAGAAGTTTAAAACAAACACAACAAATAAATACACATTATTCTGATTTCCATTGCAAATAAGCGAGTACATACACGTCTATTCCGGGTGGTCTGAGACGTTTGAGTTTGGGTTTGAAATAGAGATAGCGCAGGTCTTTATACTTTATACTACACCAAGTCTTCCCCTTTGTGTGTACTTATACTTAACATTTTTTCACAGGCCAGTGGCCCATGAGGATGGGCATAATAAACCTTAATGGGGATTAGTCGCTTATAAATAAGTACTATTGCTTCTTGCTTTTAAACTTTGCTACGACTAAACAAGCAAGTGCACCAAAGCAATATGATTTAAGTTTTGTCCTGGTAACCACGTGGCAGGTATAGTGTCGTTTTAGATACATAGGAGTAATTTTTCGCACCCCTCCCAATATGTGTGATTAATAAAATCATACATATCATATTAAGTTTTCTTTATTCGGAGTACCAGGTTTTTTATACATGGATATAAAGAGTTAAGTAGATAGAGTTTGCAAGTCATTTCAGTCATTATAAAGTTTTCAGCTTTGCTGATTACAATTTAGAACAGAACTAAATGACGTGACCAATTCATTTCAAATAACTTGCAATTTAATCCCAGTGGGTCATCATAAACTCGTCAACAGAGTAGAACACCCTCGACACCAATAGGTTTCTCAATCGAGCTTATTTATGAACTTTACGCCAACCTCGGATGGTAAACGTTCGAACGTGGCAGTTCTGTGCTGTTGAATACGGAAGTTGTCCCAGCCTCTAGTCCCGTATTGGTAAACGTCCCTGCCTTAGACCATCTCACACTTGTATCAGCAATACAGAGCAACCTCAAGGATATAGAGACAGGGCAAAGTCAGCAATTCAAGCTCCCTGAAGGAATTTTTACATGAATCTCTGAATTTCAATTTTGAATATATTCTGACCGCTTTCTTTTGAATTCTAAATACTGTTTCAAATTTTTATTTAGAACACCTGCACCACAGTCGATTTAAAAGTGTAACGATATTGACTTGGATATCCAGACCATGTTCAATAAGGAATTATGAGCATCACTTTGATATTGATAAATGTGAGTGGACTGAAGCTTAGTTAAAGTGTAGCGTGATGATATATTTGGATGATCTCACTGGATATTCTGATATTCTTGAAACCAATAACGTAGCATTGAACCAATAAGTAAATCAGCCAACCTATAACGTAAAAGTTTCTATTTAGAAATCTGTTCAAGGATTACAATTAGGTGCAAAGTTCTGCAGTTGAGTGTGTAGCAATAAGTATTTATCCCTCTATAACAAAGTATGTACAGAAAAACTTTCTATGCAACAATATTGTATTATTACACCAAACAATCCTTCAGTTTGGTTAAATTGT
Source organism: Homalodisca vitripennis (assembly GCF_021130785.1). Lineage (NCBI taxonomy): Eukaryota > Metazoa > Arthropoda > Insecta > Hemiptera > Cicadellidae > Homalodisca > Homalodisca vitripennis. Next base: position 87,362,496 of record NC_060215.1, on the reverse strand, counting down.
AACAGTATTAATTTCAATATTCGCGTGAGGTGTTCAATAGGATCTCCTTAGTGGCAATATTGGAGTAATAACCCATACAGCTTTGCAGTTTGGTTGAAGTGTAGACATCGATTTATTCAATCGAACGAGGTCTGGTTTTAGTTGAGTTAATCTTGTAATATTAAACCAGTTTCAGATTTTCTTTGTATGAATTATTCATAGCATGAGTTAAACACTTGTACTAAATATGTGCATTTGTAGGTTTATGTGTGTAATGTGGCACAGTGGACTTTATCAATCGTACGCGTATTACATTTTATATCCGTACCAAGAGCACAGTATGTTTATTATTTTCACATCTATATGATTATCTATATATTATTTTCACATCTATATGATTATCTATATATTATTTTCACATCTATTTTCACATCTATTTACACATTAATAATATAATTGGAAACTCATGTAAAAAACCAAGATCTGATGGAGATATATTTATGGCACTTTCGTCATGTTCACTGATGGACACACTAAAACATTCTTTTTCTCCCACATAAATAGCATTTAGGATGTGTTTCTAGTGAGAGATATGGCCATCCCTAAAACAATAATTTATAGACAGAAAACACTCACGGATGAATATCGAAATTTTCGATTAAATTATCACATATATGTCAAAAAAGGAGTTGCATACACCTTGTTTGACAGAGTATGTGCTCAGGCAAAGATGAGCTAAATGAGGAAATAGCAAAAGTTCAATAGGATTTTCTACAAAATGGATACCTTTAGTAAGTAATAAATAAAACATCATAAAATGGAGACAAAGACAAATTTTCGATCATGATAAGTCTTATGTAAATAAATAAATGAATATTTGGTGTGTGTTTTATGCTGGGACATGGGTGGTGCTCCCTTTCGTCATGTTGGATCCCCACTCACATTTTTAGTTGCTATCCATAAATTTCGTGAGTTCATATGTACCATTTTTCTGACATGCTTAGCATTATACCTTAAGGTTTATTTGCCACTTGATGAAGAGAATAGATTTCAATCCTCGAAACGTAATGTTCTATTTTTTAATATATAGCGATGGTAAATTCTCGAATCATATTATCCTTTCAAGTAAATTCATCTTCAATAATACATTTTAAACAATAAGTTACGTGGTAACATCAACTGTAAATGACTTGCAATAAATTTGTTTTGTTTGTTAATTTCTTGAAAATAAAATTAACTAGAATTAAAATAAATAACAAATTTCTTTATTATAGAGGCGTAGTTTTATTTTCATTTTAGTGCAGATATACTTAATTTCTTAAATTTTAAATAACAAACTGGCTTAAGCTTTAGAAAACCGAATTTGTCAGAAAAGGCAGCTGCGGAGAATCGCTTTAAGTGACAAATGAATATCTTCGTCATCAATAACCGCAGTAACTTTCTCAGATACTATCAATCCTTCAACTAACTTTTAATGGAACATTTCAACATTAAAAACATTATATTATGTATTATTTTATGAAAAATAAAGGTTATTCATAAGGTTTTCAAGAGATTATCATCACGATGACATCTTAAACTATTCATAGTTCTTCATAACTTTTCTTATAGATTTAGTATAAAACTTTTCAACAATGTTTTAACCAACTTTTGTGATTTTACCATGTCTACTGTGTAATATAACTTAATCGTTCGGTTCTTATAAATTAAGTTAAAACAGTCGTTACCCAAGTTTGTTTTATGAGTATCATTACATTAAATTTAAAACATAACCCTGTTTGACATAAAAGGAAATCAAACTTTCAAAATCAAGCCTATCTTTCATTTGTAATTGTTACTGGAACAGTTTTTCTAAGTGGGTGCCATGATTGTACTGATTAAGTAATACATTTCCACTACGCTATGCCTGTAATGATCGAAATATCACCATTTGTGTTGTATATGACGTACTATAAATTTCTCCTAAGATTCTTTAGAGTTAAAATATTACTATATAGGGATACATATTTAGATGATTTTGTAAACGTATACCATATTTTGGTCTAGCATAATATAAATAGTTAGATTGAGTGTTATACACGCCACATTCTCTGTACTAGATGTTACGCAAGTGTTTACGCCATATTTTTATATTCGTAGCTTAGAAATCACAATTATGTTGTTGGAAAATATTTATTTTTAGGTTCTGTTGTAAATACAAATTTTTTATACCTTAGTTAACAAAATCTCATACTTTGTCAAAAGAAGTGCCGTGATGGTGAGACTCTGAAGAGTATTGACAGCGAACGTTTTCTTTTGTCAGCAACGTTTTCACCACAAGGCACGTGAACTTGTGGGAACTCAAATAACACAAATACACTTTCTGAGGACAAAAATACAAGATTCATGAGGAAATTTGATTTTGATTATGATTATGGTGTATTAGCCTGATCATATCATATGACATATGTATAGGGCAAAATTCATTTTTTTTTTCATAAATTATATACTATTAGTTAGATTCAAAGGTATTATACAAACAATAGTTAGTTTTATATTTTCGTTGAATTAAAACAAATACGCATTATTATGTGGATCTATAATTCCCTAAGATCTTGTAGCACTAATTAACACAAAAAGCGTCTTCCGATATACCCAGTGCACGGGATTACTAATAAACTAATAATTCTAATTGATGGTGGAAATTATAGGCTTGTATATTAGTCTTTAAATAGTGGCCAAAGTCAAACCCATCCATATTTTCTAACTCGTCTTATAATTTAGAATTGTAAAATGTATGTCATCCAAAAACATAGGGATATCAAACTATTTATCGAATTTGAACTATGCAGCACATCATAAAATACAATAACGCCTGGTGACTTTCAATAACCTGTTTTTGCATAATTAATAATTAAAATATAATGAATCCTTGGCGTTATTTTTCTAATGTCTGCTGTCCAAAATGGTCAGCAACCTGAACCGGTAGTCTCGGATTATGAAATTGTAACAATCATTGAAGAGCTCAAAATTAAGTGCATGAGTATGTATTCTGTAAATGTAAATCATAACGAGATTTTAACGCCAATAAAATTTAAATACCATTAGTGTTAATTCAGTCATATAGTAATGTGGTTCCATTTTGCTTTACTTGTCAACATAAATAAAATATCTTTTAACTGAGTCAGTAAATCAAAATGTACATGTAACTGAGTAAATAATTACTAGTGTAATAATTATGGCTGTGAGACAAGAACTTGAAAGATACTTTCATTGAACTTTACATTATGTTCAAGTTTTCCAGCTTATCTGCATGTGTAATAACATCATAAATATTAATATCTCGAGTTTTAATAAATATTCCGTTATTAATTTTTACAAGAATATTGAGAAATTGTAGGTTAGGTTAGAAATGGGTTGGGGATTCTTTAGATGCAATAAACAAACTTTGATTGACCTTATCTAAAAAAAGAATTATAGATAGTAAAACCATATCTGTTAGTGTTGTACATGGAAATAATTATATCAGCAATTATATTTTGGTCTTTGTGAAACTATACAAAAACTTAACCTAAATGCTTAGGCGTTAAATAGCCCTAGATCTCTAAAGGGTGATTGCAATACTGGTAAGGAGATTCAGGTCAAAATGTGACTAACAATATTATAGATAAGAGAAGACATAGCATGAAGCTAAAATGTAGTTTGTTTTGAATACAAATTCTTCTCAAATAAAAAAGTGCAGAAATGGTAAAATTTACACTAGTATTTTAGTATCTTGATATGAGTTAACTAATAACTGTATGTAGGTGTGTGTGTGTGTGTGTGTGTGTGTGTGTGTGTGTGTGTGTGTGTGTGTGTGTGTGTGTGTGTGTGTGTGTGTGTGTGTGTGTGTGTGTGTTTTGTATTTATACCCCAGACAAGCTTTAGCCCCATGCTATAAACAGAGCTTCATTACGCTTCATATGCGTAATAACAAAATAAGAAACCGAAGGTCAATTATGAGAGCTTTCCAAATTAATGTTTCATCAATTGTGATTCTCAAATATTTTATCTTGAACAATTGTTCAAAAGTTTCTCATCTAATAGCGTTATGGCAATCAATATTACAAGATTTTACAGTATCAATTTAATAAAAACATTTAAATCAAAATTTATAAACTTGAATTTGCATCGCTGTAATTCTTTTAATATTTAATCAAATAATATCTCTATAATAACAGTGAATGCCATACATAACGATCATACGGCGAATTTGACATAGAATAAAAATGTCATATTATCTCGCAATGTTTTTATGATTATACTTTGAAGAGTGGCATTTTGGCATTTCGTTTCAGAGGTATAACATAAACATTCAGACAGTTAAAGTTTGCTGAATGAAATGGTCGCCCTTAGCTATTACAGCTGCAATATGCGTTGATTTAAGTGTTTTCCCCCATAGTATCCCTGAAATTATCTAAAGTTCTAATTAAGGTGTAAGTGTGACGTGTCTTACAAGACTGTCACAAGACTAGCATGGTTCTTTTTTTGTATTCTTCAGAATTTGTTACGAATAAATCTAAATAATATATATATATAGTCAGTCAGATAGTGTGGTAGTGCGCCATCTTGCATAAAGAAAACGTTTCGTTCTCGGTCATCCTCATCGATCTGTGGTATTAAAAATTGTTGCAACATATCAAGGTACACTATCCCATTGATGGTTCTGTCTTAGAAAAAAAAGGGCCGTACACTCTCCTCTTGCTCAACGCACAAAAAACTTTCACTTTAGGGCTATCATGAACATGTTGTAATGTTTCATGTGGATGTTCGCTGCCCCAAATTCTACAGTTATGTGTGTTTACCTTGCCACTTAAGTGAAAAGTGGACTCGTAAGAAAAGATTATTTTGTACAAGAAATGTTCATCATCATCCACTTGATTTAACATATCCACACAGAAGTTCCTACGGGCAATCTTATCAGTGTCTTTAATTGCTTGTAAAAGCGAATATCGGTATGGTTTCAAGTGTAAACGTTTTCTTAACACACGCCAAACCGTCGTATGTGGTACTAGCAGCTCACGAGATGCACGCCAGGTCGATTTCGTAGGGCTGTTTACAAAACATTGTCTCACTTGCTCAACGACTTCGTCAGATGTGCTTGGACGACCTGAGGATTTTTTATGTTTCACTGAGCACCCTGTTTCTACAAAACAACTATGCCACTCATAAATTGTAGGCCTACTAGGAGGATCTTTAGCGTACTTGGTACGAAAATTACGCTGAACTGTTGTCGCAGACTTCGATTCTTCAAACCAAAACTCACAACTAGCACGCTCCGGTCCAGTGAAGGCAGCTATGTTTAAGTAACTGTCACTAGCGCTTGTGCGGCGCGATTAGGCACTAGTGGACTACGCGAGTCAAAACTTGAACTGTTTTCCTTTAAAACTACACCAAAACCAGCTCTGTACCTTGTTTAATACATGTTATATGAATTTTCAAAGTTGCCCTTTTTGAAAAGCCCTGTACATTGCTCTGGTGCACTCTAGATTAAGCTATATAATAAAGAACTGGGGTAGTGCAGACCAAACAACCATCATTCAGTTGAAAGTATCCTACTTCATTTCATTGGATTATAAGAAATAACACAAAGACTATTTTACCATTTCTTAAACATTTTCTAATTTACCCAATCAAATAATTGCGTGTTAAATTATTTGATTTAAAAAATACTTTTCATCCGAAGGTAACAGCAACATAGGTAATGGCAAATACACCAGAGAACAATGAGGCTGTTTATAAAACTAAGGTTGGGGAAATAAATTTTTACAAAAATCTTTTCATTTATGATTCCTAAATTGTTCAATTACTTCAAAATTTAAATTTAAAATAACACAAATCCACAAATAAGAATATTTCCTTTGTCAATTAAGTTAGTTATTGAGAAATTTACAATATACTAACCACTTATTATTTATAATATTGTCATAAGGATTTTCTCATAGATTATAATACAATATACAATATAATTAGTAGTTTTAATACTCTAACTGTTCTGAACTGTGTACATGGAGGTAAACTACTGGTTTCTCGAGTTGAATTTGACTTTTTATCTCTTAAAGCATACCTAGAGCCATATTGAGCTAGCGACGCTTACCATATAGAGGATAGTAAACCAGTTACAATCAAGATTGTAATATATAAGTAATTAAAATAAATAAATATTGTCATAAATTCCAGTTGTTAACACATTTTGTAAGAAATTTCACTAACGGAATGGATTCAGTTTTTTGGTATAGTACAATATTCTAATCTGATCCCAACAATTTGTATCTAAAGTAGACATGGATACGCTTTCAAATGATTGTAGCATTTTTGAAAAGTTTTAGTAAAATAGTTTATTAATTGCATTGCAAGTAAATCTGACGCTCTATAAAAGAGAACAAGGGTTTAGTGATGTGAGGCCACCTAAGAAATTAGTACCAAGTTTTCGTTAGAAGCCCTTTTTCATATTCAACATTTCTGTAAGTGTGAAATTTTAAATTTGTTAAATAGTGAATACTTCTTCAAGTGAATTTCAATAGCATTTTAGTACCAAAAATTGTAGCAAAAAATTATTAGTTCCATATTATAACTAAAAATGGATACAAATAATCATTATGTAGGTTTCTGAAAATGTGAAGATCACCTTTTCAAATTAAAAGGTACAGAATGTCTTATTTAGGTATCGTGTAATGTAGCCAGGAAACTTTTCCCACGTATTTTTTTCTTTATGTGCACATAAAATATAATATGTGGTTTTGTTTTATGTATATCATAAATGAAGTTATGTATATAAATATTATAAATGCTAACCTAACCTTTATGCTAATATTTAACCTAACTTTTCAGTTATATTACTAGTTTTTTTTAGTTGATTCTATACATTTAAATTTATTTAATCATTTTTCTATAGCTCATCATTACTCAGAAGCACTAATCTAGTAAACCACTGCTGATGATCCAAAGGCTTCCAATCCGTACAAACAAGACTTAAATACAATAATTTAGATTATGTTGTTTACAATATATTTACTTGTTTCCTCACTCTGTAAATTAAATCATTACAGAAACAATGTGTTTTGTAGCTCGTATCTTCATGTGGAGCTGGGGAGTTTGAGTGCTCCCCCATATCAGTATCATTTGACAAAAGGCGTGGACATGTGAATTAAAAGGCGTGCAAACAATTAAAAAGTTAAAATATTTGATTTTATTTTTCACTCATGTTTTGGGTGCACGTATGCATCATAGCAGTTTTTGTAAATGTGTTCGCCTATGTAGAAAGGGTTGGTAGAGGTAGTATTTTCTAATAAAGATTTATTTTAATTATTCAAAAAGTGCCTATTTGATCTATTTTTGCCAGTAGTAGAAGGGCTTAGTAGTTCTCTTTACTTTGGAAATAGGTGTTAAATGACTTCGCGGTTGTGGTGTATTCCCTTGTTCGTTTTTTAAACAAGGATAGCCTATATATGATACAATTTACCTCTTCTCTATATCCTCCATTTGTTTAATACAACTGTAAATCTTTAATGATAAATAAATTTAGACGAGTACATGGACAATCAGTTACATAATTCATGTATCGTTAGTAATTTTATTTTATAAATATATATATATATATATATATATATATACAGGGTGATTCAAAACTAAACGGCAATCTCTCGGGAGCTTATTCTATAGCTAAAAACAAGTAAAAAAGTTCATATAACCATATGCCCGGAAACGCTTCGTTAGCGAGTTACGCCTAGCGAAAGATTTCGCCCGGATTTCAGAACCCTTGGTGAAGTCAGGCCGTATAAAAATGGTAAAGGTAGTTACAAAGATACAAATACGATTGTTTTTTATGATTTTATATCTGACAAATTTATTAAAATTCGTCCCAGAGCTTTAAATGCAATACTTTCAGAGATATCTTACGTAAAACACAAGAATTGGTGCAAAGAAATAACACATTTTTGTGTTTAACGTAAGATTACTTCCATAAATGTTAAATAAAGGTCATTTTTTTCTTAAACAGATTTGTAGAACATTTAATTCTGAAAAGATTCATGTGAATTACTTAGGAAAAAAATTAATAATAGGTATTGAAATTTAACTTTATTTAAAAATAAAACAGACGCACAAAAATGCATATTCTTATCTGCATAAAATATTAACTAATGTTTAGGTTGTGAGTAACAGCTGATCATTTATTCAACACTTTTTATCGTCATATTTTCTTTGCAAAGGTTGGCAATATCAGCTGATCAACAATTAAGTTCATGAAGTAATATTTGAATAACCTTTATGGAGGTTTTTGTATTGTGGCGTGTGAAGATTGTATTTTGTGAGATCCTGTGATTATTTGGAAATATTTTATACAAGTGTATAAAATATTTTATTAAATATTTATTTTTAAAATATTTTATTAAATATTTTTATAAAAGTGTATGTAATTATCTTAGTAAATAATAGCAGATAATGTAAATGGTATGTATTCGTTTGAAGAGTATACGGACATGATACTGACTTACGGCAAAGTTAACAAGAATGGTTTAGCTGCAGTTCAGGAATATCGTGATACTTTTCCACATCGAAGAACACCTAATCGCAAAACATTTGAAGCTGTGGAGAGACGACTTAGAGAAACTGGTAGCTTTAAACCGAAGCGAATAGATACTGGTCGTCAACGTAGCGCAAGGAACTATAATAATGAACAAGCAATAATAAATGCTGTAGAATTATCACCAACCACAAGCACCAGACGATTATCACGTCAGTTAAATATTTGCCAGTCAAGCGTATGGCGGACACTTTATGAAGCACAGTTGTACCCATTCCATATAACACGTGTTCAAGACTTATTACCGCAAGATCTTAATAAACGGAAGATGTTCTGCCGCTGGTTAAGAAGAAATTGTTTACGACATCAGTATTTTCTTCGGCGAGATTGCCGTTTAGTTTTGAATCACCCTGTATATATGTATATATATATATATATATATATATATATATATATATATATATATATATATATATTGCATTATAATATTTACAAGTGATTTATTTTTACCGTTACATTTCGGATAGAAAAAATGATGTCATCTTTCAAAATTACCAGTCACAATTGGAGAGGAGGCCTGGGAAAGAATAAAAAAGCAAGTACAAAAAGTGCAAATGCAAAACCGGTAGATATAGGATATTCAGTGTTTTTGGAGAAGCCACTGAAGGTCCTGAGTCTCAGCTTTTCTACTGATACAAGATTTGAATTGTAAACATTTTACCACTGTTAAGGTTTTTTTTGAACCAATTCTTTGGAAACTATACTGATATAAATCATGCTATCATTGCGTACTACTTTATTTTGTAATTTATTTTTTAAAACTAATGTAAATAAGATCAACAAATAGGGACATTTGCATTTAAATCAATATTAGCTAATTAAATTAGTTAATAAATATTCACTTTTTAAAATTGATATGAAAATAAAACTAAAATATGATTCAGTATTCATACCCACCTAAACAGCTTATTGAAACATTAAATTGAGAAACCTATTAACAGCCTTGAGAATTCCAATGATATGTGTCAAGTTTTAATGACCGTTTCATTTATTATTTAAACGTTTCTTATAATTTAAAAACATAAAAAACAATTCCAAACCCAAAAATAGTTCCTGATTAATTTTGTCTAATGTTAACTTAGTAAAATGTGATATGTATGTGTCGTAGTCTCGTAAATGTTATATTTAAATTTATATGTTCAGCTTTCAATAATTTATCTAAGGTTATTTCAGATGAGAATAAATTGTATAATGTATTTATTATTAGTTACAGTTATTAGTATTTAGACTTGCTTGATTGAGTATTGATTATTTGTATTTTGTATATTTGTTAACTAGCTTAAATTTAATAATTTATAGTATAATGCTTCAATATAATTGGATAACTTGTCTGTAATATATCATGCAAATAAATAAAATAAAATAACCAAAGGGATTCTCACTTCCACAGGAAAACTAAAACTATTTACTCAATATTTGTCCAAACACAAAACAAAACTTTCACAAACATTTTATAGAGCGTACCGAAGGACTTATAGAAGAGTCATTCGAGCTGCTAAGACTCATGACGTCAATAGAGCTCTGAGAATTTGTAGAAAATTCTAACACTGCTTGGAAACTAAACAATTAATCGGCACAAACATCAAACTTAAACCGAAAAATGAGTCTGTTTCAATCAAAATTTATGAAAGGGTAATTAATTACCAGTTACAGGTTACCAACGAATTCGATCAATATGTTTATTCTGTAGCTTTAACTAATCCATCAATTTCACAACCCAGATCTCACGTAATTGTTAGGGAACCAGTTACATCGACGGCTCTGGCCCCTGTGTGTGTGCAGGAGGTAGGTCTTGTCGTACAGTCGTTTCAACTTTTGAATGTCCACTGAAAAGAACTAGAGTCAATCCGAGTTTTTTTAAAAGATAAACCTTGGGAAACTAGCCACTGTCATTAAATTTCAATTCTGCATTGTTCAGGAAAGATTTTTGAAAATATTTTCTGTGAAAGGCTTGAAAACTCTTTAGAGAGCAATGAAATTATAAATGAGTAATTTGGCTTCAGGAAAATATATCAACATTTGACGCTGTAAACAATCTTTTGAACAATTTTGTTGATGGCTTTCAAAGGCAAGAACAAGAGCTAATGATATTTTTTCGCCTGCCTAAAGCATTTGACTGTATGCATTATGAAATATTGTTGACCCAGTTACAAAAATGTGGGGTCCGGGGTCTGCCAAATACGTGGCTTGCTTCATTTCTTAATAGTAATCGAGATGAATGCGTGCAGGTTTCGAATTTAATTTCTACTAAAATAAAAATGGCCCAGAGTGTCCCTCAGGGTTCTATTCTTGGGCCTATTTTGTTTTTAGTTAACGTCTGCAGACTCAACTTATTGATCTAGCATGGTTGTCTGATTCAGTATGCCAATGACACTACTCTGCTTCAAAGAAAAACTACGCAAAATTTAAAAGTCACATCTTTCACGTAACTGAATTCGTACATTCAGTATTTTACTGACATTAACTTGAAAACGAACCAATCAAATGTCATTAATTTCTACCTAAGACCGCGGGAATTTGCTAGGCAACCTGCAGTATTTGTGGATGACGTTCTTTTAAGGTAAACGGGATCCACTAAATTCCTAAGGATGTACATTGATCAACGTCTGACCTGGGACGATAATTTTTATACTATATGTGCCAGAGTTACATCTGGCATATTTTCCTTTCGAAGCCTAGTAAAATACTGTTCCCGAAAGTCTTAACGACGGCATACTTTGGCCTCATATATCCGCACTTTGCGTATGTATTAGGACTATGGAAAGCTGTGCAAAACACAATATGGAACGCTTTTTCGTGCTTCAAAAAGAGGCGATTAGTATTATTGTAAAGTTGAATTACAGAGAGTCGTGTAGGGATTATTTTAGGAAGTTAGGTTTGCTAAAATTGCCCTGTCTCTATATTATTTCTGTGATCCTTTATTGTTAATCGAAGTTTGTTCTGGGCATGTACTTTCATCACTATGGAACTAGAGGCAGGGACAACGCTGGGATATCTATAAATATCTAAAATTTAAAAGACAGAGTCAATAAGTGTGAGTGAGTATTATTGGTCTGACTGTATGTGATTGTGTAGAGTATTTTCTGTTTGAATATTAAAATTTTAACGACTGATATACAATGTAATATAATGTCAAAAAGTAATAAAGAGATTTTTACTATTATTATTATTATTGTTATGTCAAATTGGAATTACTGTGGGACCTGAAAGGAAGTTTCTGGCTGTAGTAAGGTCCATCAGTCACTTCCATAAATATTTATATAGTCATCATTTTCTCTCGAGATCAAAACAACACGTTCATGCTGCTCTGGAGTTTTAAGCCTTCGGAGGGTCAGGTGGAAAGAACGTCTACAAGAATATGACTTTGAATCGGCCCATCGTGCGGGAACGCCGATGCTCTTTCTCGAAATCCCCTGCGATGAAAGATATCAACATTTCTCGCACCAAGATGACAAGGAAGCTATTCCAAGGAGGACGACTGTTGTAAATGACCAGTAGGGGAACTGCCCATTTCGGAGGAGGAAGATGCCGAATTAAAATGTCTGTGGGCTTGAATGATATTATGTAAGGGAAGGCCATCCTGGCAGTAAGCAGCACCAATAATTTGTTTTTTATTATAATGTTTCTTAAAAAATAAAAAACAACTCTTTGACTAAATGTACTCCTGTACATTCATAAGAGAACATATGGAAGTAGGAATTACTGTTTAAATAGAATCCATAACACAACCAAAAACAAAACAACTTGCACTCTAAATTGTAAGAGATGATTGTTAAACCTGACCCTCACAGTGCAAGCAATATAATAAAAGTTTAATAGTAAAGTGCTTTAAAATGAAACGGAAGGGCGGATCAATATATCGATATAAAATGAAATGATTTTTGTTATTCAGTTAAAAATACAAAGTTTATTTGAATTCTTAATATTATTATTAACCTGATTGCAATATGATATAATTAAGAAAATCAACTTTGAATGGACCGAGTCTAATTGCACTTTTATTTCTCAGCTAGTTATAAGTTTTTAGATATATCTTACTAATAAGACAGCATGTACATTGGTTAAACTACTTGACTATTCATCTGAGCTCTTTCAGTATGAGATGTGATACCTTTCAGCTTGTTTCCATTTATAAGACCCACTTTCTCTTGGAACAACTATAAAATTGTTTTTTAATTACTGCATGCCTACCTATACTTGTCTTGAAATATTTATTGTCAAAGCTTTTTCTTGCTTGTTTTGTGGTTACTAAGTATAGCCAAACTTTTAATATTGAATTTTTGATTGTTTTGTAATTCTATATATATATATATATATATATATATATATATATATAGGTTTTTGCCCTGTTTTTAAACCGTGAGGAATGCTGAAAAGGAGGTCTTTCTACTGAAATCATGACAGGACCTGTTAATACGCCTTACCTATTAATGCTGATAGTGGCATTCACGAACAAAGGAATAGTTTATTCAGTAGGAATAATTTATTCAGTAGGAAGGAGATCCAATAGCACAGGAGTGGGTAGAACTTGGTAGGTAGGAACCAACTTTGAAACACTTAAACAACCAAATCCCCTCTGAGAAAATGTCCGGTTTTCTTTTCCAACCAGACTTTTGACAAGTTAACTCTGAGCCTTTCTTTGCAATGAAGGTTTATTTCCTTAATATTTTTAGAAAACAATGAAACCAGGAAACAAAAGTGTACAAAATAATTATTCCAATGGGTTGAATCAAAATTCTGGCCTGCAATATGCGTATGTCAATTTAAGTCAAAACAATAAATAGTTCCATAGTATAGTGAAATAAACATCGATCATCTATATTTTATCGACTCGTAAGTTCTTGATGAGATTACACATTTTTATTTTGTGTTAAAACTGTTTATGTAACCGCTAAGTCTTTTGCAATACCAAATAATTTTTTTCCAACTGATATAGTTTTGAATTAACGATCATAATGAAATTTATGTAACCAGCGGCTTGGTAAATTAACAAATTGTGATCGTTTGTTAATATGTGTAGTTGCTTTATAGATGTATGAAAATGAATTGTATTACATCCACCATAAAACAATAATCATTTATATTTGATTTCGTTTATATTACAGTATAGTTTATGTTTATGAAACGTTTGTATCTTCATTAGAAGCATTAAATAACTTGTTCTATGACACAGAGTTACAGAGTAAAGGATATTTTATATTTTTAAACCATAAACTTGATAAGGTCTTAACAGCTGTCAAAAATTATTTAGGATATAGCGCTAAATTTATTTTTTACTGAAGGTAAGTTTTCATTACATATTACAATGAAATCTTAATAAAAATATTTAGTTTTTTAATATAATGAACTGAAAACATATATCTGTATGTGTCATTTCATTTAGAAAAGCTCACATTGTATCATTCAAAAACGGTTAACGGGGATTAATTTTGCAAAATAAACTGAATTTTGAGTTATATACAAAATTACTTTTTATGCGTTAAGCATTTTAATTTTTAATGCTTTAAAATTAAATTTTTTGTAATAGAGCATAACTTCTTATATTGTTATAAAATGTATATTGAAAAGAAAAAAAGTTGCACCTTTCATGGTCTTTGATCTAGTTTATATGATTTTAATTTGGCTCAATAACAGATTTTTTTTAAAGAAGTTACAATAAAAAGCACAGACAAATGTTAGAGCGAGGCCAGTAGAATGCCACCAACTGGAAAGCACTTAGCAGTCATTGTGCTGTAGGAACACAATGAGTTGAGGTGGTTTTGTGGTCGAGGTGAAAGCCCAAGGGATAGTGACATTTATCTAGTTAAAGTCCATACTTTCCCATTCTTTTCAAATTACTAGCCACTCTTTGTATATTATATTAACCTATAGCAATTTATGACTATTTTTAATTTTATTTGAATGAAATCGCTGGAAAGAGACAATAATGTCGTCATTATAAAATATAATATAGTCTAAATCTAAATATTTGATTGTTGTAGAATATTTTTATAAAGCAAAGAGAGAGAGTATTAATTTTCTCTTTCGAAGCATATCACTTTAACTCACTGACCTATCCGACAAGTAATAGTTCCGAACCCAACATGGAAAATAGTAGTTTTTGTTTGTGTAAGTTTTATTTTTATGTGGACAATTTGAAAGTATAACATGATTAACAACGTTCTCCATTGTCATACGAATATTTTAAAAACTGAAAAAGTAAAAAAAACTTTTCATATTTTTTAGTGCCATATCATTAAGTATGCGAGAACTTTAATAAATAAAAAAAATGATGATTACGTGCATAAACTTAAAGACAAAGGTTGCATGTCAGAAAAAAATACTTGTCTTTGAAATACAACATTAAGTGCAAAAGAAATACTACTTAAATACCACTGCATAAGGTTTATCACATGATTCCCACTGTAGAGCAGGTAAGAACCATGGACAAGCACTCTAGCTTCTGACTGGAAGTCAAAAACTTGATGCTGCAGGTTTTACGGGAGACCGCCTTTGGGAGTGGCAGTTGAGACATCAAAATGCAATATGAATCAAATGATTGTGACGTATAATTTAAGGGAATATAATTGTGTATTTATAGTTGTTAAGAAGATGTTTCCTTTTAAACTATGCTATGTTTTACTTGCTAATTTATTTACTTAAAAATAATAGAATGATCTTAGCTATTTACTGCACTTAATGTGTTATAATGTTTTAAAATGAAGAGTCAGATGAGACTTTAGATTTCTAACCTCACTTCTTAATAAAGTTCCGTTAAGAAGGTACGTCGCAAGACAAACGACGAATGGTTGGGCAGTCTTAAGAGATAATCTAATCTTGTAATAGACAAAGAGAGGATAGTGTTAGTGAGAAAGGAAGTAGGGAGATAATTATTTCTTACAATTGGACACATGAAGAAGATAACAGTATCAGTTATCGAAACTTCATTTATAAAATGTCCTAAGATACAACTAAGGCAAATGTCTTTAATTGTGTTTTTCGTGCTTTAACCCTCTTATGCACTACGGTCAGTGCAATACATTCTAAGATCCGATTAATTATTGAAATATTTTAGTTCGCATGTCTTAAATTGTTTACATAGGCTGGTTCATAGTAGGATTCAATAATTTCCTTGTTTGGACATGTGCTTATGTTACCCTTATAAATAGAGTTTGTTAACTTTAAAATCGTACATTTTCTGTTATTTTCTTATTTTAAATATGCTTAAAGAGGAAACCCACAGTTCAGTTCTCCTTCGAATATTATTTCTTTTATTGGTTTCACAAAAACACCCCACTTCTTGACTCGTGAGTTCATTACTGAAGCAGTTTGCTTCGCACGACTTTAGTAAATTTTATTAGGTAATCTGGGTGAAACTAGCTCGCAGAACAACATGTAAACCAACACAAACATGATAGCCGTGACTTCAGCAAGGATCAAAACTAGTTCTGAGTAAAACTGCCCTTTAGCGAGGTAATAAGTTTCTTCTCTATACAATGGAAATGGGGTCTTATGGTCAAACTGTTTCCAGGTCAGAACAATATTGTATGAACGTACAACTCGAGACAACCTCCGGTCTTTTCTCTCGGTCTGCCTCAATAAACTATCCGTTCTTCCTTATAAACGCGGCTTAGCACCCATTTAAATTTTGCTATATTTTATTTCATAATGCATGTTACCGTTTTATATACTTAAGACATAATGTAATTTCAAGCTAACATTTATTTTCTTTTTTCATTCATTAAAAGCTATTCACCACATTTAACATTTATTTGTATTTGCTTAGAGAACTAGTTTGTATTAAATATTATATTACTAGTTCAGTTAGTCATAATTTACCTTGGGTCCTCGCCATTGCTACGATTTAAATAATACAAACTGAAATATTAAATGTATAAAAACTGTTATTAAAATCGTGAAATGATTTTTCTTAATTATGCGAATAAAACATATTTCAAAAGAGGGGGAAAAGTCATATTTGTATATTAGTACGTATGCTTGAGTTATTATTCGTTTTGGTACCAATGCTACCAACACTAAGAACAAAATCTTAAAATATCAATAAAATAAAATAATAATCTGAACATTAAGAGACGTTATATGAACAGTTCACTGATTATGAGTTTATGTCTTACCATATAGTCTTACAGGTAACATTAAATAAACATTGAAACAATGGTTATTAAAAAGCTTTTGCATGCATATCATAATATTATGTATGAAGATATTAAGAATTGTAAAATACGATATTATTAATATATTTAACTGGGGTTAAATATTTAATTTACTTAGCGATATTGTTTAATGTTTTAATTAGTAAATAAATTAAAATGCGTTCACGAAACATTTTAAAACTCAGACCTTCCAATACACTTAGTATTTTTATCAGCACAATACAAAGCACTTTGAAAAAAAAGATCCATGTTACCAATAAAAATATTGAGGATTTTTAAATGTTGTCTAATCGAAAAGTTTCAAATTCCCAATAAATATCGTACGCTTAACATAATAACATAATTAAGAATCAACCGTAGAGGACATTGGTAAGTAACAAGGAAACGAGGGAGATTCCCTTACAGTTAATAATCACGGTGATTTAAAGTACAGTAATAGTGCCATAAGAATGGTATTTGTGACAATTATTTGATTAGAATTCCTTATTGAAAAGAGATAACAGAATTGACGTCATAAAATCCTTTTCTTCTTAACTTTGAATATCGATTGTTCATCGCTATATTTTTGTGCTGATCCTCTGATGTATGCATAGCCTAATAATTTAGAGTCTGGCTCTTGAAGAAAGGAATAATATATATCAGTCACGTTTCAGTTGTAACAAACAAATCAGGATGTATGGCCAAATTCACTTAAAACATTTAAAAAAAGCAAGACAACCAAAGACTAAATTCAACGTTATTGTGTATCGAAAGTTTGAAGTTATTGAATAAAACTTTGAAGTGATGAACTAATCTTATACAGCGATTCAAAAAATAACCCGACGTCTCTTGTATGCTTATAAAATTTGCTAGCTAGGGATTTTAGTTTTCTCTGCAACAAGAAAGTAGACAGGCGTACATGGATGGACCTTATTATCTTGATACTTGTACACCACTCTTGTGATATATCTTCAACTTCCTATTTCCTCTTTTTAATTACAATTTCCTTCAAATTTCAAATATATTTAAAAATTAAAGGATACAGCTATTGAATGTGTCGTTGGATACAACTTGGGAGTGGGCGAACTGCCGCACAACGAGGTAGCAAAGTCTTAGCGTTAAGTAAATAATAAGATAGATCTACTAAAGAAAATTTAATAATAACAACACAAACTTGGTCTATGTATGATTTATTTGCACTAAGATAAAAAAATACATGTTCTACTATAGAACATTTTTTCATTATTTTAGATATTTAAGAAGTTTTCTTCTTATTTATAAATGTCACTAGTTCTTTCATTAGCTAACCTAAAACCCATTTATTGATCGTTAGGACTCTAAATATTCTAGCCAATGTTCAAATAGACCTGAGGCCCGAACGTGGAACATTTGAGAAAAAGATGCCTTACTGAAACAGCTAAGTGGTGAGAATACTTCACAGCTTACATACAATGTTTAGCTGTTAACAATTTCAAAATATATATCGACAAGATAATATTGTTGTCACGTCTGGGTATTCGTCAAACAATAATATTATTAAAAATAATTAGTATTGTTATTAGCGTTATATTTACTGTAATGTGGTTTTGTCCATGAATTTTTAAAATATCCTAATTATTACCGAAACAAAACGTTCTCATTTAATGTAGCTTGTATGTTGCAATGATTCAATTTCGTAGTATTAGCTATTTACTTATAAGGTATTATTTTAATAAAACTGTATAATTTTTTCATTTTAATACACAACTTAAAAGATAGTCACGACTAGTGCCATAGAAGATCAATAATATTAAATGCCTTACAGGCGATGGTCTCATTAAAATATCTCAATAATAACTTATAATTGCTTAATGAA